>NC_136006.1:15190678-15834178 GCF_048128805.1 Centroberyx gerrardi | reverse complement strand
AAACGGATGAAGCCTAGTAAATATAGAGCTGTGTCAAAAATTTAAAAAAATAGCTACCAAAAATGGAGAAAATATTTTGACATGTGTAAAGCACACATTTCTCATTCCTTTCACACATTTGTCTCCTTATCACTGTGTGAAACGGGATCTATGCCCAATCAATAACCAAAAACGACAGAAACTAATAGCAGAAGTTAGACTGGGGGCGCATCTCACCAATGATGACAGCACTCATACTCTAAACATTTAGTAGCTAAAACCAATGTCTTCACAAAACATTTTGTCATATGATAACAAAATAACATACATTACAATAACACAACAATATACACAACAATAACAACATACATTACATACCTAAAATTTGGGACTACTCCCACAAATTTTATATTTGCTGTCAAGTGATATTTAGATATATATTGTCCCTGTTGTGAAATTTTGCATGTTTTTACAGGAAATTACAGCACAATATGGATTTTATTGTTGATTTGAATAGTTAAATTACTGTGAAATTCAACATAGTATATTACATTTATTAGTTAGTAGTCATATAATTACCACTTGGCATTTCACTAGATTCAACACTTGTGTTTATTGATGCTGCTTGATTTCTCCAACTCCATTCAGACTTGAAATAAGAGACCTTAAAATAATTTCTGCCCAACTGAACCACTCAGACTTATATTTGAACAAGCAAAGACAGATAAGGAACATATTATTAGGTCAGAAACCTAAGACATGCAGCCAGTATACTGTATTTGTGGGCTTCTACATTTATATTAGCTGTTGTTTTAACCAGTGATGCACTTTTCTTGAGATGCAGCACAAATCCGGATCATTTAGCTTTGCTGGTGGGAGGCTGAATCCTCCCCTTGTATGTTTGTGGGCTGTGTCGAGGTGCTGTCACAGCGTTTAAATGAGCATTTTGATTCAGCCAGAATGAAGAGTTTTTGTCAGCCTCCACTCATCGTGGGTGATTAGAGTAAAATGTCTACCCATCTTGACTGGAGATCGCCACAGCTCCAGATAACATGCCCGGTGATTGAAGGTCGAAATATTTTGAATTCTAATGGGGCTGCAAGATGAATTGCTTGAAATAGACTGTAGAATCTTTCTGCTTCCTCCTCATGCCCCCCTTCCCTGTCCGCTGTGAAAAGAACCATTGGGAATGGCAAGGCCCGATGATCATAGAATTATTGGATGGTGATTCTAAACCCCTCAAAGAGGAGTTGCTATGGAGATCTCGTTCCAAACTGTGAAATGATTCACCTTTGAAAGGCTGGAGGGCCTGAAAGCTGAACACATCATTGTTCAGGTGGCGGTTGGTTAGGAAATTGCTGGTGCCTGTGCAATCAGCAGCACTATAGTAGTTAAGGATCTAAAAAGGTTTGTTCTCTGAATGATGTGGGACAACAGTGGTGTGCATATGACGGTTCCTTTCAATCAAGGCACTCTCATAGTCCCCGGTTTGACAAAATAAATGAAACGACTGAGGTTAAGCTAATGATAACGGAATGAACACCGTTGTTTTCTATCAGAGTTAGAGAAAACTGGAGCCTCCCCAGTACATTCACTTTTCAACTGCATATAGATCAGGCTAGTCTGAATTACTTTCTCCTGCATGATGTTGGCTCCATAGTTTTTCAGTCATTGATATCAAAATATTGCTGAAAGATGCACATTTAATACTCAGTTTGGTATGAGGCATTGCAGTTGACAGTAGATTACACAGGAATTGGAGACACCTTGTGAGGTGCTGATATTCATACCATGGAGCGCTGTCATTTCACTATAATCTATTTTGAAAGATGGGATCATGCAGAAAACATGAGTGTATCCCTGAAGGACACAAACCCATCATTTTCACGTGTCAAACTGCTTTTTAGCAGCCAATGTATTTGCCATAATTGAAATACGGAGAGAAACAAGGCTGAATGTGCTACAAACTCTGTTACGGGAGGCAGCCTACTGCAAATTGCTGTCAAATTCACGTATCCTAAAATGAATGTCAAGAAGATATTTCCTGAATAAACATAAATACTCTTGTCTGCATTGCCAGTGTTTTTATGCCGGGAAGACGTCCATAATGTGCTTTTCCTGACAGACTCATAAAATAGCTTTTACTGCTCTGAATACCAGGAGAATTGCGGTACTAAGTTTGCATGAACATTTTAAAAGCAGCGAGAGGAATGCAAGTCCTTTAGATGTGCTCTTACCCATCTTGCATGTGAAAACATGCACAGGAAGTTAGCAGCCAATGAATACTGTAATTTAACTGAATTATGTTGACCACATATCCTCCCAGGTAGCAACATCTGAGGAAGCAGCTTGATCAGTATTGATCTCGACTTGACTCGGATGACTCCCTTGTCTGTGTGCCTGACAGGAAAGTAATGATATAAGCCAGCTCGAGCCAGCTCATTGTTTTCAAGTGTTAAACTTGTACAAACTGAATATATATAGCCAGTGAAAAAAGTTCTTAGTATGTTTTGTTAAACTCGTATCTGTGTTGCAGTGTAATTATGAGCATTGGGAGGGATTTTGAAAAAAAAATTAAAAAAACATTAACAAGGTCAAAATATATTTCATTTCAAATTAAATAGTTTCTGTCAAAATGTTTTTCATTTATAAGTGGTCGATTCAGTGAGTTATATTTTCAGAGGAGAAGGGGAAACAGAGCCTGCTGGCTGGTGCAGACTGTTGAGACAGAGCTTAGCCTGACCTCTGCTCAGGCCATTGAAAACCACTCAGCCCTTAAAGATTAAGCCTTTTGTTCTGTCAATAAAGGCACACCTGTTAATGGTCTCTTCAAAACATACAGTATTTGAAATGAAGTAGTAAAATTTTAATTGTGAGATAGACTTGACTCCTGAAACTAGGCCTTTCCAGCCTCTTTTCTCTTTTTTTACTGTCTTGCATGTGGCTTTGTGTGGCGCCGCAGCCTCATAAGAGCTGTCTTCACAGAGCCATGCCCAGACCCAGTCGTTAAAGGACTAATTGTGGAGATTTCCCCCTCAGATTTTTCTTCTCTTTTTCTCCTCATGCATTTGTACCCCAGCTCTAAAGCTTGAATAGGGCTGTGGTGAAGTAGATGTGAATGTTAAATTAGGCGAAATTAATTAAAGCAAATTACTTTGGAATATATAGTAGTCAGAGGAGAGTGTCAGTAGATGACTAAATGGCTGGAGATCAGCTGCTCCAGCTCTTGGAAAGGTTCTTTGATGTTTTGATGTATCAGCTTTTTATTAGGGATGTAGAACAAGGGTTATAGACTGTTGATTACTAACTTGCAGTAAAAAATATGCTGCAAAATGACGTGCTTCCTTTGTGTCTCCTTTAGCTTTGTTTTATACATTTTAGAAAAGGGATCTCTAATAAGTTGAACTGACCTCAGCTCTATTACATTCATTGCTAATACTTTTAATAATGTTTTATCTTAATATTAATCTTGGTTTATTTAACCACGTGAACCTGTTATAAACCTCTTCAGTACTAATTAATATGTACTAAATTGCACAGAAGAACTCACAAATAGTTTCCATTTCAAACACAGTGCAAAACTGTACATCATAACCATTTATAATGTATGTATATTCTTGCAGCTAACAGGATGATTTACATTGCATTATATTTTCTGAGTTCATGCAGACACAATAGCAAATTTTCATTCCAATCAGTGTTGAACAGGGAGCTGGTAAATTGGAGCAGCAAAACAATAATTCCACTGATTAGCCCCTTTCTGTGTGGCGTAAGTGAACTGTTTATACTGTGGAGTACCTCTGGAAGAGGAGAGGAACCAAAACAGCCTGATTAGGCAAAGAGTAATTGGATAAGTTCATTTCACCATGAGGACAACTCACAGGATGACAGCTTGCACAAAAGTCTACAGCTTCTGTTGACTTGCATGAGTAATGGGCCAGTAGTGTAAAGTTTGATTTTGGGTGTCTGTCAATTTGTTGCTGATGTTTAGCTCCGATATTTAGATGTGAATTGATGATTGATGCAAGATTATGCAAGTCCTGTAGTTCCATTTCATTCAACTGCATTTACTTTGGAAACGCGGGTGCTTATCCCTTCTTAACCCAGTACAACATCCATGTAGAAGGTTAAATATGATGTTGTGTGCATGTGGGAGATCATTAGTGATTTAAACTGGTTCTTAGTTTCCAATTTAGTATCCCTGACAATTTAGAAATACTGGAAGTGCTTCTCCCAGAGGCAGAACTGTTTCTTATTAGGGAAGTATCTGGCAATGAATACTGTATAGGCAACCAGGATGCTGATCTGATTAGTGGAGCGATGGCTTTGCTGCTCAGACTATACAAAATCCTTCAAAATTCTCCTCAGACATAATGGCAACTCTGTATAGGATGCAGATCTGCAAAGACTTCCATGAATCTCAGGTGTGCTGTTACGCATCATGACAACTGCACACAGCCATGAATCATCAATATTTTTAACATGAATCACCGTTGGAACTTGTTGAGAGACGGTGTGACAGCTCCGTGATAAGTAGCATGGATCGGTGCAGTGACGTTATTTTCTCACAGGGCCTCAACTGTCAACAGTCCTTTCCACAGCGGTGTCAACACTTGAACATGGATTGTTGATAACATTTAGTGGCTCCAACATCCAGATGCCAAACATAGCGTTCATCAACACAGCAATACTTAAAGCCGAGTTGTCATTCACCTGACATCCACTTCCTTTTTGTGAAATGCATGAAGCTTCACACGTCGCTGTTGTGGGCCGTTTGATTCGATTGTTTTAATTCTTTAACGTAAAAATAAAGCATAAAGTATGAGAGGAGTAAGGTGTGCTATATTCCAAATCTAAACTATAAAGTGTTGTTATACAGTGAATTTAGTGTTTTAATCCCCCCTTTGCCAGAATATTGTTAATATCAAACGTGCAAACAAATCTTATGGGTTGTAAATGGGCTGAAGGACATATTGGAATAACATTCTGGAGAGTGGTCCACTGCAATTGCCACTGGTAATGTTAAAGGCTGTCACTCTTATGTGACAGATGCACGCCCCCGCCCCCCCTCCCTAACCCCGAGCCCTGCTGGAGAATCAGAAGGAGGCCAAGAGCCGCTGCTGGCTAAATGGTCTGCTTTAGTGCCTCATTATCTAATCACCAGCACAGCCATTGCAACGAAGCAATTGATTAGGAGAAGATTGTCCTTATTCTCTTATATTTCCATTTTTTTGTTACATCACACTCATAGTGTTTTTATTTCTCGTGTTTGTAACTTTAGTGTTGATGAGCGGCTAATAGTTTTAAGACAGAGTTGGGGAAATATGTGACCAAAACCTCCCCGCTCCAAGGAGATTTACACTCTGGCATGGACAGACAAAGCTGTTTTGTTGCACTGAATAATGGAGTAAAAATGCCTTGAGCCATGCAAAAATTGACAAGGAAGTGCGCTTTTCCATTTAAAGAAATGAATATCCACATTGGTTGGAGGAATTTACTATGACACTGTAAGCTTGTTTCTTGTTTCTTACACTTGCACGTTGAATAGAAAGATAAAATATATTCATGAATATGTTTATTGCATTTGTTATGACTTTCCTGTGACTCCCGCTGTGCTTTTTGGAAGTGGATGTGTTTATTTTTCCAATATTCTCTGTAAAAAGTAATTATTGTTGGCTACCTCTAATCACTGTTCTACATTTGATCTCAAAAAGTCAATGTCATTGATTCTTTTGTGGTGTGTGTGTGTATGTGTGTGTATGTGCGTGCGTGCGTGCATGCACCGTATGTGTATGTGCAAGGGTGTGTTCTTGTTGCTGAAACAATAATACCTAGGACATTGTTGTCTTGATGCTGTGGGTGTTTTTGCTGTGTTTGTGCGTGCTGTTGCTGCAGGTGCCTTTGAGGATGAGGATATCATCCATGTGGAGGGGACAGTGGACCCAGTGAGGGATATGGAGATCATCCACGAGGAGCTGAGGCTGAAGGATGAGGAGATGATCGGACCTATTATTGACAAGCTGGAGAAGACGGCCATTAGAGGCGGTGACAAGAAACTCAAACCTGAATACGTGAGTCAATGTCCCAGCATGCCCGTTGCTCCCCCTCACAGCAAGGCACAAATAATAACCCTCCCACACACATGGCCAAGGAGAAAAAAAGTATGTATTTTTTTTTATCTCCCTCCAATAGGTCTCGCCCCCTCCCCCTGCCCCATTTTTTTCTTTTCTGAGATTGAAAGTGATCAGGGGTCAGAGGTTTTCTGCTGTAGAAATCATTAATAGAGAGTTACTTATTCAGCTGCTAACCCTGGGTCACAGCACTGGGCTAATGAAAGTGTTTCCACACGGCTCTTTTCATCTAAAGTAATACTCAAATCACAGTACAGCTCTTGCTCATGCTTATACACCTACAGCAGCTCGGGAAATTGTGCAAGGCCATACAATAGGTGACACACAAGCCTATATCTCGCTATGAATACAGTAAATGTTTGGAATATTCTTTGACAGAGCGTTCATGGGTTATATTCAGTGAGGCACAGGGCAAAATACATGGCAAGATCAGAAAAAAAATCCACAACCTGTATATCAGATCAAAACATATGTGGATGCAAAACACATTCACATGGTCATATTGTTAAGGTAATGAGGCTGAGCAGGCAATGTTGGTGATGATTTGGTTGTAACTGTGTCCCGTTGCCGTTCCATCACCGGAGCAGGGTGGGATATAGCAGGCAGTGATGATGTGACACGCAATATCAGTGTTCAGGGCAGAGAGAGGGTGACCCCAATGCAGAATGGGCCAGCAAGCGAGGTAATCTGGCCTTTCACTCGGAGCGGCATGCCCAATTTCAGGCCCCGACACACCAAGGCTCTGACCACTCATTACGCTAACGAGAGGGGCCATTTCACCTGCTGCAGAGGCCCTGTGCCTGGCTGGTTCCCTTTGGAGTAACACCCCCCCCCACCCCCCTCCACCCACCCAACACCACCACCCCACCCCGCCCCCCACACACACACCCCAGCAGCCCCACAGACAGGAGCCATTCAGGCCAGGCAGGTGGCCGCTTACGCACATAATTGCTAACAATTTTAGGCAATGAATAAAAATGATCTACATTACTTGTCAAAGGTTGCGCACACGTCGGCAAGTGAAATCTATAGAAGACCTCTTTAGTTGGCGAAGAATGGTGCTTATCAAAGGCTGCACCAAGCTTCAGATGGGAGGGATTGTGTGATTGTCTCACAGGCTGAGTCTGCCGTGTGACATGTGGAGCTGCGCGTACTCCTGAGTACACATGTTTATGTCGACATTTGTATGCAGAATGCGTATGCCACTATAAATTTACAATTTAAAAAAAGATAGGTACTTGTACTTTCTCTTATAGTGCCACAACATACCATGAAATAACAAGGTAAATACCATGTAACTATTTACATGGTAATTACACATCCTGAGATTTAGCACTTACTGAGCAATTTGCAAGAACTTTGAATTAAGTTCTAATTTCCGTAGCTGCACCTCATTTTCCCACAGCTCCCCAGTGTCTGAAATTTCATGAAGAAGAAGTGCTTTTATCCGCTCTGTGGTAAATTTAAAGAATTATTTTAATGGTTTTTGGAGGAGAGGGCAGCCTGTTTGACAAATCAGTTATCATCCAGTTAGCTGATTATTATCACATGATAGTAAATCTAATATGATGCAATATGATGTGCCATTCAGACGTATAGGGCTGGTTTCATGGACACAGCTTACATAAAGCCGTGTTTAGGCCTAAATCTGTAAATACTATATTTAGGCAGCTTTCATAACAGTCAAGGTACAACCAGACAGAGGTGTGGAACGTTTCCTAAAAATCCTGAATTTGACTTGAACGTACATGTTTTTTGTGTTGCTTCAGTGGAAATAGGTTGTGATAAAACCAAACAATCACAGACAGTATTAAAAGACATATTGAAAATGAAAGTCTTAAAAGACAAAACAGCTCAAATGAGTGTGCACCAAAACTGGAAAATTTGGATTTTGAGAGTGCCTTATGAAAATATATACACATATCTGGCTCATTGTAATTGAGAATCCTGGATTAATTTGCATTTGCACTTTTTGCTTCTGTTGGTGCTAAGTGGTTATCACTGCCACAGTCTGTTCTCCTACACTGTCATCAACCAACATAAAACTGAACTCAAGCCTTCTGCCTTCTTGGAGGTTGAGGTTTAGCCCTTCTCAAGTCCTGGAGTGGATCTAATTATTTTCTGGGAAAACAAATTATTCAAGTCCAGACTAGTTTAAATCAAGGATTTTAGTTCATCCAGAGTAAGAGACTTTAAGTCTAGAGCAGGAGTGTCCAAAATGAAATGTGGGTGGTGAAATATGAGCCAAAAAATGCAATTGGACATTCATTATTGAGAAATGGAATTTTTTTTTAGACTTTAGTCAGACATTGGGTTTGTTAATATGCCTTGTAATAAGCTAGCTATCTCAAAATCACTCCTCAAATGTTATATTGCACCAAAAAATTCTTATCACTTTCTTGAACCTTGAAATGTAAATTTTTTTGGGCCTCTGGATGGATGAGACAGTAGACTTTCAAAGTGGTTTATAGCAGACAAATGCAAACAGCGTAGGAAAGTCACCATGCATTGCTATTACTGTGCAAGATATAGAAAAAATAATCCCATAGCAAATAATTGTGGGTGAGAATTCCAATATTGCTCCTATGCATTCCCAGTTCAACATAATGCACTCCCAGAAATACAATTTTGCATATGTGTGGTTTGCAACCTGCTAATAATAGTGTTAAAGCACAAGAAGCCAGGTTGTCTGGATGCAGATCCACATGGATCCTATCCATCCAGAACAAAGCAGGCCAGTGCAAATTAGTCTTACGCTTAATTCATGTACATGCAACCAGCCCAGAGCGTATTACAGTATGCATTGTTATAAAGACTTGAATCCATTTTGCGAGTGCTGTATGTACAAGAACAATGTTTCATTGCTTTTGTCCGTTTGAATCCCCAAATTCCCTTTCCTTACAAAACAATAATAAGAAGCCGGCCCACCAGCAGCGTTTCATGGTGGCAGGCGTATGTGTTTGACCCCTGTGGGACCTACTATATGCCTTTTATTAACACCTGCCTGTTAGAGGAGCGCTGCACGGAGGCTGCGAGCTGATGAGGGAAACCTGGAGCGGGTTCAGCCTGTGTCACTGGCCGTTTGCTGTTTCCATTTCACAGATGATTAATCTCTCTGTGAAGACTTGGGCCGGCGCGGGCGGAGTGTGTGCCGCTCTTCCTGCGCTCTCTCCCGCTGGCTGCACTCTGGCTGCCTGACTAAAAGGCCTTTAGAATTCCTGTGGAGAGAGATGTGCAGAGAGTGAATGCAGCTGGCTGGGGGTCAGTGTGTGGAGCTTTTTCTGCCATTGTGTAATTGAGGCTCTGGCAGGCTTTTTTCCTCAGTTCTTTCAAAAGGGAGTATGATTGTGAAGTGCTGCAAGGGTTTGGGGAGGAAAAAGGAGGTAGGGGGAGTGTTGCAGGGGGTGGGGGAGTTTTTATATGAAGGGGGAGGTTAAGTTGACAGGAACAAAAAGAATGTGTTCCGCTAATTTCTGTGGGGCTGGATCAACAATAATAGGCTCAATTTCTTTATTACAAATTTTATAACTGCCTCCCTCCCATTTTCCCACCCTTTTCCGCTTCCAGATCCTGTCAAGACCCAATCTTGCCTGTGGTCTCAACCCACAAGTACCTCAATAATGAATGTGGCATACATAGCTGGAAATGCTCAATATTTTCTCCAGAAGAAACAGTGAATAATTAGTACTGTACCTCACCAGTGCATATTCAATATGACTACATGCTGCAGAGTGCCTGAGGAAGAACTAATAATTTACACATAACTAACCAACTTGCAATTAGTTCCCTGCTCTTTCCAATTTCATCCTCACCCTATCCTTTTCATCAAACAGTCCCTATGGAATATCAATGTACATAACTGTGACTCCCCAGAAGGCATTTTGTCATGATTTAAAGGAGGGAAGGGGGTCTTGTGCGTTCCATCCCTGTCAAAGCCAGGCCACTCCTGTTTGAATACGAGCACAGCCATTGTTCATTTTGGCATCAGGATGCCATGCATTTAGGAAATAATTACCCCATACCCTGCTGGGTTTATATTCTTTTTCATCTCCTTTAATGGCTTCTTGTTCATTCTCTTTTAATCCCAAACAGGACGTAATGTGCAAAATGAAGAGCTGGGTAGTGGATGAAAAGAAACATGTCCGCTACTATCACGATTGGAACGACAAGGAGGTAAGTCTTTGATGTTACACTCAAATTTATTAACGTGATTTATCTTGGTAATCATTTCATCTGGCCTGAAAGTCCAACTGCTATGTTTTTTGTGCAGAGGGTCTTCTATGCAAATCACAAGTTAATATGCGCGCATGTCTTTTTCTTCTGGTATTTTGACATTACTTTTTCTACAAACTAATGACATCTGTCCGTGCTGATCTTGATCTAGAGGCTTTATAGATGCTCCCCACAGTGCCTAGACCAGACCCTAATTTGATTTGGCTTCACTTATCTCTCCCTGCATGGTCTTCAAAGGCTACTTTGGAAAGTTTGGATTCTTAATACTTGCCTTCTCTTTGTTTGTCACAGATCGAAGTGTTGAACAAATACTTGTTTTTGACATCCAAACCAATGATTTACCTCGTTAACCTCTCTGAGAAGGACTACATCAGGAAAAAGAACAAATGGTAAGTGCTTAGAAGTAGGGTGGGAGCAGACACATTGCACTCTCTATTAATCATCACCAAAGAGCCTGCCTTCTGCTTATGTATTCAGTCACATCGATTTCTACTAACTTTTATAGAACATTTTCTTAATACTTTTTGTGTGTGTGTGTTGCGGTGTGAGAAGTGTGTGTGAGAATTACCCACACTGGTCTACTGACTCTCGTCTCCTGCTGGCAAAAACGGTTATATGTTTGTGAGAGGATCTGCCTGGAGGTGGCACTAAGTATGCTCTAACACAACATCCAGCTCTGCAAACCCCAGCCAGCCCCCAGACTCTGCACTTCATTAAGCACTTACTAGCATATGGTCTCCATTTTCCATCAAAAAATTTCTCATTTCCATACGATATCAAAGAGGGTGAAGGCTTTAAATGACAAAAAATAAACATACATAGATTCAAAGCCAAAAAAGTAATTAATATCATCTGGAGAAGGCCAATAAATCATAAGGATAACACTCTTTAAATATTGTGATGTCTAAAATTGTTTTGCTCCAAATATTTGGTTTTGTCTGAGGAGCCCACTGTCTTCAGATGTTGTTGCTCAATACAGAGAATATTAGTAGCATGCTTTATGAGCTTCACTTTACAGACATGAAATTCCCATAGATCACAGTGGCATTTGGGTCTTTATTTATCTTACACTGAGGAATGGAAATGGGCTTGTATCTACTGTGCCGTTTAATGTACAGGGATGTGTATTTACTTTTCAGGCGCACCCTTATTCATAATCACCAAACTGCTTTAGAAAGACTTTGCATGCACTAATATAAACTTCTCTTCCAGACCTGTGATCTTCTGTTCTGTCAAACATACTTTTTATAGTAATGTTATGATCCGGCCACAGTGAGAGCAGATCTAGAAGATCAGTGTGAGACATCCATTATATCTGAAAGGGATACTTATCCACACTACAGCCGTTTTGTCAATAACAACATCTTGTGGATTGTTATCACACTTTTCCAATTGCCCTCTAGGCTTTTGGTGTCAAACAGTTCTTACAGCATTTGTTTTTCAGTGCTTTACTTGGCAGCATTGTATTAAAAAGGGAAGTTGTTTACCTATGACTGTTTGTTAAAATGTTCTTGACACGAAAGTATGACTGTCAGACAGAGGGAGGAGGAACATTGCAAAAGAACACATAAATCAAGTGATTCATGACATGTGGAACATCAGTCATCGGCAGGAAGAGGGTTTTTCATGTTGCGTGTGTTTTTTTTTACTGTGTGAAATGCAATAAATCTTAGAGTGTTTTAAACAGGCAAACGGTAGTGCTCAGATGTCCTGAGGGCTCCGCACTGAACAATGCCAACATCAAAGTGTTGATGTTTGACAAGTGATGAGTCACTTCCCTTGTCCAGAGAGGAGCTCACACCTGTATGGAGATGATTACAGGTAGATCTGGCTGCCCCTAATTGTACAATAAATGCTGCTCTCAGCCCTAATGGCAGCTAGTCTGCAGCAGAGACGCCAGACTGCCATTTGGCTGTCGCCATGCTCCCGTGTTTTTCCACCAGCACAGTTGAGATGATGATACGGTTAAGGACTATTCAAAGCAAACAGCAAGACAAATTGCAATCTCAGCTTTAATGTGTGGAGGGAAGAAGGAGAATCCTAGAATGAGGCAAATAAGCCAATTTCATCTGTGTCGCTCAGGACACCCACTCAGGCCATTTTGCAGGCTCACCTCACTGCATTTTTTGAAGTACAGTTATATCTTTGCAATGTTTTGTTCATTGCATTTTGTCTTTCAGGCTCAGAGTTGATGCTATTAATTTTGTCGCAATCGCATCCCACCATACATTATTTTTTAGGTTGAAAAACATGCAGGTTCCATACATTTATGCAACCTGAAAGAAAAGTGATAGTAATTATTAAGGACACTCAACTGTGTGTTGTGGAAAGATTATCGCTGAACACCATCATATATTACACTAGCCTTATCAGATGTAGGAGATAGCAGTAGTCTTATCGGACTTATTGAGGTTCCAAAAAAAGATCCATTGTTAGCCCAGATCATCCTGTTTGGAGTACGGGAACCACATACCACGCTGCCCTTGTTTAGACAAGAATACACAGTATTAGCTTTAGCAAGCCATCATTAATGGAGGGATCAGAGGAGGAGCAGGGCCTCCTTTCATCCCCAGGTTCTCTGCTGGAGACAGTACATCATTTACTGTTGAGAGGAGCACATGGCTCCAATCCTATACAGTACAGTGCATGTGTATGTGTATGAGAATGCGTACATGTGCATGTTTGAAGTCTGTTTCAGAGGCGACTCCATGCTCATTTGGATGCTGGCGTAATTGCGGTGTGGAGATCAAAGGCGCGCTGGCCGAGTGATGTTCCAGAGGAGACTTTACCACACGGCCCTCTCCTCTGTGCAGAGGGGGCCGCCTGCTGCTCACCGCTCCCCTCTCCCCTCTAGCCATGCGCTGCCCCCTGCACATCCCCGCTCGTAAAAAATGATTAAGGCCGCATTTGTCATGTGTTTATGACTGAGAGGCATTGCGTGATAGGGAATGGCATCTACAAGAGTCTATCAAGAGGCTTTCTCCTCTTCCCTCGGCGTCAGTAGGCTGCCTGGAAGACTTTTGTCTGTGCCACATAGTTTGTGTGTTAGAGAGGGTCATTACGGCACTGTTGATGATGTGGTGGCTGCAGTCTGCCTAGTGTTAGCGTGTTTTCACTTGTCAAAGGAGGAATGGATGATTTTACAAGCTCGTGGTCTCGCCATCTTTATCAACCTTTAATACTTTTATTAGGTTTGATATCAGATATTTCATCCTGGTCCTCATCAGACAACTAAGAGCAGTCACATTTTGTAAAGGCAAAAGACACAATTGAGAATACTCTTGATTTGCTGTCATGTTTTTTTTTTTTTCTTTTTCTTTTGATAATGTCCATTAAAGTAATTGGTGCCTCTTAAGTAGGTGTGTTGACCTTTAACGAAACCGGTAAGCGTGACCTGTCTGAGTGCCTCTGCCGTGTGGGTTCTCCTAGTGAGTGTAAGAACGGCGGGGTACCGTAGCTCTTTTATTAACTCTGTGTGTGTGTGTGTGTGTGTGTGTCTGTCTGTCTGTCTGTATGTAAGCATGTATATGTAGAGGCGTGTGCATGCATGCCGCTCTGTCTCTACCAACCTACCTAGAATGTTAACTTATTTATTACTTTCTCTCTGTAAAAGTTACTTGCCTCTCAACATGTATTACATTAGGTACTTGTGTCTTGCCTTGTGCTTTAGGCTGGAAAACACAGCAAGATTTCCTGAAACAATTAAGTACCACAGTTGCTCTTCCAGCCAACCTTTTTAATGATCATTTTCTCTGGCACTAAAGCATACAATGTTCATCCACAATTAATCCCCCCAAATTTGTATGGGATGGCGTAATTTGGGAAAATCTCATGCCATGGTTATTCTTGTCCACCTTTTCAGAGAAGTGTGATCTTGAAAAGACTGCCGGTAATAGTTCTGAACAGCAAGGCAGTGCAACTTAGTGGTTCAGGAGAGCGTCCTGTAACTGAAAAGTCACAGGTTCAATCCCAGCAACAGCCGCGTGTCCCGTTGAAGTGTCCTTGAGCAAGACACTGAACCCCTACCTGCTCACTTATGTAATGTAATGTAAATATAATGTAACAACTAGTTTTAAGTTCAAATAAATCTTCCAACCTTGGTTAAAGAATGAGGAAAGGGACAGCAGATTCTGTTTGCTGAGTTTCATACTCTAGTTGGCCTGTAGGAGGAGCTTTGACAATTAGGAGTCGAAGCATGTCAGTTTTGGACCCGCACTCTGAGAGCCTTTGCCCATTTTCCCAAAACTTTTTCAGAACAGAAGATAGCCTGTGTAATTATCCACATGTTGAATAGATTCTTCATTTGCTTAACTACAGTGTTGACTTGTATTTTACTTTGTCCATTTTTGCTTTTGAAGAAGTGCAATAATAAGTCATGCGTTTTCTTTTTGTTCGATCATTTTGATGAACAGTTAGACAGCCATTTCTGAGTATCCCTCGAGATTTGGAGACAGAAGAAAAACTGGGGGGAAAGGCTATTATGATTCACAGAGAACCGTTTCATGAAAGCGGTTGCTGCAGCCCACTTCGGCTACTCCAAACCATAATTCCCATAAACACAACTGAAACTTTATTGAGTGCAAAACCACTGGCTCCATCCAAGTTTTTTAGGAACTACTGTCTAGGGAGTCACAGTTCGCTTTTCAAAGCCATGTGGGAGATATATGATCACTTGCTCCTTTTATTTTGTGTGCAGTCGTCCACTCTCTCCTTGTGTAGTGTGGGATCCTGAAAAACACTTTCCCATGGTAAGAAATGTACCCTGCTGCCCACAGTCAGTCCTAATGGAAGCCTTTAGCTAGCTTTTCAATGAGAGAAAACAACGGGAGAGGCTTTATAGTAAAACTGAACCAGATGGCGCTAATAAAGTCCTGTTGGTTCAGTTAGCCTGGTTATTGACTGTCCCTTAGTCCAGGTAATGAAAGGACACTGTTGACATGTCACACATCACTCTGCTGTGGCGATGTTGGATTTGTAGCGTACTCAACATGGTGATGCTGCCTTTGTTGTGTTCTGGTGGCAAAGAGAGAGTGCTGTTGTTAGCCCTAATAAGCTAGATCCTAACTGGGGAGTGTCACAGATTCTTTTATATCAAAAGCAGCCTCTTGTTTGATCTATTATGACCCTGCAAGAAATCAGTTTGCTTCCCAAAATGCTTTTCATGGTGTAGTACAGATCACAACTTCTTACTCGCTTATCAGGCCCAGCCCAAGGACACTAATGTTGAATGAGTATCCTATAGGGGGCTGTGTCTGGTTTGGCCAATTAGAGAGCCTTGGAAAAAAATCATTTAAATCAAGGTTAATAATTCATACATCTCTGTAGGAACACAATATGCCTGCCTTGCACTGAGGCAGCTTCATACAGGAGCAAAGGAGGCCCTGGGATTTTTTCTCCTGTAAAGTCTCCAGTTTGGCATTGCAGGCATAAAAAGAAATCTCTGCGAGTTTCAAGTCTGGCTAATGATACATTTTGATAGCTTTGGCTTTGTTGAGCTGTGCTGTTTATTATCTTTGTGATAAGGTTGTAACCGAATACACATGTCACAGCAAGCGGCCTGCAGCCTTGCCAGCTCTAATGAGATAAATAAATGAATTTAGTGTTGCCACATACAGCTCCTGAACGCTTATTATCAGGGCGATTGTTGAATTGTTATGAATGGGGAAAAAGGACGCAGGATTGGAAGGGGGCATGATTGGCTGATGTTACATATGTCCTTGATTACCTTCCTTCTGCTTTTATTCTAATAAGTGACATTCTTTGTACTCCCTAGGACAGCTAGACAGTCTGACACACGATGAGAATAAATATTGCATGTGGTAGACATTAAGCTGTCATCCTGGAAAAAAGGAGAGATGGAGAAATCCGTGCGGCATTCTGCTGCACTACACTTTGCCTGCTCTTGTCACAATTGTCACATCTTGATGACTCCCCCACTCTACCCCAACCCCCTTCTTTTCTCTCTCCCAGTCAACTGCAGTGAATGACAGCATGGATACCCCATATAGAGAATTATTTTGGGTGATGTACTATATACTCCTGAGGGTTACTGTTTGAATTTCTGATGTTTGTCTTTTTTTCCCCTCCTCACGAAGAGCCTTAAACAGGGCCACAGCTATGATAATGCATTCTCGACTATCATCATAAGGACGGAACTGAGAGTGAGTGTTTGTTAGGGTTACGTCTGTCGCGTAAATATTTAAAGTCAAGGATTTGTCTTTGAAAATTTAATGGATGTAGTTATCAAAGAAAAGAAAGAAAGTTGTTCAAAAAAGCCTGTTACTAGCACGCCCTTGAGGTTTGTTTGAGACAGGATGTGAGATGATGCTCTTAATTAAAGCTGCTCCCATTGTGCCTGCACTGTGTTCTGTTTCCTCCAGCCCCTGATTGCTTTGAAGAGTGAAAGAAGTTGACAGTATTGGCAATGGTGTGTGTGTGTGTGTGTGTGTTTGTGTGTGTGTCATATCTGCCTCCTTCTCAGAGACTGATGTGTGTAATGCCTCTCCATCCGGCCATGGCCACAGGGAGCAGAGAGCGTCTGCACTCATGTCTCTCAGGAGCTCACCACTGGGAGGATGAAAAGCGTCCCACAGAGCCCCCGACTTCCCAGCCTCAAAAGCCACCATGAGCTCATACCTCTCATTTCTGTCTCCCTTCATAGGGGAAGGGAAGAGGAGGGGGTTAGGATGCTGTGTGCCACAGTGCCTTCTGCAGCCGGGGACTAGCAAAACAGAAGGGACCCTTGGGTTTATTACTTGATGAGTTGGTGCCTAGCATGCAAGCCGGCAGCTGCCAAGAAATGTGAAATGGCTCAATAGCACAAGGCTGATGTAACCAGGTTCAGGTGCTGAGCCAGTCTGTCTGGCTGTCTGTCCAGCCGCGGGTGGGTCAGTGATGAAGTTGCAGAAGAGGGTGAGGCAGGTAGTGGATTACTCCTCAGGTCTGTCAGCATTCAATTGCATCTGAAAGGAGGCACTCAGAGTAGAGGTGATGGCCCACCTTTTACAGGCTTACCTGGCTAAGCGCTGATAATAAAGCCAGCCTGTATGAATGCATGTCAGACACAGGCCCAGGTCATTGTCTCAGGTAGCTGCACCTGTACTTTAGCAGCTCCCATTGTTTTCCCCTCCTGAGTCGTTTAAGCAGATCAAAGCTCTGACAAAGCCCAGGGAAGCCCCAGGCATGCGGAAACACAGGAATTATTCCCCCTTCAGGATTCCCACACAAAAAGACAAATAGACTGGCCCCAGAGGGAGGCCCCCTGTGGGACGTCTCCATTCAGACCCAGCCTGTTGTGAGCTCCTTTTGTTTTTGTTTTTTTGTTTTGTCATTATTTCACTACATATTGTGCTTTTAATCGCACGTATAGTAAGTGCTGCGGGCATCAAATCTAAAGCTTACAACAAATAGCATGTGAAAGCTGTTTTTCTTGTTGTAAAATGACCAGATAAAGGAGCGATTTTCACGGTGCTGGTTTAACATTCAACTTATCTTACAATACCAATTAACCTAAACTGAAAAAATAACTGCATATTGTGATTTAGATTTGTCAAGCTGATGGTGAAAGCACATATAAGAAAAAGCTACTTATACTTGCTTTTGAAATATTTTTTCTCCTTGAATTGAGAGCAGCAGGAAAAGCAGCACAAACATGGCTTGTTCCTCAGTCTTGTTTGAGCCTTTTAAGCTGGTGAATGATTAGCAGAAATAATGTCCCTGTCACCCTTAATCACATTAAAACGTGGTTAACATTTAATTTTTCCCACTTGATATGCAAAAATTTCCACTAGATTTGCAGCAAAGGCCATTGGAATTCCATTATAAAAAGAATAAAAATTTCAGGCATCATTTGTTCAGAGAAGGATATCAAGACCAGAAAGTGCTGAATCTTTCTATTAACGGAGCAGTGAGAGATGACACTCAATGCTGGGACATAATGGGAGACTGACAAGACACACACACACACACACACACACACGCACGCACGCACGCACACACACACACACACACACACACACACACACACACACACAATCTCTCTTGTTGGATTTTTTGTAACTCCTACTTGTAAAACCTTATGCTAGAGAACACCTACACCCACATTTTATTTTTTCTTAGAATTACACAAATCTGTGCATAATAATTCCAAGCAATCTTAAAAGATGTGAATGATCACCAAATGAGAGATATATCCAATTAAACCTCCCTTGAGGAATAAAAAAGCAAGCCTATTTCTTATTTCATAGAATGAGATGGGACAGAAGCTGTACACCAGACTTAACTCAAGCTCTAAACCCCAAGAGGTGTGAAGCCTTGATGTATAGATTCTTATCAACACTTTGGTCTTCACTGAAATACCGAGTAACATGAATCCTTTTTAGGTTATTATTTAGAATTTCATGCATGACTGAGAAACCCTTTTGCTATCTTTTGATAAGAACAAAGGCATGTTGTTGTACATTAACATTTTGCCCAATTTATACATCCACATAAAATTTCCTACAAATAATTGGAAAGGACATAAATACAAATTGCAAAGTGGCATGACTAGACAGTGGTGAAGTTGACAGAATTGGTTTTGGAAGTCATGTTGACGGAGCATCAAAGCTCTTAATTGACAATGCTTTGTTTCTGGAGTTGAGGGAAGGGGGTGTTTCATGTTCCTGTGGCAAGGTGTTTGTCTGCTCCTATGTCACTCAGTGCAAGGACCCAGAGACCCCCATGCTCATTTGCAGCTCACGTTCCCCATCTCGGCTTCACATTATTAAAATCATCCCTCAGCCTTCTACCAAGAGCCTCTTTGTTACTTGGCTGGCTTGGCTCGGCTCTGTCAAGTCTTCACCAATTACAGTCTCAGGTACAATGGTCTATTCACAGGATCACAGCCCTTGACTGGTGTGGGGAGAGTGATTTGTGAATCATTATTCAGCCGCCTGTAGAGAACGCGATACCTGAGGAATGCAAATAACGTGCCACCAAATAGACAGCTGTGCTCCTAAAAGTGACAAACTACAGCTGTTATTATCTCAGATTGGATTTTTTCCCCTCTTGGAGAGCCAGCCATCTCCTATGTTTTCAAGTTTTCAGTTTTGACTAAATGTGATTTTTTTTTTTTGTCCTTTATGAGACATGGTGACCACCTTATTGCGGTGGCTGTCAAAACTCAACTACATACATAGTGCCAACAGAAAGGGAAATATTAGGTTATGGTTCTTAATAGATGTGTGTCTGAGCAGACAGACACACTGGCGTATGAGGCATTTAAAATTTAGCCCGTAGTGTTATTCATGCTTGTTGGGAAACGCATCCAATAAAAGCAAAACTGTGGTTTCCCGGGACAGCCGTTGCCTGTCAGATGTTGTGTATTGATAATCATTTGGTAGGAGCGGTGATACGGTACTGTAGGTGATAAAGCAGTGACATTGTTATTGGAATAGATGTGGTATTGAGGTGTTGCGGCCCCTCCCAGTCTTTGATTTCTTATAGGCTTTAAACAGGAAACTAGGATTACAGATAATGACAGGGACCCTTAGAATCAATCCAGCCTAGGAGCTCTGTCAGGCCCGCCGTGTGAAAATGGATTTGTGTGATGCTGTTCTTTGAGACCTGTACAATCCCAGCCTGAAAGCATGTGGGGCTAATCTCATAATTGCCCTAACCCCCTTATATTGTTCTGACTGAGAGTTACCATTAAATGTGAGGATATCTTTGTCCTGCAATGTCAGGTGCCCTGCTGAATTGGAAGGCAAAAAACCTCTCAAACAGTTAGGGGAACGACAAAGACATTTATAAGTGGGAAAACTACACTTAGTGGGTAGTTTTGCTTCCACTTTCCCCTGGCCTTACGGTAATTGTTTGGTTGGACACTAACTGGTTGAATGAATTCTATTTGTCCATTATAATAAAAAATGGGTTAAAAAAAAAATGGCACATTCCTTTTAAAATCTTTATGAATCTGTATTATATCATAGGAGCACATGCCGGTTCATTATAAATTCTTAGTTGGAAAGTTTCACGGAAAGAAAGTGAAACTCTCTCTGACAGAAATGCTACCTTGGGAGCGCAATCTCCCGCAACGGTACAGTAAACATTCATGCGTTGAGCCGCTCTCATGAATATGCATGCACCAGCAGATAACAAATACTTTACATGTCAGTCAAGCCCTCCAACTAGTTGTGTGGCTGCTGTTTTACCAGGTTGGTGAAAATCAAGGAGTGGGTGGACAGTCATGACCCGGGGGCCTTGGTCATCCCCTTCAGCGGAGGCCTGGAGAGCCAGCTACAGGACATGAGTGAAGAGGAGAGGCAGAAGTACTGCACAGAGCACAAGACGCAGAGGTTAATTAGCATTCAGTCTCCCCACACTTTATTATCAACTGTGTCCTCCATGCACTCCTTTAATTGCATGTGCTGATAGAATAATAAATGGCAGAGTAATTACCATTATAAAGCAAAGGATCCCTCTCTTTACCGAACAACTCAGTCAAAGGGTTTTCCTCTAAATTAAGTTTTTAACTGTCATCTGTCATCTGTAGGTATAATTATAACTTGGGCATTTTGGGTTTATTGTTCTCATGTGAAAACCTCTATGGAGAGAAAGAAATTGTGACAGCAGATTTTTTTTTTTCTCTCTGGGCACAGAACGAGGCGTTGGGTTGAATTCTTAAAAATGCTAAATGAGTCTACAAGCTTTCCAATTAATCAAAGAAACCATTGGAGAGTTGAATGTCCTATGTGAAACGAAGTGACCCATCTTATTCATTTAATGAGTTTGTATTTGAATGAATGGGGCCTTGCCACCGAAGTGAACTTTGACTAGGAATCAGTGCCAATAAAGAATCCTTAACTAGTCCTTGTGTTTGCTTCAGTTTAGGTCTCTCCATTCAAACTGAATTTTCTCTCCCCCTCTCTTTGCGTAATTCCACCAGTGTCCTGACCAAGATCATCAAGACAGGCTACTCAGCCCTGCAGCTTGAGTACTTCTTCACTGCTGGACCAGATGAGGTCCGTGCATGGACCGTTCGGGTAAGAGCCAGCTGCCAGTTGTGCGCACCAATGAGTGTGAGGGTGCGCACCCGACATACACACACACACACACACACACACACACACACAGTGTTCCACGTTCCACCCTGCTGGCACCCTCACTGATATCGCACACTTTCAACTTTGTCATGGTTGTGCTTTAGCTAGTCATTACAGGCCAAGGATAACTTCAATTACTGGTGAGCTGCTGAACAGTGAAAGTGGGGGCTACATTGATTGAGGAGGGCAACAATTGATTTTGCCCATTACGTCCATGAGAATGTTTCCATCCTGTGCAGATCTGCCTGCCCTCCTCCTGCCGCTAGAGATAAGGGGCCGGTGCATTGTGCCTGCCTAATCTGTGTGACGGGGGTTGTCTGTGCCGAAATTGATGTCGCTTTTCATTCGACTGTTTGTGGGCCTTGCTGGGGGCTCCTCCTCCCTGTGTGTCTCAGTTTACTGAGCCCGGCCCGCCAAGAGCTTTGTGCAACGGGATCGCAGGATTTACATCAATACAGATGTTGGCTTGGCATGCTGCTATTGTGTAAAAGTTTTTTTTCCCCCTTTTTTTCTTTTTTGAGCAAATGAAAGGATTGAGTGCAGTTATGATAAGGTATTTGACTTGTCAAGAGCTACATGCACTTCAAGTAGGGAGTTAAAAAATCTGGAAAAGTCATGTGAAAGTTTTTGAAAACTTAAAGCAGATTTGGGTTGTACCATGTAATAATTATTCATATCCATTATTCAGTCCCCCAGGAATTTATGATTTTTCCATCACCTGATTTTTTTTGAACAGTTCTGCAGATATTGCAAGGCATTACAATTTTGATACACCGTCAAACTTTTACAGTATAGAATGCTTTAAGTCCTTTTAAAATAACAGGGACTACAATTTTCACAAATCATTGCAATTTTACCGCAGTAGCGTCTAGTCAAAGCACTTTACAAAGCAGATCATTGCAGTTTTGTGCCTTGAATCACAACTCTCATCAATCTTCACATTCTTATGGCAAATAAACAGAAAACCCTGCAAATTGGATAAGCTGCTACAAGATCTGTTTTTATGATCACAGTAATGACAGAAAACCTCATGGAGGGCGTCACTATCACTGTCACTGTGGATATTTTTACTATTTAAAAGTTTTAATCCTCTCTAAATGTGTCACTACTAATGGACTCACAATTATTCTAAATGAAACATGACAAATTATTTATGTATTGTCTGCAGCAGCAATATATGCTATGATATGTCCTTGACAGGAAACTGAATTACTAACTAAACTAAATTACTCACAGTAAAGTTGGTTGCATGTCTGATTTTTTTTTTTTCTACAAAGATTTTGTTACATTCTTTACGCTGAAATTGCCAAAATGCATGAGATGTCAGCTTCCCTATAGTAATTTAGTATAGAGTGGAATAAATGGCCTTAGGAGTGAGTCTGAGTCTAGTCTCTGACCTTTTGTACAAGACAAAAAACTGTTTACCACCCAGTTGATATTTCACCACCCAACCTAACGTTATACTGAGCCACTTCCTTACTTATTTTCCTATGGAGATCGAGGGAAATCGTTGTTTGAAGTGCTGAAGTGACCCTGGATAACCTCAGGTGTGGTGGTGGGAGGGTATTGGCTGGTACATTAGCTCAGGGTCTGAACTATAGATCCATACATGGATTCCTCACTAAAAGAAAGCATTATTGGAAAAGGTTTATACTATAAATCCCATTGAGATGTGGCAAGCTGCATTTAAGGCCCAGCTACCTGAAAGAAAGATATCAACAGTCTGGCATTATGTTGACAGTCACAAACTTCACATAGTTATTGTGAGTAAGGCATATGTAAACAAAATGCTGCCTAAACATGCAGACTGAATAGCTCATACTGTGTATTTTGTTCTAATATTCACGGTTTGTTCAGAAATTCAGATTTCATGAGAAAGGAAATGAAGGAATATCATATGACTGCCCTGATACTTTTGCCACAGGGGGTATTATAATTTTTTTAACCACTGTAATTAACATGAACATCAAAGCTCTAAGTGAGGAACAGCCACCTTGAAATAGACTCACCTAAATATTGATTATTTTATATTAATATAAAATGTATTGCTGTAGAATCACCCACAGATGACCCGTGCCTACACAAGTTTGTATACAGGAACTTTGGGGGAAATATTTTACGGCCTCTCAGTTTAACAGACTGTACTTAGGCCAGAGGAGGAGGTGAGATCACTATTTGTTTTTACAGGAAACATTACTTTTTATTCAGGTGACATCATCGTGTTCGGGTGCACACTCGTCCCAGCATGAGTGATGTCCTCACTATTTGCAAAGTCCTGGAACACTTCAAAGGCATCCTCAAAAACACGGTTGTCCTCCTTGACATAACTGATTACAGCTAGCCTTGATTGTGTGTGAGGGGCATTTAGTCAGGTAAGCATCAGTGAGTAACTATATTAAGCCAATACATCTTGCATTGTAAAAACTACACTCAGTAATGTCGTGTTCCTAAGTCCTTTAGCATGCTTTATTAGGCAGCCTCGAGGTGACCATTATCTATCAGCCTGCTCTGCATAGCTCTTAACTAGGACAATGTGGATCTCTTGTAATGCGCCATATGAAAAAAATCCCTCCCCTAATCTATTTTTCTCCAGATAGACAAACCTTGATGCTGATTAATGGTAGTTAAACTCACAAGCACTCCGTCAATGAGATTGCATAGGGATGGTAATGTATTGGAGTCATTAAATACGCATCATTCTTTTGGCATGAAATATGTTGACCCCAACCTGATTATATACATAATTAAAACTGCTCAACAGTTCCTGAGCACAGTGCTGCAGAGCAGAGAGAGAGGGAGCAGGTCGACAGGCAGGAGTCATAATGATACAGAGCAGCCACGTCACTTATTTGGGTCATTTGTCATTTCCACCCAGCATTATTTCAATGCATATAAATTGCACATTTTATCAGTCACCAGTTGTGACTTCGGCTGCTAAAGGGGATTCGGTGTACAAAGAATTTATGAAACTTAAAATGTTATTTTGTCCTCTTTGAATTGGCATCTGAAATGATTTTATATTTTTCATGGTCAATCCATGGTGTCTAGGGGCGTATTTAAATGTATGTTTGGAAGATAAAATCACAACTGTCTGTTCCAAGCCAATTTTAAAAAATCTAAAACAGCTTCAGATTCTCCGGCACATAATGCACTCTACAGCACCGAGTGTACTACAATAAAATATTATCAAACGCATGTATTAGAATTACCAAACTTTGGTATTTCAACATAGTAAGGCACGATGCAGTGAGGTCAATACAGTGCTGGCCGTTCACTGCAACACCGGGTCTTGCTGTTATGACCAGAGAGCAGAGCAGCAACCCACAATGAGGCAAGATTGCTTGGACAGAAATCAATACCACCGCGGAATGGGAATCAGAAGGCATTGATAGCAGCGCCGGGTCCTTATCGGTCTCCAGGCTGCCCTGGCAGGGCACAGCCGAGTGGAGAGCTATCCAGAAATCAGGACTGAGGCAAGAATACCCCCGACCGAACACACCCCCTAGTGATGCTCACGCCGCTATCCCCCTATCAAACACCATGTCATTCGCGTGCTGTAATCCATCTTCTCCAAAACAATTCATTTGCCTTATGTGTCCTCTCTTTTCCTTCCTCGTGACAGAAAGGAACTAAGGCTCCGCAGGCTGCGGGGAAGATCCATACGGACTTTGAGAAGGGCTTCATTATGGCGGAAGTAATGAAATTCCAGGATTTTAAAGAGGAAGGCAGTGAGAACGCTGTCAAGGTGAGCAGTCAGGGTGCCAGTGGAGATGAGGGGAAGTCTCCTGTGATCAGTGGAGCTGACAGTCACCACACAGCTCCTACTGCAAACTGCTCTTCACCTTTACTCAGGGGAAGAAATTACTGCACACACTCCAGCACCACTCCTGACAAGCCAACTGATTCTGGCTCTAAACACTGCCATTCTGCTCCAGCTGTGCATATCTTTATCACAATGTGTCTTAACTGGCTCATGGTAGGTCTTGCTCATAGCTCAGCCCAGTCTCTCAGAGGCAGTGCTTCTTCACCTCACCAGGCGTTTATCAGATCTATAGAGTGCGCTGTTAGCTTAGAGCTCTCTGTTGCCAAATCCCCAAGCCACCGTAGGCATGTGACAGTGATATAAAGAGGCAAGTTAAATAAAGTGTGAAATTCCTCAAATAAGGACTGTTTCATGGATGAACGGCACAGAAATGTGACTTGCATATCTTCTTTTTATAACTGCCAGTGTTTGTTTTGACCTTTTTACTGGGCTGTGGGCTTTTACATGCGCACGCCCCTGTCAGATATAATAACAGATTTCATGGTGAATTTGTGAAGACAATAACTGAGCACTAAATACAGTAGGTAATATTGCAAAATGCTTAAAATGTTTTGGTGTTTTTTTTCCCACTACAAGTGGTAATGTTTCAGGTTTGGCATCAATTCAGTTTCAAATCAGCAAATTGTTATTTAGTAATTGAAGGATGGAGAGCTAATAATCAGTTATGTGAATGCACTCTAGGATGCTTTTCATGTCAGAGGTGCTTATTTTTTGTTTTTCAGGTTTTTTTTTGTTTTTTTTGATAATTCAATTTCAGGTTCTGAATGGACAAAACTGAAAATTTCATCCTTAATCAATTGAATTAAATGGGAAGTGACTGTAACCTTGCTATGGGTGTCATCTGTGATCAGCAGTGGCAGAGCCAGAGACGCTGTTGTACAAACATCCTATTATCATCCCCATCACCTCCCTCTGCCCACTTACAGCCTCAGCTAATCCGCTGATGGTGACACACAGGGATCTACAATATGTTACTGAAAGGACCGGTGTGGAATGGACGTATTATGAAAACATTTAAACCATTTTACTATTCAAGCTTTTTTTAAAATATATTTAATATTTAATTCATCGGCAGTGTATTGTCCCCGCCCTTCATAAGCTGCAAGCAGAGTGTGAAATGTGTCGGTCTCTGGGGGTTTTCACCATTGTTATCCGAGGTTGAGATCTGAGTGTCAGGTCCTTACTGCATGCTCTCTTACTAATCCCTTTTTTGGGCCTCATAAGAACATGGAGCGTTTCTGACTGTGGCATTAAGGTCCATGCTATTTAATGCCAGTTGTGGGAATAGGCTGCCTGAATAGGGCCAGTGTATGGGGATATCACATTATTAGTAATCATATCTGCTTAAGCCAAGCTTGCTGCTCCAGATGGCTGCTTTCAAGTGCAAATGAACCAGTTAGACGTGTCTGGTTTAATACATACTCAGGAATCACAAATAGCCATTGATTTTTTTTTTCTGTCTCCCTCTCCAACCAGTGTTTCTGGTGGTATTGAGCTTGGATTAAATGGTCTCCTGAGCCTTTAAAGGGACATTGATTCTTCTAATTAATTGTGTGCTGTGCAGAACCAGAATGCATAAACCTGTCCGTATTAGCACTTCAAGTCAATTATTTTGAGTTTGCCGGGAAGGAGAACAAACACTTATTGTATACAAAAGAAATGTTAGAACTTATTTTGCTTCCTTGGGAAGTGTGATGATGCTGTAATCAAAGAGTTATTAACATTTTGTACTTGTGCATGTAAAACTGAAATGGGCAGAGGAGAGGATTATTCACTCAATGGGAATTTAGACACCCCTCGAACAAAACATGGGTGCAAGTGTGTGTGTGTGTGTGTGTGTGAGAGAGAGAGAGATAGAGAGAGAGAGATAATGTGTGTATCATGTTTGCAATGGGACTCAAGTTGTTTACAGTAGATGATGCATACCCATCCTGCTATTCTTTTTTTTATTATTATTTTATACATTCAATTATATATGGAAATGTGTATATGTCATTTTCCATATACATATTTTGTTTATTAACCTTCAGTAATTTTATGTTATTTGCTATCTTACAGGCTGCAGGGAAATACAGACAACAGGGAAGAAACTACACTGTTGAGGACGGAGACGTCATCTTTTTCAAATTTAACACACCAAACGCACCGAAGAAAAAGTGACTCAAGAATAATCTGCGGGCTAACATAACGAACTGTACTGTTAAGAAATTGATTTTTTTTTTTTTTTTTTGTTTAATTCAGATTGCTGCCTGCCAGGCCACTGAAGCCTCTGATACCCACTGCCACCTTCTCACTGTTTGTTTTCTGTCCTGTAGCATCGAATCCCCCCTCTTTGCCAAAGCACAGGTTCACTAAACCCTGACAGCTTTGCTATTTAAGATCAGGATCGGCCCCCCACTCCAAATTGTAGCAGCATTTGAAGAAGCGTATTACTCTCCAGATACTTCATTAATCTCCATCACTGGTGCCAGCACTGACACAGCTGACAGCGGGGACAATGCCACCTGCTCCTCTCCCCCTTCTACAGATAATGCATGTTTTACAGTAGCCCAGATGTCTACACTCAATAAAACATTTGACAAAACCAGTCCGTGTGTGTTTTGGGATGTCTGTATTGAGTGGGGCGCTGCATGGGGACGGTGATAGCGGTCCTGCCGGCCACTGATTAGAGAATTAAAAGACACAACTGACATTGGCTGTAGCAGAGAGGGGACGCCTATAATTGAATCTGTAGAGTGATGCGTTTTTTAGAAGGGTAAATTTGAGACCGATTGTTTCAGGAAAAAGAAATGGTCAGTCGAAATTATTATTTGCAGTGTGTTTGAATTAGCCTTTCATCTCCAGTTTTGCTTTCATTTATGATTGATGAATATATGCATTGTTCTGTGTCCCTACCTAGCTGCAATCACCAAATGTAGACAGAAATGACATCTTTGTTATGTTTACAGCCTTCTTACTCCCATCCCTGAACAATGGGGGCAAACACCACCTACACAAAAAAAGAAATATTCATTTGAACCATATTTTCAGAAAAGTCTTCATTTCATGATATTCTGTATAGTAAGAAAATAGAAGTTGACACAATCTGCGAGCACAAGCAGAAAACGAGTCCTGTGGTCTGAAGTAGTGTTTTTCTCGCCCCTATACTTTGTGTGTAAGTGTTTGCGAAGCGTTTATGCTGATGGAATTGTATGGCTGTGGCTGCGGTGCTCCAAAGTTAGATTGTATTCTCCATGGGAGTCAGAACACAGAGCTGTAGATCAGCAGTCCTTAGCTGAATATCTTGTATCTATTAATACTGCAGAGAACAAAATGGCCTTTTGACGGGAACAAAAAGATTGAATAAAAATGGTCATTTTACAGGGATAGTATTGCATATACAAGTTTTAGAAAGGATGTGTTTATGGAGCGAAGCCTGTGCTAGCACTACAAAGCATAGTGTTTGTCAAGGAAATAAGGTGGATTATAGTCTTCAAGGTTTGAGATCCAAAGCAAAATGTAGGATAGTGTTTATTGTGGTTTGATGGACAGATGATGACACCTGCATCAAACAACATTAAGCTTCCCTTGCTTAGTAGCTTTAACATTAACCTTTGATTTCAATCACTCACACATATTTCATGCAGTAGGCCCAGGAACACTTCACAGAAAAGCACATGCTTCCAACATTTACAGTTATCATATACTGTATTCCATACAACAACTGGGTGTTTTCGGTTGGCTGTTTTCTAAGTGAAACCATACAAATCCTCTTGAGAGCACAATAGGGGCTTGAGACAAAAGTGTTTTTGCATTCTTCTGGGGGTGGTGGTGGTGTTGGCCAACCTAGAAACCCCACATAGAAGATTATTCATCCGCTGCAGTTTTGAGGCCCAGGGATTGACAAGTTGTTCCCAGTGGTCTGGGTCGGAGTATTTTGTTTTTCATAAAGCGACAATAAATCTTTTCAGGAACAGTAATAAAGCTATTTAGAATCATGCAGATGTTCCATAGGAACAAAACACCACAAAAGCCTGTCTGTTACTCTGTTCTTTAATTGTGACTTTAGTAGGCTGTTTCAGGGTTTGATACCAACAACCTTGCTATCATAGGAGGGACCAGAATCAATCAATTATGTACTCATTTGATGTTGGATCTCTTCATCTGTCCTGATGTTGTGGAACATATTTTCCACAGGCAGATATGAACAAGGCCTAATGTTTAGAACAGTCATGTTATAGAAGTGTTAAAACACATCATCAGGTGAAGTACAGTAGGTGGATTTTAAAAACAGGCTAGCTTCTTCTAAAAAAAAAGAACTGGCTCAGACTCCAGAAATCAGAGAGATTCTCTGTTGGTACAAATGTTCTGTCAGCACCATCAATCAAGCGGTGCCATTCTGCCCCGAGGCAAACCACAGTGGCACCAGACCAAGAAGGGCACAGAATGGAAAGCCTGCCTTAAAAAGTACACACATAAAAGACTACGGCCTGCTATTGTAAATCACATACACACCAAAGAACTTTGAGAATTAAAAAAAGAATTTATGAGTTATGACAAATAAACATATAAATAACTATGGTATTTTTCAGAGCAGTAACTGCGCGCAAGGGATTTGAGTTGGGAAATTCCATGGCTATTATAAATGTATTGTATCATATCATTATGGAGAAATTATCCCTATTTTGGATTACAATAAAACTGTTACCAGTCCGTGTTATAATTATTGCCATTGTGTGAATACTCTGTCCGACACTTGCAGATACCTTAAACTTTAACAGACCTGAAATCAAAGTAGAACAATAATTTGACTGGAATAACAATTGATTTCTGTTTATCGATGAGGGTTTATGCAACAGCTTTCCACTGATTCATGTTGTACAGTCATGATATAACTTGGGTTTTGATTTATTGCTCTCTCCCTCAGGGTGAACAAACACTGCCAGTGCAATGTTGAGTGAAAAGAATGCCATCAATGGCTGAGAGGAGTGTCTCAGAGAGGAGTGTTTAACTCATAACCAGAGGTTGACAAATTTAGTGCCTCATTTGCATCTACTGTTGTTATTATAGTAAAGGTCTGAAACACAAGATTACTTCACATACCTGGTTCACAACAGGTTAGTTTCTTTTACTGCTGCAACATAATACAGCAAAAATATGATCTAAGCATTGAAATATGGACAATAATGTATCCACATGTGTTAAACTTTGACTAAAAAACACTATAAAAGCCCGCCGTGTGACTGGCTTTGACCTCAACCCCTACACTCATGTACGACTGTTGACTCTGAGTGCATCAGAGAAAAACTGTGTGATTGTTCCTGTGTCTGCACTGGTGCTTCTTCAAAGTTGTCAGTAACACACATTTGGTATTCCATCCACACTTCTCCCTGCTGCACCAGTTTCAATTTTCTCTCTGAGGTCCCATTTACAGTGTCCCACAAGGTGCCTCCAGCAGGGCAGTTTCTCTCCATGGGGTCACTCTCTCTTGGACTGGCCTTCATGAAAACAACTGTCAATATGTTAATACACACACACACTCGGCGCCATTGTGGACACTCGCTCCTCTAATCCTTCGTATTTTGTCTTCTTCACCGTGCCACAACAACGCCATGCACCCTTCACCCTGGAGATACCGAGAAGAAGCGTTTGCATTGAATAATAATGCTTTGATTACTATTCCTCATCAGCTCATATTGTGCACCTTTGAAAAAAAATAAACACAAACACATTACATTGTCCACATCATGCTACACTGTGACATCTCCTGCTTCTCCACTAAAATAAAATTAAAAGCTAGAGGGTTGTTAGATATACGTGCACATGCAGTGAAAGTGTCATCTATTTACAGCCATATCTATTGTACTGTATCCTCATAGATGCATTGAAACTCCCACTGGGTAATTGCTCTAGAGACTTCACAGATTCCTCTCACCAGGTGAATACAAGGTCTGTCAATACAATCTCATTTCCTCTGCCTACAGCTGCAGACGGAGACAAACTAACACTCAAAGGTCTGAAGACAAATGCTCCGGCAATTATATGTCTTGTGTAGGCCACCGTGTCCTCCAGGATGTTGGCTTTGGTGTTGCTATTAGGATATTTGACTTTTCCCTTTAACTTGGAGGTCTTTGTTGAAATTGCTGATAAGTTTCCAATGGCTACTGGAGTAAGACAGACATAGCTGCGAGGTTTTTCTAAAGCTGTTTCCATTGGCCTGTGTTTACCTGACACTTGGATTGACAGCAGAGTGATTGGAAATATCCACCATTCACTGCCGTGAGCTCCTGAGTGCAAGGAAAGTGCTTTTGTAGTCTGGCTGTAATGGGCCAAGTTTGAATTGAAGGTTGAGAGAAATAGCCTCACTCCGGTCGCGCACTGTGAGGAACTGACACACCACAAATAATACTCAGAAGTGGGGCCCTGATAGCATCACAGGCACAGAGTGGGCACAATGGCATGCAGGCTCTCATTTCAATGCAGTTTCACAATGCTATAATGCGCACGATCAGATGGGGAGGGAGGGAGAAATCCAGGCAAATACAAACTCAATTTTTGTGTTGATCATTGATTCAAAACGATCGACACAAAAGATATCTTAAGACTGAATTGCTGATCATTTTATTACGTCTTGAGTAAGAAAATGCCACTATTACTTTGCATAAACACGAGAGCACACCTGCCAGGATGGATGGCAGAATTATCAGACTTATCAGTCAAGGCAGAAGTGTCAGAGTTTGGTTGGTGGCAGTGCCATAAGAAAAGCAAATCTGTATTGTAAATAGACTATATGTTTCTATTAAATTAAACTTAATTTACAAAAATCATACAACAAAAACAAAGCTGAAATAACTCATCTGCTTGGAATATACATTTGTTTTTGTGTTTTGGGGTGCCACAGAAGGCAATATCGCAATACCTCCCAATGAACTGAAAGCAATGGAGACCAGATGAGGTACTTTATGACAGCTGTAGACAGGGTAAAATCATCAAGGAAACTCTCCAGCATTGTGGCCGAGTGTTTTTTTGTTTTTTTTACAGACATCTGGAAATTGCTATGTTTGGTGTGGTAGTCGTTTAAATGCTTGGGATGCATAAGGTAATGGGTTCAAGTTCCATGCTTGCTGGGTGCCATGGTGCTGTCAGAGGTGGGCTGGCTTGGCAAAAGACTTATTGTGATAGCTGAGCGTGACATGCTCTCCCATTTAGTGGGGCGGTGAGGATAACAACCATTGTCATGGCCCACTAACTGTCCTACATGAGCGTTACTGCACACAATCTCAGGGACCTTTAAGGCAAGCAGTCTTTTCAGTGAACAGTATGGTTGTGTTATTGTTAACTGACACTTGAAGTCAGATAAGCTTGTCTAAAAAAAATCTAAGGGCATTAAAATATAAAGCTACATTTTGTACAAGCTGACTGCATCCTCATCACCAACACTCTGTAAGGCCAAAACTGAAAAGGTATAAACAGGAAATGAATTCGACAGAAGATGACTGACATCTCGACTGACAAATAATAACACAGGATATAAAACTGTTAACCAATCACCTTTGGGAAGAACGGCGGGATTTCCTGTACGTGACGCAAAAATTCTCAGTCAACATTGGAGGCCCCACCCTTTGTGTTTCCTACCGCCCGTCAATCAAAATAGAAAAAATCTTGACAGTTATCACCTATTCCTGCGCTCCTACAATCAGTATAATTTGCTGATCATGTCTGGTGGTGTGTGACTATCCAGATTCTCCGATTTAGAGCAAGTCACGCAATGACTGGTATGTAATATTCATCTCATTCTCAAACCACGGAAGCTAATAAGCTAGCGCAGGCATCCTTTGGCTAAGTTAGCTCGCTAGCATGCTAGCATTCATGCCTCATCTTAGAGCTAATGATCGCTAGCTTAGTTAGCAGTAGCAGCTAACATTAGCAGCTAACATTACGCTTGTTAGCTTAGCTAAGTAGCTTGTTGCGAATACATCAACTACCAGCTAGCTTAGAGTGGCAAAGTGTCGTTATAGCAGTCTGTTTTCAGTAGGGACGCCAGTGTAATTTGTAGCGATGGTTACGGTCCTAGTACGTTAATATCAAGATGTAATCCTGTAAAATTTTGTGAGTATCGGATTTGTTTAGCTAACGTTAGCCCTGCCTTTCCCCACTGTTGTGCTTTTTATATAGCCCCAGAACAGCCAGTGAAACAAGAGGAAATGGCTGCCTTGGACGTGGACAGCAGTCAAAGCGACTTTCTGCACCAAGACAATGGGAGAGGAGATCAGGTAACTTTTCGTTCTCGAGCTAACGGCTCTAGCTATACATCGTTGCTGCGTTTTTAGTAATTGAGTGGTGCTTAGTGAAGTTCACACGTTTCAAACTTTGCTAGCTAGCGATAAGTCAAACTTCCTATGTGGCCCGGACTAACGGCCACCCACTTTCTTCCTTTTAAACCCGCCCATTGTGGGTAGGACACTCAGCCGTCACCGCTCGACCTGCTAGCAACTACCTGCAGTAAGGTTGGGTCACCATCGTCAGAGTTGGACAGAGGTGCTGCCGCTGATGTGGTAAGTCAGCACCTCTGCTAGATTCGACCGAGTTATAGCAGAATTGAAACCTTCCATCAAAATTCCTTAAACAACCAAACAAATGGTGGCAGAAGCGTAGCTTGTACTTGCTTACATTGCATTATGCCGCGTTCAAGTCATATCTGATTAAGTTGTGAGATGACGTCTCCTTGCTACAACTTTGAAGCATTCATGTGTTTAACTCATTGGAACGCCCACATCCAAAAGAATGTGTATTTATTAATTTACAATTAACCATAAACTAACTGCATCAGACATTACTCACTTTTCTAAAATTGAATTGATTGTGTTACTGTGATTAGTATCTTGTACTGCCGACATCTGTGGATTCTCAGCAGTGTTTGCAGCTTGTGTTAACACACTTCTACAAATCCCATATGTCCTAGTTGGAATTACCACTAGGAGGCTGACATGTTTTTTTTCCCTGTCATCAAGTCGTATTTACAGTAAATCCAACATGACATGAACGCAGCATAAGCTAGGAGACGTTTTATTTATTTAGGCTTCAGTTATGTTTCCTTTATATAGCACTAGCAGGAAACCCATTACTAAATAGTTGCCACATCAGTAGTTCTCAACTGGCAGACTCGTTTAAGGACACAATAAGGAAATGTAGGCCGACATTGTAGTTTGAATACTTCTTTTGTTACATTTGGCCATTAAATCGCTGAGTGCTTACTTGTCAGATTGTTTGTCCTCCACCACATGCATAAGTGTTTTGGTTGTTGGCCGGTTTTTGTCGCTGATTCAGAGTGGGCAGGTCAGGAGCCTGCTGCCAGTAGGGCCCTTTTTAAAACAAGCACAAGCTCCGCCTGGCTGGGATGTCACCACCCGGCTGGGAGCCCTTAAACAAGTGCACCCAACCTTATTTGGTCTGTATCGCCCCCAGCACAGATGTGCACACACTGACGCCAATAACCTTATTTGTCCTTATTTCAGGTTGTCATGTAATTAAATATTGGAGAAGCATAGACGCTTCAAATATTAATTTTCACAAAAATGTAACCATAATAAAATGTATAGTACTTTAGCAATATATCTATACTGTTAACATTTTATAAACCATCTCACAACCCCCAAAATATCCGGATCCTCTAGTGGTCCCTACCCCCAGATTGAAAGGCACTGGAGTACACACAACAGTTTTGATACATTTATTATATTTGGCAGCCCGCCCAGGCAAATTAACAACTGTCCAGTTACATTTTTGTTTTAAATGTATTTCAGGTGCTGCAATGAATTAAGCTAGCATACTTGATGTTTCACGTCAATGTTGTATATAAAAAACAAAGATGCTGTCAGGCACTGAAAGCATGTTGGTGAACTACAACGGCCGTAATTTATTGCTCCTGTGACGCAGCGCATTGGTCAAACAGTTTTGCTGAGTCTGTGCCAACGCGACCTAATTAGATTGGCAAAGTTTGAAACGTAGCCTAATGATGGACCTGATGCTGCATGTTAAGGATGTAACCTATTTATAACCAGCTGTATGTTGTATTTGCTCTACCAAAATAGCGCTAATCAGATAGGAGTAAAATAGTAGTAAGTAGTAGTAAGTTAGTCTAGCCTCATTAGCTTATAGTTAATGGAGTAAAAGACTTGAGTTCCTGAACAAAGATAAGATATTGAGATTGCTAAATAAAATGTCAATAAAAATACAGCCAAAATATAGCCTACTTAGATATATACACACACAACTGAAAAAACATCAACGCCGTCATTATTTGAATAGATTGAAAAGCGGAATAAGGCTCATTTCGCACGCACCCCCTCCAACCCCCCACACCCGACAAATCAGCCAATCAAGCTTACACCAAGTTCAAGTAAAAATAGAGATAAATGCAAGAAGCATAGGGGTGTTTGAGTAAATTGATGAATTTTTAATTGAAGCAACTTTTATTTTCAGTGGTGACGTGATCTCCTGACAACTAGTCGTCTAAAAATGTCATTGTTCCCATACCCAAAACATTATAGTATTACATTGTAGGCTATATTCCTTAAGCATGTATGCATTTTTTTGGAAAGTAGTCACATTAACCAAAAACAAAAAGATATTTTTTTCTTTTTCTTATATTATTGTGTGAACCAGCACCAAACACTTTGATGTTTTTATTTTCCTTCAAAATTGTGGGCTGTGTACTATTTCTAGAATATTGTTTTTCTCTGATATAAAAGGCAGGTTATTACTAGATTTCTGTGAATAATTTCTTCGCATTTTTTATTCTTAATTTTTCTTTGCTAATTCACCAAGAGGAGGTGTGTAGTCATTGCGATTTTCAAATGTCAATCATTGTCTTCCTCAGACATCTATACAACTAACTGGGACTGATAAATGGGAGGTGTTAACCCCCACAACAGCAGTAAAGGATGAATGTGGAATGATACAGATCCAGAGTCAAGGGATATTAACGTCAAACGGACAGTATGTTGTTCCTCTCCAGAACTTTCAAAGTCAACCAATCTTTGTGACGTCGGGAACGGACGCCTCCTCTGCCAATTCAGTGCCTAACATTCAGTACCAAGTGATTCCTCAGATTCAGACAGCTGATGGACACCTGAGCTTTTCCACGTCTGCTGTGGATGGAGCTAGTCTGAGTCACGATGCCACAGGGCAGATTCAGATCTTGCCCGATGGTAGCCAGAGTCTAAGTGTGACATCAACTGCAGACATCCTTAATAACAACCAGAACCTCATATCACAGACTGGTCATGTCCAGCAGATCCAGGGAGTTTCTATTGGCAGCTCCACTTTCAACAACCAGGGTCAGGTTGTCACTAATGTGCCTGTGGGTTTGCCCGGGAACATTACTTTTGTTCCTATTAACAGCGTGGACTTGGACTCCCTTGGCCTGTCTGGTGCTCAGACTATAGCAACAGGAGTCACTGCTGATGGCCAGCTAATTATGGCCAGTCAGCACGTGGATGGCTCGGAGAGTCTGGATAAGACAGGTGATCACCTCTCACACACGCTATCGGTAAATGACTCGCATGCAAACCCAGAGATATATGTGCCAACGTCTTCCTCTCAGCTACCCGATACAGCAAATGCATCAGGTCTGCTGACGCAAGACACTTCATTGTCATCGATGGCTATAGAGCAAGGAGACTCGAGTTCTGGTCTTCAGGAAGGCTTCATCCAGCAGAATCAGGTCCAGAACATCCAGGCATCCTCCGCTCAGCCCATCATCCAGCTGCAGCAGGTGCCTGTCCAGACCAGCAACGGTCAGGTAGTGCAGTCATTGGCAGCAGGCGGGCAGGGCTTGCAGAATGTGCAGCTGATAAACCCAGGGACCTTCATCATCCAAGCCCAGACAGTGACGCCGTCGGGCCAGATCCAGTGGCAGACCTTCCAGGTGCAGGGTGTGCAGAACCTGCAGAACCTCCAGCTGCCCACCACGCCGCCCCAACAGATAACCCTGGCTCCGGTTCAGACCCTGTCGCTGGGCTCCAGTCCAGTCAACATCAGCACAGGGCAGATCCCCAACCTGCAGACGGTGACCATCAACTCAGTGGGCCAGCACGAGGGGGACATGGACAGTCCTGGAGGTACAGCATCTCTCTTCATTATCAAAAGATATGTAGGAGACAGGATGCAAATTGTCAGTTTTTAAGAAGTTACCACCAGTTGCAATTTGTGGGCGCATGTTGCCATTGTTGTAAGCAGCCAACCAATCATCTTGTGTAACTTGAATTATGTCCCTCTTGGCAGATTTACAAGCTTCAGACTGCATATTTATCTATTTATCTTGGTGTTTGCCCATAGCACTAGATTTTTAATACTTCATTTATTACTTCCTTTCAATTCTTGACAATTTAGAGCAGTTCTCAAACACAGATGACATCCAGCATAGGTTTTCAGTCAACCTGTGCAGGGTTTACCATTCACTTTGACCAGTTGCCTTTCTGAACTTCACCTGGCCCACAGGAAAAATAAAATGCATCCCTCCCTTCCTACACACTGGTGCAAACTCCTCATTCTGCAAACAAGCACACACAACATGCTCTCTCCGTGCATTGCCTGTGGTGTTACCAGCAGTTAACTTGAAACGTAGTAGCCTATATCATCAATAAAAATACATCACATAAACTTGAAGAGTTCCACTTATACTTAAAAATAAGCTTTTTGCAACTTTCTTAAATGGTTGTAACTGAAAATACAGGTCTGTTTTAATTAAGTGTTAACATTACCAACATAAACCAGCCTCAAAATACATTTAAAACTCACGTTTAGGTGTCACATGCTGTCATTCAATAATGCTTTGAGTTAATCAATTTGAGAGTGGAAATAAATGCTCCAGTAAATCAAAATATATACGGTGCCAGCAGTGGAGAAATAGTGTTTTAACCAAGGGTGCCATACTGCAGTTGCAAAGTGCAAGGTGTGTTGGTATCAGTGAGCACTCATAATTGAGTACTGGCACTTTGGACAACAAAAAAATGAAATCAGTGCAGCTCTGTCGCAAACCTACCGTGAATACAAAACCATAATTAGATTCAGGATTGAATTGGCATGAAGTGAGCTGAGAAGATGCCCAGAGAGAGGCTGTGTGCACGTGTGTGAGTGTTTGCTGTTGCTGTTCCACTCATAGCTCAGATTGCCTACACAAAGCAAAATTATAAACTGGGTCTGCAGTTATTTGAATCCTACATGCACTTAAAATCTTAAAATCTCTAAAGAAAATAATGTCCATAATGGATACTAAATTTCCTATAGTTTCAGCCTATAACCTGTATGACTATATCTTAAAAACCACATCTGTAAGATCATAAACTTCTCATCATTTACGTTATGAAAAGAATTAGGGCTACACTAGAGATGCACTGATCAGGTTTTATGGAGCCGATTACGATTTGCCGATTTTCTGCTAACGATGGCACATCTTGTAAAAGTGCACAGCAAGCATAAATAATAGCCTAAAATACAAATATAGCACTATGTTTTCCACATTGGTCTTATGGCTGCATGACATAGCTGGCTTATCCATGTGTAAATAAATCATAGGTTTTATCCCAACATGGTAATTACATGTTCATGTGTGCTTGATGACTCACCTGTTGCCATTGGTAGCGCATGAAAAGTTTTTCATCGTGGCGGAATAGGCTCTGCCCTCTGTCCAATATATTAAACTGGTTTTAACCTACAGTATGGTCATAGGCTGTGAAATTCAAAACAAATGCTAAATGACTGACAGAAATGAACTGTCGATGCCAGACGGACTACATGCCTACGCTACTAACACTCTGCTGACTGCCACAAACTGGCTCATAGGAAAGCAGTCAAATGTTATACCATATAAATTATGGCATAACATTTGACTGCTTTCCTGATATGCTGATATTTTTTTCTATCCTTTGTTGCTTAGAATTGTGTTTTTTTTACTACTAGCTATAATGATAAATACCATGTTGCCATCTCTTTGAGGAATTGTCAATATTCTCTTTTTTTTTGTTTTTTTAATCAAGTTATCTATACAGCAATATTGTTGTATGGAGTTTTACTTGTGAAATTCCCTGCCATGCTGTCAGGATTATTGTCACATACAATAATAAAGTACTTTTCACTGTGGGTATTTTGCAGGCTATTTGGCATGCCATTATCTGAGCTTGTATTGATATTGATGTATGAATTGATTCCTCTGCCCTTGCTATCCAGATATCCAGATAAAGGAAGAGCCAGACTCTGAGGACTGGCCGCTAGGCACCGACTCCACCCTGAACACAAGCGATCTGTCCCACCTCCGCGTGCGGCTGGTGGACGAGGACGATCAGCTTGGCCAGGAGAGCAAGAGGTTGCGCAGAGTGGCGTGCACTTGCCCCAACTGTAAAGAGTCGGGCGGGAGGTGAGTTAGCCTGACTGGTGCTCTTCGCTCTGAATGATCGCTCTGTACTGTGTGTGTGTGTCGATGCAGCTTTTCGCCTCTACGCGTGAAATAGACATGCAGAGATCCTAACTGCTCATACCTGTGTCTCTCAGAGGATCCAGCATGGGGAAGAAGAAGCAGCACATCTGCCACATCGCGGGCTGTGGGAAAGTGTACGGAAAGACGTCCCACCTGCGAGCGCACCTGCGCTGGCATTCGGGGGAGCGGCCCTTCGTCTGCAGCTGGATGTTCTGTGGGAAGAGGTTCACGCGCAGTGACGAGCTGCAGAGACACAGGAGAACACACACAGGTGCCCTCTTTGCTCCCTTAGTGTTTGCACATTAGGAAAACGTGGAATTGGCTGTGATGTATAATGGCTTGGCTATGTGAGTAAAATATGTTAATTTTGTGCCCTGCAAAGTGTGAGTCATACAAGAAATAACAGTGTTTGTCCCCTCTTAGTAGCAGAAGCACAATTGGGTTTGCCTATCTCAGGTTTGGATCAAAGTCCGTAATCCAAAAACATAGCCAAAATTCACAGACTTGGTAATTTTCCATTCAGGGGAAAAAAGTTGATCAGTTTGTTCTGCAACCTAATTTGCATCATTATCTGCAGGAACAAAAATGTTTATAACTGCCGCCAGTAGCATGCTGCACCTGCCAACAGTTTTGTATCCCCCATGATTCTCCTTTAATCTTTACACTCTTCTTTTTTTTCCCATTATCTTTCACCATAGTGTGAAATTCACAGGCGATCAGAATATATGTTCCTGTTCATGCAAGGAGCAGTAGCCTATGAAATATCCAATCAAATATAGCAACAAAACATTATGGTATATCTACTTGACGCTTTGTGACTGGGAGCGGGACACGACCATCCAGATGCATTACATAGAGATATTACTGTTTGAATTTATAGAGCTAGGCTGCATCATTGGCTGAGAGTGAGACATCTGTCTGTGCCGGTTACAACAGCATTTCATTGCGCTCTTAACTGCAGGCTCAGATATTCACAATTCACTCTCACTGTTAACTTTGCAAGTGGATATTCATTCATTCACTTTTTCTAATTGGTGATTAATTGTATACAGTATCAATAATCGCATCAATTTATTTGTCATTTTTGTCAATGACGAGCAACAAGTAATTCAGTTATAAAACATTGTCTTACAGGACAATGACATGCAGTGAAAAGCCATTTTTAAAGAATTTGGACTTCACCGGGTAAATCCCAAACAATCCTGCAGTACGCCTTTATTCTTCATGTTGATTGTTCATTTCTTATTAATTTTATTCATGAAACAAACAAATCCTAACTTTACTCCTGATATGTTAAAAAAGATCCCCCAGAAAAATGGCAGGGTGCCCGTTTGACCCTCTCCAAATTTATACAGGATCAAACACTTTTATATTTCCAACTCCGTTTTCTCTCTGGCAGGAGAGAAGAAGTTTGTCTGCCCGGAATGTTCCAAGCGCTTCATGCGGAGCGACCACCTGGCGAAGCACATTAAAACTCATCAGAACAAAAAAGGCGTGAACTCTGGTAGCGCTGTGGTGGCCTCGATGGAGTCTGCGGGGTCCTCAGACAGTATCATCACCACGGCAGGCGGGACCACCCTCATCCTCACCAACATCCAGCAGGGCTCCAGCAACGCCCAGGACATCCTGGCCAACGCAGAGATCCCTCTCCAGCTCGTCACCACCGTAGCGGCCAGCGAAGTCATGGAGTGATTTACACTCCACTTATGAACTTCTACAACCCCTCTCATATACTCCAACCTGCATTTTTATTCCAGTTTTGAAGAAAACAAAATTATATATATATTTTAACACGAAAATAGTCAATCCATGTCCATAGGCAGTCTTTTTACCGAGGAAGGGTGGGGTAGGGTGGGGTGGGGGGCAAAAAGAGGATAAAGGTGGAAAAAGATGTGGTTGCAGTATACACACAAGGAAATGCCTTATTTTGTACAATATTGTGTAGTTGGAAATGTAGGATGCTGTTTCGTTTTGAAGCTACTTATTTGTTAATGATGTGTTTTTAAAGAAAAAAGGAAAAAAAGAATGGTAAGTTGAGGAGTTTGCTCCTGCAGGTGTAATGCCTTTGTTGGTAGTATATTCTGATGATGTCCTTGGTTAGCAAGGTCTGTTCCATATTCCTTTGAGCAACGCAAAATTTCACAACAGAGCTAATTTTATTCAACTGAAGTAATGTTATTGCTTACGTCCAGATGTGTCTTCATGCAAATTTATTCATGTTATTATTCATTTTTTTTATATTATGCATTTATGATTTGTTTTTCATAGTGTCCTCCTTTTCCTGTAGTTTTTGTGCTTGCCTACCAAATTAGCAAGCCCTTCTCCCCCATTTTATTTGCTCACACCTTCTATAATTTTGCAGGTGGAAATGAAAAACAATCATGTAATTAAATTTTTTGTATTATAATTCCTCTTGAACATATACAGTTGATATGATATGCATTATTTGCGTATCAAATATTTTGACTGAACAGCTATTTATAGTAGGCTTTGCATAGAAAATGGATTTGTGATATTAAAGTCCAAATTCTTTAAAATGGCTTTTTCATCATATGTAATTCAAATGTGTTTTTGTAATAACATTTTTTTTTCTTGAGTAATTGAAAACAAAACGTTGCATTGTAATATGAAGAAAAAAAAGCCATCTTTGGGAGATAATTGCCAAATTTGACTACAAACTCAGGGTGACTTGGTCATGCAGTACTGTGTGATAGTGCATACTAGAGTAAATCTCCCCTGTAGCTCCTGGGGCCATTGTGGGGTGTTGTTAAGAAATGTTATTTGATGGACCAAAAGCTGAGGTGAATTAAGCTGTCACCATGTTACCTATGCTTGTTGAATCTGACCATGTCAGGGTTTTTTTTTTTTAAAGGACAACCCCCATCACCTTAATGAAATCGCTTGGTAGGATTCTTCATCAGTATCTCACTCAATCAGCCCTATTAGGCAGTTGAAATAATGTCAATGTATTGCTGAAAGCGGTACTCTTTTAACAGCACTGTTCTCATCACTTTCATTTTGTTGTTAATCCTTTTGTATGAAATGTTTTGTATACTTCTCAAGAAACTGTCATTCACACTCATTGTCAGTAAATGTACAATGTTTCTGTCTTTGTGTTGTTTCTTTTTATCGATCGGATTGTATGTTAGGTTTCCCTGTTCCATGTCATTATATCTTGTTAGATCTTGCTTTATGTTTGTTTTTCCGCCCCTCCAAAATATTGAAATGTTAAATTGAAGAATGATAAAAGTATACACTGAACAGTGAATTTACTGCTGGAATGTTGGATTTTTGTGCCACACAATAGGTTTCTTGGGAGATATTTTCTCACACGGTGTCACATATTGACACAAGGTCCTCTTCAGGAGATTACACGATGCCCTAAGCGGTAGATAGTAAGACACTATTGACATATTCACAGTGTTTATTTCACAGCGTCAGCATATGTAGGAAGCACTGTAGGTTATATTCTCACTCTCAAAAATTCAGTTGATCTAGCTTCTGTATAAATGTATGTCAATATAACGTCAATATAAACCTTTCTGTAACACTTGAATTTCCTTTCATTTTGCTTTATTTAAAATTATTTTTTTGTAATGGTGTATAATGGTTGTACAATGTCCACTTTTTGAGGGCAGCTTGATATTTCGTACTAAAATGACTAAACATGGACAAGTTATCCTGGTCTCTACTTAAAAGTTTTGAAACCCTTAATTGTTTTGTCTCTTTTGAAAGACTTGTCTGGCAGCCCGGTGGTTCAGTTCTCCCCCAGCGGCTCACACTCTGAGTTAGTAGTCCAGTAGATGTCACTACAGCCAAGGGAGCAGGAGCAGAGGTATGTTTGACCCCTTGACCCCTCCCCCCATGGTGTCACTGAGATGAAGGCAGAAGCCATTGAGGCCAACAGGAGGAGTGGACCCTCAATTAACCACCAAGTTAATGTCACACAGAAAGTCATGACCATATTCTGTATTCTCTCACCATGACTTTGAGCATGATGTACAGCACTGCCGGGGATAATGGCTCTTGGGTTTTATGGCCTGGAGTCATTTATTGATGAGTAAATACCAAGGAAGCCATATTAATATTCTGCATTTTCTTGCTTTCTACTGAAACTCAGGCTAAACTGTCCCCATAGTGCCTAAAATGTTTATATTCATAATGATTTACAAAGAAATAAATAGGTAATAATTGCTTTTTGTGGTGATATTACATATTAAACCAATGCATTCCTGATATTGCCAACCCACTCCAGCACACACTATTCTTACTTTATACAAAAAGTACCCCTTTTCAAATTAGCTATTATTGCTGCTGCTATTTTTTTAAATATTAATATTAAATTATTAATATCACACTCAAGACAATTGTATGGAGGAGTTAGAAATGCATTATAGCCTACCTGGTTTTAGCACCTGTGAACATAATTAAAATGACACTGTATGAAAGCCTTTATCTGGTAAATCAGAGTGAAAAGCACATGCTTTTTGAGTCTTAGTCAATTTGCTGAAAGCGAGTCAGAAAATGTGGTCTATAACGTTAAAAGGACTCGTCCATTTTGTCATACCTTTCATTTGCATAATTTAATGAATTCAATTCATTGTAATGCAATACCAAGTGCACCAGGAACATAGAATGACAGTTTGAGTTAATGAAATGTGTTAACGGTATCATCATTTACTTGTATGTTAATTAGTCCAATTAATTTCCCCTGCTCGGTAATCTGAATATTGTAATAATCTTTGCTCCCCTGCAGGAATGAAATCTATGATACACAGACCTCTGGGACAATCTGCTCAGAGAATCACGGTCTTTCCAGTCGTGGTGCATGGCAGTTTTGAAAAATGTTTGACTACCTTGAAAAATTCTTGAGGTTTTTTCAGGTTCAGGAAGGTTTCTCTACCAGGAATTATATGGATTTATGTTCCGTCTGTGAATATTGTTTACTAGAGGTTGTGTACGGCCTGCCTGAAATCATTATGATGCAAAACATGCCCACAGTTGGAAATGCATTGACAAACTGGGTTGATTGTCCAATGTTAGAGCCAGAAGTTTGTCTTGCTTGATAAAGTGCCATTGCTTCAGTAACACGAAGAGGCATGATTCTTCTGGCCATGCCAGATAAAAGCTGCCATCAGTGAGCGATCCTCCCCAGCAGCTCAGCAGGTTAAAGGAGGAATAGAGATCAGGTGGCTGCTGAGCGTGACTCTGTCCCAGCTCCGCACTGTCCTGTCAGTTCAACCTGGCACAAGGATCTGTGCTGTGTGGAAGCCAACTTTGTCAACACATTCTTTTTTCATATTTACATGTATATGAAAACATCACCCAATTGTACAGTGAACAGTGCCTTCAATAGTTTTCAGCCCAGTTAGTGAATATGGTGAGGCAGCTTATGAATTTGGTTCATGAATTATTTCTAGTGGTATAGCGTCCCTTCCAAATAAAATAGACACACAGCACCACTGATGCTGACACTGGTGCAAGACAGGTAAAGCTTCTCGCTGCACAGGTCTGGACTGTACACAGTTGGTTCCTCATTGTTATTGATGGGGTTTGAATATTATGCGGAATGAATTTTATGAAAGAAGAGCGAAACTCTCAATGCAACTAGAAATCTGAACAATCTTCTGTGAAATCTGCACACAGGAGAGTAAAAGGAAAGCCTTTTCTGTTATGGCGATTCAGTATTGTGATTTGTGATGGAAAGGTATAATTTCAAGTAGTGCTTATGCTCAAAGTTGTTTGCGGTTTTGTATTGTACAAAATAGCTTTTGTGTGATAGGTTCTTCTTGTAGCTCAGTTTGAATAGCTATGTAATTGTACATGGCGCTCAACTTCTCATTCCAATTCATGTGCAAAATACATAAATACAATAACTATGCAGAGTGAGAGGGACACACTGTAATAATGTAATAACATTTCCCACTGTATGTGTGATAGAATTCAAAATACCATAGGGATTATGCTTCTTAACCATGGGGAGGTAATATGAACTGTTGGCAGAAATGACTTATTTCATTATTCTGTCCCAAATATACAGAATCCTTCAGCAAGAGGGGTGCTTCATCCCTATCCTTGCCCAATTTTAACTATTTCCCCCAGTTGTTGAAGGATAGGCCTGCAATTTTGCAAAATGACTATTATTTGCCTTTCTCAAGGAATCAACAACTTGAAAGTACAGTGCAAGGAATTGTTGAGGTTTTGCAGCTGCATTCATTTACAATATCTATTCTCTGTCAAAAATCCCGCAGAATTTAAAGCATAAATCCTTCACTTCATTGCTTCTCGGATATAAACCGCAAGTTTCTTTGTAAGTGACAAGAAACTGACAAGCTCCGGGCATCCTGCTTAATGTCTTGTTTAGTCCAGGGTACTAATGCTATTTTTCCTTTTAAACCATTTGGAAATTTGAAACTATCTAAAAGTCTCTTGTTGTGCCTCTACATTCCTGACACATTCTTGCCCTTGATCAACTGCAAAAGGCAGACAATGGAGCAGATCATTTTCCCCAGGCAAGGAAACACAGCATGGATCGACTCAATAACCTGATATTCCCTGTCTACTGAATGTGGCCAATTTAACAGAAGGTCAGTGCCTTTTTTATTCCAGAGACAATTTGGTGACCTCCCTCTGGAGTCCCAGCAGGACCAGAAGAGACAAACAGAATCGGCGAGCTAGAAAGTGCTTGTGTTGACATTGTATTTAGGTCTGGGCTTCTCAAGGTGAACGGATACCTGGTGTGGGACAGGGGGGCTATTATGCAAACCTGATAGCAACGGCCAGCAGTCGCACGCTCTTGGATTTAGGTTTTCAGGTATTTTCTGTCATTATTTGCCATCAGCATTTATTTGAGGTGTCAGGGTGGATGTTTAAATTGAAAGATGCAGACTGTGTAGGAAAGTGTGTGTGTGTGTGTGTGTGCGTGTGTGTGCTGGGGGGGCTAAGTGAACTGCAATCACCTTCATCTTCCTTTTTCATGCAAAGGTGTGCCGTTCACAGGGTCTAATTAGGTGCTTTTTTGTTTCAGGGAAATTACTGGTTTGACTCACTGTTCTCTTTCAGGAGGGTGGAATTCAGATCGTGTCAATCTTTGCCATCTTTGTTTCTTATTAAGTTGTTAAGTGACATTTCACACTCTTACTGTTTTGCATTTATGTATGTTTCTTACAGATACTATGAAAAATGGAATTGATTGTAATTACATATTTCTATCATTTTCCACATTATCTTATTCTTTGTATTCAGTATGTGTCCATTTTCAGTTCACACAATTGTGTGAGATGATGTTAAGATTCATGTTTGAGAAAATATCTAATTGTTTATCCTTCCTCAAACCAGTAATATAGTTTTGCCACTGTACAGCATGGCAGCTAATAACTCTTTGTCTGTATTGTACACCTCAAGGTCAGATGTGAAAATGGCTTCAACTTACTTGGACTCAAGTCCAGGAAAAGCCGTGAGTATGTGCTCAATATTTTTTCTTGGTGACAAGAGCTGGCCTTCAGTGTTATTCAGCCCATTGAAAACGATTTCAGGTATGAAAGGAACCGTTTTGTATCTGAAAATGTACATAAAATGGTGTCAACAACATCCCGGAGGTCAGAGTAGAGTCCCCACGGAGACTGAATCTGGCTGCGTTTGAGGAGGCAAGACTCGACACCCCCCTGAGTGGCAGCTCTGTGATGGCTCTCAGTTTCTCTCGTCATGTCCCTGGCAGCTTTGACACAGGTAATATGCATGCAGGCTGACAGTGCCCGGGATGTGCGGCAGAGACAATGATGTACATATCATTTTCCTCCCTGACTGATTGAAGACTGTAATCTGTGCTGGACTTTCTCTCTGATTACACACGTCTCAGGGAGCAAAACAAGGACTCTGAGCTGCCGCTGGGCACTGGGCTCATCCAGGGCTTTCAGCCTTCAAGAGGACTGAAGTCCGCCTTTAAGGTGAGCTCAATTTTCGTCCCATTTACACTATTGTTACAAGTGTCGGATGGAATGCATCTGGTAGATAGTGGTCAAACAGTGGCTGTCTGAAGATGACACAGGAACGCAGATGTATCTGGCTCCCAAGGTCATCCTATTCTCATCTCCAGTACATCCTCACATGCTCGCTGCTGCCTTAAAGACACTCAGAGAGAGGGAGAAACAATATCATGAATTTTACATTCAGCCGCATTGTGTTCTGGGCTTACAAAATGAAAAATATCTGCTTCAGCTCAATAGGCCAATAGTGAGCCTGCCCACGGCCAAACAGGCTCAGCCACGAAATGCACAGGGGAAAAAAATACCTTGTTAAAATTGAAATTGCAGGTAGATATAATGCTGCTGCTCTGTTCTACATGCAAAGAAACGTGTTCCATTGTTTGCTGCTGGCTCAGTCGAGTCTGGAAAAAAATGAATTTCTTTACAAGTTATTCCTTGTGTGATATGTAATGTTTATAAACAGCACCTACAGCCATTTAACATGCACTTACCTGCCCTTGTAACCTTGTGAGTTACACTGGTCTTTATATAAAACCTAAGAGATTTCTCTGTTGACAGTAGGTCAGTCCTTTGCAGAAGGTACCTAGCACATTAGAAGGTTGGTCTCAGGGGAGAAGTAATGGGTTCTGGGCAATTGACCAACCTGCCATGCTTTACTGCACCTGCACTGAGTTAGAGCTGTCATCATTACCACTTCCTCTAACGTTCCCCACAGCAACCCAGACACTCCCACTTACAGCGATATTTCACTTGGGTAGAACATTTTCACTTTTTATCATGCATCCCTCCATATGGGAGCGAAGGGAGTCTAGCCTAAGATTGGAAGCCGTGAGGTAACCTTTAACAGGCCTTTGGGGCGCACACAAAAAAATAACGGTTCCAAAAGGGTCCCTAGTAAGAGGGTATGATTGAGTTGAACTTTTTCAGTCTGAGGGAAAAAAAGAAAAAAAGGCTTCTTGAGGATGAAAGGTTGTAAAAAGTGTCATTACCCATATTTTTCTGAGAGATTCAGTGTCAAAAAAAAAATAAAAATGAGGTGATCACCTACTCATTTGACTGACATTTATCTTCTATTTTGGTTGAGCGATTCAAAATTAGTGTGTGATTGTGCAGTCTGAAAATAATCATTAGGTAATACTGTAAAAGATGCTGTTTGAATAGTTAATCAAAATGGATAGAAAAGGGAACAAGCTTCTAAGTCTCAGCTAATCAAGACATGGAGTTAGCAAGCACCTATAACTAAATTTTTAGTTTTCATTTTTTTCTTGTTCTGGATAGCAAACAGTCCCTATGAAAACATTTCTACATCAAAATGACTTCAGCTTCAGGGACGCAAGCTGGAATCAAACCTGTGATATTCATCTTAACCACTGAGCCTCCAGGTCTCTGATTGCCTGGCCTTCTAAAATCTGGTTAAATCTACATTTTTGGAAGGATTTTTTTGTGCTAGGTGCCTCAAAATATCATCTTGGCTTCTGATATCATTAGCCTTGTTGTGTGCAAACAAATGGAGAGATTGTCAGATATGTTTTCCTCAAAACAAAAACAAAAAAAACAGATCTTGACCAGATTTAGTATCAATTAAACAATTTAGGAAGGTGAGGATGAAATTTGTCCCTCAGCTACTTTCAGCCAAAATACTGACTGGAACAGTAACCTTGCTGAATTGTTTCAAGAATTCATGCATTATACTTCAATTGGCAAGTTTTCTGTTTTGGTTTTGTTTTGCCCTTATTGTAATGATGTAAGCTGCCTGGCTCTATATAGCTGAGCAGTTGTTCTCTAATAGCATTCAGCCAACCACAGTATCATCATGTCACATTTTTGCAATAGGAGACAAAAATGTTTTACTACATAAAACCGCTTTAAAGGACAAATATGTGAAATGATCAAGGCTTTCGGGCCAACACCAACCAAACCAAACTGAGCCTGTAGCAACTTCACTCTGACTTGCAGATGTTTTTCCCTCAGTTTTCACTTCCTCCTCCCACACATGTCTTATATCAGTGTTTTCTGGATCCAAAACGACCAGCTTCGAAAATAAAGGAGAGGAACTTTACATTGTGCCAGAAAAAGGAATGGAAATTACGGGCAGTGTCAGATAATTGAGCTTGTCGTAAGAGACATGTTAATAACAGACGGAGATGCAGAAGACTTGTCACTCCGTACCCTGGGTGACAGACTCTCTCTGCTGTTGATGAGCTGTTTAGAGGGGAAATTGTTCCACGCAAACACCATCGTTATTACAAGCTGGCAAGCTGCTCGCTTGTGTACCCAATTCTGCTTGAACTGACAGAATCCAATTGACCGGCACATATTCATGCACTTTATTTTCTTTATTCTCACCAACAATGCAGATAATTACTGCACCAAGTAAAACTGAAAATAGAATTTCACAGTGTCCCAGAAAACAATGCCAGAGCTGTCTCAGCAACATGTCTGCTGAAATAGCTGTGACTGGAAGACCTACTGTAAGAACACTTAGTTGGACCAACCAGTAATCCAGTATATTACTTGTCAAGTTGAAACCTACTGAAACCCTATTGACATTTTCTCTTTTTCTCTTTTTTCTCTTCATCTTTTTTTCCACATCTTCTGTGTTACCTGTTTGTAGTGTTTAATGAAGAGAGCCTCATGGTGCAGTAGAGGGAAGGAGGCTCCAGTATGTGTTTTCAGCCAGGGAAGAGAGTAACACTGTGCTCCTTTCTGCATGGAGGCAGAGCCAGGATACACAGCCAAGCACTTCAGGCTTACTCACCTCAGTTGCTGTTGTGTTTATGGGTCTTTATGAGCTCCCCTGTATCCTCCGGTAGGTAAACACACCAATTAAAGAGGAATACTGCTCAATTGAAGACATTATATATGCTATTTCCCGTGGTCTTAGACAGTGCAATCAGTGTGTGTGAACATGAAAAACTCCCCCAAAGGCAGGAATCACAGAATCAACTCTTGAACCTGGGATGTCATCAATAATACAATCTGGGGCTGCTTCATAGGCAATGAATGGGAGGCTGATTTTGTGGACAGAAAATCTTCTTGACTTTTAACTCTTAAATGAGTTTTATTCTACAGCGGTGCAGTCAGTTACACACCCGAAAACGTGCCTTATCCTCGGGAAATGGAAATGTTCTCTCAGAGTCTCCTACTCCTTTTGTAATTAATACACCATTTTCACATCTATTCAGAAGTTGATGTAAACAAGGCCTATTCTCAGAGGAGCTGTTCACTGGCACGATCATTTTCTTCCATTGTTTCTGGCAATGGGACACATGTATATTTCAGTAATACAAAACTATACTTGAGGCACTGAAATCACATTTGAATCCCAAAATTCAGTGATATTCCCTTTAGAATCATTTCCTGATGAAGCTCACAAGCCTATTTGACTTCAAATTGAATTATTTAAAAATCTTTACCAATGCATAAAATTATTTACCAATTTGTGTTTTTTATCCCAAGTCAATGAGTTATTTGTTTATGAATATATGATTAACCATTGGACTTAACATAGTAGCCTTTTTCAAAAGCAGTGACAAAACTACTAAAAGAGGAGCATCAGATAAATAGCTTTTACTTGTTTAGATGTTTTCTGTGTATCATTTATTGTTGTAAAACTACAAAATTCTCATAGATTCTCATAATAGATTACAGCTTAAAAAAAAAAAAAAAAGAGCTAGTTTTAGAAAATGTATGTACATGCGACATTAGCCTCAAGTTTCAGTACAAAATGAGCTTATACATATAAAAAAAAATATGACTGAATATAGATTTTGGTGTGGTTAAAAGGCACATTTACCCTAAATTTAATGGTTATATTCCTGGCATTAATGCCCTTGGGAACCAATGGGATCAGCGGAGTAGCAAATGTGGCGTTGTCTCTGATCCTTGTGCCCTGAGAGAATAGAGCTCCAGGCGGGACAGGGGGGAAGTGTCTCCCAGGGACCCAAGCCACATCTGCTGAGTTCATGTCCCTCCGCCACCTCTAACGCAAAATGCATTAATAAGGATCCTTCACTGAAGTCGTGTCGGTGTGTTCGTGTATTCTTGGAACTTTAACTTTGTTGTGAATCCCGGCGTGAGGAGGGCGAATCACTGTCATACTAATGTAGGGGGGACACTAGTGCCGCTGTCCAACAAGTCGTCCGTTATCTGAGGGAAATGTGTCCGTCCAGAGGTGAGGGCGGCTTTGTGCTCTCAACCAGGCCACCTCTCAGCCTTTGTGCCGGTAACAAGCTCAGCTCAGGCTCCAACGAAGCGAGAAATTGTAAACTCTCCGGAGAGGCCCAGTGGAGAGATAAGGGCTTAGTGTTTGCTGGCAATGTGCATGGGGATGAATCTGATATGGCCGAGTCCCACGCCAGAATGGGAGTGATGATACCTCCCCTTCTATGGAGAGTTATGTTTAATCCCCTTTGCCAGTGTATTCACTTGCAAATACTCCTGTCACCATTAATATGTATTAACATCCTTCACACACTGTTCAATACAGATTTATCAGACTCTATTTTTCCTCTTGTGTGCACCATCATCTCTCTGCTGCTCTCCAACCGCAGCTTTTTTGCAAACAGAATGGGCCTGAATGTGCTGCTGATATTCAAGCAACGCACCTCTGCCTGCAGATGCTGCAGGGTGCAATTTAGACTCCAGTGATAGTCTTCAACGAAAGCAGACAAATTTCACCATAGTTTATTTGTATTGTTTATTTTTTGTATCATTCCTTTGACTTTTTTTAATGAATTTCCCAATAACTTCCCCAAAGTAGCATTCCATGGTCAAATTCAACTTGCTGACTTGAGCAGTGTGACATAATTTAAGCATGAACAGAAAGTGAAGAAACATTTGCCATATGAATCCTACTGTAATTCATGTGTTCTTAATAATATGTTCAAGGTACAATAAGGGTTTCTATATCTAAACGTTTGACTCACCATCTTCGGTTTAGTACAGTTAATTTCTCTTTAAATGTGATATTTTGTCAATACTGATATTTGACTTTTTTGCTAATTTCAAGGTAATTCTGATTAATACTATGACATTAATCTAACAAGATAAAGAATGTTAGATGGGATTTGTATGAGATTTTGTCTGCATTTGGTGGTCTAATCCACACAAAGCCCTGAGAAGCTCATTATGGCGTGGTGAGGCCCTAAGCCTGTACCGTTTGCATTAAAACAGCCAAGAGCTGTCTGTCAGCTTCCTGGCAGAGCCCAAATCAAGCTGTCAATTACTGGACGTGTTTATGGAAATTACATGTTTGTTAACATGCTGGAAAAATGTGCTTTCGGCTCAAGCAGCATGAGTTCGGAGAAACAATTTCGCTCGGAAATCACCTTTCAAATGGATGAAGGTGATCCTCATCAGATCACAGACACGGGAGGCATTTTAACTCTCACTATTCTGATATGCATGACAAAAAGCCCAGGAACTGGACTTTAAGACTCACAGCTAACAAGCAAAGCGGGAGTCCGTGCCCATTTAATGTTACTATGGGTTACAGTGTTTTTATTTCTTTTAAGTTTGTTTAAAAGTCACTACACTCTCAGTTTTAGCTGTTGTCCGCCCCCTTGGCCATTTTCAACACTGTAAAAGCAGAGGTTTGGCATCTAATGCAGAGGGACAGGGAGAGGGAGCAGGGGGCTTGTTTTAGTCGGGACATCAATGACAGCTGTACAAAATAAACATTATATCAAAACACATTTCACCAAATTTCGAAAAGGGAGGAATTATCCACAAGAGGGAGCAACAAGCGCTGACTTTTTTTTTTTTTTTCACAAAAATATCAAATCAATAATTTATGCACAATAATGTTTTAATTTTTACCAGAATTGATGTCTTGCAGTATAACATGGCCAAATTCTGCACATCAGTTTTCATCTGAAGAATGAATGCATAGCCTCACTTAAGTCTATTCATAAGCATGCAGTGTGAGACATGAAGCTCTGCCTGCCACCCACTATAATGTCTTCAGTGAGATGTTTATGTCAATTTCCCCGTTGATTTTCTCTCACATATAAAGGCCTTGATTTCAGCCTCCAAATGATCATGAAATCGAGCCAATCGACATGCATGTCTCAGATGTCTGGTCGAGCTCATCTTAGACAAGGTAATTTTGTCAGAGCAATTACCTTTGTAATGTATTCCAAAGTCAGGGCATTTTCTGCTGCTTAGGTGAGCCGCTGACAGCATGTTTTGATTTTTAAGCAATTGTGCTTTTCACTTGGAGATCACGCTAAGGTCTGTATTTCTCCCTATGTAACAACCCCCCATGATTCCGTTATTTCACATAAACTCCGCGGAAGAGCACACTTAATTACCTCACACAGACCCGCAGCTATATTGAAAACCTATTGCCAGTTGTAGGATTTGACAAAGCTGTAAGTATGGGTGGGTGGGTGTTTATGAAGAAGAAACTCCTACTGTAAGACATACCCATTCCCAGTGGACCCGTATCACCTGTCAGTGATGATGACAATGCCCTGGAGAACGTCACTGTGCAGTGAAACTGTCATCACACAATTACTCTCACCATTACTGGCCCTACATCTCCATGTAATGGCTGTGACACACTTTACAATTCAGATTGTATTCTCAGTCATTGGCACTTAAATGCTGCACTCCGTTTTATGAAAAGATAAAGATCTCTGTAATCTGCCAGAGCTCAACCATCCCTTGAAAGCTTGTCAGGCAGCATTTTGTCGTTCGCTAGAAGTTGTCAAACCCTGTAGCATCCCCCTTTGTTGGGCTGGTGAAAGTGTTTTTTTGTGTGTGTTTTTTTTTTTTTTGAGTGCACTATTGTGTGCTTGTTGATGTGTGCTCGTCTATAGTAACGAGTCAGACTGTGTGGGTCCAGTTATCTGTTTCAGTCATCACAACAAGTGGAGCTGAGGATGGTGTATATTGTGTACAGTACAGTGCAGCTGAGCCTACAGGACAGAATTGAATGAATTTAAGATCTAAATGTGGTACTTGTTGTCTCATGGTAAAGGCTTGCCATGCACCGACTGAGCTGTTCAGTTTGTGTTTAGATTTGAACTTTTACTCCAGCTTGTTGCCACTGAATTTCGATTTCTCACTAGGTCTGGGAACAGTCCTCTGCATCTGTGTGTGCATCGATACCACCAACCACAGAAACCACACTGTCGGCCCGTGTGCGATAGCAGATTGAGTTTAACAAGCCAGATGGGTTGTAATTGTCTGATCAATCCTTTGTTTGTGGGCTTTTATGCCTTTTATTATGGTTTGTTTTCCTTACGTGTAATTTCCTCTGCTGATTTGCCTTCCCTTGGGGAGGGTCTGGGTCCAAAACACTTCTCTGCCTGACCAGCATCACTTCTGTCAGGGCCCAGAGTCGCATCATGTGCCTGCGGAGCTGGGCAGGACCTCCTGTGAAAGTGACTGGAGCAGCAGCATCCTCCATGCCTGTCGGCCATGCTGCTGCAGTTTTAGTGCCCACCTTTGAGAGCAGCTCCAGTTTTGTCTGGCACAGTGCTATATGACTAATATCGCCCTCCTCTTCTCTCTGCAATGCTTAGTAAGGGCTTTGCTTTTTTTTTTTTCCACACTTCTAGAGAATGCAAAATGAATTTAGACATTTCGAAATGTCATTTGCTTCGGCTAAACTGTACCCTTTTAATGTTCCTTTAGTAGCTTTAACTAACTTGCTGGGATTGACCTATGCTTTTTTTTCGTGCGGAGTTCCACTTTACATTAAGATATTCATGTACCTGAATCATAAAGCTGTTGTTCTGATAAAAGAAAATGTGGCAGACGAACTCCTTCAACATGATGAGATTTAAAAAACCAATGCAGAGAGACGCTCCTCCCTATATGAGACACACAGATGTGTCTGTCTTTCAAACTTCCCTAAGACAGGGTTTTACAATCTTGCAGGCATTGTTATTTTCTACCCACCTGTAACAGCAGGCATCCCTTTTCAATCATAACTTAAGTGTTGTTCCCCTTACAGATGTGAAGAGGTTAATTCTTCACTTTTGGAACCCATGGACTGGCTTTGTTACTTCTCCTTTTATCGCAGTAATTGAGACTCTTTAACAGCGCTTTTGTTTCTTTTCTTAGGTATGTAATGTGCTGGATAGATCCTCAACATGCTCAATCACAAAGAGCTAATCTGACGATATTGTTTGACAAGTGTGTCCCTTACAGCTTGGTGCGACTGATATGTAATCTAAGAACAATTATGCCAATTCCTGAGAACACTATGGGGCAGATAAGAACCATTTCCGATTTCCACAGGTTAAAAGTAATGACCACTCCAAGCCCTGAACTTCAGAGTTTGTGAAGATTTTTTCTTTTTTTCTAATTCAAATCCCGATAAATTAAAGTAACTTTTCTTTGGGGGTAGGGAATAGAAAATGCAATATTGGCATTGCCATTCTGCAGAGAATGTTTAATAGTATATGAATTTATTTATGTTCATCTGCTCACCACTTCTTGAGGTTTAAGTTGGCCCTTTTTCCATTTCCCTACTTCCTACCTCCTTAAAAACTGCTGGATCCTGTCTGCGGCTCTCAGACATATGAAATGATTTAGTCATTTTCATATAGGGTGAGGACTTAATTCTAATTCTGCAGCACATCAGGTACCTAATCTTAAAAAATGGCAGGTAAAAGACCCTGAAGGTGCACTGGCATTTCGGAGGTAGTGAAGTAAAAGACCTCAAGGTTGCAGAGGACTGAAACCCATCTGAGCCACGTCTTTTAAGCCCCTGTTGGACTTTTAAATTTTTATCACTCCTGATATTTGTTCTCAATGGCAAATTAACAGCCTTCCTTGTGCCATTCAGTTTCCTTTCTGAAGACAAGGCTTAAATTTTGTCTAACTGCCTGAATTTACTACTATTCTATTTTTCACACGACAGAATCAATACCAGGACTGAAGTAGAGAGGATAAAAATTTATGGTATCTTGCAATTTAATGGTTGAAAAGATGCAATTTGAAAGATCATAAATTGTGAAGGAGCTTATGCTTCATTGCCCTTGATTCAGTGCTTGCTGTTAGAACTTGATTTGCGAGTGTCTGCAAAGTGTGATTAACGAGGCGATCAATGTGCGCTGCAGCACACTATGGCACTCCTAATGCTCTTCATTAGAATAAATAAAATAAATTGACTGCAGCTCTATGAAAACTCTGTAATGGTTAAAAATCAAAGAACGTCATCCCTCAGCCACGATTTAGCTTCTCTCAGCCTGCATCCACCTTGATCACATTATCCTGACAGCCTTGTCCCCGAACCTGCAGGGGCCCCGAGACACGCTCCGAGTGAGGGAAGGAGAGGGAATTGGTGTGTCGGCGGGGGCCACAGGGTATTGCTTAGTTGACTGGTAATCATAAATCGGAGGGCTTTTGTACTGAAAATGTTGGGGGGAATGCAGTTTGTGGAGTATTAATGCATGAAATAGCATTTCAAGCTGATAAACGGTTTGCAGAAGGGTCAGTCTGCGCAGATTGCTCTTCCTAGACTCTTGTTTTTCATGAAGGCATATTGTTTGTAATAACATTTACCAGCAGAATTTATTCCAGTTCATCTCATGTTTTCTTGGGAGGCAGCGTGGTGCTGCTGTGCTGTGTGTTGTGCAGGGAGGTATTGTGTCCTGCAGATGACCAGCTCCACTATACTGTTCAGTTCTCTTGCCTGTCCTCTTTTGATTATTGTCCTTTCAGATTCGCTGACCACAATATGATCTGTTATGCAGTCGCTTAACTTAGGCCTCTCAATTGATTTTTTTTTGCTGCATCTCCCATATGGCTGTTAAAATCAATTAACTATAAGTAATTGGGCAACAAAACACATTTGTAAATGAGTAAGTATTGATATTTTCATCTTTCTCCATTAAAAGCAAAGTATTGACTCAAAGGTTTATGTCATGTTGTCTCTTTGTCTACACTGTTATTGAGAGGAACTATACAGCTGCAGATCCATGACTACAGTTGATGATAATCCAACAGTCATTTGTCTCAGCTAAAATAAATATCACATTCATAACATCATAACACCTGGAAGAGAAAGGAATGCTTTGTACTTTAATGTAAACATATATACAGTATATCTATATACTGTAGTTATATGTTTATATATATAGAAGGTGAATTCAAAAAATCGATCTGTATATATCTATATGGGTAAGGGCTGTTTATTCTGTGTTACACACTGAACTTTTGGCTGATGTGATTCATAGTCTTCCACAGTGAGAAGAGATTCATATTTCGTGGCAGTTTGTGTGAAAGCCCATGCAGGGTGTAGCTACTTATGAGCAGACGTGGCACTGTGAAGGATGATGATAGGGTGGCTGAGCAGGAGAGGGAGACTGCATGGTGACCAGCGTCCCTCTCTGCTCCGTCTTTGAGACACCTTTGTGGTGCTACAGTAGGGTGAGTCACCTCTCCTCCTGCTCAGCCCAACCTTTATTAGCTCTCTGCCCATTAAACCTGACCTGAGCGCTCATTCTGCATGGAAACACTTAATTGCATGCTGCTGTGCTGCTAGTCCTCCATTGGGCAACTAATAAGTGCTGGCTCCTAAGGTGACTACGCATGAACTGTATATGAACTGCAAAACTTTCCTTATCCCTGCACCCCCACCCCCGTTCAGCTCATTATTTTAATCACCTTAGAAATTATGCTCTCTGAATTAAACACATGCATGTGTGATCTGAAAATATTAGGCTTGTGTAACTTTACAAATATGAATTAAAGATGAAACCATTCCTTCTTCACAAATTATTCCATTAAGTAAATGTTAAATGGTTTACAAATAATCAGTAATTACTTAATTTCAATTTAATCTAAAATTGATGAATCTTCATGTGCAGTGCAATCACCCTTTGGGGAAGTTATTAGAAGTGATGTTTTTTAAATAGTCAAATTTGAAGCTGGAAACATTTCCTAAAGCTGAAATACAGTCAGGTGTTTTTGGAGACGAGTCCACATGATAAAAAGGACATAGGCTGTATCATCTAGAGCATGATGGCACTGCCAAGGTTAGTGCTTCAGTTCATGCCAGGTCCTTCCATGCTAAAAACGTATGGACTCATGGTACTGTAAGGCGATTAAAGTGTCCACCCAATAGCATAGGTTCCAACATCTTTCAGTTCAAACAGTTCAAAAGGACCCACTAAAAGATGACTAAGAGGGTCTGATCAAACTGTTCTGAGTTTTCCAACCATGTGTCCAACCTACAGACTCCTTTGAAGATCTTGTTGAAGCCCAGTTGCCACCAGAAAGTTAACAAGAAAAGATAAAGAATAAAGAAAGGCCTACGATAACAAAATATAAAGTTCTATCTAGCTATCTAGTTAGCTATCTATCTATCTCTGGCAATTTTACACAGAAATAAACAATCTAATTTCTAACACTTTGTGGTACAGACATGTTGTCATGGCTGTTAAAGTTTTCCTATATATGATCAAAGGTGTATAATGAAGACATTGTTAAAATTAGATTTTATTTGAGTGGTTACATTTAAAGTTATTGCAAAAATCCATCCTTTTTTACTGGAAGTTTTAGACTAATTCCAGTCAATGCATCACCACTGGACTTTGTCTTGATTGGCCCCCCTCACTAAGAATCGTTCAAATCTGTCCAATCAGGCAAATTTGCAAATTCTGAACTTACCTCTCACCCCCCAAATGCTTCCACTGAGCAGGTTTGCTTAATTTCAATTAGAGGAGCTGGTCTTGTCGGCCAATCAGAGTCCAGTATTGTGACTGTTCTGCCTGTGAGTCTTCATTCAATAAATACCCTTTTAACTAAACTACGTTTATTTACAAAACATCATGAAGAACATTATTCTTATCCTGAGTCATGGTATATTTGAAAACAAAATCATGAAAACTGAATAATAATGGTTCCTTTAAAACAAGAAACCACATGGATTCTTTGTTATTCACAAAGCAACAAAAAATCAGATCTGGTCCACAAAAAATTAGGCTAATCCTAAAATTAAAATCAGATCTTCTGTTCCTGTGAAAATGCAGCCCTGCTTACACGTTTTTATCCTAAGATATGTATATTTACACACCCTAATATATGTAGAATTAGTAACCCAAGCTTTACTTTACCCCTTATCTGCTGTAACATTAATCCTCTGAAACATTTGATGTTCACAAACTGACTGCCTTGATAAAATATGAACAGCACTGACTGTTTTAATTTTCAGGATACAAATGCATGTAACTAAGCCTTGTTAGCAGTGCAGGTTATATTGACTGAGTGGTCAGTCTGTGCGGGGTATTCTGCTCTCTTGGGACTGGTTAAGCTGTCCATGGTGGGACTCGTCTATTTTGTCCCTTGTATGGCTGCAGTTTCCTCAGCATCTGTGGGTCAAACCCCAGACATGGTGGCCACTGATATATTCCATGAGAGAGTACTGGATACCCTAAAGTAATTATTGTAGCATCCTGAATTTTTTGTTTTTTGTTCTCTTGATGATTTCCCTGGGTATCTCTTTTCAAACGGAGGACAATGTGTACAATCATTTCTATATTTTTGTTTTCCGTCATCAGCCAGAATACAGCTAATAAGCCATGCCTACCATAAAGGCTTCTCTGAAAGGTTAACTGTAACTGAGCACAGCCAAATGGCAAGGTCAGCGCAAAAACAAAACAGATCAAGTTTTTTGTTTTGAAATTGTTTTTAGAGTAGGATTCATGTTGCATGGCATGTGTCCATGAATAATAGACAGCACAATTTATTTCCAAAAATTGCTTCAAGATCATGCCAAATTGCTCAAATAAGATAAACAGATGTTGGCTGGACATGGAAGTCATTGTTATGTTTCAGTTCCTCATAATTCAGTGTGTATTTAAATGGTTTACCTTTACCTTCAAAAGGCGTTTGTCAAATAGACAGACTCAACTCAGTGTGAGGTACAGCAAACTGGAAAACTATTTTATCTGTGTCTCTTTATGGCTGCTGAGATTAGGGATTTATCAACTCGCACTATTTTAAAGTGGGTTGACAGTGGTGAAAGCCAGATATGTTAGACTCAACATAGAGCATAAATCTAACAGAAACAGGAAAGAGGTTTTTATTCTGGTCTATGGGTCTATGAGTGGGGTAAGAGGTAAGAGGTGTGCCATTTGCAGAGAGCAGCCAAGTTCTGCCAAACAGCATCTGTGGTTATTCCCATACTTACCAATAAAAACATATTTCGGTTCAGTAATCCTTGAATGACTTCAAGCCGTATTTACAGCCAATTCCAACAGCCAATATATTTGTATATGTGAAAATGGGTGTAATATGTTATGCTGTATCTGGAGGAAATGCTTTTGTTTTCGTTGTTTTCCAAAGAGTTTGCCTCTAATTTAGTAGGTAAATACTATTTTCTTGGTTCCAAATGAGCTATTTTGCTATTACCTTGTGAGTAATATAGTGTAATGTAGTTTTAACACTCAGCTCTACGAGCATGTAGCAGGCCTGTTGTGTTCCGCGTATAGCTTGATATTATACTATACCTGCTACGTTTCAGCTCAAAGCCCTCTTTATATACACAGCATGCTGCTGACTCCCACCATCCTCCTCCACACTGAGGACAGAAGCGGCGCTAGCCATACCTGATTACTTCCTATTGCATAGCAAACTCCAGGGATGGAGGGATGAATATCGATGTGTAATATAATCGCTTTAAAACTTTTAACAACACACTCCTCATCATGCTGAAGTGTAAGGAGCCGGGAGGGGGCACAGGTCAGCAGAGCTGTGAATAGGCCTCATCAGTGAGGGTGAGGGTTCAGATCCTCATATTAGTTATACTGGAGTCACCCTCCCCGACCTAAGGCAAATAAGCCGCTTAACGCAATTATTTGCAATCACCAAATGTGGTATTCATTATAAAATTTTTATTTTTTTTACAGCTACATAATTTCCTATTGTTCGTGTGAAAAAGCCACACAAAAGAGCATTTTAAGTGTTATTGTGAAGAGAAGGGCATCTGTTTAAGATTCTTTTAAAGTCTGATTAAACTTTCAAATTGTGAGCTGAGATTGAGTCTTATTATGCATTGACCCTTGCTGAGAGAGAAAATGGCAGGCTTCTTGAGCACAATTTCTATTGGGCTGATTTGTAAATATAAGCTTTTGAAATGCAGCACAATACTCTGTCATGAATATTTCAAATTGTTACATCTTACACTGCTATTGTAATCCTTTGACTTTGTTTATTAACCTTATCAGTAGATATTGTTGTTGGGGCTACGTCATCTCGAACAGTATCTGCTGCCTGGAACCTATAGATGTGAAAATACAAGAAGGAAACTGTCTATAATAAGCTGATGCCTAGAGAATACCAGCAGAGCAGCAGTGCAGCTAGAGAGAGCAGATGAATGATTATGCTAAACCTCCCCTCCAGTATTTATCTGTACATCTGTGTTTGTGTGATTACGGTTTCAAGAACAGAACCCGCACTCTTTAGCCTCCTATCTGTTTGGGGCTTAATGTGCTATTTGGTAATGCAAACCAAATATCTGACTAATTAGCAATTCCCTCACGTTGCTATACGTTTTTTCGCTCTGCATATTTCTGCCTTCCAGATAGTAATGCAATTAAGCACAACATTTTTTTTTTCTCCACAAAATTGCTTAAGTAGATGTAATTAGGGAGTGGATGTTTTGATGAGGAGAACAGAACTTATGGAATATATCCATAAACCTTCACATTGTAGAATCTTAGCTATAGAAAGCATCCACTTATATCTTTCTGATTTTTATATCTCAGTTGCAGTGTGCCTCATTTAAGTTTAATAGGATAAAGGGTAAAATATTTTGCATAAAGATTTATTTCACAATGGCTACTTCTGCACACAGCTTTGCACACCTCTCTCAAATACTAATGTATATTTAGAAGTTAGTGATTACATGAACGGCATCATCTGCTATTGTGTCACTGAAGTTATTGTGAAAACCCCTCATTTTGCGAGGAAGCGATTCAGAGAGGCAGTTTAACCAATCTCTATTCCCATTAAACTCCATAGTTAATAGTGAGGTGAGAGTTTGAGAACTTGTGGCGGCATGCGCATCTGTGTGAAAACTGGATGCAGCATGATGCGTCACAATCGCCTATGATCAGTTACAATGGAAATAAATAATTCATGCTGGAGGAAATGAGTCTAATTAGCAGGCAGTTTGGGTCCTTTGATAAAGCTGAGGACTAATTCTATGAAGGGCAGGAAGCTCTGTCATCAGTCAGCCCTGAACAGATTAGCATCTATTATGAATGAGGGACGAGCACCCTGGTGAAACCAAGTGTGTCCTAGAGACAAACTTAATAACTCCTGCAATGGGACAAACTTCCCATACCCTCCACCCTTCCCCCTCAACACACATATACTCTCTCTCTCTCTCTCTCTCTCTCTCTCTCTCTCTCTCTCTCTCTCTCTCTCTCTCTCTCTCTCTCTCCCCTACCATCCCTCCACACTCCCGTCCCGCAGGCCTATTGTGTGCAGGTCGAAGCATGCTGCTGCAAAGGAATGACTCGCCCCTCTGTCCATCACCCTGACAGCTGTGGAAATACATTCGACATGCAGCATTTAAGAGCATCCACAGTGTTCAGCGCTGCACTTTAGCACAAAAGGAATCCATAACTCAAATGCTGCCCCTGGGGCAACTCCGCGCCCCGCTCCCCAAGTCCTGGCAACATATTCCCAGGTATTAAAGTTTATTGGGGGGGATATTATTTTATTTCGGTGTTTTCTTTCGTCACAGGATGTAGACTTGTTTCAACAATACTGAAGAATTTAGAGCAATAAAAGAGATGGTCGTCCTGGAGGTGTGATGCAGATGTGAAACTTGTGGAGCTGAGTGATGTCACATTTCTTTTCTCTTATGAGAGCAACACAATGAGGGCCAATTAGAACTGAGTGTGGAGCCGCCGTGACAAGCAAAGGCCCTGGTATCAGGGGGACATGGGTGGGCGGGGTGGGCCTGTCAGGAGTACATTGAGAAAGATAACAATAAATAGCTAATAATGACACTTAATGAGCTTGATTAAGTTGATTTGTTATGGAAAAAAATGCAGCAAATGGTGGATGTAGGCGATGTAATGAGAGATTGATTTTAATAGATAGGAAATTCTGTTGGGGCTTTGCTACACAATGGGACTGGAGGGAAAAATAGTGCAAGGTACAAAGGGATGCTAAATGTATTCTCACCGGACATATTTTAGATAATTAGATAAATTTCACACTGCCATACCTCATTCACCCAGGCGCACGATGAACATGTTATGATTCTCACCATACTTCTTAAGCACGGCGGATTTCATATCGTGTTTTCAGGATATGGCTGGGCTGATTATTTTGAACTCACATTTTTCCTACAGGGAACAAGTGCAATATGTTCATACAGTATATGAATGTCGTTAAATGCTATTATGGGAGCAGTAATGACTGCCAGATAATTATCCCTCCCACTCAGACTTGACGGCTGCTGAATTTCTCTCATTTCATAACATAATTGTCTATGATTGAATCGGGGATTTTACATACTTTTCTGTTCTTATAAGCTCCGTTGGCTTTGCACAGTGATGGTGGAAGTTATCACAGACCCTACAAGTTCCCGAGTGGCCCTGTAAACAAAATGCAATAGTGAACAAAGTTTCCCAGGCTTTGAATACGCCTCTCCCAATTTTCCTTCGAAAGCAACAGAAAGTCAGATGAAGGGAAGTTTAATTAAGTAAGAACCTGTTGAGGAAGATTTCCAATCATGGTCTTCAGAATGAGTGCATTCAGCGTATTCATCTCCAGGCGATATGCTCTCTCTTTATCCAAGTGTGCGCTGGAGTTCTCTAGAGGGACCCCAGTTAATTGAATACATTAAAGGAGAGCGCCGGGGGCTTTATTTATTTTTCTACTTTACTCAGACTTGTTTAAAGGAGACCAACTGCTGATGTTTGGCCCCTTCCAGAGTTTAAATGGTCTCAACACTGGGAGTGGCGTGCAGGAGTAGTGGTTTGAGAAGAGGCTTGATGTAATCCACAGCCTTATTTATTCTTGATGAACCCCTCAGTGAGACTAGCTCATGTATTTGGCAGTCATTCAAATCTGCATCTTCGCCGCAAGGCCCGTGTCCCAATATGTATCTATAGGACTCGAAGTGTTGAAACCCATCAAGGTTTTGTTTTGTTACCTGTCACTTCAGATAATAATTTATCTCCTGCTGCATTCTTTCTCCCTCATATCCTTACTACAGCACTTGCCAACTTCACACAATGCATTTTAACTGTGGCTTCTCCTGCATTTCCCATACATAAACCAACAGTATACATACTAATATATCAGAAAAGATATCAGTTTTATCACAAATGGCACCTAGACTCTGTTGTGTGGTCCGGTAAACAGTGTGAGCAGGACTGCATCTATTTGATTTCTAGTTATAGCTATATGTCATAGAAATGCAGTTTTCTGTTATAAGAGTCAAAACTTATTGTGAAACATAACCAGACGTTGCTGTATGAGAATAAAGAGCCATAACATTCTGCTGTATGATAAACCAGTACTTAAAATAAAATATAGGTCTTGTTCGATTGCGGCTCATTTCCTTCGTCACCCAATTTTCAATTTAATTTTTGTCTGTTTGCGGGCAAAATCTTTTCCTGTTTAGCTGAGAGTCTGTAAAGACTTCGGGAAGTGATCGCTGACGTGTTAAATTCACCAAATACCAATTTACATCTGTAATTACAAATGCAAACTACATTATTCCAGTGGGACCCTTCAGTTTAAGTGCTAGTTGTCTTGTTAGTCACCGCCAGTTCGGAAAGTTATTGCCTGAGAGGAACGAGGAGATATTTCTGCAGACACAGGGGTCGACACTGATTGATTCTGACTTCATATTGATGTCTGAATGCAGGATGTTTAATGCAGTTTCAAAGCACATAGGATCCTATGAGAAGCTGTAGGTACATGACTTTGAATTACATATCTCACATTGAGCAGCAATCCAAATGGGCCTGAGGTAGTGTAGAAATGACAGAGCTGAGTAAAGGATTCAGTGTCGCTGGCATGATCCTTTAACAAGCGGCTTGACTGGTGGACCTTGGGGTATTAATGTCATGTGATGTGTGAAATCCAGACGGTGGCTTTCTCCCCAGAGGGCACCGAGATCAAATCCCTGGACAATATTCATTAGTCAACATGCTCTTCACCGCCATCGTCACATTTATCACTGCGACATGGAAAACTTACTCGCACAAGCATATTATATGCTCATTAATAACCTGGTACAACATTCATTTTAGGGGAAGAAAATTAATTTCCTTGCTATTGCGCACTTGTTCATTTTAGCCAATTGTCAACAGCCGCATTCTTTGTTTTGCTGATCAGGATGTGTTACTGCCCTTCAATCATAGTTGAAAGGGTCATGGAACAAATATTATCCTTGCATTATATTAAATAGGCTGATTATTAAGAAATAGAAAAGCGCTCTAAATCTATCCCCCAAAGTGTATCTACTTTCTCTTACGTTTTTCTTTTCCCATACTAAGCATGTGAACTTGCAGCATAAACTAAGTAAAAAACAAAGAGACTTTTTTTTTCTTTTTTTTTTGAAGATCTTTGCTATTGAAAAAGTCATTTGAACATCAATTGGCCACAATTCTATTTGAATATGTAAAACACTATAATTTGTGGACGGAGATGCCTTTTAATAAAGTGAGATTTAAAATGGACAAGGTGATTAAGAGCGAATGTGCTGGGCATTTATATAGCAGGACTGCAGATAATGAATAAAGATTCATGCTTTAGACCCAAATTTTAATTTTTGCACAAAATGTGCCTGATGTAGGCAGCTTTTAATCACCTTACTGACAGGAGTAACTGCTTTCATTTAACCTTGACTGAAGATCATGAATTCTAACGCATTTAATTGGATACATCATTTAACAGAATGAACAGAGCAAATTTTCACCAATTTAAAGGCTCAGATTGACAGACAGTGGCAGTAAGACCCACCACAATTAAAGCTGATCTGTATTCACTGCCCCTGTCACCCATCACCATTAGTGATGTGACTGTTTGATCATCTCTGCAGAGAAACTTTGCTGAACTTCACCTTGTTTTGAAAGGGCTAGATGCTGAATGAAAGACGAAGGGTGAGGAGGGGAAGCGGGTCTTAAGGATGGGGACACACACAAGCCCCTTGAGTACCAATGCTCCCTCTTACCAACCTCTGGCTTAACAGCAGCCTCCATCCTGACAGGGACGTGACAGCACAAAAGAAAACACTGCAAGTCTCACACCATTATGTTTATTATCTCCATCAGTGGCTTAATTGAAATGTTTCAAAATCAGGAAAATAACAATGCCATCTTTTTGAGACATTGGAAGTAATGACTTTGTCTCGTCGCTCTCTGCAGACAATTGCCCCAGTGATGTGAAAAACTGTGTCAAGTGGTACACAGTGAAATGTGCAGCAGACACTTAATTGTTTTCTTGCCTTTGACTCCAGAGAGAACAAATTCAATCTGTGTGCCAGACATTTCCTCTGTGACTAAGCCTAACCAGCCAAAGCATGTTTGGTTAAGCAACCAGCTCCAGGGTTAAATTTAAAATTTTGCAATTACAGTTTTTTTTTTTTTATCAACAAAAATGCAATGTGTTATTTAAATGAACATAGCTCTGGGATGTTTCCGTTAACCAGATCCAATATAGTGGTTCTCAAAGTGGGGTCTGGGGACCCCAGTGGGTCCTTAAGAGCGCCCTAGGGGTTCCCCAGAAAAATGAATTATAGTTTAATTTCGCTGTAGTTTCATTTACAATTTCACACAATGAGAATCCATTGTCTATTTAGGGGTCATCAACAAGATGTCTATATATTTATTCAGGGGGTTTTAATTAAATGACTGTATGTTTGGGGCTCCCCAATAAAAAAAAGTTTGAGAATCAATGCTGTAATGTAATCAAAATATATTAAGTGATATAGGATCTGGAATTTTAATCTAAATGACAGTTATTCTAATGTGGGCTAAACCTTCATACAATGGTATTTACACATCCATCCAGAGATGTGTAATGAAATGCGTCTTCATTTCATTTCAAGAGGCAACAGAAACAAGGAATTAGCTGAATGTAGAATCTGTGCAATATCATAGGTAACAAGTTAAAAGCATGTCTTAAACCAAATGCTTTATTCTCAAATCTATCCCCATGGGGAAAATCTACTCCAAGATGTTGCAACTGGGATGACACACATCGGCTTATGCCAGCTGGAGTTGATCAACACTGACATTTTGGAACAGAAGAAAGGCATGTTAAAGGAAATGCAGATTAGGGAGACCAAATCAAATCCACTCAAGTGTTGTTCATTCTGCCCCACCACAATAATACAAACCATGTGTGCTGCTTTTAAGTGGTGAAAATAATTTTAAGATTATAGAGTGGTCTCTGGTGCTAATTGTCTAAGAGCTGTTTTTCTTTTGCTCCCATTAATTCTTCCTTTAAGAGGCTACACCAAATGTTTTAACTGGATTTTATCAACTGTTAGCTTTGGAGATATTGTTTGATGGTGACTGTAATGAAGGAAACATTATTTCAGCATGTGTGGTAAAACAGATCACATAATGTTCCGCGGGACAGCTGTCGTAAACCAGATTTGAAATGTTTAGAAGCTCACTCTGCCTCCGAGGGAAAGCACTCAGCACTTGCTCACTGATGTGTTTTATTCTCATGCTCAATCAGAGAGAAGTTTGACAACAGATTTGCAGGATGAACAACTTCACAGAGCTTGCATACAAGATTCAGTACTGATGCAGCTCACTAGGTCTAAGGGCCGCGTTTGAAGAGCTGCAAAAACTGATCTGACATTCATCATTCAGCATTTAAATATAGGTCATTTCATCCTCACAATTGTGTTATTTTGAGAGCAAATATGTAAGGCTTGCTAACAGCTTCAATTATATCGCTTTAGTAATTTTACTCTCATTCAAGTAATTATTTTGTAAAAGCAGGTGCCATGTTGGAGATCTCATTTCGGACTGAAACTCTCCAGTTGCAGTTCACTCCCACAGGTTGGTTTCCCCTTTTACAGCCACTCTCCTTCTGTGTGGGCACTTCTGTGAAAACACCAAACACACACACACACACACACACACACACACACACACATCTAGTCTCAGTCAAACTTTTCTCAACACTTCTGGATCCAGTGTGTTGATATCACTGAGACATCACTGCATAGCCGTAATTGCTGAATAAGTCAATCACAAAAAAAAAAAAAGACAAAAAGCATCTGAGAGCTGCCGCGGCAACCGGCGCCGTCTCTCCCTCGGTACCCTCTCTTTACCTCACAACACCCTCCCTCCGCTCGCCTGTAAACCAGCAGAGGCCGTCACTCGTCTTGAGTTAATGGTGACGCAGGGCAGAGCAGCATGCATAGGTGCTTTCATGACTGATTGATATTGTTGGGTTTAAGACTATAATATTAAACAAATGATCCATTCTAAAGGGGAAGGAGCCGGGGGAATTTTTTGAAATCCCTTTTGCTGTGGAAAAAAAAACGACAGACTGCTGCAGCACCTATTGATTTGTAAATGGGAGGATTCTCAGGTAACCAAGCTTGGGCAGGAGAGAGAAACTGGATGCAAACAGGCAGCTATCTACAAATGATGGCTTTGAATGTGGATATAGGGACAAGGGTTTGTAATATGACTGACTCTTACCAGTTGTTCATGTTTTTGAAAACAATGACAGTGGCATTCACATTTGCTCTAAAATGCCCTGTTCACAGTTCAAACATTTTATATTATTTTCTTATCAGCAGAATAACCATGAAACACTCTGTATATGAATTCATTTTATACATAACTTCAGTTCCCAGACAAGAGCTAGCATTTTTTTTCATTCTGTTGTTTTCATGCTTTTGTTGTCTGTGGCTGCATAATGACTCTTTCACAACTGAAATTGAGACAGCATTACATGTTTATTGCTTGTGATGTTTGCATGTGTTCCCTTTGACTGGAATAAATACTTTTATTCTTTACAGATACGTTTTTCAAATGTGAAGCCATATGATCCAAAGGAGTGGTGGCCCTATAGCCCATGAATATGGATTGGTCTGAGGTTACATATATTGCATGTGTTACTGATTTGTTTTGACAGTGTTACTCGGTGTATCCACTCCACTGAAAGTTGTACGGCTGTCCGTTAGCCCGTAGTCTGGATTCATGGCCAGCAATGAATTGTGTGTTGAAGGGTCTGAAGGAGAGAGTTAATGAAGTAAAAATTAATGAAGCACGTGAGCACCACCATCTCAAGGCTGTAAGCTCTTCCATGCCCCATTTATAATGTATGATCTCAATAAAATCAATCCAATGTACCAGTTCTCACTTAGGGTAAGATTAGATTTACAGATTACAGCCCTGCGTTCCCCTGGTCATAATTACCCCCCCTCCCCTTCCTGGAGCCAAAGTGTGCTGCTGGACTCCTTAGACATTTAATGTGAAGTTTCACAACACCGTGCGCAGGCAGCGTCATCGCCCGGTCTACCTGAATATTCAGCTGATACTGCAGGTACAAGGCCCTCACCACACTGGTTAGCAAAGGCCAACGTCTTCTTTAAACTAAGCAAAGACACAAGGCTGTGCACTAAAATGTATTGATTACATACTTTACATTATCAGACAATATGAGACTTCTCTCTTTTCCAGAGCAGCAAATTTGTGTTGACAGTGTCATATTTACTGATAAATGTATGTGTTATCATGATATGCCTCTGATAGCCTTTTAACTTTTTTCCCCCAGTCCTGAAGACTTGTTGAAAGTTGAAGCAAATTGAGGTGTAGCAAGTTGCCTGTATTAGAGCTCCCCCTTCAGGAGTTATGGAGAACTATGCATTAGGAAACATGGTAAGTGAAGCTCGACACATCGTGAGAAATGCTCCTGTCTTAGCAGAAGCAGCAATATGCTTCTTTCTGAGTTTATCTCTCCATCTTTCCATTTCCACAGTGCATTGCACAGGTAAATATTTTGGTGACAGATGTGTAGAGAAGACTTGGTAGCCTGTGACGTGCAAAGAAACTCTTTTACTATTCTGTACAACTTAATTATACAAATGCAATAAGTGCAAAAAAAGTGCAGAGAAACTCCTGCAAACTATCTCTTTTATTTGCAGTGAAAAAAAGATTTTATTGAAAAAAATACATACAATAGTTCAGTCTTCAGGAATGTCACAATACCATAATGTTCTATGTATTTACTGTATACTGAATACTGAACACTTATATATACAGTATATATATATATATATATATATAGTAAGTTTACGTGGGCAGGAGATAGTGTGCAGGAACTTATTTGCACATTTTGCATTTGCCTCATGAAGTTGTACCACGTTGTCAACAGTTTTGCTTATAGTGTTTTCTATCATATACAACACAGCTGACTAGTTTACTTTGTCAATAGTCTCTTATTGCAATCTTCCTGGAATTGTAGTTGTTTTTGAAGTCGTAAACTATGTTACTTTCAAGTATTATAAAGCATAAAAATCTGCAGTTACAGTTTCATAGAGGCCTATTTATGAAATGCATGAAACCCAAGTACATAAAAAGTAGATTTTGTTTTAGATAAACCCACGCAGGCTTTAGAAGTATACATGAAAAACAGAATTGTCAAGTTCAGCTGCCTGATGTGCCTACCCCTCCACCTCCATGAACAATTCTCTATTTATAATGTCATCTTATCACGCTCCCCTTGAAGGCAGCAGCAAGTGCACTTATGCCTTCCTTTGTTAGGGTGAGTTGGCAATTTCCTCAGAGATGGAGCAACTGCAGGCAGCCCTTTTCTTTGATAATGTCCCTGACACCTGGACCAAACTGCTGTTTCCAGGAACAGGAGGAAAGAAACATGTCATAAGCCTCCTGCCACCCCGAGTCACTCACTGTGCATTTAACAGCACTCTCTTCACTACACTTTCCAGGACACAGGGGTCAGAGGAAGAGGGAGATTCTTGTCTGGAAACTTGTCTGGCCAAGACATCGTCAAAAAAAGCGAGAGCGGGCCTCTCAATGTGTGAGTCCTCTATTCTGTCTAATGCTTTGTCTCTTGTTTTATCATCAAAAACATTAAAGTACTTACTATCACTGTGATCCCTTTCAATTATTTAATTGTATGTATTAACAATTATACCTTTGTAGATCATTTTCATTTCGAAACCCTGTAGATTTTTACATGGAGTAACATATAAAGCTGGTTATTAAGCAGCAAGTCTGAAAGGGTATTTATCGCAGAGGCCTGACAGATTGGTTCTAAATTATAATTAATCAGTTGATTTTGACCCACAGATTGTGATTGTGCCCTGTGAGTTTCATTTATTCAGCTTTTCTTCTGGCTCCACCACAATCACTGCAGACCTGCAGGACACTCAAGCAAATTAACAGTCTTCTCGCTACCCTGCAGCCATAATGAAAATATCAGTCAATCAAAACCCATAGAATTATGATGTGAAATCCGACTACATATCTCTAAACCTGCATATAAATAGAAACTGCAGAGTAATTGCTCAAACTATCCCAGCATTACGGCCTATATCAGTGTAACAATATTTACAAGCCTTGCTGCCTTGGGCTCAGCTCCCCCAGAAGCAATATTTTAAGTCTATTTTAAGTGTTGGCCATTGACTTACAATAGAACAAAGATAACCTCAGCATTAAGATGCTTCTTGGGGGGGAAATCCAGCCCTAATTCGTGGAGCTGGGAGAGCAGGGCATGCTGGGACGGGGGGCCCATCTGCGACCTGTCTGCAGGTCCGGTGATGTATGGCTGTGGGCTGGACAGGCAGGCAGAGGGCTGTGTGTTTCTGCTCAGTGTGCCATGGCACTCAGGGCACTTCAACCCCCAGTCCCTCCTTACAGGTACCCCACAGCCCGCCACCGTGCGCTACTCATTTACTGCTACACTGGTTTTCATAATTAGCGCCGCAAGGCCTCATTAAATCTGCTCTAATGAATAAATATTGTATTTCATAGCCTGATTACCAGATCAGCTCAATGCTTGAGCGTCGTAAACAATTATTTCCCTAAATATTCATCACCCCAAAGTGGATGATCATTGGTATTTAATACAGTACCAGTATTTTCAAGTGCATCTTTATTATACTAATAATAGTTTTTGAAATGTTGCTTTTGGAGGGAGAAAAGGGGGAAAAATCCTTGTAAAAATGGAATTTATATTTATACAGATGTAGCCTTGGAAAATAGGATGATGAGGAGCTAAACACAATGTAACATATATACATCTCTATTGAGAAGAGCTTGGAAAAACTGAGTCATACCCACTCTTAGAAGACCAATCAGTTGTTGGGGTCTTAGTCAACTGACCTTTTTTTTTTTTTTATGCTGGGTGAAATATTCCCTGGGAATTTATAAGGATGTTGGGCATCAACAACCATCCTTATGTTTATATTATTGATGCATACTAGATCTCAAATCATTAGGTATGATAAGGGGAAAATAATGACAGAAAGCAATTTTATGGATTTGTAAATTGAGAGAACTATTTGATTAGTTGACAATCTTATTAGTAATTGACAATTCAATCAGTTGACTACATGTTCTTGGTCAGGGACAAGCCTTAATCCAAATACTAAAGCAATAATTCACTTTAGTGCAACATTTTCCCTCTTCAGCATGCATATTCCATGGAAATTCAGGAGAAATCAACGTAAATCATTAACAATCCTGGAGATTTTCAGTCACCACCGGTATTCAGGATTTTTTCTCCATCTTTCAGTATCAATAATCACAAACAAGCACTGTACTAGGTACAGACTGGTCAAACAAAATCGATAACAAGGTTCTGCAGGAATAAATGCTTTAATGAAAGATCTTCAGCAGACCCAATGAGCGCAGAATAAGCATTAACATAATGGATATGCCTCACAACAGTTCAGTATTACTCTTCCAGGTAGTACTACAGCGCAGACTAACAAAAACAAACCGTACGCTCAGATAACCTACACCTGTCATGACTTTTGAAAGAGAAACTCAGTAGAAAAAAAAAAAACCCATCACAGTTAGAAATAAAATCAAGTGTAATTTTGAAAAGGTGTCAAGTAATCAGAGCATATACTGGAAATGGTGCAGGTCAAATGAAGTACATTTGGAAGGCTATGGACGACCCAAGGTTAACTCCAAGTCATTTCCTGTGGATTATCACACTTTTGAACAGAAAACGCTGGCCATAACTCTATCGCCACTTCAGTGGAACCTTAAACCATTCCTACTTACACTGCAAGGCATCGCCAGAAAATGAGAGAAAAAGACTGGAAGCAGAGCGAGAATGTGCTTTAACAGGATAAAATGATTTACAGGTATGAGATTCCCATTAGAGTGTGCTAATTGTTTCCACACCATTAGTGACAGTTATCTAATGAAGGATATTTAACTAGGCACTGTAGTATATCACACAGTTCCTCTTGGTTTAGTAGTGGAAGGCAATGGACCCCAGTCTCTCTGCCCTTTCCACCTGCACCACCACAGTGGGAACAGCAGATTATCCAACAGTCGCACAAGAACCGTTTTTACAGAAAAGACAGCAGGTTTTGATCATGTCAGCAACATAACATTTGATCGTTTCCATTCTTCAGAACCATGAAAGTAAAGGTTAAAACAACTTGTAAAAACACAAGCATAATCAAATTTGCAGTTTAAAAAAGAGATGGTTCCCTTGGAGGCCAATTTATAATCATTTGGGCTGCATAAACTTCATACATTTAAAACAATGTAATATATAACAACTGATCTTATGTGTTCAGATCTCATAACAATTGAAAAAAAGCTTGTAATAGGGCAGCAAGTATGACTTAGGAATTTAAAACAAAAGAGCGTTTGTTTACATGTACAGCAATATTTAAGTCTTTTCTAAGATTTTTATTTTTTGGCATTTTCATGCCATTTTATTTGACAGGGTGATAGTTAGAGAGAGACAGGAAGGTATGAGAGAGAGAGAGAGAGAGAGAGAGAGGGGAGGACATGCAGCAAAGGACCGCAGGTCGGATTCAAACCCGGGTCGCTGCGGGAAGGACTGAGCCTTACGGTACGCGCTCTACTCAGTGAGCCACCGGGGCGCCCCAGCAATATTTAAGTCTTGAGATAATGCAAAATGTTGCTTTGACCAAAGGTCACTGGGGGCCATGATATTAGCTGCATCACTGAGGGTCGTTTGGACATGCGAGCACCTTATCAGTTTGCTCAACCATTGGAGTTTTCACAAGTTGTGACATTTCCCTAAAATAGCTCGGGTTGTTTCCTTTTCTCCTCCAGCTTTGTTTATAAAGAACCAGAACCAGATCTTTATGGAGAGGCTCAGCGCCAATAAATTGCAGGAAATGCGAGCTATGGGCAGGAGGGAAGTGATTGAATGCGTGTGTGCCTCCTCCAGATGTCAATCAATGCTCAAAGTACGTACAATCGCATGAACGGGAACATTAACAGAGCATTGTGTTATTATTCTCATAAAACTAAGGCAATAATTACACTGTGTGCATGTAAATACGGTCACAGAGAGCATGTCAGTCAGGTCCAGAATCAACAGGGGCTCCATCTTCCAGAATTTACTGGCTGCTCTCCTCCAGCTCCTTCTTCAAACTGCAGAGCAGAGAAACCCAATGTTAAAAAACGGACACTTCACACTAAAAAAGGACAAATCTCAAAGCTTACACTGCTTCAGAATTACCTCTTCAGGTAGGCGTGCACATTATCATAGCCGTGGTATTTAGCCAGGTAGACCAGCACTCCCGTGGCACAGCGGCCCTCTCGGGCTCGACAGAAGCTGCAGTTGCAGATCCCTCTGCATGGCGGGCACAGCCACTCCTGCAAGGGACAAGATCAAAGATCAAAAGATAAAAATCAGACTCACCCGAAGACGCCAACGGTCAAATTATGATTCCATTCCATAACGTCTCAGTACTCACCGGATCCAGCAGAGCATCCCGGACCTCCTCTCCGTAGCGGTTACGGAGACACGGGCCACAGAACTGACCCCTCACCCCCTGGCACTCAGGATTACGACAGTTGGTTTTGGTGTCGGTCGTTTTCTGACGGCACTGGTGGCACGTGGATCCCTGTCAGAAAGAAAAGGTGTCGCCTTAAACCAAAGAGCAATGCAATCAAAACTTGGCTTCTAAAGACTCATAAATCTTTGCTTTATGAATGTGTATGCGGGACCTACAGTGGAGCTGTTGTAGACCTTCTCCCTCACGTTGTTGCAGATGCGGTCCAGCTCTGCCTCTGTGATCTCCTCCACAGGACGCACTACATGAGGTATGGCCATGGCGCCGTTATAGGAGCGGCGACGGGGCTGTGCCTGGAATATAGGCAGTTAATTAGCATTTGATTAATGCCTGGATATTAAGTGAATGCAGTGCAACATACAAGACAGAGGTGTAGACGGACCGCTCCTGGTTTAACCTACCGGCTCATCCACCTCCTCATAGTAGCGGCTCTTGCGCACCAGGCTGAACTTGTCCTCAGGATCCTCCTCTGGAGTGGGGCTGGGGGGCCCGTCCACCAGGGTGCGGGACCGTGTGTGGGGTCGAGAGGTGCGTGCCGGGTTCCTCCTGCGGGCTCCTGGGGTTCCCATGGACTGCCGGGGTGCGCGGCGAGGCTGAAGAGGTTCAAAACACACTCATCAAAATAGAGCACCACTAAAATCTGTCCTATGTTCAAGTGTGGTACTACACAACAAGTAGAAAGAGTCATCTTCAGGTTTCATTACCGTAGTGGATGCTGACATTGCCATCCGTCTTGGGAAGAGGCCAGGTACTTTGTTCAGCTCTGACATCAGCTTTGCTAGCTAAAAGAAACACACAAGAACAAATTCAGGCAATTGTGACCAAAACTCAGTTCATAGTCCCAGATGGTATCAATATAAAATTGTCAAATTAATGTCAAAACGAATGCATGGAGTTGTACCATTGCTTTGTTCTCCTTGATATTCAGCGCCCTCTTGCTCATGAAGTTGTCCTCCTCAGAGTCGCACTCTGCCACTTTGGGCTGAGTGAGGGGTTCGGATGCAGGCCTCTTCTTGCCGGTCTTCCTGGTGGGGAACGTCATGGCGACCTTAAAAGCTTGGGATCGGCGGCCACGTCTGGGAGGTTCAGAGTCCACTTTCTGAAACAAGACATTTTACTGTTAGAAGAAACTTGCGTGGTGCTTGATGAAGTTCTGAAATATGTTGCAACTAACCAGCACAATTTTTCCCCCAGAAACTCACCATAGCACTCATCTGGCTGTTGATCATATTGTCCTCAAACCCACTGCATGTATCCTCCTCTGAAGTGGCCTCAAATACCTTTGGTTTCCCTCCCATCCTCTTTGCTTGTCTCAAGCTGCTCCTCTAGAATACAGACAGATATAACCATTAGTTATGCACACAAGTCACCGCCATTCAACAGGACTATAATCACGATGAGTCGGTATTGCGTTGTTACCGTATTTGCAAAGCCTCCATCAGAACCGAAGCTGTCGCAGCTATCATCAGAGGAAGAGGAGGTCTCCATGGGAACCAGCGGGACACTGCGGAAGCTCCTCAAACTCATCCTGGTGGATGGAGCCTGGGCTGCCAGCGTCTAGGGAGAGGACAGGTAAGTTTAGAACGGTCAAATAATACTATAGTGCCAAAGTTAGCCTGAAATGGTTTACGGGACACACCCATATTAAACCCACCCAGAGACACTCAACTTATAAGTTACTAGTGTTGGCACAACATTTCATTATCAGGTCTGCATTGCTGCAACAAAAAAATATGCCTTTTAATTTAGGTTGGACTTTGGACTTTTTGGACATTTCCGCCATCCCTACTTCGGGGTCTTTAACCCGAAGTAGGGATGGCGGAAATGCATTTTATAAACTTGCTTAGTTTGAGGCAAAGTTTTGAAAGCTAAACAATCTCAACTGCTTGTAAATGTATTTGACTCTGTACATTTAGAATTAATTAGATAAAACTTGAATCACTGCAGCAGCAGAGACTAGGATATAACTATGAATACAATGTGAATATATATTGGATAATGGAATATAATAGACTAAATTAACAAGATATAATTGCCTAATCAAACGAATGAGGTTTATTTTGCTGTTTTTCTTACCTTGGAGCGGGTGGATCGCATTTTTCTTGCTACACACCGAAACAAAAACAACGTTCAAGCAACTCTGCAGAAAACTGAACAATGCAACTCCTACAGCCTGCCGACCAGAGGACTAGTTGTTCATTTCCCGCGCCACGACAAAGTCCTGGCAGCTGCATAAAAACTTTCCCGCAAGGTGAACAGAGAAATAAATCCTCAGCAAAAACGGCAGGCTACATTCATAACTGAAAATCGTTATAAATATTTTTTAAATGTTCGGTATATGTTTTGACTGATAAAACATTACAGCATGATGTGTTGCTGAGGTATTTTACGGAATTAAAACGCAGTGTCTTTCATGAACTGTGCCGTGGCGCGAATTTTTTACTAGGTAATTTGCATACAAGGCGGGTAAAATCTGGAGCCCTAGTATGTAGGTTGGAGACTGTATGAAAAATCAAATACTGTTATTAATTTTCATAATTCCCAAGAAAACAACTCTTTCCTCATTTAGATTACTTTTAATAAATACCTGTCGAGCATAGTCAAATTTACACGAACTTGACAGCAGCCAGGTTTCTCACGTTTTTAAATAAAACCATTTGTTATTGTATGTAGTAAAATAAATATTTACAGCATAGGCACATTTGGTACAAAGATTCATTAGGCACACATTTTCTTACAGGAAGAAACATTTCTTTTCTTTTTTTTCAAAGTTAAGTGGTAACTAGACAATTCACTTATTTCCTAAAGCAGGCCTCATGTACACAAATAGAGGCTTATTTGTAAAAACTTTTCATTGCATGACATGTCAGCATACAAGAAGCTGTCAGTTCATGTGCATTGTGTAGCCCGTGAGTTATTAGCTTCGTCCACTGCCACCACCACGCCCACCCCTGCCCCCTCTTCTCTGTCGACCTCTGACTTGTTTATTGTCCTGACGTGGTAATCTTTTCTGACGCTCCACTTTGATCCACCCCCCATCGCTGGCTTTAGCCTCCTCTTTTTCTGCGCTGGGGTTTTCTGTCACCGACGATATTCCTGGTATCAGCTTGGGTGGGCGGTTCTGTGAGGTGACACTGTAACTGTTAGACCGTGGCCTCCCTGTCTGCTGTGAGGTTTTGCTGGTTCTATTCTGAGTAAAGCTAGTTCTGGTATGGGTCCACCCATGTCTACTGCCCTCCCCACCTCTCACAGGTAACGTGCTGCCAAAGTAGTTGTGTCTGCGGTAGTCGTACACGGCCCCGGCGCTGAGCGGCCGCTCTCGCTCTCTGTCTGAGGCGCTCTCAGATGTGGTGCTGGAGGGGCTGCTGCCCTTTGACCCCAGGTGGAGCGGGGAGAGCTTGGCTGAGAGGCTGGCGGTCGGCGAGGAGTTGCGTGAGTCAGGCCAGGGAGAGAGGCGGCTGCGGCTGGGAGAGCGGCGCACAGCTGCAGCGTAGGAAGAAGCCTGGTCTCCGTATGCAGACAGGAACTGAGGCAGAGTGCAGGCGTCAGAGCTGCCGAAGGGGGCCGCGGTGACAGCCGGCTGCTGTGATAACTGGCTTATCGTCTGCCTCAGCCTCACGCTGTACATCCACCTGGGATCTACATCTGAAACAGAGGACATGCAGGGATAATAGGGCTGCTCCATCTTGCAGCTTTGATCAAGATTTTTATGTTAGTTTGATGCCTGCTCTGCATATTAAGCACCTCATGTGTCTGAATATATAAGTTCAGAGAGAATTCTATTCTATAACAACAACTGAGATTTTTTCAGCATTGGAAAATGTAGCTTTGCCTCTGTTCAGGTCATACAAGACTACAGGACAGATATAAGATAATTACCAGAGTTAGACCTGCTCCTGGGGTTCCAGTCGGTGTTGGGTGGTGCTGTTTCAATGACCAGCTCCACAGTCTTGACCTCATCTTGTCCTCCAGTAGGACTCCAGCTCACTGGGCAGCTGTACCTGGTGGACCTCGGTGACCTGACATTACTCTGTGGTGTCAAGTCAAAGGGAAAAGATTTAGGGATATTCAGCATTGAAAAGACTAATACATGTTGCACTCTGTTCTGTGAAGGCCTTTGGTGCAATAGCAGATTTATGCTTTAATCACACAAAGGATGCTGTGTAGATTTGCATTGTTTTGTTAGGTTGTTTCCTGTAGTTGCTGAAATTACTAACCTCGTAATTGACTATGTAGTCCACACTCTGGTTCTCCTGTAGTCCAAGAATCCACTTGTCCATCACAAAAGGTGGCTGAAATCCAATAGCATTGATTCACAAACTAATTTGACTATGGCAACCACAATACAACAATTGTATAGGTAGAACATAATCATCATCAATAATAAGAAACATTTAGGATTTAAACATTTTAACATTCATTAAAATGGAAGGAAAGAGTATCTATAAAATAAACGGATGTCCTTTCTAACTTGGTCAGAAATGTGTTTGTGATTGCACCTTAGTCATCCTCAGGATATCCACATTGTGCCGGTTGGCATTAAAGGTGACATCTTTGATGTACGTTACCGCAACTTCATCCCCATCAAGTTCCATGTACATTTTCCATTTGCAGTCCTTGAAAAGGGAGGCAATGGTGAGAAATTGCAGGTCTTCTGGTACACTCAGCACCAACCCCTGATAACTGCATTGTATGAAAAAGTTCAAAATTACACTATTCTGTGTGGAGAACTTGGTTACTCTTGTATATAAACCAACAGCACAACCTAGAGGTAGTTTAATGGCAATGGCAAATTATCAGCCACATAGGCTCATACTGTAGGTGCAAATGGAAATTATAACATTACAAAAATATGATGAAATGAAATTACAAGGTGACGAAAAGGCTAATTTATACCAAATGTAATTCCAATCATCTGTATACAACATTCAGGCATGGTAAATGGATTGCTAAAGCAGCCCATTTAGAAAACTGTTATCTTGTTGGAGATTGATTTTCCTCCTTACTATACTGATGTATTCTACATCGCAGAGAGAACTGCGGTGTTTGTAAAATTATGATAACACAGGGAACAAAACAAATGGCAACAATAGCAATTAATTCTCCTCCAGACATTCTGAATTCCTTGCTCTCTGTCAAACATTTGCATGTATTTTTTTGGGCCCAGGATTAGTTTCCTGGAACATGGGGATATGCCGATTTTAGGTGACAACACCATTTAAGCAATGCTAATGTTATTTCAATTTGGGCGAAAAACCTGTTTTTTCATGAGTTGCTGCATGTGACACACATCAAATCCTCACTAGGAGGCACGAATCTGAACAATTCCCTACCCCACTTCTCCTGCATATTGAATGCTGACGAAGCAGTAATGATTGTGCCAATCCCCAAAACCCTGCCATGAAGCCACAGGTCACTGCTTAACCACACAGGGTTCACGGCACAGGCCAATCTATTGTGCAGGGATCACAGAGGAAGACATCAGAGGAGTGGCACTAACACACTCGTATGAGGAGCCTCAGTCCTCTCCTGCATCGTCCCCAGGGGCTGGAAGCGGCTCAAAGGGGGAGCGTCAGCGAGCCTCTGGCTCAGAAACACACCAGTGGCCCTGCGCTGGCCTGGTGTCGGCCCTGGCCAGTCGCACCGGGGCTCCCAGGTCCACGCTAGTCTAATCACTCCAGCAGAAACAATGTCTGGTAATGATGCCTAGGACCCGAGTGCGTCTAATGACAACTCATACATAATTCAGCACCTTTCACTTGGCTGCGCGGTGATATCCTCATTAGTAGGGGACCCTCAGTGGCTGTCAGATGGTGGCCGCACAATCGCAGGCCCTCATTTTGTCTTTGAGAAGTGCAGCTGCTTCCATGACATCGCCAGCAAAGAGGGGCGAAGAAAAAAACGCAGTGCGGGTTTGTTTTATTTAGTGCAAAAAACCTTCCAGTTTGTAAAAACAAGGCTGACACGGAACCTGACACCAGGCAGGGGAAAATAATTAGCTCTCATTTTCTCAGCCTCCTGTTTCCTTCTCCCTGCTGTGTTTTCTACCCACTAAACCACCACATGTCAGAAGAAATGGGAGGCAATTAGCAGGCTCGTTTCAGCCCTGCCGAACACACTGAAAGAGGACTATTTATGATGGGACAATGAACAGCTGAAAGATTAAATAACATTTGCCTTTTAAAAAGAAAATGACTTCTGGCTAAATGGGCTATTTTTGATTAAATTCAAACAGCAAGTAGAGAGCCACCCTTTCTCCACAGTTTGAGACCCTAACAAAGGGCTGTGAGCAAGCCGAGGTGGATGTGGTACATGGCTGAAGATGAAATGTTTATTCATTTGATTTTTATAAAGTGCATGTCTGGCGATGGCAACAATGCTCAGTAAAACAGTGGTCGACTGTGTGATGGAGGTCATCATGGGAATCCTCAGAAGCAACAACTCGGAGTATAATTCAGTCATGACAAAAACATGATTCTGTACAACCGTTTAAAAATATCAATAATGACCTTACTGTTGAAAAAAAGACATATTTTATAACCCATTTGATCGAAATAGATATAACATTTCTTTGTGAATACCCTTTGTTTAAGTCAGCTAAATCAAATGTTCACTGCTGCAGATCATTTTGGTGGAATCGGTGTGTGTCGATACAAACTTACAGACTTTCCTGTTCCTGCTTTCCAGTGGTACCCAAACACCAGCTCCAGATTCACTATTTTACTCCCCTCCACCTCCTCTTCCAGCTCATCCTGGGAAGAAAAGGTGTTCAGGCACCAGTATATTGAAAATCAGGAACAATTCTTGGTGAACATAAAGGAGAAACTGTATAACACTGTACCTTGAGCAGCGGTGGGAAGTGGACGAGCCCCAGGTAATCCTCAGCCAGCTTCTCAATTTCACCCTGCCAAAGAGAAAATATCACATTCACTGTGATTCCAAACATGTATTAGCATGGATCTCATCCTATAAATATATAGTCATAGATTCTGGCTGTGTATCAATGACACAGCTTGTATGGATTAACAGTTTTGTTCATACTCTATGGCTATGGGTTAACTGTGCCTTGCCTTAAGGTGCATGATGTGACCTTTGGACTTGACCCCCATGTCCCGCATGTCGTGTTCCGTGAGCAACAGCAGCCTCTTGCCTGTGATGTGGTTTTCTTTAAATAGGTCAGCATACAGCTGCATGCCACATGCACCCTCGCCTGAGGTAGATGAGAAAAACACCCAACTTTTAATAATCAGACAGTACACAAAGGAATTTGGAATTTGATTTGAAATGATCTTACCATGTCCTGCTACAGAAAGAGAGCAAACCAACCTGCTCCGAATATTTGATGCATCCAGAAATACTGCAGGTACAAAGATGGGAATATATTAGTTTTCATCGGTAATGGTGCTGTGTGATATGAGAATCCTAATATTGAGGCATAATACATTAATTACAAGGTGAATGTATTGATACTGACCACATGCTCCTCCGTCCAGGTATAGATGTCGAGGGTGGGCAACAGCTGCATAGAAACAAAAGATAAACAGAAGTAGCACCAGGGAAGATTGATATAATATGAATTGATACAGACAGTAGAAAATGTGTGTGTATGTGTGTGTCCAAAGTGTTACTTTCTGACAGCATGACAGCAGATTTTTGAACACAGACGATCTTTAAGTAAAAACCACAAGATTTAAATAAATGCTGTTAAAATGGAAAATCGCCATGTTTTCCATGTCTGTGGAGCAATTACTTTTCCGGTTATTGTGTTGTGCGATTAAGATGACTTGCCTCTAATGGTCTACATCTGAACTGAAATGTCCATCTGACTGATCTAGCGTGATCTATTTGAATGATAAATCATTTATTGCTCATTAAATGTAATCAGGCAGAAACTTGCCAGCCAAAATAAAGATTTCATCATTATGATCATGAGTCTGGTTTGTAATGACAGAAATTCTGCAATGGAAAATTGGGAGGAAAAATGACTAAATGAATGAGTAATCCCCATTCACTGTCTTCTTCCCACAACATCTGACAACGGCTCAGATTATGAACTGAATGCCAGCCTCAATAGATTGCATTTCAGAGTCATTGCCACACACTTCTGTGCAACCAGCCGCCTTATAAACTCCCTCACCCCTGCAGCATTTTCCGCCTACTCCAGTGCTATGGTTCGGAAGTAAACAGATTCAAAAACACTCCCCCACTGCCAAAGTCCCATTACAGATGGGGCCTAATTAGAGTGACATAACATCACATTTCAAGCAGCCATACTGTATTTCACAAATGACTTGCCTTCCTTCTTTTATTAAAATCCAAGGCGTACTGTTGACAAAGGGTACCAGCTCTTAAATGGGACAGGGTGTTGAGGGAAGAGAGGGGGGGAGTTTGGGTTTGTCAGCTGAAATTGCAAAGCACTTGGAATTTGTAAAGGATGATGGGGAGTTGGGTTCACTTCACACAATCCTGCCCCCATGTGGACTGAGTGCATGATAGGTAACCGGGGCTTGCATGTTGAGAGTCACATGGTGGCATGGAGCTAATATCACACTAAGCAGCTCGACAAAATCCCAAGTGAATCAATATGTTTGTCATAAAATCATGGTAAGCTGATGTCATCCACTTTCTGTCTTCAATATCCTCACAAAGGGTGTAGTGTTGTGCTACTGCATGCCATAGTATTGTGATTTTTACCTGCATGATATTGAGGTAGTACCATATAATTCACATTAAACATGATATTTCAACACAATTGGATCAGTTTTGAAAAGATTTATGGTTAAAAAAAATCGGAGAAAGATAGGTAAGCAGAGTGCTGAATGAAAACGGTTTATTGAAAAACAAAACAGTGAAGAATGCAGGAAAATGAGTCACATCAAGAAGCTGCTGGTCTCCATAGGGATTGGGTGGAAGCTTGAGGAGATGATTGGCATGTCTGGGGATTAAATATTTCAAGACACCTAAAGTGGTTGAATTTCACACAGGGAAGCGTAAATATTGTTTAAAGTCTGTGTTAATTGGTGCAATCTGACTAGGGGCTTGACGGCACAACAGTACAGATAATGTATGAATAGGAATATTAGCTCATGGCAGGACGCTAACAAGCAACAACACATGAACACAGCGGATTACATCCTCATGAGGCTGATTGAAGACCTAACATATCAACTGAAGAGGACAATTTAATGGGCTATGCTCAAGAAAGTGTCTCCCTTCCCCAGATGCAGCCTAATACCTAACCTGAACACTAAAGATGTGCAAACTGCAAGATTGATAACTCAGCTCTTATTAGGGTGGTTTATGCTTCAAGATTTTTGCTGCTGTAAAGCGCACATCTTGAAGCTAATATTCAAACAGTTAGACCATGTGGTGTGATATGTAAAATGTGTCTAAATGAGAAAATAATTCTGTAAAACGCTATATTGTGAATAATTTGGTGAAGCTTAAGTACGCTTGTGTATGAGTCATTACAGTGAACAAATCAAAAAGTGGCTTGTGATTGAGGCCATTGGTGCAAATACATTAAAGGAATAGTTCACCCAAAAATGAAAATTTTGTCATTATCTACTCTACCCTCATGTCAGTTGAAACACCGGTGAAGTTTGTATGTCAGTATAACACACAGTGAGTTAGCTAGCGCAGCTTCATTTCAGCCTTCTCCAAAACAACTAGAGTGAATGGAGGCCATTTGTTTAAAGCTCCAAAAATGGAAAAAAATGACCATGAAATTACTCCAAACAGCATAACCCAAGTGTTCTGAAGCCAAATGATGGCACTGTGGGTCCAAAAGTCCAACAGTTACCTATTTTTGGGTGAACTATTCCTTTAATTATGTCAACCTCACAGTTACAAACCCTACATATTCAACTGTCAGTACCTTTTATTTAAAACTGTGGGCCTTGGCATGGAGCCTGTCTAAAATGGTAAAGAGAGGGAGAGGATGAGAAGACTGAAGCTGACAGCGCTTATAGGAAAGTTCCTCTTACTCCTGCTGATTTGAACCTGGGTCAGTCAGAAGATAAAACATGTACTTTCTCATCCTGGTGAGAGACTCCATTTCAACAACTGCGCTCCACCACATCCCGAACAAATTGGCCAATCTTAATGTCAGCAAAATGTCACTTCATCATAAAAGCTTTGCCTTCTCTATGCAACTGGCTCACATGGCTCTTTCTTCACAGCATGGCACTATACATCCAGTACATTAGGCATAAATGACATCCATAAGGTCCATGTAGGTGGAAGGCTTCAAATACATTCTATAACAGCGACTGCATTTCTGTGCTACATTGAGCATTTGCTTCATCATGAATGCACATCATGAATAAAAACAATGAATAGAATAATAGTAATAGCATGCTAAGACAAAAACTTTGAGGGAGAAACTGATGGTTAAAATGACAAAATAATCAAAATGACTTGACGAGCAATTAATTTACAAAGTGTGCTTCCATGACACCAATGATGCAAGATTTGATGCATTATGTGAGATATCTTTCAAGACCACAGTGCTTGACAGACGCAACAGAACCGGCTGTGGCAAGATTAAACTTTGGGGAGGTTCAATCGCTGTCGTCGGACCAAGTGAAGCGTCCCATCCCCAGAGCCATGTTGATTTTGTGTCCTTCCCTGACACAGCTGGACTTGGAAGAGTTCTGCTTGGCCTGCATGTTGACCTGCATGCCGGAGTGCAGGACCGGCCGCCCAACGTCCAAGGAAAACATGTCGTCAAAGCCCTTCATCATGGCTTGCAGACTCAGACCCTCCACCTCCCCGTTACTGGAGGTTGTGATCTGACACGACATCTGCGAACTGTTTGACTCCTCCATCTTAGACTCATAGAACGACTTAGAACTTATCTTTTTTGCCACAGGTAAGAAGAGCTGAGAGGTGGAGATAGGTGGAGAGAGAGAGGGGGGACAGAGAGGAAAAAAAGAGAGAGGGGCAGAGGATGGAAAAGAAAAGGAAGTATGGAAATTAGTTTCAAAAGCACATAAACCGAGTGGAATAAAGAAAAGTGAATAATTTTTCACCCAACACAAGACGTGATTTTGAAAAGAGGAGGGTAAAAGGGACAATTCTTCACACTGAAGAAAGAGAAAACACTGGAAAACAGAACAGTGGAGTAACAGTAGCAGGAAAAGAGAGGAAAAGTAAAAATGATTTCAATATTCCTGATTCATAGCTTTTGCTGACAATTGCAAAGAACTATAGAATTTATATGCTGCTGAGTGACAGCTTTCAATTTATGCAAAACTGATAGCATGTGTATACTGCACACTCCCAAGGCATACAGTAATGCACAGCTTCCAAATAATGACTGCATGCGATTCAACAGAAACACAACTGAACGCAAGGAAAAACAGCATATAATCTGCAGTGTTGTATGTGATGCAATGTAACGTGAATGCAATGCAAGTAAAGGTTTCTTGTGCATGCCAAAGAACATTGTGGAGAAACAAAGAAAAGAGCAATGCCACAAACAACAGGTCAGAGAGTAGTGGAGGTTCACAGTCCAACACGAACGGCATTAGAAACGCTGCATTCGCTATCTGCATCATGATGGATGACGACCATATACCATGCTTACTTGTTTACTTACTAGGCAATCATGCACTACACAGTGAACGGATACAGCACTACCAACAACATCTACTAAACCCATAAGCCTATCGCTGATGTCCTCAACGCTTTCTCTTCCTTTCCATTCCACTCTTTTTATTTCCATCCCATTGCCTTCCCATTTCCACTCCGTCCCAGAAAGAGATCAATCTGAAAAGCAAGGGGATTTCGTCCTTCCCCTGGTGGCGGTGTGGGAAACCATTGCAAAATCGTGGCGCAATCAAGACATCACTAGTGAATAATGGTGGTAAAGTGAGGTGTTGCTCTGTGACCACTCGACAGTGTGCGGCGCTCGCCCTATGGGTGAAGGTGGACCAAGGTGAAGAGGGGACAATGGGGAACTCACCGGGGTGTTGGACTGCTCGATGAGTTTGCGCTCCCACATCTTCAGACGGCGCTCCCTCTCCTTCAGCTCCTGCTCTTTTGTACTCAGGTCTCTCTCCAGCTTCTTAAGCCTCTCGAGTGTTTCTTCAATCTCACACCTACAAAACACATTGCAATACATCGGTCAGGATAATGTCAACGTTGCACCAAATATCTCCACAGTACTGGAGCAAACTGGAATAAATGTGGTAATAAATATTGACAAAATCTCTCTTGGAGGCTGATTTGCTCTACACAATGGACCAAAGCTATTAGGATTATTAGGATTAGTTATTAGGAAATATGCAAAAAAAACTTTTCTGCAAATCAGAATCATAATCAGGTTTCTTTTCGCCAGGTACATTTTCACATACTAGGAATTTGACTTGGTGAAGTTGGTGCAGTACAATATACAAGCATTTAGACAGACAAACAAGCAGCAATCAAGCTTTACAAATAGAATTTAAATATCAAATATCAGATACAAAGCAGAGAGAAAGAAGAGATTCCTGAAAAATATATACAGTATATACACAATATCCCAGGGATGCACAGGGGTCAGAAAAAGGATTAAGCTTTGGTTGTGCTGGACAGTTTGAATGCAAACAATGCATTATTTTGCCCTAATGCTGGGGAGGTTTGCTTTGCCCAGCAGGTGGGGCTGTGCAGTGTACCATGGAAACACATGCCAAGTTTCAGGCCAACAAAATTGAGTTCTCACACTAACTATTCATAAACACATGTAGCCCAGGCAGGAAGGTCCGCCCTTACTCCTCCCAATCCTCCAGCTCCTCCACCCCTACGCTTCCCACCTCAAAGAATTTCCTCTCTTGCTCCCTCATAATTTATCCTCTTGCTCGCCACTTTCCTGACAAACTCTCCTGGCATTTCTCATCTCCCCCTACCCTGCATTGTTTTCATATCTCAGGCATCTTCTTCTTTTTTTCTTCTTTCCCTGCACCCACAACCAAAATGTAGAAGCTAACTCTCCTTTCCTGTGCAACTCATCCAGACAGTTGCAAGAGAAACAAGGAAACGACGGCTCTATTCTCGACCTTCTGGCCTGAGTACACACTGGCCTGATACAGAGTGCAATAGGAGCCCATTTGACATTCAACGTAGAGAATCAGGATCACTAATTAGACTAAATTTAAATTGACTTCCCATCCAAATAATACATGACATTAATACGTGTATTCACGTATCAGTTAATAACGTATTCAGCTTACTATCAGAGGAAAATAAAACCACTGCACTGGATGGATTTCAACAGTCAGGTTTAATACAAATGCATCCAAGTTCACGGTCAGCTGAACTTGGATGTTGCACTAGTTGCTTCTAACTATTGAACTCTCTGAGCTAGTGCCAGGCATTTCCACTGTGCCTGTACATAGAGGGTATATTTACTGCTGGGTGATACAGGCAGCACGTCTGCTACCTGCACAGAGCAATAACAAGCATAACAAACCCCTCTGCCCTGGGGTTAGCATAACATCTGTCTGAGTCCTAGTAAAGCAAACCCACGCTCTAGTCCCGCACAACCCGCTTCCAACTAACTAACACTATAAGATCAGCCATGAAAAAAAATAGATCTGTCTTTCTGTGTCACACATGCTCCGATTCTGTTTCCTAGCATTGAGATTCACTCCACCTGCTCCACCTGCAGATGCCTGCCTGGACATGTTGCCACCGTCAGGACTTCTGAGGAGAAGCCTCAGAGCACAGACAAGCCCCAGAGAGAGGGAAGGAGAGAGAGAATAAAGTAACAGCTGAGACTCAGGCTGTGCTGAACATCACCAAACCTCCAGCTGCTCATACAGGCCAATTAAACACTTCTACTTGAAAAAGATGGTGATTATTTTTAGGGCCTTATGGGTAAAGAGAGGAAGTATATCCAGATGGATGATTCTTTGGAGTTTTTCATGCCTTTATGTAGCTATCAGTGTAATTATTAAAGATCTATATGCACGCTCTCAAGTCCTTTTTAGTATTTCACGGCCCCCATCAGCTACATTTCCACATCTTTCTTTGAAATAGTTACACATTTCCTTAGGCTCCAGCAGTATATCCGTGGAGAAAAAAAGGAGCGTTATAAATACATTGACTGGGCCTGGAGAATGGGTGATCACATTACCTCCATTCAGCCTTGTTGTTTAGGAAGGAGTTGCACTGTTGAGGAAGTTGGCTGTCGTTTGACATGGACTCCAGAGTAGAGAGGATCTGCTTGAACATTGGCCTTTCCTAAATCGTCAGAGAAACAGGTCACCATTTGCCTTGTATCAGATGAAAACACACGTTGTTCATGCCAGTTAGGAGGCTCTTGAAACTCTGTGACGTTCTCACCTTGGGCTCCGTGACCCAGCACTTCCTCATGAGCTCGGCAAAGCTGGCAGGACAGCTGCTAGGAACGGTTAACCTCTGAAACACAGAATTAAGGCAGCATGACGGCCTTGAGGTTAGAGAGGTCGTCCCCCTACTGAAGGAAAAACCTAACCCCTACAGAACCTGAATAAAGCATATCAAGGTAGAAGAAAATACACAGCCACATGCACATTTAGTAACGACTTATAACAGTTCACAATACACTGAATGATGATACAAAATCTTGACTCAGTGTGCAGGAAGGCTTATTATTTATGTCATGTATGGACAGTAACAATTCCCCAGTTATGAGGGTAAATACTGTGGACATTCTTTGTAAGAGGCTGTGTGAAACAGGAAGGGGGATTGTACAATACCTCATTTTTCTCCACCACTAGCCAGGCCACTTGTAAGCCTTCCAGGCCTTTGAAGGGTATCTCACGTGTAAGCATCTCCCACAGAACCTAACACAAAAGACAAGGGCTGCGGTCAGACAGACCAAACATAACAAAACTACCGACTCTCCTCTGCTCAGGACCAGCCACTGAACAAAAGCAAATCAACCTAGAGAGCTAAAAAAAAAACTAAAACAACCTAAAAACTTGCTATTTTGTGTATTTTTGTTGTTTAGGTGTATCAGGCTTTCATAGAAAAAAATATTATAAATAAGGAACCCCATTGAGCAAAATAGCAATTTTTTATATGTGTATATATACAAATTAACATAAATACAATTATACTTTGCTGTCACTCTTGGATACCAACTGCAGCATACAAATGAGTCATTTAGTTAGTGATTTCAGACAGCTAACAGCCATTAAAAGACTGACATCATTTCTGAAGTACAACAGCAGTATTCCCTAGGTAATTTAGGTTCATTTTTTTCAGTTGGCATTCAGCAGTGTCAGCAAAACAAACCTGCATCGACATCTCAAAATAGTGAGATCATAAAAATGTAGATGAACCAACAATTTTCAAACACCCTATTTTGACAGGGCTGGGTTGGATGAGTAGCTTCTAAACGTGCACCCCATTTCTGCATTTCTCCTGCTCGCTGCATCTCACCACGTGTTTCTATTCTACTGTGGAACTGAACTCGGAAACATGTTTGAATGGTAAATTCCAATACTGAATTCTGAAAAACATCATTTTGCAGGATACCTGAAATTAAGAGCAATCATGGGTGTAAATGATGATGATGATGATGCATTTCAAATTACAGTCAATGAAGTGGAATGCATCGTCTGTTTGGCTTGCAACATACCCTATAGATCTTAAAGCATCATAATCCAAAGGATTCAGATTATATTAATGAGTTGGAGTTTTACATAGTGATCTACACAATCAATTATATTAGTGATTACAATTTTAAAGTAAACAGTAATCGGTAATGGATTACATTTTGAAACGAGCCTTTCCAACTTTGTAGACAGCCAAGAATGAAAAATGAAGGAAGAATGAAAGAATGAGAAAGATACAGTAACTTCCTAAGAGGTTGTACTTCTGCAAAGGTCAAAAACACTGCTATAGTCCACTTTAGCAAAGGAAGAAATGCAGAAATGAAAATGTCATTCTTGAAAGTCTGTCCTTTCAAGTGCGAGTGGGACCAGGTGATTGACAGTTTATTTTCTCAGCCATGCTGTGTGCAAGAGTAGCATTAGAGCAATTTCTCCAAAGATAATGTAGTGAACAGATTCTTTGCATTCATTTTTAGCCAGGCTGACTTTTAAGACTCCAATGAAATGTATTCTAATAAGTCAAATACTTTCTCTCAAGAAAGCTCTTTACAAATGGGTTCCTGCTTCGGTCGACTCAAAACGGTGTCGCCGCTGTCCTGTTCACTCACCACGCCGTAGGAGTAGGTGTCGCAGGTCTCAGACACAGGCAGGCTCTGGATCACCTCCGGAGCCATCCAGGGGAACGTGCCCACCAACGACATGTGTGTTGTGTGGGACAGGAACCTGGACGCCCCGAAATCACAGATCTGCAGTGAGAAACACAGAGTTGAGGCTAATCTAATGAATAAAAAGTTTATTTTGGTACCCATAGCATCCCATGATTCGTGATATGAGCCACAGAAGAAAGTTTAATCTGAAACAAAGTAATCAAACAACAATACTGTATATGGCATGATTAGAAATGATTTTTTTTTTCCTTTTTAGCTCATTCTAACTATTTTTATATCCAAATCTCATTACTTTTACTTCCTGGAAAATGGAAAATCATTAGTGGTGACTTCATCATGTACCAGGAGGTGGAAATAAAAAATCCAGCCAACAAAACCATCACAGATTTTGAACAATCTCACCCCTCTTCCCTTCCCATCCCGCCCCAATATCCAACAGCAACAGTTTCAACAGGAAATACATCACATTAAGGAAGCAAGATGCTCTGAAATGTGGTTTCATTGTGACTTTAAAGAATAAGTATTTGAAATGCACTAATCAAACCAGCAATATAGTTGGGAGTTTTTCCCCACCAAAAAACAACAATGACTGTAACAATATGTCACATGTGTGCTGGTGATGGTGATGATGTGTGTATACAGGAAATATCTCATATATGGACATGTTTATCATTTATCAATCACATCATTTAGGCCTGACTCATTTCCTATTCTAGGGAGTTTTGCTTAATATATTGCCTTTCTTCTTTTGCAAGTAAGAGCTATAATGTCGGCTATTTTTGTTGTTAGTTTTGTAAACAAAGTAAAGCCAAATTTTACTTCTGCCTCGCTGTTTATCAACAAACTGTTGACCACCAGCATCATCTGCTGCTGCCATGCTTTTCTATTATCTTGTTTTTCTTATCTTTTCTCTCAGCCACATCCAAAGCACCCAGACACACCCGCAATGCTGTCGGTATTTTCTTCTGTGTGCTAAGTTAGCCACTGCCCTCTTGTGTCCATATACTGTAGGTAAATAATATATTTCATGCTCATATTCCACAAAACCTGAGCTGGCATATTGTACAACACTGCGTACTTGGGATCATACTCTACAGAATATGACTTCGTATTGCAAATCAAGGTATATATTTTCATCAAAACCAAAGTGGACAGCACACTAATATTATGGTCAAGTACATTCAACCTACCTTGAGAACTTTGTCTGCCGTTAAAACAACTGCAAAGGAACAAAGTGTTTTGAAAGTCAGTAAAAATATCTATTCACTTCAAACAATATATAGCTTCTCTTTTAAATCCAAATAAACTGCGATCTGTTACCATTCCTGGACTTCAGGTCTCTGTGGATAACCTTCACGGGGGCCTCTGAATGTAAATAGTGCATTCCTAATGGGGAAATAAAGAAAAGTTCTTCAGTGGGAAACCACACTGATGTAAACAATCCTATGTGCTTCTCATCTCTCTCTCCTGCATGTCTCCGTCCCTCCGTCCCTCCATCCCTCCACCCCGATGCTCATTACCTATGTAAACTATGGGCTCTGATTAATCACATGGAGAAGTAATGCGTCTTGGAACCACACATGTTCATGTTCACAAGTGGGACCCCATCCTTTCTGAAATATGTCTAGAATAACAATGAGCTGAGAGAGACCTTGAGCTGCAGCTTCAGTGGAAATGCATTCTATGAGGAACTTGCTAATGAGCGAAAAAAAAAAAAAAAAAAAAAAATCAGTGACTGCTTTACTTTAGTCAAATCGCCATGCAAAAGTACACCTACTCTGCCCAAGCCAGCCTGCACACTGTAAACCACACAAGTACTGGATATCGATGCCAACAGCCATAATAATTGCTACAAATGGGGGTTAAAAATAGCAGCAAAAAGAGAAATTGTATATTTCAAAACACTGTTATTGACTTACACACTTGATATCTGCTGCTCACTAATATAAACAAGCAGATAAATAAATCTTATAAATAAATAAACTTTACCTTTAGCGATCTCCATGGCCCACGTCATGATCTGCCCCATGTCCATTTCCTCACTCTCAGCACTGGACAGGTAATCATACAAGGATCCCCCACTTGCATACTCTATGAAAAGAAAACAACAACAAAAAAACAGAACATAATTACATGAGTGTTTTAGTGCTAAGCATCTGATACCAAATTGTAGTTTAATCAAACAAATTCTGATAAAAGACGATAAGAATGACAAATCATGAGGGCAAAATGTACTGCGGTGACAAAACTGTACTCCTGAGGTGCCACATTATACATATGAGCACAGTATGTGAGAGCATTATGTGAAAACAATTGAAAACTGAATTTCTGCCAGAAGCCTCATGGAGGCAAGCTGACAGTGTCTTGTTTACAGATTGCTCCTGTCACTGGCCTGTCACCGAGGATGAGCTCATTTATCACAGCGCTCGGAGGAAACGCTCGCACAACTTAACACCCCGAGCCACGCTGTTCTTCCAGGACGCGACAGGACGGGCATGTTACAGCCATCAACGTCACTCAAACCCTGATGCTTCAGACACACAACGGCAGCTCTTTCTCTAGCCATTTTCCCCCCAAAAAAATTTCATTACAGCTGTTCTGCGTTTTCAAAAGTGTTATACACTTGAGTACATTTGCCACTTTCTGTGGATCTGGACATCCATGTAGCCTCTAGCAAATCTCTAAATAAAATCCCTATTATGAAACTATCCAAGACACAGAGATACAGCTTACTCCTGGAAAATCCCTTTTGTGAATGAACACTATTCAGAGCAGGTAAATCAATATTTTTGCTATCTGTAGACCAAGACAGAGACACAGCTATCTTGTGACTGTAAAAAGTGCCTGAATAAGGATAAAAGGGTAAAAGGAGCACTATCTGATATCAGCTGGACCAGAAGGAAACTGGTGTTTGTGCAACATAATAATCCAATCATGTCAATACAGACTAATGTAAACATGCATAGGCACCAAGATAGGACATGGTTACGGTCTAATTAACAAACACTGTTATAAAAACACCAAGGATCATTAATATTATGGCTTCTTTTCTACTTGTGTGGTAGCAAAAGCTGGCTGTATAACTACAGACCTACAAACTTACAGTATGTATGTTTGTAAGTATAAAACACAGCTACTATTAGGGCAAATATAAAAAGAAGTTCACCTTAATTCAGCTTTATTGTTATGAAATTCTCAAATACCTGTGAGGAAGTAAGAACCGGTCTGCCTCTGTACTTTGTACTTTAACACGACCATCAGCATTCCACAGATTTGATTCCCATGCTTCTGTTGTAAACTTTACTTCCATTTCAGTCTCATCCACCTCCTCAGAGTAAATAATACTAAGGCCATGAAACACTACTTACATAACCAACTAATTTTTGGTTGTTGCTGTGCACCCTGTTATGCATTCTGTTATATTGTCACCTGTTGTTATTTTTTAAAAATTTTTTCATAGGTAGGTTTATTTATAACCCAAACCTACAAACATACATTGCCTTTTAAGGACTTAATAATTGATCCTTTTGAAGTTGATATGATCAATAATGAATCTCCCTGGAACGTACTATCCAACAGTGATCCTAACATTAACTGCCTCTATGCTATGAACCGAAGTGTAACTGATAAATGCAAGTATTTCCTTGATGACGAATTTAAAAAAGTCTGTGACCAAATTCACAATCACAGTTTATCATTTTTGCACATAAATGCTCGTAGCCTCTCTAAAAATTTTGACCATCTTGCTCTTACTATTTCTAACCTTAACTTTCCTTTTTCTGTTATTGGTATTTCAGAATCATGGTTACGTAAAGATAATTCAGACTATTACACTCTAGATAACTTTAATAATGTTCATAGATGCAGAGAAGGTAAAGTAGGAGGCGGTGTATCTTTATATGTGAACAATAACTTGGAATATAAAGAAAGAACTGATATTGAACAATGCTTTGAGCGGTGTGGAGAAGCAGTATTTATTGAGACAACGAACCATACGATTATAGGCTGTATCTATAAGCCTCCAAATTCCAAGATATCTGATTTTATTAGCCACTTAACCAATGCTCTTTCTATAGTATCTCATGAAAACAAGAAATGCTTTCTTATGGGTGACTTTAATATCAATCTTATGAATGCAACCACTGATGAACAAACTCAGTCATTCCTAGACAGTCTATCTACTTTCTGCTTCAAACCTGTGATTTGTAAACCTACAAGAATAACTGCAAAGTCTGCAACATTAATAGACAATATATTTACCAATGTACTTGATAAAGAACTATTCTCTGGAATTCTATGCTCCGACATCTCTGACCATTTCCCACTTTTTTTGATTACTTCTGTACGAGCAAACATTCCTTTCTTAACCAGGGAGCTACATATATATAGACTTATTAATCAACAAACAATTTCAAAATTTAAAGCACAACTCCAACATGCATGTTGGGAAGCTGTATTAAAGAATGATGATCCTCAGCAGGCTTATACCTTATTTATGAGGGAACTCACAAAATATTACAATTATTCTTTCCCTGAAAAGACTAAAAATCTGAAAAGAGAATCTCGTGGTAGGCCATGGGCAAGTCAAGGAATTATCAAATCTCTTAAGCATAAAAACAAACTATATAAAAAATACATCTTTAGTCCTACACCTCTTAATTATGAAAAGTATAGACGGTATAGAAATAAACTAAACCATGTTATGCTGATGAAGTGGTTAAATGTAACAATAACATGAAAGCCCTGTGGTCAACATTAAATCAAATTCTAAACAAAAGGAAAACATCTAAATCATTACCCACAGAATGTAAAGTTGATGATAAGCTTATATCAGACCCCACAACAATCGCTTGTAAGTTTAATTAATTCTTTACTGAAATTGGGCCAACTCTTGCCAGTCAAATTCCAAAAGTTGCTGAGAATCCTATTCAGTACATGGAATCAAGTAACTCCAAAACTTTTACTCTTACTCCAGTTAGTGAACAAGAGATACATAACATAATCTTATCCTTCAAAAATACCTCGCCTGGTCATGACAAATTCGATACCAGACTGGTTAAAGAAGCTGTAAACTGGATTGTAAAACCACTTTGCCATATTTTTAACTTGTCTTTTTCCAAGGGTATTGTTGGAATACCTAAGTTGCTAAAATTGTACCCATATATAAAGCAGATGACCCCTCAATATTTATCAATTATCGCCCAATATCAATATTACCTGTCATGTCAAAAACTATTGGAGAAACTTACTTATAATAGATTGAGCAACTTCCTTAATAAACAAAATATTCTATATGAACAGCAGTATGGCTTTCGCAAGTCACGTTCAACTTACATGGCAATTACCTACTTAATTGAGGAACTCTATAAAGCACAGGATAGGAAAGAATACTCAATTGCAATATTCCTTGACTTGTCCAAGGCATTTGATACCATTGACCATGAGATACTTTTATTAAAAATGAAATCGATTGGTGTCTCAGATATCTCATTATTATGGTTTGCCAGTTATTTGAAGAAGAGGAAGCAATATGTTGCATTAAAGGGAACTGACTCCCCCCAACTTGATATTAAAGGGAACTGACTCCCCCCAACTTGATATTAAAGGGAACTGACTCCCCCCAACTTGATATTAAATGCGGAGTAAATGCCTCTTCTATTTCTGATTTATGTCAATGATTTATATAAAGTTTCCGATGTTTTGTCAACAATTTTAGTTGCAGACGACACAAGTGTTTTCTTTTCTCATAGCAATCTTCAGTATCTAGTTACAACAGTAAACAAGGAACTACATACGTTTTCAGTAGGGTTCAAAACTAATAAATTGTCATTGAATGTAAAAAAACAACAACTTTTTAATATTTAATTGTAGAAAAAATAAAATGAGTGTCAAAGATGTAGAGGTGATGATTGACAATAATATCATTTCATTAACCTCATCTTCTAGATTTTTAGGCATATTAATTGATGACAAACTGCTGGAAACCCCATATTAAAGAAATTTCATCCTTGCCAAAAATTCTGGTATCTTAAGTAAAGTTTGTTATTGTTTGGACGTTATTGTTTGGACAAAAAAACTACTCAGATGTTGTACTACTCTATGTACAACATCTGAGTACATAGAGTACATAGAGTACTCAGATGTTGGACAAAAAAACTACTCAGATGTTGTACTACTGTTAATGATAATGATAATGAGCACTCATCCTACCAAGCTGAATCGTATCTATCTCCTTCAAAATCGTTGCGTTCGAATCATTTCACGTGCAACTTACTTAGCTCACTCGCAACCTCTCTTTAAGAAATTATCTATACTCAGCATCTTTCAAGTAAACTTCCTCCTCACGGCACAGTTTGTCTTCAAAGCAATTTATCACCAGCTTCCCTCTATGTTCAATAGCTTCTTCAGGAGAAGTGAGGAAAATCATAGTTACAATACAAGATGTAAGAGACAACTTTTGTTGCCTCTTACTCGAACATCCATGTCTCAGTTTAGTCTTCATTTTAGAGGAGCCAAAGTTTTCAATCAACTCCCCCCTCATTTCTTTGATCTCACACCCAATCTGTTTAAAAAAGCTGTCAAACAGTATTTATTTCACAATCATCTCTTTTTTGGTATAATTAATTACTTCATGTTAACTAATCTTTTCCTTTTTTTGTTGTTGTTGTTGTTGTTGTTTTCTCTCTTTATTCCTTTACTCTGCTTTTCCTTTTCTTTTCGGTTTCTTTTAATATTCTTTTACTTATTTTCTACTTTTCCCCCTATTTATTTAACAGTATTACTTTACCTATTGATTTATTTATATTGTTTTGTTCTTTCTAAACTTTTTTGGGGTTTCATTACACTATATTGTAATTATGTATGATTGTTATTAAGGGAGACACTCCATAAGCCCCTCGGGGTTTCTTTGGTCTTCCTTGCACATGCTCTTTATGATGTTGGTATACATTATGGATATTTTGTTTGAATTACTCTTTTGTGCTAAAAAAACCCCAAAAAAAACAACGAATAGCCTTAAATGTAATAGGTAATGGTGCCACTGTCCATAAACGTAAGTTGTCTGACCAACCTCTCCATTCATTCAGTTTATGAGCCTGCTGAGCGAGAGCAATTATTGTCAAAGCCATGTTGGTCAACAGAGACAAATAGGTTCTCTTTGTAGATATTGTTTGTTAGAAAGATTGAACTGCAGGGCCCTGATATATCAGCAGACAGAGGAAATTTATAACTCAGCTGATGAATGTGGACATGGCATGGTCAGAATGGCCATAAACATTTTTCCTTTATCTGGTGTTAATTAGATTCTGCTTTGATAAATAGAGACACCAGCTCCTTGACAACCAACCCCTTTCTCTTTCACAGCCGCAAACACGAGCTGCTGGGGTGATATGTGGCGTCTGAGAACTTAAGAGAAAGATACTAACATGGCTTATGTAACTAAAAACATCATGACAAATGCAGTTGTTCCTGTGAAGGTAAATAAAGCAAGGCAGCCGCTTAAAATACGTTCTGCCTCTGTACTTTGTACTTGTACTTACGTTCCCATTTTGGCAGAGATTTCAACAAACTTATTGGGTCATTTCCGAGTCCACAATCTCACAGCGTTACTGATTCACCTTTCACCCACCCAATAGCCCACATGCAGTATATAAATAGATAAGCCACGTTTTACAGCAGGATGTAAGACAGTATGGAGAGTCACTTTGCATTCCGTGGTGTTGAGACTGGTGAGAAAAAAAGTGTCTTGGACATTGAAGCTGCAGCAGCAAGGACATAAAAAACAGCACATGAAAACCACAACAAAGAAGAAATGGGAGCTGTGAACTTCCTTGTATGTGTGCATACTTGGCCAATAAATACTCTGATTCTGAAGAGCAGCACAGTATAGAAACAGCACACACCCTTCATCACGGGATAAAAACACATGATAGTCTATTAGATAACGCACAAACACAGTGTGGGATTGAAAAAAAAACCCTGCATCATACAGTCAGTAAATAAATAGAGAGGAAAGCAAGATACTGTGTTGCTGTAGGGGATGGGGGGCGAGGAGAGGATCAGTTCTATTGAATGGGGAACAAAAATAACCTGCACTGCGGGACACTGCATTGTCAACCTGATGAGAGGAGTTGGTGTTCGGTTGTTCAGGATGTGAGTGGGGTCTGCTACCGTTTTCACTGCCTGTTAGTTCAAATGCTTCCTGAAGAGAGAGAGCGAGGGCTCTGGTGATCTTTGTGGAAGTACGGACAAGACGCAACATGTGTGAGTTGTGAGAAGTCACTAGGTTTCCAAGCAGGAAGTGCAGCCTTTGATGTATCCAAGGACATGCACCGTCCAACACAACTTCCTATCTATGTGCACCCCAAGGTATTTGTATGACACTACTGCGGGCTGGTGGTGGTCTGTTGGTGTTCAATTGAAAATCACCTCCTGTGTTTTGCTTAGATTCAGCAGGAGAAAACAGTCGTCACATCACTGGGCAAAACTGTCAATAACACAGAACGACTATGTAGTTAATTATCACAAACCTCTGATTTGGGGCATCATCTGTAGAGTAGACTATGCCAATATAAAAATTTGCCACATCAGTCATGTCAAAATGAGGCCAAACTGGGAAATGAAGCAAATCAGAAGAACAGTCGGAGTGACCAAAGAAGGAGTGTACAGCGAATAAAGAGAGAATGTGGGTAATGGTCTGAGATCCCAGTGTGTGGGGAGCAGAGATCAAGACTCTTACTGTAAGGAACACAATGCCGGAGCAGCCGTCCTACCCAGGAGAGAGATTTTAAAATAAAACCCTCCACTGGATGGCCTGTACACTCCTGCTGTGTGGGAGTTAGTGCAGAGGCATCGAGGGCCGCGCCCCTTTACCAAAAGGCCAATGTTACATGAGCTTTACAGGTTGCTGTATTCTTCCCAGCTACTAACCTAGACAAAAAAATAGGGGCACACAACTATCAATGTGTGCACTTCCTGAACCCTCTAGCATTCACTAATGCTTCAATAGAAACCTCAGCACCATTCAGTGTTGAACAAACTGTGCAACTGCTACAAACAGATTGCCGCCGCTAAGTTTTCCATAACGGTGTAATCCACATGAAAACTGGCGTCAAGCAACAGGTAGCTCTTTTGACTACTGTTTATTACTGAGAGATGAATGTGGCTGTCAGTATTAAGGCTGTGTGGATAATAAACTTACCAGTGACAATGCCATAGTTGGGCGCCTCAACGATCGCCCCGTAAAACTGAATGATGTTGCGATGGCTGAGGACGCTCAGGATTTCCGCCTGTGAATTGAACACACAAGGAAACAGCATTACTGGGACGCAACTTTTGTTATAATAATGGAGGTCAGCAAATGTGGTCCTTAATAAATGACTGCACAGCATTACTTTTAGCATGTAAAGAAAAACATAAGTGAAAAGTATATATATAGTTATGGAAATATATGTTAATAATAATACATAGGCCCAAAACGTCTATTGTCCAATCATTCCTAGAATGAACAGAGACCTAACAAAACTGATTCATTTAATTGTAACCAAACACTATAATTAAAAGAACAATTGGTTCCGTGTGAAAGGATTACATTGATTTTTTTTCACTGGAGGACCATCTCTCCCAACACTTGACTGAAGTTGAATGGATATCTGTTATCTTTTGGAATTTCATAAAAGAAATTATGACTAATTTTCTGAGCATCCTATCATAGGCCAACAAATGTAATAGAATTCCCCTGAAAAGATTTCAAAGATGATTCTTTTTGTCTAGACAATGAGGTTGTCATTTGAAAGTAATTTCAAGAACCGTCTATGCTTTAATTGGGCCAAATACATTCTCTCATTTGGCAATAATCTTTCTTTTAAAGCATAACATGCACAATTCTACGCACTAAGAGTGGGAGAGTATAATGACTATGACTGATGGGTACAGAAGTCACCACAACCCACTAAATGGGGGAGCAATTAAAATGATTACTATACTGACAATTAAAAAGTATATGAAAAGCCTGGGCAATTATGACTCCTACCTCATTTTCAATCTTGAGCAGTTTTTTCACCGCCACCTCTTTGTCCTGGGAGATCCACCTGGCTCGGTACACACTTCCGAAGCTGCCACCGCCGCAGTTCTCATAGAAGAGGATGTCATCGAACTTGATTTGCACGAAGGAGGCGCTGAGAGACGACATCTCATAATGACACTCAGCACCAACTCAACTTTCTGGAGGACCACCGGGGGAAAGGAAGGAAGGAAGTCCACGGCAAGATTCACCAAAGAAAAACCCTGGGAACAGTGCTCAGAGTCAGTCTGGTTCACTAAAGGAGGTTCCTAGAAATCCTTAATGTAAAAAAACAAACTTGCCCCTGTGGCACAATACACTGAATGAACAGCTTCACTCCACAACGCACCATTTGAGAGTGTGATTGAGAGGCTGGATGGGGCTCTAACTCGACCCTACAGAGGCCCGCGTGCCATTGGCTACGTCTGCATGGAGTGGCGGTGTGAAATCCCTGGTTTTAGCCGTGTGACTTACAGGCCGTTCCCATTCTCTACCCCAGAACTCATACTCAGGCATAGTCCTCATCAGTACCAGTAAGCAATGAGCTCAGGATCCAGAGTCTGCTTGTATAAGGACTATGGCATGCCCGGTATGCTGTGATCATGCAGCCAAAGTCACAGACTATTCTAGCACAGTCTGCTGTGTTGAGTACAAGTAAGGCCACAGGGAGAGAGGAGCACGACTGTCATAGCTGTAAAAATATAATTGCCGATGATAAACTGTGTCTGAATGTACAACTGTTTCAATTGAAAAACCCTGAGAGACCCTCATGTTCTCTATTGAGCCATAAGAGTCGGTCCTCCTGCCCATGTAAATGCTAACATACAGTTGTTTTTTTTGTGTGTAAGGCAGGGTTAGGAACTCAATGCTTCCAAACTGGCACCCACACTAAATTATTAGCATTTTCTTTTGTTTGTGCATAACAGCATAAAAGCATCTTGTAAAGAAATAATCCCATCATTACAGGAAATTGTAGCTCTGTTATTGTTCATAGGTTTCCCATTTACAGCTGAGCAATTATGGCTTTTAAAAGGCTGTTACCTGGGTCTTGATCGGGATTGCTATCCATCCCAGCGGGAAATGCCTCCATTGTCACAGAGGGGAGCCATTGCTTTCTGCTGATTTACTTGTATTCATGCTATACTTAGCTTCACACCAATCTACTCAGTACACCAGCCCACAGACACATTGTGTGGCCACTCAAGAAGCCTGGGTTACTGGGATATGGGAGCACTCCTGCACTCCTTCCTGACAGTTCTCACTAAATAGCAAGCACTGCTGTGGGCATTGGAATAATAATGGCCTGATAGCCATATGTCATACTCCAGATAGTAAGTGTAACCAAAATTAAATGAAAAAACAAAACAAAAAAACAAACAAAAAAACATAAAAACACATTTCAGTACAGCCTATCACACAAAATGCTTTACCCAGTTACTGCTACTTCCTAGATGAGAGTAAGGTGAATTTGCCGTCACAAGCTGAACTGCGGTCAGTTTTGTACATTTCTCAAGTCGAGGAAAGGGGAAACACGTTGGTTCACAGTCAGCGCTGAACTATTTCAGCACAGAGGCATCTAGATATTGATATTATAATCTTGGATATTAATCAACAGCTCATTCAGTGGTTAGATATTGATTATGCCTCTGTGTGCAGGCTTAGATCTTTAGGGTAATTTTCATACATGGCTTTAAACTTGATGCATTGAAACGTTTAGCGAGACTTATACAACCCTTGAGAAAGTAGGCGGCACATAATGTCACGTAAAGATAAAAACAAGAGCAGGATCGAAGACACAGTGGGAAATAAAGTAATAGAATATGCCTGCTGCAATTACGCATTGACAGAGAGCTCATGAAAAATAAACTGCATCAGCTGTATTACAGTAAATAGCGCAGGGACAGGGCAAAATAAGCATTTGGTAATTGCATAGGATATTTAAGCTATAAGGCCAAGTGTCATATGCATATAGCTGCAACTGACAGTAGTCTAGCAACACGTAAATATCTAACTTTGAATCTCAACTACTGACATTCGTAGCATACATACCGACGTGTGGTGTCAAGTTTGTATCCTACAAAGCAGGGCAGTGCAGCTTACAACAGGCGAAAGATAAACTTACTGTAATAAAATCAGGGCTCTCACTTTCCGGGAACTCGCATGTGACGTTTATGATTTCTCTACTACACCGTGGTGGTTTTACAAGTTGCCCAACTTCTTCCAGCCTCGTAAATCTGCCCGGCAGGACGGGGCTGGCCTCCTGACGCACGATCCCGTTGACAACAGCGCCCCTCACTGGACAGAAGTGGTACAACAGCCTGTTTTGGGTGACACATGCCCTGGGACGGTGGTGCTCAAAGTGGGGTTCGGGGACCACCAGGGGGTCCTTGGGTTGGGTTTCAGAGGGTCCCCAGCGAAATGAGGAAGAGTTTAATCTCACTAGAAATGATTGCAATTAGAGAATGTATAAGAATGACTAGTGTAATCTTAGGTTAGGTCATTCTTATCTCCGCGTAGACAGTTCCACAGTTCAATACTAAATCAACAACATGCACTACCAGTCAAAAGTTTGGACACACCTGATTTAATGTAGCCTATTATGTTTTTCATTATCTTAAAGCCATTTTGATCTAAAGACTTATGCTTCAATGCTTGTAATTTGTTTTTTAGACAATTATATATAGGCCTAGTGAAGTTGATGCCTATGTATGAATTTCTTTCCAAAGGGTGGCTACTTTAAAGAATCTAAACTTGGGATCCTACACATGAAAATGTTTGAGAAGCCCTGCCCCACCACAAGTTGACATGCACTAAATCAGTGGTTCCCAAACATGGATTGGTTTAATTTCACCATCATTTAATGCAGTAGAAGTTAGAACCAGGACATAATGTGTGATAATGACCTCTGATCAGAGGTGTCTCTCTCTCCACTGTTGCCTCCCCATCTACAGTATTTCCTAAATCCTCTCAGATCGGGGTCCCAGGGACAAAGCCTGAGTCTGTTATCTAAAGCGTTATCAATCTGGAGTGTCCTTGACATGAAGACGCCCTGCACTAAATCATAGCCATCATATTAATTGCAGGCTCCAATATAACTCAAGCGACAAACCCTTTTATTGTATGAGAAATCAAAGATAAACTGCAAACTGCAAGGATTATTACACTATTCTATAAATGGCCTAATAAAAACAGTAAATGATGAGAACATAGTGCGCAAATACATCTAAGAATTTTTAATATTTACAGCAGGCACGGGTAAAAAGTTTTCAAACAACATTTACTGTATCTCATACACTTTCAAAGAGGAATGTGCTCACATGAATATCCAGCCCAACATCATAATCCTTTGCATGCTGATGTCAAAATAAATATTTGTATACATTTTACAACACATAGTAAAGCCACAAACTCAAATATTTATAAATATAATTTGATACAAAAGATATGAAACAACTGAATATCAGGAATATCTAGAATTTGCATTTTTAAAGAGTCAGCATCACATAGTGTTTACATCTGAAATGTTACACAATAATCTGATGAATGAGATCCCCGAAGATCATTAGGTTCTTGGATTGTCCCTCTTGATAAGTGACTTTGAGATGATGGTGATATCTGCAGTGCAGTGATATGAGAGGTACGTCACCAGCCAACAATTACTGTTGCATGTTGCTAAAATATCAAAAATTACAGTAATAAAAGGCTTAAGAACTCAGGCTATGGCATCTGAAACAATATCTCTTTATTTTATACATAATTAGGTCCTCCATATAACTGCTTGTATTTGAGTAAATTCATACCAAGCAAGCTCATGTGTAGCGGTTAAGCAGCAGCAGCATGTAACAGCTCTGTCCCTGAGTTGTTTCAAGACCTGCGAGGCTCAAGTCCATGAGAAAGCTGGGTTAGTGTCCTTTGGTTGTCAATCACATTGAGCTGACGCACGTAGCTCCGCACCTCTGGGTGGTTCTTGCTGGCCTGAGATGAATCCGGACCTGAGTGGGTGGAGAAAAGAGAACCGTTTTAGAAAAGTGTCGTGAATTAAATTTGAATCCCTGTAAATCAACAGCGGACACCGAAGTCTGGATATAATATATTTGTTATGAATCCATTTAACATTTCATGCCTTTTCACAGTTATAAAATAATCATTTGAATACTTACTGAATGGCTGGCTCCTACAGTATCTCACTATCTTCACTGTATTAGCAATCATCCGCTGAAAGACAAAGAGCTATAATCAGCAACAGATAACAACAATTAACTGAACGGCTAGCAAATTGGTTTACATGGATTGTTAGTCAATAATCTGCTCATTCAGAGCCTTACCATTTTCTCAAAATTGACCAAATTGTCAATGAATGTTTTGTTGCCCTCATGAGTGAATGTCATGTCTGGAAAAATAAAGGAAGTACAGTGTAAATAGCAGGTTAGAGCAAAATGAAGAACACAACTAGCATGCAGGATTTTTTGTTTAGATGGTAAAAGCTGTTAATTACAGCAGAAGAAATTTACATAAAGAATAGTGCTGCCACATGCTCAGTGTCTCTGATGTACAGGTAATAAATGATGGTATAATCAAACCAAAAACATTACGACTACTCTAACTGCAAAATGACAGACTGGCTACATCAGAGAAAGGTCATGTCGACGCTCTGACCTTTGATCAACAGCGGCATGAAGGGAATGATGGGCGGCTCCAGCTTGGCAACTGTCAGACGGTACGCCCGGTGGTTCCTGGACGGGTCCTGTGGAAACAGTCACACTGTTCTGAGACCTACCATCACCGCGTGAAATGGATCCATCACAGGCCCGGCCAAGGCCAAGGCCTGCTAAATCCATAATGACAAACTGACGCTGCGAGAACGTTGATTTTCAATTCAGCGTTTGGCTGGACAGAAACCAACACTCAAATATGGAGATGAAAACAAAACTTACCATCAAGTTTTCAAATTCCCCGTAAAACTTCTTGAATTTGCTGGGAAGTTTCTGTCAACACAGATGATATGGGTGGATAACAGACAGTTCTATATAAATCTGTATAATTTGAAGCAGGTGCAGATCGCAGACAGATACCCACCTCCCAGGTCTGACTCAGTCTGCTCACTGCTGGGTTGCTCATTCCCATAATGATGGCAAAGAAGGCGTTCAGATTCCTGTAGTCCTTACAGCTTTGAAAGAAAACATGAAAAGGTTAAGTATTATCAGAGTGAGATATTACAGTGTTATCCATGGAGCTCAGCAAAATAGTCCTGAATTCAAACTCAGATAAAGCTTATTCTCACATTCTGATCAATGCCTTTTAAAATACATGAACAACAAGTAAACAAAACTGCAGACTGTGACCAGATAGAAGTACGTTGTGTGAGACAGAGAGCAGCCTGGACACTGAAACAAGGTGTAGGCTACTCACTGGGCAGCAATCTTGATGAACTTCTTGAGCAGCTGCACCCGCTTGCTGAGCGGAGAACACAGACACACCTCTGTGATCACCCACAACTGGATTTCATTGAACCTCCTCAGGAACAGATCCAGGTTCACAGTGGTCTTCTTGAAGTTCTGCCTCCCAAATGTGTGGTAGATCAGTTCATGCTGTTGGAAGCCAAATGAAAAACAGCAAGAAGACGCAAATTGATATTCTAACTATGCCAGTGAAATTTCTAATGAAATATGTAAAATATTTTATTTGTACTACACCATTACCTAACATCTGTCTTTTATTCAAAGTCCATCTGACCAATCTTAAAGTCACACTGAAATGAAAAATGACTTTTTTTTGCCTTTTTAACTCATTCTGACTATCATATCATACAGCTGTTTGACAATTTATGCCCAAAAATGACCAAAAAATATTTTTTTTCTGTATTTTTACATTAAAATCTCATTACTTTTACTTCCTGGAAAAGAGAAAATCTTCAGTGGTGACTTCATTGTGTACCAGCAGGTGTAAATAAAAGTTCCAACCAATAAAACTTCATAATTTTTTTAACAATCCCGCCCCTCCCATCAAATATAACTACCTTTCTTTCCCTAACTGATATTCCATTGGTTTACACTTTTGAATGATCCCTCCCAAATATCCTGTCTCAACAGGAAATACATCATATTAAAGAGGCAAGATGCTCAAACTGTAGTTTCACTGACTTTAAAGGAAACATCATATGATTAATCTATTCTGCTGATGGCACCCGGCCTCTCTGTCATACCTCATGCACACAGTGGAAGAGCTCCCAGTCATAGACAGTCATATGATATGCCACGTCCTTAGAGCTCATCAGCTCAAAGCTGGCCACCGACCCTGCAGAGGGGCCTTCCTGCTCAGGTAAAGGTGTCTAGAATACAGAAAACACACCAATCAGTGTTCAACAACCTTATTATTTACATGTGACCTTAACTGTTGGGATCAATTATTGTTTTACAACGAAAAATAAAACAGGGATCAACAGTAAAATGAATCTTCCAATTGCCAGAAATATTTTGTTTCTACCATTTCCCCTACCAACTCCAGCATACATCTCTTGCTTCTCTGTGACATAAACAAGAGCCGAACATCAAAACAAAGCAAATTACAAACAGAAGCAAAAAATACTACAGTATGCACAAGACTGCAGCAAAAAAGACTAGAAAGACAGTGAAAGTGCTGCAAAGAAGGGAAAATATATTTGACTTAAAAAACATCACTTGCACAGTTTATCTATATTCAAAGCCTTGGCAAATTTCTGCAAAATACAGAACAATACTGGCACAATAACACCTCCATATTCATAGAGTTGCTCAAAAGAAAAGCTGGTTGGTTGCAAAATATCACAAATGTCGATTATATAAAAGAAATGTGTGAAGAGCAACAGAGTTTAACACGTAACAGATGCCAGAAGAGTGCGGCTTGGGGCAGGCCTTCAGTGAATCTGTCTGAACGCTCGTTTGTACACCGTGAGAATGTGTTGGGTAATGTGTCTTTTCTGAGAGGCATTAACGCACCAGTGAATCCAGTTGATCCCTGGAGCAGGCAAACAGACGGCCATTTATGCCGAGTGTGGAGAACACTGAAACATCATTAGGCTTGAAGATGACTTTCTCTGGAGAACAAAAACACACGAGGATGAATAAAATGATTAAATTTGTAACCATCATTTCTAAGAAGAAATGGAAAACCTCCCACACAACCAATTCAACAAATTCAACTTGATGCTAGATCAATCAATACAACAACTCAAAAAACAAGGGATTTAACACACAATAATATGAATGGCAATATCAGAACAATTTGCTGCCTTTTTGCAATAACTATAACTATCATTTCTAAAAATACAAGTGGTTGTGAAGTTCAGTTTCAGCTTCACAATATAAACTGGGTGCACAGCATACAACTCTTTTCAGTAATTTGAAACAGATGATGCTATTTGTAGTATTATACTGTCTTCCCTAAATGGACCCTTCTCTGCTAAGTAAGTAATAAACATGGAAAGCTGGGGCCTTGATTTTACCTTGCCAAGCTTCAGATGATTGATTAAAGATATATAAGCAGTATGATCACCGACTCCAAACAGCGGAGTAGTTTCAGCTCAGTATCTATTTACTTGCCACTGGTGAGGGGAAAGTGCAGGTCAAGCACGGGCCGGTAAGAGCTGCATTAGTGCCGTTTGGCAGAGGCAGTGGAACATCCTTACAACAAGTACCAGCCAGTGGCAGAAACAGCTCCATGTAGAATGTTATGAGATGGAGCCAAAGAGAAATACTGAGCTGAGGTTTTCCCAAGCTGCTTCTCAGCAGTCTACGGCTCATTCCTTAGCACCTAGCGGCCAGTCAGAGTGAGCCAACCCACAGCCAAAAGCCACTCGTTTCCCACTAAATCAAGCACTGATTAATTCGTATGATACCCTGCACAGGCCTCCCTAAATAGAAGGATCCCTGCAGATCGACAGCGTGGCGTCTCCCATCGTTTGATTAGCATGTGGCTGCCGCCGTTCTCACCTCCGGCCGAACTGAGGCTGACCAGCAGGAGGTCCTCCGCTGACCCCAGCTTGTCGGCCACGGCGCTGATGACCTCCCTGACTGAGGCAGCCACCGGGACCCGGATCGTGGTGTAGGTGTGGTCGCAGCAGTAGACTTTGAACAGAACTGGAGACGGGGATCAGAGCAAATGAAGGACCATCAGCAAGGAGGAATGATGGGAGTGATAAGAGCAGAACTGACCGAGAGAGAGTTTAGAACAAATTACTGAAAAGAAAAAGACACCCATATGCCAGATTAATGCTCCTTGTGTCCAGCAGTGTCCAGCAACAAGAACTGGTGTTAATCAGGCTTATGCTTACACAAGCGTACATGTATTTGTGTAGACTACTAAGATACAGGACATCTAATTGACTAATTTCCTCTTGCACACAAAGTAAATCCACATCGATAAGGAAAACCGATCTGCAAACAGAATTATCATTCTATTATTGCAGGGTAATCAACAGAGCCGATGGAAATAACTTCAAAATCATATAAATCACCAATGTGTCAGACACCACATGAGAAGTATACATATTAAGCCAGTAGATCATCTGGAGACTCGAGAGAGACAATCAATAAGGGTCATCACCGAAAAGGTCTTATGTCAAATTCCTCATTGAGTCTAGGAGTCTAGGAGTATAGTTTCAAAATGTTTCTCTTTGCAAGAGTTTTTTTTTCTCCACCCCTCTGTGATAAATCCAGTCTCTTATTACCAGTGTAACACATAGCACTGACATTGTGACCTGCTGTTTTGAAGCAAACAGCGACAAAGCGACAAGGTTTTTTCCATCACAAGATTCTCTCACCTCCATAGAGACATGCCTTTTACTTACTTTCATCATTACTCTTGATAGGCTGACGCTTCTGGAGCTTCTCATCTCCCATACTGAACTGTCGCAGTAGGACTTTGTGCTGTAACAGATCAGAACAGGTTCAGTCAATACAACAGCACTGCTTCAAAATACATCAAAAACTGAGCGAGAAATTGTATTTGAAAGGACAAGAGTTAATCACATACCTTTTTCTGTAAGGATCTGGCATCTTCAGTGCTGAAATGTAGGAAAAAAAGGATTATTAAGCAATTGCTGGCAAAATAAAGGCAGGTTTGAGCATCTACTAATAAAAAACTGAAAGGCCAACGATTACAAGGGCAATGCCCCCTAATAGGATATGCCTCTGACCACATACAGGTAAATAATGTCACCTATTGCTATAAATACAGATTCGCGGGCAGTCTCCAGGTCGGGGCCCAGTGAGTCATTATTGTCTTTTTATCCACCTTGAACAAACTTGTACTTACTTGCACTTCACAGTTCTCTCCAGCTCTGGAAGTTGATCCTTGAGGGGCAGAATCACCTTTGCATCGTTAGATACTGCCATGAGAAACTCCTGCAAAACACAGAACAACACAGAACAGGCAGAAAAGGATTTTCATCATTTACTTGTGTTTCCTTTACATTCATGTAGCTGGGGTATATCCATATAAGAGCCACTTTTACACTGTAGCACCTACTAGAACTGATTCTGGCTCTCAAAACCAAAATAACCCCTACTCCCACATCTACAAAAAAGGAAACTGCGGCAAACTCAATATGGATTTGTCTTTGCTTTTTAGTTTCAAGAGATAAATCGATTTTGACCCTGTGAATCCTGCTGGTTTCATGTTGGTCTAGTGGACTTTGAAGAGATTAAACTTGTTTTTACTTTTGATTGCTCTTCCTTTGTGTGATTTTGACTTATTCTGACTTTGTACATTATTGTATGTTGATGGTCCGCAACTTTTAGCCTTGTCTTGATGCTGCTTTCGTGGGATTTCTCCCTTGAAAAAGAGATTCTTAAACTCAGTGGGATGTACCTGGTTACTTGTTAAAGGATAGATAAAAAAAAATAATAATAATAATAATTCTCCAGGAAACACTGATTGTTGTACTGTATTGCTACTGTCACTGTACTGTACTTACAGTGTAACAGTGGTTATGACAGTACTCTTATATCTCCATGTGAGCTAGTGAGGCTGACCTCTAGGAAGACGACCGAGGCGTCCTCCTCCTGTAGGTGATCCCCGTGCACAGCGGCCCACTGCAGCACCAGGCGGATCACCCTGCGTTTGTTGTTAAGAGTGTAGTCCAGCTTCTCCTGCTCAGAGCCCTGCGAGGCCTGGGCATGGTAGGTGCACAGCGGTTAAAGATCACAACCACGGCAGTACAGCATCGTATAACAGCAGTGAGAACTCAGGCCATTTTCAGAGATGTAGGGAAAGAAAATTCAAGCACATTAGGAAACGTAGTGAGAATGCTGAAAGGATATTGGGCCATTAACACTGGACACAGTTGACTGTTAGGGATGAAGACACAGTGCATGAGCGCAAAGTCGTCCAGAGCTGGATCTGTGAGAGAGAGAGAGGCAGGAAGTCAAGCCAGACACCTGTGATGTAAGAGCAGATGAAAGAGAGGCCAGACCTGCAGGCCGAACGTGGCCCATCAGGCCTCGATCCACGCGGCCCCGTCTCTGTCACCTCTGCTGGCAAATGAAAACCATAAGAGTCCGCACAACCGGGAGTAATTAAATCAGCTCTGTGATGTGAGACTAATTATAGATGAGAACAAACAGGTCAGTGCAGAGCAGCAGACGGAGGACACAATCTGAGAGACAATCTGAGAGAGTGGAGGAGATAATACACACACTGCGTAGAAGGAACCTCCTTAAGGAAATCTTTAATGACCAAGATATTGATAGATTATGGTACTAGTCTGATGTATTGGATGCTGTACGCGGTTCGCAGGTACCTGACTCTGTGAATTGAGAGTCCAGTCGCATCATTTCGAGGAAGTGCTCCAGGATCTTCTCTGGCGTCCCCGACATCACAGTGTATCTGGAGTGACACGGAATAAAGCACACCCTTCACTAATCAAGAAACACTGGCTCTTAGTGCTTAATGACATGGCCATGGCACTTGACTGATTTGTGTTACTTGAATATGTGTCTGTGATTGCTTCATTTGATAACATTCCTATTTACAATCACAGAGTTCTTGGCCGGCTGAAGATTAAGGGGAGCCTGGGCAAGTGCCGCGGGAGAAGCCAAAAAAGGCAGGGGCAGCCGCTCTGTGAAGGAGAATCAACACAACCCAGCCGCGGTTGTTTTCATTACTTGCTAACAGCATCACGAGAGGGAGCTGGAAGCAATGTTGTGTCTTCGCCACTCAGGGGGGGAGGACACAAGCTTGACACTCTTGCCACTCTTTATGTGTGAGGAGCGGAGTTGATTAGAGGGCGACCCTGGCCAAGTAATTGTGACTTGCCAGGCCTGCCTTTCCCCTAGGAGCCGGGCCATCATTACCATTAATGTGTCTCTCTATATTACAGCGACCATGGTTCAGTGACAGATGCCTCCATTAAGATAACACTCTTCGGCTGCTTTCGCTCGCAGGCTTATGCTGTGCTTGTGCTGCCTGCGCGGTCAGGGAGCGACCGCTTTCATCCGCCAGTCACAGTGGCTGATAGGTTCCAAAATTCACCAGACACTTTCACTATTTTAACATCCAAATATGTTTTTTAGACTATATTAGACATATAAATGGTGGCTGGTTACCTGCCTAAGTGGCCGGTAGAGTAGATAAACTTACACAGTTCAAATTTATCAGCATGTAGTTGGTGGCTGGGGGTAATTTCCCACAATGCTGTTTGCTGGCCAACCTGCTCTGTGCAGATTGCATTAAGGAGACGCTCCCAGCAAGTTAACTGAGTCCTGTCACTGACTCTTTAGTTTACAGAGAATATATCGCTAAGCCATCCATTACTTTTGCTTTATACAGTGTAGGGAACTTAAAGCACACTCAGCCCTATTTAACGGGTTTAAATGCAAACATCAGCCAGTTGTGCTGTAAATGTATAGATCAGATACAACACACACACACACACACACACACACACACTGTCTTTCAACCTCTGTCCTCTACAAATCAAGCTCTGTTAAACACTGGTGTTTGAGCGGGTGAGAGCCTGTGAAGTGGGTACATTTACTTGTAATGGGAGGATGTGGCTCCGTGGATGGAGGTTCGACTGCCAGTGAGACTCTTCTCTAAGACCAGCACATCCTGATCGTGCTCCTTCAGACGCACTGTGTTGGCCTCCACATCCTTGACACACACACACACACACATACACACACACAGTAAATACACATAAACATGCATTTTAATTCCATGACACACGACCAAGAAACTGTTCAAGGTGATGAAGATAATTGATCAGATCAAGACACTTGAGCACTAGGAAACAGTCATAATCACTTATATAAGGAAGAATATACTGGATGATTGTCTGCAGTTTCAGTATGTAATTCTATCTGGTGTATCTGTATTAGTAAGTGAGTATGAGCTTGCCTTTCCGCTACCGGCCGAGAGTAGCGTGTGGTAAACTGAACGCAATGTTTACACCACCACACATTCATCCCAAAATTGCAGTGAGGATCTACTCTCTGCACTCTGAATCAAAACTGGCCGTGGGTTTTCCACATGCGGAGGCGGTGGCATGACATCCGGGCCCTGGTCGCTAAGCAGAGTGGATTAGTCGGCTTGTCCGGCGCACAGGCAGAGTCTGGAGGTCAGCACTCTGACAGCCTGAGCCAGCAGGAGGGGTCAACAAACTGCCTCATTCCTCTACAGTATGCACAGATCCGCATCACATACAAAGACCGCTTGCCCGTCTGCCTTCTGTCCCTCGCCACACAGATAACTAGCACCCACTTCCCAATCAAGACCCTGCTGTTGTATTCCAGCCAAAGCAGGAAATGAATGATGAAGACACAGCTCACAGCTGGCAGACTTCCCAGACAACAAGTTTATATCCACAGCCACTGACACACAAATCTGCCTTTTATATCTAGCTTGAAGTTACACAAGTCATTTTGTACATCATTAGGGGGATGAGTGAGATAATGGCTGCTGGGGCTGGCATGCTGCTTCAAAGAGCACATGCAGTAATTTTAACATTTACAGCTGCAATACTGATATTTGACCAACAGAGGGCGATAGTGCCATTTACTGACATTTACTGATTTTCTCTCCATCGGAAGATGTTGAACAGACACTCACCCTCAAGATCCTGTTGAAGTCCTCCTTGTCTACTCTCAGGAAATGACAGTTATCCTCTCGCAGGACAATGGAGGCGGCACGGGGGGCATCGTTGACAAGAGCAAGCTTCCCAAAGTCATCTCCTTCATGCAGCGTGCAGACAACACCCTGCGCAGCACATTGTACTGACTAGTTACTGACCAACTGGCAACTAACTTCAGCGTGATATTATGAACTCCAACGTCTTCACGTATAACCTGATCTCACTTGGAGAAATACTTACTTTTCCATAGATGACAACATTGACCGAGCCCTTTAGAATAATGTACCATGAAGTGCCTTCCTCCCCTTGACTGAACACTGGGAGAGAAAAGACATCGTTAAAAACAGATCTGCACCTCACCTCTAATCAACCTTCTCCTTCAAAACACCTTCAAAAAAATCGAAAGTCCCCCAAGTCAATGATAGGACACATAAACTGATTTCAGAAACACAAAGAAAAGCTTTGGTAGTCTAATAGAGCCTAATCTGGGATTTGTTGGATTAATTTTGCCTCTGTGTAATGCATTTATAAAACAATCATCAGTGTAGCTTGACGGTGTGAAAAGGTTATCCAGGACACCGGGATTTTGTGGCAAAGTCAGTGTCACATTACTTACTTATTTTGTCAAATTACTTACACACTGTTCCTGCCTTTGCATGGGACTCAAAGATCAGCACTCCTGCCAGTTCCCTCTTTACCTGTGAAAACAGGGGACACAGATTTGTTTTACTTACTGCTGCAGCAGGGAGCATCCCAAAAGAGGAGAACCATACCTCTGCACAAAGTGTTTCTAGCCTGCTACTTGTAATCTCAAAACCCTGCTCATGTAAAATTGTGTTTTACAAGATATCATTTTAATTGAAGCAGCAGCCAATCTGACATGAGTGATTTTTGGCTGAACTTTAATTAAAATGAATGATTTTACTTGCAGAATGAGTATGCAAATATTTATAAATGTGACGATCAGTAGTCTTTTAGATGCATACACTAAGGTGTGTGTGCTGCTGGCAATTTGCATGCTTGCATCTTTTCCTTCTTGTTTACAACTCTAAACAGGCTGTGCTCTTGAGCGTGACATAAAATCTGAAGAGCTGAGCATTATTTATATTGACACAGGAGACAGAGCCAGTTGCAATTTCTGCAGTGTCAATAGGATTCCTATGACCACACTTAATGCATAAGGCAGAGAATCTATACTCACAGTGGTAGATAGGTGAGATAAGGCCTTTATATGGAGCAACTCTTCATAAATGATCTCCAAATCATCTGCTGTTCTTTCTGACGGACTGGAAAACAGGAAATATGGAGAAAAAAAACAATCTTAACAGCATCCCACTAATCAACTTTAAACCTTGAATGGCAGACATTGCTCCTCCAGATTATTGCTTTAGGGCCCTACTGTTTTCTCAGAATCATTCTCATGTGGGCGTCGGGCCCAATCTGCGAGAGAAGGAGAAGGGTATCCTGCAGTTCGTCTTGGCTCTCCTTCCTCTCCTCCTCACTGGGGAAGGGAGCGCCCTCCTGTTCATCATCCAGGAAGCGGTAGAAAAGATACTTGTCCTGGAAGCTGAGCTCCTGGTCCACTGCGTCGCAAAAACAACACAGACAACATGGCTTAAATCCAATGATTCTGCTTTGCGTTGCAGCGTGCGCAGACACAAACACGGTCCAGAAATCTCACCATGGTTGAGAACACCTTCCTCCAGCAGCACCTGCCACATGCCTACAGCTTGGATGCGAGAGTGGACGCATGAGCTCTGCTGAATTTGCCAGTCAACCAACTCTGTCCCCACGCAACACTGCCTGTGAAACACAAAGCAGAGACATTTCAGAGCCAAAACACATCTGCTGGACTATAATATACTCATTTCAGGGTTGCGGAATACATAACCGAATACTTGTGACAGTGTTACATACTTTAAATACAAAAAAAATTTAACTGTATTCTGTTATGTTCTCTAAAAAAACAATGTATTCTGATTAGATACTTGGGAAAAATTTGACGATTACTTCTGGAAATACTGAAAGCAAGAAACTCAAACACATTTAAAGTCCATTTAAACAGTGGCAGGTGTTCAATGTGTTTCTAAAATGTGGCACAGGACAAAATCTGTGTTTGTAGGCAACTGTTTCTCATCTATATCGGTCCCTTTACACCTCAAATAAGGCAAAACAATCTGAAAATGAAAGTTATCACTGAGTTTGAGTTTGTTACTGATTACAATTTTGATGACAAAGCTACAGTATATTGGAATACAACCTACTCAAACCCACATATGATGAACTACTGACAAAGAAGCCCTTCAGCACCTACATATAAAAAGGCAAAGGTGATGAAATCCTCCAGAAATCCAGCAGAGACCAGAGGCCCAAACCAACCTGTATGTCTTCAGATGGTACTTCCGGTCTCTGATCATGTGCGGCGCTCTGGAGAGGATGGCGTGACGGAGAACCTTCCCCGCCTGCAGGATCTTCTCCGACGGCACCTTGGGCAGAGTAGAATTTGAAGTTGAATCTCACAATAGAGCCATGCTGAGTATCTGCTATGTTAACAGGTACATCGGGCAAGCATTGGCCCCGACTGATGTGATCGTGTTTACTACCTGGGAAATGGATTTAGGGTGGGGTTTGGCTGCACTTTCAAAGAGTGACTTCTGCAAAATAAAACGAAACAGAAAATGACTGGAATTGGCAAATAAAAAATCCATCGTGGACGACAACAAAAATTGAAGCTGTACAACTGATGACATAGAACTCAACATTAGAGGAATGGATGAAATGAAAGGTCAAAATTAAGCACAACGCTACAATAATTGGCAATAAAAAGACATCAGGGCAAAACACAACATATCTGACAAGTCATGCTACATAACCAGTGGGTTTCCTCTCATTGAGGGTCACATTAATGTCTTCCTCACAGCTATGACTCACACTTGACATTATGTGCTTTTTTTGCTGTCCATTTTAATTGAACTTATGGCTTCCTTTATTGCTTCTGACTTAAAAATAATGGTGTGTTACCAGAGTCTTGACTGATGCCTTCAACTGTTCAAAGGACAATGTGTGTGCATGTGTCTGTGTGTGCGTGTGTGTGTGTGTGTGTGTGTGTGTGTGTGTGTGTGTGTGTGTGTGTGTGAGTGTGTGTGTGTGTGTGAGTGAAGCATGAGGGGGCTGTGACATTTAAAATGCATTCTATATGCCTCAGAGAGCATTGTAACTCACAGATGTGACATAAACATGCATTTATGTGAAGCCTTTAAATTCTCATCATTTATTTATTAGGCGACGAGCCCATTCAGTATATCCACAGAGGCCGGGCTCGTGTAGTTAATATTTATACAGCGCTAAAGTAGAATTAGAGTTGTGTTTCCTCATTACATAACGGGGAAAAACAATTTAGGCATTTCTATTTTTACATGACAAATCAAATGTTGAATTTCTAAACAGGGTAAATGTTTACCAACAGCGTGATGAGGCCGACAGGACAAATGGAGGAGGGTCATGCTTGCGCTATGAATTCCACCTCTTCTGCTGATATTTATAGAGCGCATATGTTTTGGCTAACCTCTGTCTAAAACCCTCTGGAGGAACAAAGCACACGCCGAGCACAAGCCACAATAAATCTGCCGGAGTGCCATGTTATCAGTCCAGTGGCAAGGAAACGGCCACAGGAGCAAGGTGGGACAGGAACTGTTACGGATGGAGACAGGACCTCCACCTCCACCTTGTTTATATTTAGACAGACTTTAAACAAACTCCACATTCCAGACTTACTTCCATCCTCTGTTGGAGAGGTGAGTAACAGTAAAGGATGCTGTTACATCAGGCAAAATGCAAGCAATGACCAAATGAGTTATAGCCTAGTTTTAACAAGACGCAGTAACACTAAATGATATAAAATGAGTCCTTAAAACTACCTTATTCTGATGTTTGGAGACTGAAACGAATGAGTTGTTTCTTATGTTCTCTTTGTCCGGCATTCCTGGATGGGAAAAGCAGAAAATAGATCTGAACAGTCTTGATAGACCTGTACACAATGTTGTCTTTAAACTGAGGGAAACTAATTCAATTAAATAAATAAAAAAAATTGTAAATTGAATCTTGGAACTGTTCCATAAACAATGAACCCGAGACTACATTTGTGGGCTTCAAATACTTAGTTTTGCTTTCTTAATGCTTTTTTCTTAATACTTAGTTTTTATTAAAAACAATTTCCACATAAAACAGATAAGGAACAAAGTTGCCAGTCAACATCTTGGTTTAAATCATCAAAATGATTTACAGTCATTTACACTTGAGTTTCACAGTCCAGGTACAAAAGATGGGTAAATAGATTACGATGCAGCCAGATTAATATCAGGAGTTAGGTGATTTGGCCTTTGAAATATAAGTGTAAAATTTTGTCCCTTTTGGAAGAAAAAAAGAATAATTAAGTAATGCGATGCACAGAACAACAAATATCTATTAAAAAACTCAGTGGGATCATTAAATTAAATATGGAGTGAAACTCTAGCTGTAAAATAGATGCAAAAAACAAGAGCACTGAAAGAGCGCAATATGGACTTGTAAGGCAAAAAAAAAATAATAGTGGCTAATTAAACACAAAAAACATGCCAGAAATGTCAACTAAAGAAATCTCCTTAACCACAAGTCAGCCAAAATAAAAGCCACCACTGAAATGTCCTGCCCTAGCTATGAGCCTACATAGTGTTGACTTAAGTTTGGGAGTAATAAAAAAACATGTTTTTTCCAGCAAAACTCACACCATGAATTGGAACATGCTGACATAGTTTTCTGGATCATATGTGTCTTCAAGGACCTGAAAGCTTTGTAAATTTTCCATTTCCATTTTTATGCAAAATGAGGTGATCCCTCTGTAGCTTGGATCATTTACCTCTGATTTAAATGCTGGGTCATGTGCACCCAATTTTCTTTCTCTGTGTTCTTCTATTTGGTCTACTTTTGAAAAATGAGATATATTTCTTTGTAGCGAACCAGAAACCGTACCCATATCCCTGTAAAATCATTCTGGATACTTGTCACCAATTTTTATATTAATTGTCAATGAGGCATCTTCAGGATTTGTCATTTGACGACATTATGGAGAATCTTGGCTGATCTGTCCCAACAGATTGAATTGTGTGTTAATTTGGTTGATGATGAATTTTTCTTTTATGAAGCATCCTATCAGACTCTATTAACACATGGAGTTACAGGCATTACTGTACAGAGGCAGCAAAATGCTGTGAAAAATGGAAAATAAGTGTTCAGTGTTCTTATTCTATGTGACAGTCCCACAGAGGATTTATTGGAAGGGTGTGGTTATTCCTCAGCGTCAGGAGCGAAGCTTGTACTGTACCCTCCAGGACAAACAGCATAATCAGTCAAGCCTGCTCAGTCACAATTGTATCTGCAGGGAAAAACCCAGCTATTCTTAGACTTGCCTTTCAGACTGCTGATACCACAAAAACAAAGACAGAATCCACAAAATACAGTGAAAGTGGAACAAGAGCTACATCAGACTGAAATGTAAAATTCATGCAAGTGGCTGGACATCTAGGAATAAAAATCAAGCAACTGCATGTTTAGGTTTTTTCACAGTTCTGTGTGAAATTCCTGATTATTCTGAACAAAATGATAAACGATCATTTTTCCTAAGATGTTTCTATTGTTACCTTTATGTTGCATAATGTGTGACCCTTAGGACCACCTGACCATTGGGCTAACAATATCCAATAGGCAAAACCTTGACTGAAAAATTGCAAAAAAAAAACCAACCTTATATTAAACAGAATTCTTCTAAATTTACACTGGCCACAATCCTCATCGTGTATTCAGAAAGAACTATTTGTCAACACCACATAAAAATGGAGTGGGGTTCCTACCAGGAAGCAAGGGGAAGGGAAGGAGCATTTTAATGGGCAGTAGATATCATATAGATGTCATTTTTGTTGTTAGAATATGTGAAAAGTTATGACCGCTTCAGTAGGAAGAGAGACAAAACGTAAATTTGAACATTAAAGGGGCGTCTCTTTATGGTGTCTGTCTTCACCCTCTGTTTCTATCTCTGTGCCATGGGACTGTACAGAATCTGTATTTATTATTGTTCTGAGCAGTCAACATAGCCGCCCGTCTTTTTATTTGTGATGCTGTCATGTTGGTCCATGTGACATCACACCACTCATTCAAGTGTCATCTCAATTTGTTCACAACAATACGAATGTAGCACATGCATGCAGAGGTCTGGATTGGATTTAAGGAACGATAATCCAAAATATTATCATCTGGGGATAAAAAGATGGATGCAAGCATTTTCATTTTTAAGGTGAATGAGTATGATTGAGTTGAGAGTTGAGTGTTTCATTGCTATAACTTATGATGAACAAGTGTGCCAGTGCTTTCTAGGTGGAGGGATGGGGTATGGAGGTATGCATGACTAGAGTGAGTGAAACTACGTTGAGTTCAAAATCTTCACCTGTTAACACCAAAGTGCACAGTGTTGTTGGAATTAAGAGAATTGCTGGACAAAATATTTAATTCATGCGTTGACTCAGCCACTACAGTTAGAAAATCACCAAGCTACTTCCAGTTGGTTGATGCTTGTGTGACTTCTACCGTACTGCCTGGTGTACAAGTGCACTCTGTATTTCCCTTATGCAGGGCTCTTGGGGCTCTGAGCGGCCTAAAGAGCGCATGCTGTAATTCCCCTAAGCACTTGCAAACCCACAAACACACAGAGCCCGACCAAGCACCTAACTATGTTAAATGCCAACACAGCAACATCAGCCTTTCAACATCAGCCCAGAAGTCAAACTAATATAATCTTTATTTTGAGTGAGTTTGAGCTTATGAATTCTGAGTAAAAGCCCTCTTTGTTTTGGACAAAACGATAGAGGAAAATCTCCTTTACAAAACAATATATCCATCATTCATGAAAAAAATTCAAGTAAAAATCAAAGTCAAGTAAAATCTTGACTTTGATTAATGGTATGAAAGCAAAACGAGTCACTGAAGTGATCAGCTATCCTGAGACCTTTAGTAGCAAAACAGTGATGGGAGGCGGTCTTCTCTCTGATTCTCTGATGAATGCTTGATTTCACAAAGCCAGTGTGACGGCATCAAAAATGGAAGCACGGCTGTGACATTTGTTCAGATTGAGAAAATTGTGTCACATGGACATGTATGCTGACATCTTGACTATACTTACGTTATTTACATATGTAAATTGATCCTCTGAAAAGAAGTAGATGCAAGCCTGCTGATTTTAAATGTGTTTTAATCAATACTGGTAGTTGACTTGCGACAATAAATGCCTACATAGCAGCATAAGCCCATTGCCAGTAGCCAATAGACTCTTTTGATTTTCTTGTTGAAATGCACTGCTGTTCATCATTTTTATGGTGAATGACTTTGAGTAAAGTTAAGCGCTCTGTTTGAGCAAAGCTAAGTCAATATTGAGTTAAGTTGCAATGGTAAAAGCATAAATAGAAATATCAGCCTTTTTCACAATGCCAGTGGCTAAAGAAGCATAGCCAGGGTTGGGTGGTAAAAAAAAATACTTGCGTTACGTATTCTAAATAAAAAAAAACTATTCTGTTACATTACCTAAAAAATACTGTATTCTGATTACAGATACTTGTGAAAAAATAGAGGATTACTTCTGGGAATACTTTTAAAGTGAAAGCGAGAAACTCAGAAGGCCATTTAAACAGTGTCAGGTGTTGAACGTCTTTAAAAAATGTCACACCAAAGAAAATTTGTTTTTCTGCATACCTGAAATAAATTTCCTGAACTTTGTAATTTTTCACTTTTTCTTATCTGTACCTTTAAACCACATATATGGCAAAGTAACCTGAAAGTAACTGAAAGTAATCACAATACATTACTGAGTTTGAGTAATCCCTTGGATTACATTACTGATTGCAATTGTAATAAATGTAATGGAATACATTTTGAAAGTAACCTACTCAACCCTGTGCATAGCCAACTCTTACTGTGACAGTTGGGTCATGATGAAGTCGCATGTGCACTGCAATACTCTAACGTCAAATATTCTATTTAAAATCCCATTAGAATCAACTGCACTAGAGTTGAAAGAACGCTTTCAAAATCTGCCTTAGTCTATCCTGTGAAGAAGGTTAATACAATTACTTTGAGCCCAAAATGATGCAAATCAACACTGTGATTGTTGAGTCTGAAACACTCAGATGTAAAATTATAGCACTGCAGGGCTACTTACTGTCACTGCTGGTACCACTTTCCATCACACCATAAGGTGGGGCGAGCAATCCAGCCATGCACTGACGATATTTCTGTAAAAAAGGAAGAAAATGCAGGAACATATAAAACATAGGAGATAACACAATCATCTCAGATATCAACAAAATGTCAGTTTCACTGAACATGTGAAAATGCAACACACCTGAATTATCATAAATATCACAGTGATCACCTTACATTACTGATGTATGTGTCAATCATTACAAAACAGGAGCTTAAAGATGGCAGCAGCATTAGAACTAGTTAAAGTCAACTTTGTCCTCGCAGCTCCTTTCTTTCAGCCCATGAATAAACAAGGCCATGGCAGGGTATTTAAATCCACAGCTGACACTCACAGCTGGTAGTTTGGATAAATACCGAGATTTCGGCCAACTGCCTCGCTCCAATCTTGCTTCATTCATCTCACAGCTCTAAAGGGAAGGATCAGAATCAAATCCACACATCCCACTGGCTTATTTGAGGAGCGGCAGAAAGCATTTGGCTCATCCTTTATCAGGTTGTCATCTGTACTCAGCTGTAACAAGCTCCTGATATAAATCTGTGCACGAATCAGCGAAATATAGTATACTCCTCATGACTTCACTTGGCTCAAGCGGTCTTTGTTTACTTTACGTGCGACATTTGACTCCTCATTGTACCAGAATATTTGTACCAAGGAGCAGCTCACTATATAAAGCCAGCTAAATCTGTTGTCTTAAAAGATCAAAAGGGATTACCGCAGATTATACTGGGAATCGAAACTCTTGTCTTCAGCACCTTATTCTAACATGCTAATGTACAAAGGTTTAATGAGTAATAGTCACAATTAAAAGGATCAGTAAAGAGAAGAAGAGAAAATCAGTAAAGAGGTTATTTTTATGATTTAACACTGTGAAAACTGGCCAAAAGTACATTTAATACATCTTTAATTATCTAAATATAAAACATCTTTGGGGAACATTTTTCACTATATTCATTCATAATAACAAATAACAATCTCTGCTTCTTCTTTTAACAATTTCTAGTTCTCAATTTCTAGTCCTAATTTTTTGTTAGCTCATTTGTTTTTTCTTTTGCCCTGTTAAACACTTCTTAGATTAGGTATTTTGAATGGCCCTTCTCAGCACGTTTGTCTGAAAGCACTTACGAGCTGCAGGACAGCCACAGAGGAAACAGAGCATGACAATAGAGCTGTAAGTGGCTTATACATCACTGTGCCTCGCAGCATTACAGCTGTTATGTAATGAACATTATACTGCACGCATGTGCTCATGTAAATGTCATATCTTTGTTCATGACACTGGTGCATAAAGGGGTCAAATCAGCCTACATCAACGAGCCACACAGATGACAGTAGGATAGGTCTTATGCACTACATGACAAGAGCAATGGCATCAAGGAAAAGGCACTCAGAGAGCGTAAACCTCCAGCAACACTGAACAATTTTATCACTTATATTTTAAGCTAAATTGCTTTCTTAATCCTGAAAACATGACTTTAAGATTAAGAATCAAGTCTCTATGTCTCTATGTTAGTTTCATAGTTGTGGCTAAAAAACATTAATCATCGAATGGTGGAAATCCCAGATACGGATCACCACCAAAGTCTATTAGATTGTTTCTTGAGCCAAGTCCTATCTGTCCACCAAATTTAATGGAAATCCATTAACACGTTTTTGAGATATCCTGTTGACAGACAGACAGACAAACTAAAAATGTAACCTCCTTGGCAGAGGTAATAAAGCTCAATCCTGCATCTCTAAGTAAACACACCAAGACTTCACTTCATCAGATAAAGCCAACCCCACTGCACATCACTCCAATACAAATTGATAAAAAAACAAATTTCATTATACATTTAGCGAAGTAAATTAAGTTAATCAATGGTGCAAAATTCACTTGTGGTAAAAGACAAGAAAAACCTGGTTAGATGCCAGTCAGTCGAGGTTCTGGGTCAATAAAAAGCTGATTGAGGACCATTAGTGACATGCCAGTTCACTCCACCTTTCTATCTTCTGGTCAGAAGAGACCCAATGAAAGCTACAACTCCGGAGTAATTTGTTACTAGATGGCAGCGTACTCTCAAAGGTCAAGTTTTAAATTCAATTCAATTCCCTCTGAAGTCAGTTAATCACCTTAACATCCCCTTAGAGGCGCACAGCTTTTCCCTCAATTAAGGAGCCATTTAAAAATGTCTCAGTGACCTCAGTTTTCAAAAGCATCTCCCCTAATCAACTCCAAAACACAAACTGACTTGGCACTGTCTTTGAGATACTAAACAACATAGATTAATGAAAACATCACACTTACATTACAGAAATACTTTCACCAGTGTTTGAATGAGACTATGAGGACGGGATTTTACAAACATTCAAACAACAGCATGTTTTTCTAGTTAATTATTCAGTGTCAATAAACTCAAGGAAGTGCAACAGAAATGAAGGCTTCAGAGTCACTTCGACCTATCTCACTTTGTTGACAATTAAAGGATTTAGGATTGGGATGAGCACTTAAACTGGACAGCACATGAGCAAATGAGATGAACCGTCTGAACCAATAAAGCCATGATCCCCGGGGGGCTGAGAGCAGGGCGGGGATGTTGTTTTAGAGGAGGATTAGGACTATTGTCAGGTGTGTAAAAGCACTCAGTTTTTATTTTGTTAGTAATGACGTCCCTCCCCCTTGTGACACGCAGCACACTCGCTTCTATAAGCTGTTACAGGAGATCAATCCTGATAAATGTAATAATGCAAACATTTTCTATTTTATCTGTGACACAGCAAAATGGAAAATTGATTCATCAAATGACAGTACATCTCAGTCTGACACTAATGCTGTGTGAGTTGTGGTTTTGACTGGGAAAAACACTCTTTGCAATATGCGGTTGGGATTCCTCCTCTAGTTTCTTGTTGCTCTCTCCACTTCATTGCATTAGGAGTTGAATTTCACACTCGATGTAACCCAATAAAGTAATGATGACAGTCACTTCAAAACAGTTACATTTATCAGTCTGATTATACTCACACATTTGCCTCTATCATTTTACATCTCAGACGATTTAGAGCATCATTTCACTTCATGCATCACCTAGAGAGATTAAAACTGAGGAAATACTGGAGTAATGTACAAATCTGAGAGTAAATAAAAAAAAAAAGGCATTTCTGATATTCCAATTGTTTTATCCACTTGAAGAATTACAGACCTTGTTCATGCAAAATTTAGACCATTTTCCTTAGTCATTTTCCTTTGAAACACAAATTCAAATGTAAGTCAAAAAATGGAAAACAACAAAGGGAAGAGGCATGCAGGCACTTTAGGATCACTCATCACTACAGATCAGCATTACTCACAAATAGTGGGTCAGAAGCCACAAGGCAAAATCAGGCTCCATTGCCACTCACAGTCAGCTCCTCACACAAGGTTCACCGCTGTGATAAGCAGCAGTGTGAGTGCTTCTGACTGCACGCAGTGAGTGAAGCATGGATAGACCTTTAGGTGTATTCCACCAGGTCAACTAATCCTCGTCAAAGTCATGGTTCGGCAGCCAGATATGAGCCAAAACAATGGTTCAATCAGATGGCTTACTGTGTCTGATTTCACTCAGTAAAACAAATCACGCAGAGCACCATGTAATCTTTCTCGAGTGATTCCATCATATTAGGAGATCATGATCTGATGCGTGGCTTCAAGCGGATTCATTTGAGTAGGTGAGAGGTGTTAACAACACACTCAGAATGAGAATTATGTTCTTTGAAGTGATATATATGATGAGACAGTTACCGGAGATGTGGGAAAACGCCTAAACCTCATATCCCATCCAGATGCTCGGAATAAAAACTAACTTCCACCTCATCTTAGTAGTAGCAGCATCTGCAATTTTTACACTTAAAATCTTTTTACACTAAATCATGACTTTGAACCTGAGTGCAATTTAATTGAACTGTATCTCAGTAAGATGAAGGTTATCTACTACCAGGTCAACAACAACAAAACACATATGAAAAAGGAAGAGATATTCTATACAATGGAAGAGATATTCTATGAAATTGAAGTTGCTCACACAGTTGAAATATATAATATTCAAAGAAATTGAATAATCAGGAGTTGCAGGACAACATAATCACAGGAGAAAGAGTTATATTTGCAGGGTATTTGAGTATAGAGAGACATCCGAATATACTAAGAGCACTGTATGACTCGTCACCAGACAACATCTCTTACCCCTCCATAAAAAAAAGGATTTATAAATGTCTGCAATGACAGATGTGCCATTCTGTATTCCTCCAGGGAAGCTTGGCCAACTAAATGTTTTGCTTAATTCACTCTGACATACTGACTGCACTGTTCGCACACTACAGTAGCAGAGCTCTCCAACACCACTAAAACTGTCCTCTAATCATGACTAATGGGTAATTTCCATTGTTTCCCCTGTGCACATTGTGTATAAACTATTGTGTAAAGCTTGTCTGCATGCATTGGAAAAAATGCTGAATATACATACCTCTATCTGATGCACATGGCTGCTATGCTTTGAAAATCCTAGCCTTATCTGTGTCACTACAAAGGATCAAGGAAGATACAACCAAGTCATGTCAGTGCATCCTCAGTTCAAGCTCCTCTTTAGTCTTTCATGCTTGAGCACGTCTTGCACTCTGAGCATCACTGTGCATGAATGCACACTTGTATGTTGAATAATTCACCCCGGATTACATAACATGCATAGTACAAACTCTCTGTTCTCAAGGCATTCTCAAATTATTCTGGACCCTTTTCAAACAGGCACACTTCCAGCCATTTGGGAAAACAACTGGGGGAAGACCCTCCCAAGAGTCTCGACTCACCTCTGTATTTTTAGATTTTCCTCCAAACAGCGATAGTTGGAATGTAAATTCTACATTTTCATTTTTATACTTAGAATGTAAATTAAATATTTACATTTTTTCATTTGGAATGCAAATTCACAATTTTCAGATTGTGCTGCTACATGTTAGTGATCAGCAAAAACAAGATTCTGTGCAAATCTCAATCTTCAATTTGTTCCAATTCCAGTAACTTATACAGTATTTCCCATGAAACAAATGAGCATTGCATTGTTAAGAAGTTTGTCAAAGTAAAGATTACCTAAGGATGCTACCAGCGTTCCATGTATGTACTTAGCCTATGACTGCTGTTAGTGACTGGAAGGTCCTCCACACCCTCTTAATCCAGGTGTTAACAAACTCTCTAAGCAAGTGAGTCCAATTCTAAGAGTCCCAGTGTGACAAACTAGTCATGGGTCATATCCAGCATGGTCCAGCAGCTCCGGTGCCCCAGCCTCCATGCTGCTGTGTGAGAGCAGTGTGAGCAGACTGCGTTAGCCTCAGAGCCCAGCAGAGAGCAGCCGGCAGTGGACTTCCTTTGAGCAGCAGTTGCTAGGTGATTACTCTACTCCAATCTCTCTCTCTCTCTCTCTCTCTCTCTCTCTCTCTCTCTCTCTCTCTTTCTCTCTATCAGCAGTCCCAGCTACACCACACACACTGCACAGAGTAGCAGCTAACTTCCAGCATGGTCGACTTCTCAAAGTAAGTGCCAAAAGAGGAGTGTGTGTGTGTCAATTAGATTGGATATGGAGAGCAATAATCATAACATAAATATCAAAATAAATTATAAAAGCTTCTGCACAGTCTCATTAACTTACAAATATGTTTGTAATTCTATTTTCTATTGTAAATACGTAAACAAAATGTAGCATTAAAATGCTAACTGGAGTTCTTGAAACCAAGTCTTCACTGAGCCCTTATCCTTTGCTCATTTATTCCCAACCCTAAAATGTACAGACAGCACATCCAGTATCCCTGTCCCTATCACTGAGCCTCTTCCTCTCCAAGGACAGAGGGCAGATGGTGTCTTATCTTTGACCTTGTTACTGATCAAAGCCACACAAGACAGCTGCATTTTAACTCACTGAGCCTTTATAACCAACAAACTAACCACATGCTCTGAAGAGCTTCTGCCGGGTTGTGTAAGACATATCTGAGAGTTGGCTTCTAAAGTAATAATCTGTGCATTTTCATGAAAATTAAATAGCCATTTGCTACTCTATTTTGCTGATTGATATAATGCAGTAGTGATTCAAGCAATACCCAGTTCATGAAAGCTTTTCCATTTGCTGTTCTAAACACACGGTGTCTGGTAGGTCTTTCCTGGGAAAAATCCTCTGGTGCACAGGAGGTGATGCTGATAGGCCTATCAGTTATGAATTTTACTTTATTTGTATGAACAGCTTGGCCAAGGCTTCAGGCAGTATTGGCAAAATTAAACTTGGCAGCATCAAAACATAACCTAACATATGGCATTTGGTGGACGCCTTTATCTAAAACACCTTGTATGGTGAGTGCAAACATTTTACCAAATTAAGAATAGGCTGAAAAATGACATTTGAGAAAGCTACGTATGAGAATAGCCATCTTTCCATTGATTTTGAGAAGGGAAAACACTAGAAGGGGAATAGAGCGGGGATCGGGAAACAGAGAGATGAACTAGGGACGGAGCAGGTGTGGATGTGTGTCACTGAATCACCATGTCAAATTCAACTCCCTGACACTAACCAGAACAGCTTAGTTGCTAGAATGCAGGAAAAATCATATGACAGAAAACCACGTCCTGTTTTGGGTTTAGCCATGGTTTCCTGATCCCTCATGTTTAAATGGGCTTTACACATGACCACATGGTTTTAACACGCACAAATTTTGGACATGGCTTAAAGATAAAACATGTTTTGTGCAAGTCAATGGTGGGACTGTGGTAAATATTGTCAAATGCACAGAGAGCATCTTGTTTTCCTCCTTGTGAGGTCCATAACAAATTATCAATGAAGGAGGCTTTGGTTTTAAAATACAGAGAATTGAAATGCTTCACTCATGGACTGTACATCTGCATCAGCCTACTTCAAACAACAACAACAGTGTATGCCTATTGTGTACCCTTTCAGCACACAGACAAAACATTTGTAAAACACACACACACACACACACACCTAAGTGCAAAATAATGACATGGGACCAAGAAAGCTAAGAGAAATCTAGTTTGTGCCAGTTGAATGATTTCACTTCAGCATGGTTCCTGTCTACTTGACACATTATTCTGCACTCTAAAAAGCGTGTTGGTGTGTCTGTGTGAGAGAGTGCATGACTGACTGTGAGTTTACAGATGATGTAATATATCCCTTTAATCCTGTATCTTTCTATCTCATTGATCTAATTCCATCTAAATCAATCTAACTTAACTAATCTAAACACGGAAATAAATCCCCTGAAAACAGTTACGAAAAATCAGTCACTTAAGGGATTTAAGAAGGGATAAAGAACCAAACATAAGATAATCTGCACGGCGGAGTTGCAATTTTCTCGAGTCCTGTTTTATTTTACAGGTTTGAGTGCACATTCCAAGCTTTTGATGATGTAATAACTCTGTGAGTGGAGATAAGGGAATAAACAGTCTTGATACAATCTCCCTGCTCTTTCCGTGTGTATATCCGCTGTACACTGGGAGCGACTCTGGCTTGGGATGTGGCTTGCTACTTGGATGTTGACCCCACTGAGGCTCGCTGTTCCAATCCCCCCCCCCCCCCCCCCCCCCCTCCTCCGCCCAACCCTCGGACCCCAGAGGGCACACTGTGTCTCTGCCACATCCTGTTCATCAGCTTTCTCTACTGGCTGCCCACCAGGCTGCCTCCGCGGACTGATGACAGTGACGAGCCGTTCCCCCTGCCCACTCTCAGCTCACCACCCAGCAGATATGCCTCAAGCACAAACAGATAGCAGCACGTAAAACCACACGCAACCATGAGCATCCATTACGCAGTGTTACTCAAAGCATGCACGGTACATATGCCTATAGGAGCTCCTGTGACGTGTAATGTATGACATCCAGTCCGAAGATAACAAAGCTAATCTGTCCACACCGCATGTGTAGGCCTAGGTCACTGTAAGAGAGCTGCCATGTGATTCTAAAAACACAAATCACAGTTGTGTTGTTTCAATCACAGTGGCCGTCGGAAGCAGGAAACAAAGTGAAGAGAGAATTGATGATCAGGCCATCTATGCATCGGCCGGTGTGCCTGTGTGTGCTGAGCATGGCTCATGCCTGCTCTGTTAAACAAACAAGCATTTCCCACTAACAGAAGCCAACGTTTGTCATGCTTGAAAGCCATGATAAGTGGTGGTTGTAGCGGTCAGTGGCGTGAGAAAAAGAAATATTAAAATTGCATGCGTGAGCTGCAAGCATGGACCAGTGATATTTCAGTGATTCTGCCATGCAAAGTTATGTGGAGATGGTTCTGTGTCATACACATGCAATAAATGTTCAAACTAATGGGGAAAGAGTAGGACTTTGGTAAACATGCATTAACTCTTTGAACGGCACAAAAACACACACACACACTCACATATACACATCCTCAAATTCACTGAACACATCCCTTAATGATTTTAGGCTAAAGAGAAAAGACCGGAGGAAATATGTATACTGAATAATTAACATGGTGGCTATGAATAAAAAAATAATACCCATTGGTTCATTCAAGCGGTGTTGTGTTCACTCTGGCACCATTTTGTAGGAGTGCTTGGCCCCAGGCGTTCTGCAGGGACACAGATCTGTGTGGGAGGAGGAGGAGGTGTGTGTGTGTGTGTGTGTGTGTGTGTGTGAGTGTGTGTGTGTGTGTGTGTGTGTGTGTGTGTGTGTGTGTGTTCCAGGGCCTCCTGCACCCTGAAGCGGGGCAGGAGGCTCCTTTCTCTCGGCAGACTCTGGTTCTCAACATCACTTCTATGCCATCTCTCTCCCATATCAGCTGGCATCAGTCAGTGCAAGGATCTATTCCTCAATAAACAGTTAGCCCTGTTTGTCAGGGATGTAAGCGATATGAATACTGACCTTAGCTTAAAGTGTGTAACGCACCACCGAATGCACTTCAGCTTTAATACCCCCTGTGTGAAGCAGCTGAACTTAGGAATCAGGAACACACCCAGGGCAGTAGGAGGCAGTTTGGAGCCACTGGGAGCAGACTAGATTTGCAATGCAACACAGTGCAGCGTGATGTATTGTATTATATTCCAATACCAAGTACATCAGAACTGGCACAAAAAGTCTGAAGCTTGAAGTCACCCGTAACAGGATACTACAACAACAACAATCTTTCTGCATTGCGGCAACAGTGACAGAAATAAATGGGCACCACTGACAGGCAGAATAATTCTGTGAAAATGTTGTAGGTACAACATATTGAGTTCCAGTGTGAAATGTTGGGAGCCCGGTCCAATGCTTATCTGTCAACAAGCTGATTCTGTGAATTTTGACCTGATAGCCCTTCGGTCACAGCTTGTGTGACACAGCTAACACAGCACATCTAACAACAAAGGCATGATTGATGCTAATACTATAAATGGTTGTCGTGGCCGTTGGCTGAAGTACAGCTGGAAATGCTGTGTGAAATAAACCCCAATGACAGCAAATAAAGTGAACATTTCATTGTAGAATCTGTATATCAACCTGAACTGTATGAGTGATGAAGCTCAAGGGAAGAGGTCAAAAAGAAACTTGAGAGATGGGGAAACATATTGTGGTATCACCAATAATGGAAGAAGGGCACTCCAACAAGCCTAATGAGTCTAATGTGGTTCATTAACCAAGAGTGCTGGGAACGATGACACAGGACCAAAAAATATTTTCCCCAATGCTGTTGTTAGAAACTTTGAACTGAATTCAAGCATTTAGTTTGCAATAAAAATACTAGATTGAACCAACATACAAAAAAAATGCTCCTGAATCAGTAAAAATCTGTGGTATTTTGTTCCTTCATACCTGGGCTGTAGAAACACAACTGCAAACATGCCAAATATTTTCAAAAGAAACCACCTGATAATAATTGCTAAGCAGTCTGTGCTAAAACAAGCAGCTTAATTCGCAGCCACTTCACAGTGCATCATTACTAGGTCTTCTCTTTGATCCCTGTTCAAAAACAACTGGGGTCGGAAAGATCTAAAGGACAAGATGGAAAAAGCTGGGAGCCAGAAACAGAAGCCATAAAGATCAGCTGGGACGAACCTTTACCGAAGAGGTCACCGAGGTAAAAATGTGTAGTATTTCCACGTGGTCCAGACAGGGTAAAGTATCCAGTCACATTGTGGGCCAGTGTGGTGACACAGACACACCACCCCTTGGCTTTTAACAGCCCCTGTGCCCTCCGGTCCCAGAGGAAATGGGCTCTCTTACTCAGGAAACTAACCCAGTGCAGAGGGAGAGCTGACAGAGGAGAGGGGCCTCTGAACAGCGTGACACCTACCAGCCAACATGCAGTCTTCCTGCCTGGGGAGGCGAAGGGCTGAGTGGTGCAGCGGGAAGAGACATTATGGCTGGGAGGAGGATGGGACCGTCTCTCCTGCTGCTGACCCCCCCGCCTCCTTACTTTGTAAACAACACTGCTTCGCTTTAGCATCTTGTCACATGCAATTTCTGCTCTGCAGTCATCTCTTAAACCTATTTACAATATATTAAATTTGTTCGCACAGATGCAACAAGATATGCTGGGATTCTGTAGTTATATCATGTGATGCTATGAGGATAGTGGGTCTCAATATTATAATGGGTGAGTTCACTAAATCAGTGCATGGCATCAAGAGATCAGTAAACACGCACAGGGACAGAGTCTGTTTCTGTATGGCACTGTACTTCCATCTAGTGGTCAAAAGCTATACAGAAAAAAATCCCTGAGCCCCATTGAAACCAATATTAGGGTGAACACTTACACAGAAACTTGGGTTACAGTATGACAAGTAGACACCTCCCATGACAACTGTAGGAGGCTCAACAATTAATCATCTACCAGTTTCAGCACTGATCCGACCTCCGCTTACCAACATTACACTTCATCACATTATATGCCACCTACATTTTGGCTTACACTCAGCCCAGTTCGTCACAGTTTTCACATTCGCCATATCATGTTCAGTAAGAACAGGCTAGAGAGCTGGCTGTTCCTCTGGCTCGAACCAGCCCCCTCAATAGGTCAGAAACTATATTTGTGCCAACAATTAGAGGTTCAATGGACCGCTGTCCCTGCCGGCTTGAAGCAACCCACTCAGCTGTTCAGGATCTGCATTGTGTCTGCAATCAATCAACCTAACTATGTAAAAATGAGTCATATTTTTACCAGGATCTGTGGACATGCAACATTTACTAAGATTCCTGTTTCAGATAGAGAATATTATTCCATGCAACCTGCTTTTCTTTTTATTATTAAGAAATTTCAATGCTATATTTCAGTGGCTCCACTGAAAATGCCTCTCAGTACTAAAGAAACTAAGCAAAACAGACACAAAAAAATTAGCAAAAGACAAACATGACATGTTTATTGAGTGACCTTTTAAAATGTCCTGATGCAGGTGCTTACCTAGAGCTAATCTCTGAGCTGTGTCACGACTTGCTGTGTGGCCAGAGAATTCCTGTTGATACAAGTAGAGACAGTAGAGTAGATACTGGTACTCACCTCCCACAGAGACCGAAACTCCCTCTGTTCAATGCGTAGGAGCTCACTGAATTCCCGCGTGACAATGGTGGCATGCCGGGGGGTGTTATCGAGGATCGACTCCCCAAACGCCGTCCCGATCCCCAGTGTGCATATAGTGACAGCATCCTGGAGGAGACACAGACAGGGCGCTCTACATGGGATGGCTCATTCATATCATAAGCAAATGGTGAAATAGCAAGGTGGACAAGGATGCTATGCTATGCTAATGAAATGTGCTTATTCTCCTAAAAAAAAAGGCTTTTGGTGAGAGGCTCTTGAAGCGCTGCGCTCTGCACTGATCAGATCACTCTCAAAGGTGGGAGGCAATCTAGCTCCTCGGAGCACTTGTGTTAGATAGATGGATACACTCCAATCTCCAGAAGAATCACTCCAATCAGCACCCAGGCAGGCTGACTAAGGCACACAGGGCTGTGGTAATGAAATATTTTCAATGTTGTTCCCCCAGTGTTACAAGAAAAATGCTCTTTACAGCCCACACTTTAAACGAACTTGAGGTCAGCTGAGAATTCTCATTTGCATATGTGCTGAATTTCATTTCATTTGGGAAGAATTTGGGAAGAAATCATTAAAGTTTATGAAGCAAGATAATATCTGACAGTTTAGTAAATTCAGTAAATTAGTGCACCAAAATATCAGTTATTAAAAAATGTGAGCACACCTGAGAGATCTATCAACAAATCAATGTGATATGCTAATAGACTAGTAAGGAGAGACATTTCCATCTGCAAATTCAATTTGCTTTATTATCTTTCAGTTACTTCTGGCATATCATATCATGCTGGGGAAATTACATCAGTCTTACCTGATAATTTGCTGTCTCTGAAACTTTAACATCCAGTGAACCAGAAAGGACAGCGTACCAGCTGGTGCCGATGTCTCCTTGGCGATACACTGAAGAAGCAGTTGGAAAAACAAAACAAAAAAAGTGAGTTCAACACCTTTTGAGGGGAAAAAAAACAATTTCTTATCACTTCTTTATTCACTCTGATGAACTGCTTTGTCTCCAGATACATGACAGTGAGAGCTTGTGGTTTGACTTACAGGTGATGCCTTTCTCCAAGCATTCATAGAATCCGCAGAGGCAGATCTGCTGCAGCAAACTGGGGTGGAACCTCTCAAAGGCCTTCACATTTTTCAGACGTGCCAGGATTATGTCAACATCCTCCCCAGAGCGCTCTGCTGGTCTGGAAAACAGACAATGTACAGGTAGCTGACAAAATAAATGTACATGAAACATCTAAATAGGGTGCTGGGCCGCCATCGACCAGGACAGCCTCGCTGCACCTTGGCCTGGATTCTAAAAACATCTGGAGCTCGACAGGAGGGACGTGACACCAATCCGTCCCCGAGAAATGCTGTCCTATGGTCTTGTGTTAAAACTCTGTGTGAAAAATATTCTCCCAGGTGTCGCTCCACAATCTCCTTTAGTCTTCATTTGGGTTGAGTGACTGAAACAGTTTTGGTTCATGCTCAACATGCTATTCAGTGACTATTTGTTTCCTCCTACAGATGGGGACACTGTCATCCTGGAATACGCATGAGGATAGAAATGCTTCAAGTTTAGTATGAAGGTGATCACTCAGACTCTGTATTTACTGTTGTTTATTACCTTGACCTCTAATAGTTGGATTGACCTAAAGCATGGCAGAAAATTGGACCTTCACTCTGCTTTCACTGTGTTTTATGTATTTAATCCTGTGTTTTCTGTATGCAGTTGTCCCACATTTAAATCCAGAGTGTCTGTATGTGGGTGTTGGATGTAGCTTACATCACCTTTGAATCTATCTATCCATCCTTTAAAAATGAAACCAAACAGTTGCACAGTATCAATAATTCAAAAACCACTGAAAAACAAACACTTGTTACGCCATAGCAACAATTCCTGGGCTTAAAGCTGCTTTGAATAATATTTAGTGGATATTAAATACTTGATACAGTATTAACTGTGCTGTCATATTATAGTAAATGTGTTTCCACTGAGCCACAGATTGCAAGTGAATAACTCTTCAACAAATATTCCCCAGCTCCGTTAACTCCCAGTACTCATTACTGTATCTCTCCTACAAACTTCCTCAATGAATTGTAAAATCATGCCTGCAGCCACGTCTGTGAGAGCCTCTGGTTACTTACTGTGTATGTTTTTCTCATAGCTTTTTTTTTTTTTTTTTTGAAGCAGAGGGAGAAGTCTACCCTCCAGTATTTCACTGTGCACTGTGTACTTTATCACACACAGTGCACAGGGAGGACAACTAGGCACAAGAGAGAAATGTGTGAGCAAGGGCCCACAGTTTGAAATCCATTGGAAAACCAACCAAGCCGACAACCTTTCAAAGTGCCGCTTCTGAGTCTGAGTCAGAACAAGTCTTCTTGCATTTGGAGATAAAGCAACTTGTACACTACAAACAATCATCCTGACAACCTGACAACTGCCTCTAATTTGCAATCTACCGACAAAGTGTAAGTGAGACTGTGAAGTTAGTGAGACTAAGATGATGAAAACTCTGAACCAATTAAATTATAAGTGACATCTATGCTATTTGTATTCACTCAATCAACTATCTTTTGTATTTCACATTGTAAAAAAAAAAGCCAAATAAAGTACAGTATGAAATATTGCCAACTATTAGCTCAGAAACACGATAGTCACCCGAGTTGCATTTAAGTGTCAAATTAACAACAGAATGGTTGAGGTGAATCATGCTGTTTGCCAGCAAATGGTTAGTCATACAAAAACCATTTGATTTGAGCTACACAGGTGGCTTCTGTAACTAACAAAAGGACGTTACTGTGTAAACACATCTGCCACACTGCGTCACATGGCTGTTTATAGCTGATGGACTTTGGACCTTTCTTCAGGATGCGCCCCTCTTTCTCTCTCTCCTCCTCTCATCCATCTAAGAGGCCAACTTGCATTTTTACTTCAAAATCAGAAAGTGAATAAAATTATGAGTCATGCGAAATGATGATGCAGTTTTTTCTTGTCGTTATGCCAGTTTTTTTAAGGTGCTTGATGGTTTGATACCTTGTTTGATACCTCTTGTAGTTACGTATCAGTCCATGTTCCACACTAATAATTTAGAGCAGAATTTAGTCTACAGCTAAATTCTAATTCAGACAGACTGCATAGCATTGTTTATTAAGCATTATAATGACATACTAGCAATAACTACTGTTTTTAATATAATCTTGATTTGTCCAGTAAACTTCTGGCACATTGGAATATACTGTAGATACCATGCACAAAAAGTGCTGTGGATATTTACCAGTTCTGCTGATATGAATGAAAATACCTTAAAATGACCTGTACCTTATCCCTATAGTCACTCTATCATTTAAAATCCAAAGAGATACAGAAAAAAAAATAAACACCTGTAACTGTCCAAATACTTCTGGAGCACACTGTATTTTATAACACATTGTACATTTAAGTTTAGATGAGAGACAAACAACAGGAGTTATGTAGCTCTTACTCTGCTTGTTGCAGATATGTAATGCCAGGAGGCAATTTATATTTTGTTGTTATGGCCAAATGGAAAATGCATGAATAGAGCCTGTCCGCCCCTGCCTCCTCTGCCCTACAAGTAATATTTCACTTTGCACCACCATGCCTCCTGGGCCTGAGCTGGAACAATCTGCTGCCACAACCTGGATAAGCTGACACTTCTTTCTCTCTCCTGTTCCTCGATTTGACAGCTTTTCATTAAAATTTAACGTGTGATTTCTTATATAAGATTTTAGTCATTCTACAATATCCTTCATCCTTATATTGTGCATGTAACTGTTGCATGCAAAGCAGACTATTGACTTGAATGATTTCAGTGAAGAACCTTGAAGTGAGCCTGGAAGATTACATTGTAATATTAAAATCTAGCATGCTGACACAGCTGGCAGATAAATGTTGGAGAAAAATGCACTTTTGGTGACAAACAGGCCTAGAAGTTACTGATAAACTTTTCATTAAAGCATGAAACGCCTGTCTATGAGGAGAAGTAGCCTTTGTTAGCTTACTTACAAGATTATTGTCCTTGGCTTGTTCCAATATTTTACTGACCATCAATTTGCCTTAAGCTACTGTTGTGTAAATAATCAGCATAACGGTTTGAACCCTGTAGACTCAGCCAACAGCAGGGTGCTGCCGGTCAAACATACAGCCTGAAGGCAAGCTTAATGAAACCATATGCTAGTATGGGTGTAAGGCTAAAATAGACATGGCGCTTCCAAGACTGTCCTAAATTTCAGACCTGATGCATAAAGTCCTGATTGCGTTGGGACATTAAAACAACTGGTGGCGATATGCTGTAGTCTACTTAGTATTTTGATGCAGCCTGAAAAAACACAATGCACCGAAACGCACGCTGCTTCAGGTGGAAAATCGCATTATTCTGATATTCGTCGCTGGTGTGTTAAGCCTACAGTGAGTTCGTGTTGGCAGTGACGCGATATAAATTTAGGATTACCTCTTATCAAGACAAATGATCCACTCGGCAGACTCAGACGAATGCGAAGAAGTGTGCGCTGCGACCATGTTGGGAGAAATCCCCGAGCCGAGCCGAGCCGAGCCGCGGTCCTGATGCTGCGGGAGGCTGGACGAGCAGCAGCTGGTGTCTCTGCTCCTCCACTCCTTATCCACTGCTCATTAAGGTGACCTCTCTCACATGCGTGGCCCTGCCCAGGAGCATCGGGGACTCTCCCCCATGAAATACAGCAGCAGGTTCACTCAAACAAACTGCACTTGGGGATGTGAAAACATGTTATCTAATAGACAACTACAGGTTGTTTTGAGAGGATACGTGACTGATGATGATCACAGTATTGATGCGCATGGATGTGGCAACACGTTGTGTTGTCATGATGTGGCCACCAGAGATGTGGCGGGGGGTAAACGATATAAATTCAGAAGAAGAATACATAATGCAAAGTAGTATCAAACTGTTGATATAATGTTACACAGTCTTTTAAGGGGGGCATAAATTAATGCTTCTCTGGAAATATAAAACAATTTGTTTATATTGATGGTTATTTATGATGCTCACTGACTGGAGGTCATGGTTTGCCTGCCTTTTTATGGTTGGTGGCGATGAGTTGTGCTGACTTATGTGATGTTAGCACATTTGTTTCTCTTTGGGGCATGACATAAAATAGCAGTATTTACAGGCAGTTTTCCCCTAGTGTTACTATTATTGATGACAAGAGGTTAACACCAATGACTGGATGAATTATGGAGCTTAAATATAGGGTATGAATGGAACCATTCACTGCTCTAAGGAAATTTGTTTACAACAAGAAGAGCTCAAAGTTAAAACCATTAAGGACACATGGCATCAAGCAGAATAACAGTAATGACAGTGACATATAAAACATAATTTGTATGAAAAGATACCAGAAACAATCTTTAAAGTGTGTAATGTATACATATATACATATATACACATACACATACACATACACATACAGTATGTACACTTAAAGAAATGATGAATTGTTATAATGTGTTCTTCCAACCTTAGCTGTATATAGTCTGAGCTTTGTTGCAGCAACCTTGTAATCCTTGCAGAATCATTGCAGACAAAAGGACCTATCATTTTGTCACTGACGCATTTTCTTTTTTTAATGAAATGTTGGAACTTCATACAAGCTGCTGAGTGCAATAATAAGGTGAACTGGGGATTCACATGGGTGATCAGATAGCAACTGACTCCCAAAGCGAAGCAACACATAATATTATTATCCCAATCTAAATCAAGGTACGACTTCTGCATATTCAGCAAATGCTAATGTTCAAACTGACTACTACACACGGTTTCGACATAAAACTGAGGCCGTATCTCAAGGCTGAGATGCAGATGGTGTGTGACTGTGTACATTGCCCATGGAGCAAATGGCAGCTGCAGGAGGAGGACGTGCCACACACAGCATGATTAAAGTGGCCAGTCAGCACATAGGGCGTTCTCTACTGCAGGATATTAGCATGCTGTCTGGAAAGGGCGACAGGCAGGCATAGGTGTGACCTTATGTGTATAGATTCACATTACATGATTGCTCATCAGGAACAGGCAGGGGATCAAGCAAACGACACACACAGTATTAGTCCATATTCTTAGTTGAACGGCTGATTGTATAAAAAGTTGACCCTGAAACCCAGCTGCAAAACTTTGCCTGTGTTCTATAGTAGGAACATGTCCATTATAGCCCAGAGAAAATGATGTTTTGTAATAAAAGGGCACATATAGTAAAGGGGCTTTTGTTCTCTTTCAGTTACCTTGGCAACAAACTGCTACAGAGATAGAAGTAATGAAGAGTGGTGCTTTCATTAGGTAGTGCAGCTCCACAACGCCTCCTGTGTTAACAAAATTGTGAAAGCAACTGTTTATATGCCAATGACTTTTTTCTTTTTGGTCATTTCAAGACTGGAGAACTAATTTGTTTTTGAGTTCCAGGGCAAAACTAAACTTACCCAAATTGTGCCTTAGCTATATATAAAAAGAAAAAATCCAGCCTAATTTATATCATGTAAGTCTACATAATTTCTTGTCCAGAATAAGATGTCGATTGGAAAGTAAATCAAAGTAAGATTAAGCAGTTTTTTGAAGGCTTGACTGCTTGAATAAATGAAGCAAGTTATGGATATAATGGGAGTCAATAATGGATCTGAGGCAGATGTATTCAAACCACATAGAAGTCTGTGTAGCCTGAAAAGTATAAGTGCAATCGACATTATAAAAATTAAAAATGTTTTGTCTTATTTGCTAAAATTATGAAGCATGACACACACATGAAAGTTTGCATGGTATCCATACATTAGATGGTTTAAGTAAGATTTATTTTCCATTGAATCTACAAGTTGTCATTGTTCTTGATCTCTTTACATTTTTTGAGGACCAATATTTACTGTACATTTATCTGTCAGAAGATGGCAGCAGTTCCTCTGTAAAAGGCTAGTGGATGGGAGTCATGCAAATTACAGTCAATGCTGATTCAACTCCCATCCAAACTGGAAAATTTAAAAATGACATGTATAAAAGCATCTTAAACACACTCAGTGCATACTTCTAAACTCATAAATTGTAGGATGTTGACTTGCCTTGGTGTGTGTCCTGCACTGTGTATTAATGGTAACAACAGCGTCAGTCTGGTATTGAAATGCGAAGGGTTTTCTTTGGCATGAGCAGAATTCGCACATGCCACCATATGGTCGCTCCCTCTTGCTGAGATCGAGATGGTAAGGATGCAAGGACTTATGAGCTCAGGCTGGGGCATGCACAACACACAACACACATTCCACTAACACCGCATACCACCGGCTCACAGCAGCAACAGACCAACCCATAACAAAGCATGTAACCGTCAATGTGCACTACAGTACCTTGCTACTACTACTACTTTATTATTATTTTGTATTAGCTATCAATTCTCCACTGATTGCGACTTAATTCTCTCAGAGGTAACCATGAATACCAGAATTTTCTTTGAAATATCAGATGAAAACATAGTTGACAAGATAATTGAGATTTTTATCCATTGCATCTAGGCCAACAATCCTGCATCCTGAAGAGGCTAGTCTTGGAATTCATAACTAACAAGCATCTGACCCAAAGTACCAGTATTTAAACATCACGGACATTCGAGCAAGAAGGAAAAACACAGATGTAATCGACTATTTCGTGCTATTAGTTCTGCCTGGCTGGATTGGGTTTTAGACATTCTCTAACAGGTTCCATTGGCTGTGCTGGCCAGATATCTTCCCCTGCTCCTGTTTCCATTTGATTTAAGCATACTTGTCTTGTTCATTAGACGATGTTTGAAGGGTTGCCATGGAGACCATTGGTTTGACTACGGCGTGCCATGTTGCCCCTGGGAGAAAGCCCTCTGACTGTGTATATATGGCTTTCGAGACCCACAGTTGCTAGGAGATAATCCAGCAAGCCTGAAATGGTAAACACACACACATGCAGCCATGTGCCCATGTGCACACACAGCATAATTTCAGATGCTGGCGAGCGTTTGGGAAGATGTTTGTTGCTGCTGGTATGTAGAACTCCTCTGAACCAACCCACGCAATTATGAAAAGGTTCAGGGTCAAACTCCTATCCAACTGAATAGATTTGTTTCTTCTTGTCAAACGAAAAAATTTAAGATGGTGTAATATTTGTCTAATTGGAGACATCAGTCCTATTTAAAAAGAGTGAAGTACTGTTTCCAAAGAGTCAAAGGAAATACATTTTTAACAGTTTAGTGTCTCCATAACTGACATCAACAAGATTTTTCACTCCTGTCTGAGCCTACATCCTGGTGGCGGCCAAATGTCAGTGGATTTACATAAACAAATGAACACAAAACACCATAAAAAAAGTCAATGTACAGTATGTGAGTGGTTTGAGACACTATATAAAAGCCCACACATCAGATAACCACGTCTCTGATGGAATGTTAGAGGAGATAACTCCCAAGGAAATGCCTGAGGATCGGAACATCTCCAGAAAAGTCTCCCTGAATGTTGTAAAACATTGTTTTACAGCCTTGATAAGCTTGACTCAACTAGTCTAAAATATATCACCATTTTCCACAGTTTACTTTGAAGACACTACGTCTAAGACTGGAGGATAAAACGTACTGCTCTCTGAAAGAAAAGCAAAAACTTGTTTGGTGTTGATAAGTATTCAATATTTAATGTTTTGTACAATTAAATATGTAGATGGGATTACACTTTAGGCAACTGAAAAAATAGTAATGCTCACAACAAACTGATGGCCTGCTAAATAGATCACCATCTGTTCAAGCCTCTTGCTGCCAAGTCTGCTTCATATTTTATCAATAATTGCTACCCTCTTCTCATTTTGTTACATAACTCTCCTCTTATTTAGTTGCATACATGGTTACTAAAGACTGTATATTCAAAAGTTAGGTGGAAATAACGATTCTATCAAATACAAGACACTCTACACTCTTAAAATGAATGAAATAAAAACGTGAAATGAATATCAAACAGTGCCATGAAGGCTTTTAGAAACATGACCTGATAAATATATTGAAATGTTGTTAACAATTGGATTCAAACGCAAATATAGAAGCTTGTGAAATTCAGTAGATATCTGTAAAACTGTAGATCAAAGCATATTTTGATTTGATTTGGCCTCTGTTTTCCAAGCTCAGTTTGATTGGATGATATTTTTGAAATCTAGGTTCTCAGCCACCAAGGAAATGTGACTAAACTCTCATTAAGTATGTCTTTGTGGCTGATCTGGAGGAAATCAGCAAATCTATATGTTTTGAATCAAACAAGAGGTCATACAGGCTACAGTAGTAGATGTCAATTTTGCAAAATGGTTATAAACTGCCTTATTTTTGCTCCCTGAGGAGGGGACCTGTTTCCAAATGTGCATGGTAAGTACATTTCTATTTGGGTACTCTGAAAATAAAGTACAGAATGTGTTGAGAGCATATATTTTTCTAAAGCTATATATCCATGAACCCATTGAGGAATAACACTTGTATTGCCAACGTTCTGTGAAAACACTTTAATAGATCATTTCAGCATAATGACAGTTTACTGTGTTTAGCAGTATCTTTGGTGATAATGTTCTGTTTCAATCTGTGCTAAGCATTTTTACTATGCCTTTCTTCTTTATTACATTTATCATTATTTTCTTCTTTATTACTCACATTCAGGGTGGCATGGTGGCTCAGTGGTTAGTACTGTCGTCTCACAGCAAGAAGAACCTAGGTTCAATCCCCAGCTCTTTCTGGATGGAGTTTGCATGTTCTCATGGGTTTCCTCCCATGTTCAAAAGACATGCAAGTCAGGTGGATTGGAGACTCTTAATTTCCCATAGGTATGAATATGAATGTCTTTCTATGTGTGTTAGCCCTGTCGTGGACTGGCAATTTGTCCAGGGTGTTTCCTTGCCTTCTGGCCAATGCATGCCGGGATAAGCTGTAGCCTCCCACGACCCTGAAAGGGATTAAGCAGGTAGGAGTGAATAAAAGAAACTCCAGGTACTGCGAGTTTCTTTGAAACTCCAGGTACTGCGTCTAAAATTAACATGCTATGTTTACTGCAGCTATATAGAGGCTACATCTTCAGTGCTAGTGACCTACTTTTATTGAGGGTAGATTTTGTCTTCATGGTAATAGATCTACCTGACTAACGTTATGGGTTTTGTAAATCTAGGAGGCATAAAGGGATTCTGATTCAGGTTCACTGGCCGGTCACATGGCACAATAAACTGTGCTATGACTTCAGAAGTGAGACTAGTCCCACATCAGCACTTAGGAGTATCGCCAGTGATTAGTAAAGAGACTTTAGTTTGCTGTTGGTTGCATTTTACCGGCACCTATAGTGCTATTAGGAATTCTGGGCCGCTTGGCAAGATGTGAAACAGGGAACATAAGACCATAGGACATTAGGAACAGCCCTGTACCAGTGAATTAAGACTTTGTGGGGTGCGCTGAAGTTTGAGGCCTCTGAATTATCACCATCTCCCCCCTCAGTCACTACATCCAGGTGCCAAGTCTACTTATGATAGGATAGCAGGGTTACATCATTTGAAAGTAAAATGTTATTTCATCAGTTATAATGTCTTAATGCTAAGATAGTGTAATAGCAATCACTTACTGAGTAGCCTACATTGCATAGACTAGTGGAAAGGGGGTAGCTAGGGCCCCTTTCTGAAACCTGTTAAGTCTTGGCTGCAAAGCTCATTGGAAATGAGCCACCAGTCATACCCGCGTGCACTAATATGTTGTTTTTTCTAGGTGTGGATTTTTGCCAGTGGAGAGGTCTAGGTGAGCTCTGATATACAGTAATGCTCTTTCCCACGCCATTCTCAGTGTCTCTCACGTGCGTGCGCCATGCTCGGGAAAGCGGTGGAGAGAGGAGGGGGGGTTTTACAGTCCTGGAATGTGTGCGCGCTCTCGATTTTGTCTGATCTAGTGGCGCGCCAGACTCGTGTGCGCGCAGTACGCGACAGGTCTGGAGTACAAGGAGGCAGGAAAACGCTGGAGTGGGGAATGATGGCGGTGAAGAAGAAGAAGGGACAAGTTTGATAGTGGAAATTGGGACATTGTAGGCGATCTTTCGGCGCCTAACACGATGAAACAAGTAGGAGGTGAGAGCCTACAAAGTTGCTTACTTTTGTGTGCTGTGTGCGTAGGACCAATGTTTACAATTTCAGCGGTTCGTTACTTGAAATTGCTACAATGAATTGTTCAAGCGCAGACACTAGGACTGTATTGAACTGTTGGCCCAGCAAGTTTAACTTTGTTTCGCTGTTGTATCTTTGATCTACTAACACACTAACAGTGTTTGGCTGGTTAAAGTAAAGACTTCCTTAATTAAATGGTTAGTTACTTTCACGATTTACTGTTTAGGTTTTAGCCGCCAGGGAACCAAGATTGAAATGCTTGTGTAGCCTAACTAGCCTTCTTAGTTAGTAACCTGCTTTATATTCGAGCTTTAGCCTACTTTTAACGCTATTTTGATGTGCATGTAGAAATATCATTATTTAGGCATTAACTGAGCTAAAACTAATGGTATATGAACGTATGGATCAGAAAACAGTGCTATCTGTATTGATAGATTCTACTCGCTTTTCTCTCTTTAGATGTGTAGTTGAGACAATGCTGCGAAGAGGCTCCGCCGGACCCATGGCACCGTTTGTTTAGCGGTGGGGGGCATAATAGTTCACCAACAAATAAGGAAAGATCCCCCAGGTTAATTTATCACTTAAACCGGCTTTTTCGATTTGGGCTGCAGACTAAATCTGGGAAAAAATGATTAAAGCGGAAAGCAAAGGAGGAGAGAGGACCCTGAGGAGCGCCTCCCCTCATAGAAATGCATACAAGTCAGACTTCCACGCCATTAAGTGCTCCTTTGATGGGACAAAATCCGAGGGCGCCGCGAAGTCATATGCAAATGGCTCCAGTGACACCCGGGAGGACTCAAGGGGGAGGCCTTTTGGGAATCGAGTGAACAAGATAAAGAACATATTCCTACAGATGGATGGCCAGCAACAAGAGTGTCAAGATGTGAAAGTGACTTTAAAACCTGAAGCGTCCCAGCTGTCCCCGCCGAAGCCACAATTTCCAGCCAGCACACACAAAGTTAATTTAAACAGTGCTGCAAGCCCAGAATCACATACTTTAGATAAAACTCCCAAGGGAGAAGATGCTGAGATTGACAAAGCAGCTTTGGCAGAGAAGTTTTCTGTGACCAGAAAACTCTTTGAAAGGGGCATCAAAGAGCAGCCTGGAGCTGAAAAGCAGTCTTCAAACAGAGTAGTGAGTCGTGTGTCCCTTGGTAGTGTTTCTGATGAGGGGAAAAACACAAGGAGAGTGTCAGGATCCTCTGAGACCAACGTCAAATCAGAGCAAACTCCTGTATCACCAGTTAAATGTCGACCAGATGAGAAGACCGATGTTGAGGAGAAAAGGCATGTGTCCAGGGTGTCACTGAATGCTGGGCCCATCTCCAGGAGGTTGGAGAACTTCATGGGAGAGAATGACTCCGAAGACGCCAACAGAGCCAGTGCAAAAGGGGGAACGCAGGCCTCTGTTAAAGTATACAGTCCCAATGAACACTCACTGCCTACCTCTCCAACAAGGGACAGCTTCCACAAACCCACATCTCCTGAGGCCTCTAACAGCCCGTCTTCACCCACAACTGACGCCGCTAACAAATCTACATCCCCAACCGCCTGTGTCATTAACAAACAATCGTCCCCTGTGGCCACTACCACTCTCAAACCAACTTTCCCAGTTACTAACGCAGCATGCAAATCCGTTTCTCCAACAACGGACGCCACTCACAAACCCCTCTCACCAGAGCAGACCCCCCCGGTCAGCCATGGCTACAAGCGCTCCTCCTCATCTGGTGAAGGCTTTGGTAGGCCATCTGTTGGTGGGGATGAAGGCAAGCCCTGTAGTCCGCCCCCGAGGGATGTGAAGCAGTCTCTTCCATTAGCCAGTAGCGTTCAAAGCACCAACCGGGCCAAATATTCTGAAAGGGCCAAGAGTGATGGCCATGTGGCACACAGTCCACCCAAGGATAAGCCACCCAGCCAGGCCTCGTCACTGGACTCCAGGGGGGTGGGCGTGGTCCGGGCAGAGCTGGTCGTGGTCCAAAATGAGTCATCCGAGAGTGAGGAGAACGATGATGAGAATGTTGAAGATAGTGTGTTCGAAGAGCTGAAGGCACAAAGCCCCAAAGACCTACCAACAGACCTAAAAAGAAACTTGCCACCAGAAAAACAGAATGGCAACCCTGCTCAGCATGTCATTGCGAGCGATGTGGCAAAAGAGACGCAAATTGTATTGGAGAAAGCGGGTGCAAGTAGAGTCTCGGAGGACAAAGAGCAGTTTGGGCTGAAAGAGGAGAGAATGGATGAGACCTTTGTGGTGAGTCAAGGTGGTGAAGATGATCATGAGGAAGATGAGGAGGTAGCTGAGGAGGAGAGTGAGCAGGAGGAGCAGGCGGACCAGAGCATCCGGGATAGGGCCTCTCCAGTCGTGTACGGTATTGAGAATGCAGCGTTTGTGGATGACAGGGATGTAGACCAGGTCCTCAGGGAAGAAGAAGAAGAGGAGGAGGAGGAGGAGGATGAAGAAGGAGAGGATCAGCAGGAAGAGGAGCAAATGAGTAGGGAGTATGAGGACTATGACGAAGCCCCTGGGTTGTCAGATGAGGAGGAGCCCCCCCCACAGAGGAAAATAATGTTCTCCACAGAACCCATTCTGGTATGTATTTTGTGTTTATGTTGTTTACATCTGAGCCTTTGTTGATTTCCTCAAAGCCTAAAAACATATTGCATCATAAACCACTGTCTGACTGATTCAGCAACTGCGTCTGTCCTAGGTGTTTCCTCGCAGACACAAATTAGTAAAACTTCAAAATGAATGCTTTTGTCGGGGCATGTTGTCATCACAGCCACTGCACTGTATCATCAGACAAGCTATGTCACAGTTTAGAAAACCAAAACTATGGGCTATTTAAACTCATCGCCTTGGGAAGCTGGTAGTTTGAGGACCATATCTCCAGCACATTAACCCTGCCATAGATCAGGGGAAGGGGGAGAAGTTTGGGGATGTAAGTTAGGAATGCTGTATGTGGTATTTTTGGAAATATTGTTGACATTGCATAAGAGCTGTGGCTCTGACCCACAGCTGAATGAGGGCAGCCGTGGGGTAGACTGGAGCGGCATGTGGGACTTCAGACTGTACTTTACTGTAAAGGAAACATGGCCACCCCAGTGTGCAGCTGTAGTGGGTGGGTAGTTTTACTCCTTTAGAGTTCCTCTTTATTTGTGAATCATCCATGTATTTGTATATATCGGGACTTTTCACCTCTGGCAAACATGGGTATGAGGAGTTTAGGTATTCATCCATATGACCTCATACATAAACCATGGCCAAGTTATCTTATTACGGCTGGGGAATGCTTGATTTTTTTACTGTCCCTTAATTTACGAGAAGGATGGAAATCTTTTATGAAAAGCAAAAAGGCACATTCCTTTTTCTTTTTCTCAGAATTCCCTCATGTAAGTAAAAAAAAAAGTGTATTATCAGGAAAATCTAATACCTCTTCATTGCTGTCCTGCAATCTGTCTTCTTGTATTCCATAACTCATTTTTCCTTCTGGGTGATCTGTCTTTTGGTGTTGCCACACATCATGCATTGTAAACATCACCATTGGGTGTTTTGGGGGTGTGGTGGGAGGGGAGGATGATGAGTGATATCCTCCACTATCACCATATCTAATCAACAATTTCACTAGAACAGGGAAAAACAAATCACTTCAGTGCATTCCACACAGCTTGTGAAGGGGTCAGTGTTTGTCCAGGCCCTAAAATGTGCTGTTATCTCAGGGTGTGGATCCCTTCCCACCCCCAGTCAGCCTGGCAGGGGGTCCTGGGAGAGGGGACCACAAGCTGACCTGGAGGGGGACACAAACAACAGTGTGCCTCCTCTGCCTCTCAGAGATAAACCCAGCTTTACAGTTCACAACAATATGCTAGACTGGGTCTCCTCTCTGTGACAGTTCACATATTGATCATAACAACAATGAGAGGGGGGCTGGATATACAAGCGAGAAATGGCTGACACGAGGTTGCAGTTGTTGTTTTTTTAGAGACTGATGAATATAATTCTAGGTAAGAGAGAATGCCAATGAATTTCAGTTTTTAAATATGGTAAAATATGAGGTTAAATCATTGTACAACTCCGCAGGGAATTAAAGTGGCAAAGGGTTTCTGTGATAGTTCCTGATCCCCAAAGGAGAAATTTGTCTTTTTGCTTGCCATCCTTTGATGGTGGCAGGGATTCAGTGTCTTGCTCAGGGGCACCTGGGCAGAACAGATGTTTTCTGTCATCAGGGATTGAACCTGGGGCTTTTGGTTGAAGGACAGTTTCCCTAATCGCTGCTTCACCCTGCTGCCAGGTTGCGGTGACAGCCTCCAGGATGATTCTCTGAGGAAAGTGGAGGATAAAATGCAAAAACTGTCACTCAGTGGGACAAGTGTAAGGTGAAAATAAATAGCCAACCAAAACATGTCATGGTATTCATTTAAGATGCATGCAATGAAAAGACTAGAAAGAACGCAGAGAGATATGTCAAAACCATGACATTTCATGAACTGGGATTCAAACCCATGCAGTGAAGACTACGTGGCATGCGTGTTAGCAGACTAAGTCACTCAGATGCCCCTCAACCAACATTTCTACCTGAGGCCTGTCTAACAAAAGGCTCCCACCAGCGCTGCACCATTCTCCACAGTCTGCTGGTCTGAGCTGGCACTGTGAGCGAGTATGCCGGAGTCCTAGCGGACCGGGAGAGAGGAAGTGCTTTGTGCTTCTGCCTCACAACAGGATTAGGTCCCTTAGTAACCTGAGTCTTGACAGAGGAGGTGTCCTGTGTGGAAGAAAGGTCCTCTTTGTGAATGACCGTCCATTCTCAACATGTTATCACCCTTATCATGGTTGAAAAGACCAACTCGAATGAAGAGGCCGTTATAAGGCTGTCAAGACTAGTGCAGACTGATTTGTTAATTCCATCCTAAGTCAGGGTCTTGTGTCAAGCCAATATTGGATGTTTATGGTTGGTACTGAATACATTTAATTTAGTGTTCTTGAGTGTAATTTAAGTTCTTGACTATTAGTTACATTGCGATGAAAATACTTAAAACTTACATTGTTAGTAATTATTAGACAGAACATTGCAATTATTTTATACATTCCATAATAGGTTTCTGATCTTTTGTAACGAGGTTCTTTAGCCTATACATTAATGCAGAGTAGCACTTTAGTAGGGCACTGAAATGCTGCATTCTCATTGCTGCTGTGTCAGTACAGAAGTCTGCTACACCCTCTGGCTATAGGAATAGTATAAATATTGCACCAATGTTGAAAATGATATCTTCCTTTGGTCTTTACAGTAAAGCGGCTGCTCTAGCTGCAGATGAAAACCTGGTCAGCAAGGTTAGAGTTGTTTGCACAGGCGTGCCCTAATCCAAAGGAAAAGTGGCGTGACGCTCAAAATATGTCTAAACTGTAAACCACAGGTCTTGTGTGTCCAGCAATTTGCGTCTTGCTGGAATTCGCGTTCACCTTGAGCCCTATAGTATGGCTACAAGCCAAGAATTACTGAGTGATAAACACTCCCTGCTGCAGGTGTGTTATTATTCTGTTTGTGCAGTCATTTTCAGGGTGTTGGGCAGTAAGTTGGCCATCTAGAGAGGTTGTCTCAGCTATTGTGTGTCGCTTGGCACAGGAGGACGTTTGGAATGGGAGATGAGAACCAGTTAATCATCACAGAAAAGAAAATGGCAGGAACCAGGATCTGCACCTGCTGCTTTGCCCCACCCCCACCAAGCTGTCACAGGAAACGCAACCGACAGTTCTCGGTCAAGCAAACACAGACATTGTCCCTTCTTGAACACACAGGGTGTGGTGAAGAATTCGAGAGTTCATTGTAACTGGAAGAATTCAGCATTTCTTCAACTTTGTTTGCACTGCCGATAATTACACTGTCCATATTGTTCACTTAACTGTACAAGCATGCACCTCTTTTTGTCAGTTTAGCTTGCCATATCCCTGTGGTAAACCTGTTGTTTTGTCTCTGTACCTGTGTCAGGTAAAGTACAGTTGGTAATCATTAATGCTGGGTCAGATACAGGAGTTAGAATGGTGACTGACAGTGTTACTACAGAAGCCCTGAAACTACCAGAGGTTTTGCCATTATTCATGTATTTTGGAAAACTCTGTTTCCAGCAGGGCAGTATCTCCTGCTCCTCCCGCTATATTTCCTGTGAATCATGAAAAGTGAAAAGGGCGTTCTCCAGTCTGCCATGGGGCCAGCCTGGACTTTGTCCGGTGGATTTAAACAGGAAAAATGCTTAGGTGACTTTGTTTTTATGGCTACCTGATTTCAACCAATACAAATAGAATTAGCCTGTATTTTCTGTGTGGAAATATTTATTTGTTACATTGTGCCCTACTTGGACTCTGGCCTCTGTACCCAACCCTCCCCATAGTGTTATGCTTTCCATTTCCTATCTGTGTTGGGTCTTCTGGTGGCCAGAGGAATGTGTCTGACAAGACTCCACCCTCATCCAGCCAGCAGAGAGGCCCCAGCAGGATCTGGGTTCCCTCCAGACACCTGGGCTAGTGGGCGACGGTCTGGAGAGATGGGGCGGAATACTAATGCAGTCAACTCAATGCTGGTCATTAAACAGCTTGGCATGGGTTGTGTCTTGGGCTGATTGTGATTGCCTTAAACTGTTTCATTATGTGATTACAAATAAGCACATCAGCGGGTGCCTCGTGTTTTCGGTGAAAGTCAACACTAATTGTGTGATGTGTTGAAAAGTTTTCAGCTGCCCTCGCAGGACAATAGAAGTAGCTCTTGTGGGCCATTTGCAAACAAACCTGCTCAACCTGTCTATGTCTGCACCATTTTGGATATCTGATTCCGTGATGGAATTCTGCTCTTCTGAGACTCCGCCTCTTCCTACTGTAGCTCACACATTACGATTTGAAGTTTAAGGATGAATATAAACATTGTTGTTTGAGTTACAGTCAATCAATGCAAACCTCACAAAATGGTAATAATTCTAAGAGCATGCTTGCAGGAAGAACCAGACATAATCTCTACTCTTACTGGTCTGTTTATTCATGGCCAGAAAACTTGGCTCTATGCTTTCTTTCCTAATTACTCTGTGATCTGCGCCAGGCCGCCACCCCTGCCCCAGCTCGCTCTCACAGCGCGTTTTGATTTGTTGTCTTTTGTAGGGCTGCTTACATTACGAACTCCCCAATCCAGTGGTCAGCCCTCGCTTTGCACTGGCAAGGGGTGTCTCTGGTTTGCTGTCCTCCCAGCTGCTGACTCATTTCCCACACTGGTATTTTTTGTGGTAAAGGGAATGAGGAAAGGGGGGGGGAAGGGTTTCAATTTGGGTGTGGGTTAGAGCATGTGTATATCTGTGCGTGTGAGAGCACGACAGAGGACAGACCTCTGTAGTTGCTGAAGGTAGACGAGAAGTAATTGTCAACCTCGACATGCTGTTGGGAGCCGCAGTTTTCACAAGCCGTGGAGAAAATGAAAATATGAAGCAGATGGCACAACAGTCTACCAACCCACATCACAACCTCTGCCACTGCAGTAAAAATTTAGTGGAAGAAATTTGTATGAAAAGAATGGGTTAATTGCCTTGTTCTTCATCTACTTGAAGAGAAATTGGCCTTTTCTTGGTTTTTTGGTCTCACTTCCTGGTAGCAGTCAGTTTGCCTGATTGACAGTTGTGTGTTTAGGTTTTAGCCAATGGCGTAACTCACCTGGTGAACTGGGCATGCACTGGGCGATAAAGGAAAATGGGTGTTTGGTCTGGTAACTGGAGACGGTGATAACAACAGTGGGCTGTGTGTGTGGGTTTTTTTTGCGAGGGCGAGGCTAATAAAGAGACTGATTTCTGTCTTTCTTGCGAGGAAGACAGTGCTTGAGTGATTAGGTTTCAGCAAAGAACAGAACATTGTTCGAAAAAGCCCGGGGAGTCCATGGCAACAGGAAAGTCAGACATGGGAGTTGGGGGGGGGGGGGGGGGAGAAGCCAAGCTGAACTGCTGCTGCACAACTATGAGTTCAGCAGAGGCCCAGGATGAATTAGTGTCCCTGAGAATCAATTTTCAGCAGCCTGTCTATTCACTAAGGTAATGCAAGCAGGGCAAATATGCTTTGACTGGCTTGTCTGCCATCTAAAAAACGTTTTAATCTTAAGTGCTTTGTGCAACAGCCTTTACTTTGTGTCTTCTAGCTAACACCTCTGTCCAAGGAAAAAAGAAAAGCAGAATATATGGTGAGGGGCAAAGGGTCTTAGGTGTCTAGTATTGAACTAGGAGTAGATTATAAACCTATGGCAATAAGCTAGTTCTAGTGTCAAAGCAAGGAGGAGGATTCACTTGGGTTACTGGAGGGGAGAGGCCCCTGAATAGCATTCCTGCCTTTACCACAGCGGTGCAGTAGTGCATAATCCCCCAGTTTCTAATCTCTTTCATTTGGTTTGGGAATCTGCATGGGAGAGGAACCCACAAGTCTACCAAATCAATACTTGGACATACTTGCACATATTGTGTTTCCAAGATAACACAACATGATTTCTCTTGCATAAACGTGTGGATTCATGGAAAAACATCAGCAGGATATTTTGAAACGGAAATAATTGTAGTATTTCACTTTGACAAATTGAACAGACTCCCATGCAGAACAGAAAGCCTAGTGATTTTTAGTTATCCCGGAAACTCATATCTGCGCTTTTTTGGACCATGTCCAAAATCTACAGTGAGGAGACAGAAAGACAGAGGGAGAAGGAGGTTAGCTTGTGGCTGATTCCTCAAGTCTTGACACGCTGCAGGATCTAGACCTCAGACTCTGTTGCCCGGAGTGGAAATGTTTACTCAATTACATCATACCTCCTTACTGCAAGCTCCTCGATGAATCCCCTAATCCTATAGCCTTACTCGCTTTTTTTTATTCGGTAAATGGTAACCTCTGCCTGCTGCTAGGATGTTTTTAATCCTTTAGGCAATACGTTGCCACTCTCAAAACCTGGGGAGCACTTGGGGAGTACAACTTCAACCTTTGCCATAGGGGCAGGAATTAGTCTCTTGTCAGATATCCAAGGTTGGGCATTGCTGAATACAACACCACATGAAAGCTTTTTGGTAGTCTGTGGAATTGAGTAAGCCAGTTGCTGTTTGTCTTGGTGTTTGGTATGACTACTAGATTAGCAAGCATTACTGTAACATGGGGCCCCACATTGTAGAGCTTGTTATTTGCTTGTAATAACATGCTGACCATCGATGCCCCTAGTATTCCCTTAGTGGAACCATGGTGTATGTTGGTGGGAGAAGACCAGGGGAATAGCCTGTGAACCAACTATAAAAGTTGAGATTTTATTGAAATTAAATGCAGCTTGGTGAATCACTTCAGCGTGCAGGCTTGTGATGCACAAGACGGCATCTGAGAGGCTGTAAAGGCAGATTTGAAAAGTTGTAATCACTGAGTTGTACTTGCACTCGAAAAATATATTGAAGAAAAAAGATAAAGTTGAGCAAATATTATATTACAAGTTTGCAGCTTGTATTCCGTTCATTCAAATATTGGCTTGCACATTTGTAAATCTTTTTTGTGAATTAAAATTTAGGACACAGGTGTGTGAATATTTTCTGAGTGTAAATTCCAACATGCAAGTTCCCAGGTGTTTTGCTACACACAGTACACATTTTACGACGTGTCAGTGCAAGCCTTTGATATATCTATTCAAAGTAGGTATGGAATCTGTTTTCAGTGTTAACTTGACTACTATGTGCCAAGAAAATACATTTTAATTAAATAAAACTTGGGAAAAAATGGAACCATAGCCTAAAAATGTGTTAGCAAATCATGTTTGATTGGAATGGGCTAAAAATACTGAGGGCATTGGGTCAGTTGAAGAATGCTGGAATGCATATATGGAGTAACAACTTGTCCATGTCTGGAAACACTTATCACTTATTATTTCACTGATCACACTTGAGCCTTCTTCTCAAAACTAGGATAAAAATGTCTTTGGGTTGACATTGCTAGGCTTAAAACACAATCATTTTTGTATCATTCCTAAAAGAGGATCCAAGTGACTTCACTCACTCTCTGCCACTGGAAGATCCATTAAGGATCTGAAAGCTGAGGTCTGTTGGGATTGTGTCGAGTCCGATGGCCTGTACCTGTCACTCAGATCTCCAGATCAGTGATCCAGCAGACTGTAGGAAATCTACTGAGGTCTGTCAAAAATCTACTAGGAGTTCCCAGCAAGCCTGTTTGGCCTTGAGGAGAATACACAAGACCTTGTAGTGCCGCTAAACTTGGCTTAATATGGAATGAATTGTATGCACTTACTACATCATGATATCTGAGTCATAACAGATGAGCTCCTTTTGTGCTGAATATTATAGCACTTACCTTAGCTTGACCCTGGAAGTGTTTTTCAGATTGGATTATGGAGGCAAGCTATGTCTGCTTGGTAATATCAGTGGTATGCAAGGTAAATAACACATAGCGATGTTGTATTTAATCACTTAAGGTGATTAAGTGATTAAAGGTCAGTGTAGGGCACCAGGTAATGCCAGTTGACTGAAGGTTAGGGAGTCAGTTTTTTTCCTCTGTATTGCTGTTCATTTTATCTCATCTTTGCTGTGATGATGAACACTTGTCGCCTCTGAACATTGATCTTTGCTACATCCACTGTTTTGCTCTTCCCAGCTGTGCCCTACTTTCCGTGCTGCTCGTGCTCTGCCGTAGTGCGTGTGTGCTCTGTATAATTCCAACCAGGAAACAGCCTCTGGGACCCATCCAGTGCTTTGCTAGGCCTGCCTGCAGAGTTCACAGCTTCTTCAAACTATAATGAAAGTCCTCAACAATGTGTCTTTAGCATGCTTCCATCTTCTTGCCTCGGTGCTTCTGTTTGCTGTAAACTTTGGTGACACTTGCTTTACCTCTGTTCATAAAAACGTGGCAAATGGCTCTTTCATTAAAGATGCAAAAGATTGTGAACAAGAATTAATGATGCAGTCCATAGCTCTTTGTATTTGTATTTAGTATTTACCTAAAAAGGGCCAGATACAATTAAGCCATCTTAAGATTTTGCAGCTTCATACTGACTCCAGACACTTGTTGTGGAGATGAGAACAATAGCCACAGTTTAATGAATAAAGAAGTGAACTTGTGACTGGAAGGTCAATGGTCCAAGTGTGCTTGAGCAATGCACTCAACCCCCAATTCAGTACTGAGTAGGTCTGAGGTATGAGTGTAATTCTCCCTTCCTATGCAATTTCTCCCACAGGCCATTATTGAAAATCAGAATGTGTCCTTAGACAACTTGCCCAGATAAATAAGGGTTAAAATGGTTCAAAAGAGGAAAAACAAACTTTTTGTCTGCGTTGATCCTGATCCTGATCCTGATACCCTTATCATAAAACTGTTTGATAATAAACTGCTTGTAAAGGACACAGGAAGTGCTGAGTTGAAGCTGTGCATTTGATATTTCCACAACACAGGTCTTCAGTACCTACTCCAACGAGGACTACGATCGGCGCAACGATGAGGTGGACCCAGTGGCAGCGTCGGCGGAGTACGAGCTGGAGAAGAGAGTGGAGAAGATGGATGTGTTCCCCGTGGAGATCGAGAAGGGTGAGTTCAGCAAAACTGAGGCTAAATTCCAATAAGTCATATGTTAAACTGTGAAGGGCACTTCACGCAGAGGAAGAGACATTTTCACCAAGCAGCACATACTGGGCATCCCTAACCTCATCTTGTGAATTTTAAGGGATAATGGTCATGACTTTGGTTTAGATTTATATCAGCAAAAATTATACCCATTAATGCTATTAAATGATATACAGTCCACTTCTGTACCAGCAGTGTTTTTGTCAGGACAGAAAGCAGTCGAACTGAGTCATTTTTTCACTCACTACTCATGCAATTACTGCTTTTTGGCTTTGAAGGCCAGAGGGTCTAGGGCATAAGGATGACACCAAATGTTTGGAATTTACCCTGATTGTATGCGGTTCTGTCCCAACCTCTTCTAAAATGATCTATATGATCATTCGTCTGCATCCAGGAGACAACGGACTGGGCATCAGTATCATAGGAATGGGAGTTGGGGCGGACCAGGGCCTGGAGAAGCTGGGCATCTTTGTGAAAACCATAACGGAGCGAGGAGCAGCTGAGAGAGATGGACGGTGAGTTACAGTGCCACATTTACCATTTTAATTGTCAGAGTTATTATGTGTTGTACATAACCGAAAACATGGCATGCACTCCCTGTTGCATTACACCACAACACTTTTTAACGTCAAACACTAGGGATGCCTCATCTCCCCAGGGCCCAGAGACACAATTTCCAAACAACCAGCTATATTTATAACCTTCTGAGGCAGCTAAAGAAAATAGTCTGGCTATTTCCGTTTCCCAGGGAATAGATATCTGTTGGGCTGCCAGCTGGATGCCTGTGTGCATTGAGACTACAGTATTTTTTTCCCCCTTTAATCTGTATTACAGAGGAAATGTCTTCTAAAGCTCTCCTTCTAATTACTGGTCTCTGTCCCTCCAGGATCCAGGTGAATGACCAGATAGTGGAGGTGGATGGTATCAGTCTGGTGGGAGTCACTCAACTGTTTGCTGCTACAGTCCTGAAGAACACCAAAGGCACAGTCAGGTCAGCTCAAAGTCCATTTCCCTCAGCCCCTTAAAATAACCTGATTGAAAAGATCTTGGCGGTGACAAGAAAGAACCGCTGTTATCTCATGGTGATTAGATGGAACTGGAAGAAAGGTGAGGCTAAAGACTAAAGTTTGATTGCATATTGAGAGAGATCCAGATGCCCTGAATGAGAAAGATTTGTTTTTTATTATTTAACGGAAAGAGAAGGCAACCCACACGAACATGGAATATGTGAATGATTTACCATAGGCAAATGACACACACATCAGAATGACAGGCCTAATCTGAATCCCAAATTTTGGATCTTGCTCTAGAGTGAGTCAGGCATGAGAGAAGTTATAGTGTGGCATTTCAAGGCTACAAGCAAAGTAACTTTACAGTTGGTGGATGGGGGTCGGGGGGTAGTGGCTGGTTCCATTATATGCCACACACTAACTCATTGCATTCTCACAAACAGCTTCCTGATTGGTCGGGAGAGGCCAGGGACGCAGAGCGAGGTCGCCCGCCTCATAAGCGAGACACTAGAGCAGGAGAAGAACCAGCAGCAGCAGCAGCAACACCTGGAGGATCCCTACGAACACTCCACAGAGGAGGTGAGTCAGCTGGTCAGTCCCTGCCCATCACCAGCTCCTCTGGCATGCCCAGTCCAATCCCACTCTGCTCAACCAGGAAATGAGCAGCTGGCTGTGAGTAAGCCATGTGTCACTACTCTGCTGTGTTTGGAAGGTGTGGATTTGACCGCCGCCTGTCTGCTTGGATTGTGAAATGTTTGCTTTCCGAAGCGCAAGCAGCCACAGGCCTCTGTTTTTACTGCGGAGAGTCTGGGCACAGAAGGTAGGTAGGGCTTTCTGGAACAGACAGGGATAAACAAATGAAATTTCTTCTATCACCATTCATTTTCAACGGAATAGTTGGCAGGGGGAAGTGGACAAGGTTTTCATGGCTTTGTGGTTATGCAAAGCGTGTGTATGGATGTGTGTCGCTGTGTGTGTCTGTGTCCGTGTGTGTGTGCGTAGGTGAGGGGGTGGGGGAGATTGTTATCCACTGAGCATGTAGCTTGTTTTAATGTGTTTGACGTTGCAGTACATGCTGATGTGCCGCTGAGATGTGTCCTCTCACTGTAGCCTCCCACTGGTGTTTGCAAATGATGAATTGATTGTAATCTCCCCTCCAGACTATGGTGGATTGTACCACTGGGTGTGCTGTTGACACATGCTGGGCATGTTGCGGGTGTGTGGCTAAGTGACTGTTTCTAATAATGTGCGATGCCATGTGTGATGTCATGTTTCAGGAGGAGCACTATGAGGAGGAGGAGGGATTGGAGGAGGGGATTCTGGGCTCCAGTTTCTCAGCAGGGAGGAACGTAGAGGTGTTTGAGCTGCCTGATTCAGAGGCCTTATTCATGCCAACCAACATGGACACCTCTCAGATGGCCTTCAAGTTCAAAGAGGTATCACCAACACTGTGACTATCTAAATCAAAGTATCCACATTCTTTGTAGACATTGTAGCTAAAGATTGCCTACATAATGGGTATAACCATCTACTTTGTTTTTCTTTTTCCTCCCATAGCTTCAGCTCAAACATAGCATTGCAGCAGCTGAAATAAATCAACTGAAGGAAAAGGTATGATCTGCAATGGCCACTGTATTTAAAGACAAACAGTTGGGGAACTATTTAATGCAAATATGTTCTGGTTGTCAGTTGGTGGGTTGTATGCTTAATAAAGTCTATAGAAAGACGAATAGACTTTAATAGATTGTGAAATGTTAATGTGCTTTAGTTGTTGTTTAAAAGAATGGGGTTGCACTCAAAAGCAAGGGTATGTTTAAGCAGTATATTTATTGTAAGATGGACAAAACGTGCGACCCTATTCTTTTAAATGACCATTTGATACAATGTATAATGCACCGATTGGTCTGAGTGCAGTGATCCAGCTTCAAACCAAATGCACTTTAGTCAACCCAAGTAACATGTCACCATCTCACTATAGCTAAGGGCATCTGAGGAGGACAAATCATTGTGGGATGCCAGGGAGACTGCATTGGAGCTGAAGATCGAGGACAACAATGAGAAGATCCTGAAGCTGGAGAATTACTGGCTGGAGGCCCAGGCTTTATGTAAGGGCGTCAACGAACAATTAGCTGAGACTCAGACCCAGTATGAGACTCTGGACAAGAAGTACAACAAGGCCAAGAAACTACTCAAGGACTACCAGCAGAAGTGAGTTTGTCTCGAGTTTCACTACACTTGAGTGCTTGAAATTGTGACTGCACTGGAAAGAGCGGCTCCATTCATTGTTGGAAGGATTAACTGTCTCATCCAATGGTTCAGTGATGTCATATTAAGTAGATTGTGTTTACTGATCTGAAGCCATGTTTCCCCCGCTTCCTCTCCAGAGAGATAGACTTTGTGAAGAAAGAGGAGGAGCTGAAGAAAGTTCTAGATGAAAAGGACAAGTGGTACAAGGAGCAGCTGGACAGCTTACAGGACAGGGTAAGACTCCAGTTTGAAGACAAAATACTCGAACAACACAGCAGACTTGTGTTAGAGACACTGAAATGAGCCTGAGTTTTGTCGTTTTTGTCCACAGATAGCTGTCCTGGAGTCCAGAGGGCCTTCAGGTGACCGTGTGGAGAGTGAGTTTGGTCAGGACTCGACAGCAGAGGAGAGATTGAGCAGCCAAGGCCCAGTCACCAACACACAATCTGTTGACTCACTACTAGGTACCTGACAGAGTAATGGAAATTTTGTTCTGAATAGTATCGTTCTCATACACACAGCGGAAGTACACACGTCACACTTTCATTGCTTGTTCAATAAAACATTCACAAGAATGAATCATAACCTGTAGTGAACCCTAGTAAATCATTATGACTGTGATACAGTGTCTTATTATGACTTATTTGGTGTATATTTGTTTTTTGCACTCTTATAGACCAAGACTGGAGTGAGTTGGTCCCAGAGACTGAGCGTTTGGACACCAGTGCACATAGAGCGAAAGGCCTGCTAGCTCAGAAGGCCAAGCGCCAGCCTCCTTCTCGGAGCAAGCTGAAAGAGAGCCTTACGGTGGCCTCATGTCACTCTCAGGTCAGTCAAGAACAGCTGATATACTACATCTCCTATTTTGCTCCAAACCAAAGAGACATGCTGTATGAGCATATCATTTAATTAAACAGTAAACAACTTGAGACCATGCTTTGCAGGGATTTCAGAATGGCTAAGAACTGTTGTTAGGCACGACATGAAACTCCATTAGGGCATGTTCACGCTACTCACGCTCTACTCTACACACGCTTTTTTTCAAACTGCCTTCTCCATGTCAAAGCTAATTGGGAGAAAAACGCGCTGTGCCTGGCGTCTGTAGAGCACTTTCTGAAATTGAAAAATGTTAAACTTTTAAAGGAGCGCATGTGACGTGGATTGCGTTTTTTGTGAGCTGATCAATCACAGCGAAGATGAGATGGGATTTTATACTACAGTATTTAGGTAGCTGACTATTTGACTGCAGCCCCCTCGTCTGGCTCCTCTGCTTCCTTTGCCAAAACCAGTACCAGCAGTCTTCTCTCTTCCATATTCAAAACAAAATATGTACTAACTCATACCAGTGCTGCATGCAACATACATGCATGTATTTATTGTTCATTTATGCAACCTACACTTATTTTACAATGTAAATAAAGCACCACGTGTATTTTCCAGCTGAAGAGAGCGTTTGACATTATGGAAACAAAGTGTGCATCGCATGACCCACTTTTTCATATTATTAGCACAAAATGCAGTTGAGGCAGCACTTTTCTACAAAAACAGAATAATGTTAACAGGCCCATAGCTATTTTAAAATCACTGTATTCAAGCACGGCCTTGAGTGGCCTATTGCTTGTATAAAACGGTAATACACCCTTGTAATAAAGGACAAATGTTCGAGAAATCAACAGTAGTTAAATAATATATAATGATAATGGTTAAATGTTACGCTTCCACCAAGTAGTATATTTCTTGAAAAGCAGCCAAACAATGTGATTGCTAAGCGACACATAAGTAACAGGATTAGTGGTGATTTTCAATTTTAGTTAGTTTATTAGTATTTGAATTAACAGTGATGCGGTCATAGGTGTGTGTCATGTACAGTGTGTGCAAACCGGATTCAGCCAATCAGAACTGAGGACCGGAGCTTTCTGTTATATAGAACAGCGTTTATCTGCTTGTCCACTTCCATGTAAATAACTAGCATGTCCCTCCAGGAGACTGAGGAAGAGGAGGATCAGGAGGAGCAGGAGACTCCCAGGAGGAGGAGGTCAATCCAGGAGAGCCTGTCTCTGCCGGTGCCCGTCTGCTATCCTGGGAACGGACAGAGAGATGATCCAGCCGAGACAAGAGATGGATCCAGGAGTAAGGTGGAGCTCTCCAGCAGCCCCTCCTTGTCGCCATCCCAGAGAGACAGTGTTGAAAGCGGAGGAACCCCCTCTCTGTCGCCCCCTAAAGAAACCTCCTCACCACACTCCCCCTCAGGATTCCTGCGCAACGTCAAGAAAAGGGAGTCCAAAGGCAAGGGCAAAGAGCTCAAAGGTTTGTAAGATCCAAACTTCCCGGCTGCAATAGCATGGTGTTCTCTGACATTGTTATTGAGCCTGATTATTATTGTTCCATTCCAGAGGATTTCAATGAGGCCTCGTCGGCAGGAAAACCAAAAAGACGGTTTCCTGACTTTGGGTAAGTCCCCATGTCAATCATTAGTTTCCAAGTTACCACCATTTTAGTACTATTTAATCCAATGTTACTGATAACCAACACAGGGGCCTCCGGAAGTCAGGTGGCAAAGGGAAGAAACATGACAAGGAGGCGATGAGAGCATCTTTGGACAGCAGGTATTGCTTTTTCTTTTCATAAACGACAGTATGAAGTGCCAAATAACCCTTCCAAAAATCTGTCGCTTTTTTGTGGGCCACTTTCCATGTTTTCCAACATAACATTTGGTGGAGGCTTTTATCCAGCTCTCTGCTCAGTCAAAGAGGTAGCTGGCGGCCACATCTTTTTCATATTTTTTTGTTGACGCACCGTTCCATCTGTGGGCGGAATATTCTCTTATCTGGTTTATTCTTGGCAACAAGGATACTGAATCATGGGGTATCGAAGGCTTAACTCCAAAAAAAACACCTTAACTGGAGTATAGCAAATAATCAGGTCCTGTACAATAGCCAGGTCCTGTACAGCTGTGCATGCAAATGTTATTTGCCTTTACCATACTATGGATCAGCCTGTGTCTGTTGTTCTCTACTGTCTTTGTATAATGTTGTCTGCTCATGCCAATTACCGCCGACATGTCTACATCTGGGTCTTGTTATTTGAATTAGTAGGTTGTTCTTGACTATTGTCTTGTTTGTTATGCAAGAGATCTTGTATTAAGCAGTCACATATGTAACCTTGAGTGTCTGCATGTGTATCCTCCTCTTTCCCCAATGCCCAGGGGGTCGGCAGAGCTACTGGAAGAGTCTGGAGGGAACCTGTCTCCCTCAGAGTCCATGACCTCCATCCCTACTTGTATGCCCTTCTCTTGGTTTGGGGACAGAGATAAAGACAGGGACAAGGAGCCGTCCTCCTCCAGCAGCAGTCTGCCATATGCTGCCACTGAGACCAGCAGTGAGCAAAGCCAGGATCGCAAAAATAAGGTGTGTGTAAACTTGTTTGAAAATAAATACTGGACATACACAGACTACATGTATTTAACACTACATTATGTACATACACATTTTAAATACACTAAATGTATTTAACACTACATGGAATGTAGTATGACCGATGACATCACATGAAAAATGAACACTCAGAAATTCTCTGGTCTCACATCAAATTAATTTGTGCAAAACTGTCTACAATTTGTTGATAGGTGTGAGATTATATCCATAATAAATGAGCTTTGTTTTTTTAGTGAAATGAATCTTTATTGAAAAATTGTCTCCCTTGAGATACAGAAAAAAAAAAATCACCATTTTACAAATCTTGGTTGATAATAGTTGTAAGTGATCATAGCACTATTCAAATTAGTCAGTGCCTTGGTATTTGTCCTTTTTAGCTTCACATTGTATACATTTTGGAGGCAAAGAAGTTGAAATGAAAGACACTTTGTGTTTTGTGGTCTTTAAAGTAATCTGCCAATCAATGAAAGGCAACAAACCAATCAATGAAAAGCAACTTCTCAATCTACCACATACATGGGAATCAATGCAAGAGAAATTTAAGAAAACATTTGTGCATAACACTGATTGTACGTGCTAGAAAACAGAATCCCAGGCTAGTGAACCGATGATTTAATCATTTGTAGTGACAGCTTGGCTGTTCTCTGTCTCTAAATTGACCCGTCATCCTGCTCTCCTCTCTTGATGAGTTGGCCAGCTGCGAGACAGTCATTGTCTACACTCCATTATCACAGCATATTTTTGTCTTCATGAAAACAGTAAAACCAGTAGACACAAAGCAGGAGGCTAATTTCCTGTTTCCAGACATGTGCTTTCAGTGACCAATTCTCCAAATAAGCTACACCAAACAATGACTGGAATAACTGCATCCATATGTTAGTCATCAGAGAGAGCAAGTGGGGAAGGATTCAGTGGCTTTTCAGTGACTTGGCAAATAGTGACGCATCAAATAGCCTACATCTAGTTAAGCGCCTGGCTAGCTGTCACACAGGCTGTGGTTGGGTTGGGGTTCCCACGGTGCTTTTAAATGAGTTCAAGACATTTCTGAACCAATAAGGAGCGACTACGAAGAAGAACGGTCTTGGTTGTATTACTGTATGTATGTCATGGCAGTTTCAACTTTGTGCCAGCCTGCTGCTCAGGGGACAAACCTCTTACTAAACAGTCCTTCCTTTAAACAGACAAATCTCTCCTGGTCCTCTTTATTCAGTCGCTCATTAGATTTGGTACAGTATCATTTTTTTTTTACCCTTTATCGTAGAGGAGATGGTAGATCACTACTAACAAATGTAGTTTTGTGATTTGTAGTTTCACATCTAGATGCTAGTATCAACAAAACGTACTCCAGTTGCAGTGGGTATGTGGTAGTGTTACAGAAATTTCATATTATCTCATTTTCTGATTAAACCACATTGGGAAAACCCGATGGCTTGGTTTAGAGGAAACAGATTAAGCCTACAGTAGTCCTGGACTGGATGATACTCTCCTCGTTCCAGGATTAAGCCTAATCTGTGTCTGGAAAACCAGCCGTAGTTTAACTTTAAAACTGCATCACATGTAAATGCTTTGTCTTATTACAACTTGGATCTATCACCACATATTTCATCTAATAAAATCAATTTAACAGCATTTTAAAACATTACCTCATACCTAATATTGCGTTTTGTGTTTGTGCTCTTCCATTAGAAATACTTGTTGTAGTTTAGAAGTTGTGGATGTAGTTTTGTTGGTGGATGGGTGTTGGTGTTTGTGTGAAGTTGCTTGAATATCATGTTAGATTTACAGACGTATGAGACACATGATCTTCTCTCATCCCCTCTGATGTTAATAACAACAGCGACTGACGTAGCGTAACACTTAGATCACTGTTATGGATTTCGAGCATTGTGATAGCAGTTTTGACGATTAATCATAACAGTTTTAGTCCAGAAGCACTACTCTCACCCTGTATTTACCCCCCACCCAGCCCTGTAGCATTGTTTTTGTTTCCCACCCTAGTAAAGAACTGTTTGGTCATGTGTTAATCTAGTTAATGAGTTCCTTGTTTCCACTTGTTCCAGAGTTTGTCAGTCATAGATGATTCTAACCCTGCCAGTCCCAGTTCAGACATCTCTGGGTTAGTTGCTGAACCCAATCTGTCTGGGCGCTCACACACTTTAATCTTCTCTTCCAACGAGGTGAGTGCTCTCTTTGTCGCACGGCCACAAAAGCTGTGTGGGATGCCTTGATGCGGCTGAAAGGGGACGTTCTCAAGCATGCTCTTTGAGCCTCCCCCTTTCATAGCTGCGATTAAATCATGAATGGAGAGAGCAAGGAATGGAGTTGCATGTGTGTCGAAGCTATCTTGTGTTGTGTTACAACAAGTCTTGTGGCTTAGCTCTTTTTAAGTCAGCTGTGACGTTAATAGTTTGAACTTCTCTATTAAGGCCTCTATTAGAATTGTCAACTGGTGCATAATGTTGTTTACAAGCTTTGGCAGACCACAGAACAACTTTGACTGCTCTGCTGCCTCTGCATCTGTGTTTCAGCATCATACATTTTCTGTTTTAATTAATGTTCATTGTGTCTGTTTTTTTGCTGACATTATAGTTGAAGAATTTTTAAGGGTTATAAACTCAGCAAAACCTATAAAGACATGCATTTACATGCAATTTGGAATGTCATGGGTATTTTGCTGTCACTGACATGCTCCCTGTGCATGTCGATTTTCTCAGTCCTGCTTACTTGGTGAATTAGTGCACTGCACACAGTTGTTTTCAGCCATAGAACATGCAATGCATGTTTTCTTTGCGCCATGCCCAGAGGTTTTGCTGTACACATAGCTGGCTTTGCTGTTTTGATGTAGGTGGCTGCCCAACTTGAACTGCTACTCAGCAAGCCAGCATAGAAACGTTTCTTGATGTAGTTTCAGAAAGTATTCACCCAGCTAGACCCAATATACATTTTCTTGTTTTATGAAATCTTTTCAAAATCCCATTTATTTTGTGAATAATCTATTCAAAGCATTCCATTCTCAAGTGGAAGAATGTGAGAAATGACTATATTAAACCATTTTTCACTTACTGTCAACATTGGTTTAGATAATTACATTGATAAGAGCACAGATCCAGACGGCCAAAAATGTACAGCTCCTAGCAGTATATGGATGGTGTGCATTGTTGGCACCAATCATATATTTTTGGGAGTTAGTCTTTAGGATATAATGTTTTTTCCATGCATAGTGCATGAGTAATAATCTTTTCCCTTAAGAAATCAAATATAACAACACATGACATTAAACAATTCCTTTTGACAATTACCTGTACTGAATCAAACAAGGTGATCTTTTTCATTTGCATTTTGAAATTATTTTTCTGCACAACAGAATGCACAAAAAGTTAAGGGGGTGAATACTTTCTAAAGCAACAGTATGTTTTTTGTTAATGCCTTTTTTCCTGTTATGTGTATGCTCTGTAGACCTTGGATGATGAACCAGTACCCACAGGAAAGGAGTATCAATGGCAGAACCGGCCTGTCTCTGAATGGACCAATCAGCAAGTCTGCCATTGGTTGATGGGCATGAATATGGACCAATACACACCTGAGTTTACGGCCAAGGGAGTGGATGGCCAGCAGCTCATGCACCTGGACAGTGACAAGTTGAAGGTGAAAAAGCATAATGATGCAGTTGTGAATGATTGGATGAGAAACCATAATGCACGTTTCCATTTTTTTAATCTCATACAAAAGAAGCCTTTCTCTTTGCTAAAGAAGTCTTCATCAAGTCAGGGTTTGTCAGTCTTTGACTGCCACCTTATGGTTAGAAGTAATTACCTCCACCAAGGAGGTTATGTTTTCGTTTGTTTGTCTGTTAGCAGGATTACGGAAAAACTACTGGCCCGATTTTCATGAAACTTCGTGGAAGGGTGTAGCATTAGCCAAGGAAGAACCCATTAAATTTTTGGATATTTAGCAATAATAGCACAAACCTTGGCAGAGGTCTGCGCTCTCCGAGTGCCCTTCTAGTTTTTTTTATTTTGCTAATTTGAATTTTAGCTGGAGATAAATCTGATTCTTCAGCCATGTTTTGCATCTCTGCAACAGTAGTGGGGAATGCATATTAAAGACAGGAATGACATTAAATATTGAATTGGTAGGATGACAAGAGTGTTGACCCCTTGCAGATTTGTAGAATTTGGTCATCTAAGTCTTAGGGTAGAAAGACATCATAAGGCTTTGAAGATTTCTAATTAAGCACAGAGTTATACAGAAATCAGGGTACAACTAAAGTTACATATTTTCACCCCGATTTTCTATTTTTCTTCATTAGAGTCAGATGAGACCAAATTAACACAGTTTAGCTATCACACTAAATCCCTGCATAAATCCGGAGGGTTTGGGCGAAAAAGTTAATCGTTCTCACACACACTGACCTCATGACGGTGGCTGGCGCAGCAACATTGGTTCTTAATTAGTTTGAGACATATGCAAGAAATATTGTAGTGTTTATTTTAACGCTAAATCTGTGCACATTGTCCCTCAGGCTCTTGGTGTGTCCAGTCAGAGTGACCGTTCAACTATCAAGAAAAAGCTGAAGGACATGCGCAAGGCCCAGGAGAAGCTGGAGAAGCAGAGAGAGAAGAGGGAGAAAGAGGCTCGACGCAGCGGGAGGCTGCCGGTCAGCACAGACTCTGTCTGCTGAGGTAGCAGCCGCACAGTCTGAACTCATGCAGCTCGTCACGTTCACCACCATGCAGGACACTGTTTCACATACTGTGTTAGTGCCATCCAGTTCACTTCAAACAAGTGTCACATGTTGTAAAGGCCTCTAATAACCACAGACCATGACTGTGCACCTGTGCTGATTGAAGTGCCAGTCATGATTTATCTCCATACTGTAGCTTCCAGTTCATTTCTCACTCCTGTTTTCTCGCAGTTAAAAATACGTTTTCCTCGAATCAAACCATTTAAATTGAGAGAGATAAGGGGAACATAAAAAAAAAAAGACACGTGTTGGGTATGTGACCAAAATCGTAACCTAACATTTTTTTTTACCACTATAAAGCTTAGAAGCTATAAAACAAAAAGTCTGTTTTCAGATATAATGTAGTTGTCGCAAGTAATGCACACATTTACCTATGGAAGTCAAATGTATACAGTACTGCTTTTTAAACATTTTATATTTTTGCTAGTATAACTTGCCTGTAGCCATGTACAAATCTTTTGCAGGAACAGTTATTGTACAGTTCAGATAAAAGCACTATATTGTCTTTTAAGCTTCAAAGGGCGACAAGGTTTTAAGTGTATAAATACGTTTTATACATGTGCCTATTAACTGCATAACTTTTTTTTTTTTTTTAACTGAAATATTGAGGTTCATTTTATACTATATACTTTTTTCTACTAAGTAGAATAGCAAGGATGAGATCATTTTTGCTGAATGAAAAGCAACGAATCAAGTAGGGACAAGGTGAATGCTGCTTGTGCTGTCCCTAACTGTGCCTGGGTGGGTGATGCGCCACTGTCACTGAAATGGTACCATGATGTTCCATGTAAATACACGCAGCATGTAGGTCCGCCCCGCCTCACTGGTCCATAGACAGTAGGATGTGCCTATTACAAGGACTGTTCTGAGTAGGGAACATAGTTTCATGTGACTATGAATGTGAGGGTGCACAGTGAGTGTTCACAGACAAACCGAAGTGCTTCCTTTTTTTCTTGTTGCAATTCAAGCATGATTCAATGTTCTGTATATTTCATGGAATATAACATGTTGGACTGCAAGACAATGATGTTTTCCACATCCTCTGAAACGGAGAAACAGATTTCTTGGTACATACTGTAAAGCAGCATCAATAAACTAATTTTCACTTTATGTGGTGTGGATGTGTTGTGTGTGTGTGTGTGTCCTAGGAACTAGGCTCTTACTCCATTCTGAGGTATTTGGGCAGTGACACACTTGGCTTTGCACTCTTTTCCTTTTGATTCTAGTACATGAGTAATCTAGTGAGCATTGGTTATAGAAGGCTACAGTAAGCCAGCATTCATTTTGTGTGTATTGCATCCCGTTTACCATCAGAAGAACACTGGAAATCTTGGAGTAACAGCAATTTTGATTTAATGCTGTGAAGCTCTTGGAAAATGATCTATGTCAGGACTCAACATTATGGTCATTGTTTCAAATACGATGCAAAGCCAAAAAGTGTCTGTCCTTTTAGAGTTCACTGTATTGATGTTGCATATTTTTGCAGCAGCTACAATGCAGAAATTTATTACAATTAGCATGAGGTATTTTTGACAAGAACTTTTTGAATTTCCTTTCACTTGAATTCTCCCGCTCCACCCACCTTTGCTTCACTTGCGTAGCCCTAAATATTACAGTTTGCCAGATTTAAGAACATGTCTGTTTTAAATCTTTATTTGATCTAAAAATTCAACTTTGATCCATTCAACAATACTGTTTATAGAGTTGATATAGAAAATAGTTATAGCTTGCAATGGTTGACATGAGTTCTAGTTTTATAACCGCACACAGAAAACCCAAACATGGAAGCATGCTGCAACATCTTGAAAATAAAATCGTCAGGTTTTCACGTAATACAATGTTTTCATTCTTTTAAGAGATTTTTCTTATGAGAAAAAGATAAGGAGGCTCAAGTTGGTTTCTGATTCGCAGCTTCAAGTAAAGGGAGAATTTAAGGGGAAAACTAAATTTGTTGCTAACCCAGTAAAGCATGTCAATGCACACATTTTTCACTTCAGCTATTTAGAATTCCAGTGATTTATTCTGTTAAATTATGTGAGGCCTAAATATCAATAACTATGACCTAGTCAGTATAATCTCATGATAATGTTTTCAGTCTGAAAATCTATAATTTGGGCCATTGATGCAACCAATTTATAACTACAAGCCCATGTTTAAAAAAAAAAAAGTTTCTATCCTGGCCCAAAGGGATTCTGGCCTAGACATAGTGGTCCAGATGTTGGACCCTCACTTGCAAAGTTATGACATATAGAGGGGTAAATCAGTTTGGGCTACAAACCAGATATCCTGTTAAGGGAAACTCAAGCACTGCTAGACAGCATGTGTTCCAGCCTTGCCCGTTAAGGTTTTCTTCTCAAATCAGGAGCCAAAAATGGTGCTGCGTGTACATTTACAGAAGCTTTACAGGGGTTACATGTTTTGGGGGCCATGTAAACTACAACTCTTTGGGGTCAAAAGGGACGTTTACTAACCCTGGAGATGTTGACAAGTTTGACATATCCAGGGTTAAATTATTTTGGGCCATCAATATGACAGATTGGCATCAGTGGCCCAAATAATTGTAGAATTCTGGAAGGAAGAAACTGATACAGTTATGGCAACTATTGATATAAAAGACAATTCAAGATGTTAAAACGCAGTATTCTATATAGATGAAGTGAAAATGTGTATTTTGGCATGTTTGCAGGGTTAGAAAAGGCGTTAGACTTTCCCTTAACTCACAAATAAGAAGCTGCAAATTAGAAACAAACTTCAACCTTGTGGTCTTTTTCTCATAATAAGAAAAGATCTCTTAATTATTAGAAATATCTCATCATTATTACGAGAAAACCTGGCAAAAATGTAGTTTTTTTCCCCCCAGGATGAATGCAATATGCAGGTTCTTTTTCAAATTCCCAGCACCTGCCTTTCTTGTCTCATACAATAGAATCTGGACAACAGAATCCATATTCTGTCGAGTTCAAACATCCCATGAAATACAACCGAGGAATTGAACACTGAGCTGCAGCAATTCTGTAACAAGTTCCCCTTTTCTTACAAAGCATCCAACCTCAGACAGAGTAGAGGAGATGGGCAGAGTACAACATAAAACACTCTACACACACACAGTTCTATTTTCAGCAAGATAAAAGCAGCTAAGCAATCATGCATATCAAACAAAAAACAGCAGAGCATAAAAAACATTTCAGTCATTAGAAAGACCAGTTCATCCCTTAAAGCTGCTGCATTCTAAAAAAAATTCAACATAAAGCGTATCTATTGTTCTGATGAAATATATGGCACTATACTTTTGTTCTGTAACTTATTGTTTTAACGTTCTGTACAAAGGAGAAGAAATCTAAACTGACCATTTTTGTAACGTAACACCGCTTGCTTTACCCCGCCGCATCATCATTCATCCACAACAGCACACCAACCCAATCCTGTAAAACAACTACCATGATGCATCTCCCTACTGGACCCCAGCCGTGTGGCTCTAGAAACTGCGGAACGTCGTCATGTCCTTGGGCTCTTTGCTCGGCACGCACCAGTCGTCCGCCTCGTGGATTGTCTTGTAGTGTTTCCATACCGACTTGTTGTACACCGGCAGACGCTCGATGGACTCCGTGGACAAGGCCTGCACATGATCGAGAGAAGAAGATTTGAAAAGGAAGTTATTACAGGCTGCGTCCATTCACTTTTTCTCTGCAGACTCCCACACGCTGTTGATGTGATGCCGACTTACCCGAATGTAGATCACTGCATCGGTTCCGTGGCCCTCCAGGGAGTACAGCTTCAGGTCGCCTTGGAAGTACCTGGCATACAGCCGTGAGATGGGCAGGCCGTACCCGTAACCGGCCTAGGCAAAAAGTATAAAGCCAACCCTGTCACAAGCTCCATAATTCAAAAATTAAGCAATTATATCACATGGAAGACAGCAGTCTTATGACAAATTGGTAAGTACCATACAGTACAACCAGAAGCATGAAAGCTGGGACAGCGAGGTTCCAGTCTGGCATTGGACAAAACTGGTCATTTTTTGCCGTAGACTATTTTTTTTGTTATCTAAGATCAGAAAATGAACATGAGACAGAAGTACAGACAGTCAGCCTTTATTTATTTTTTCTTCCTTTCTGTGAAACCACGTTTTATATTATACTCCAAGGTCAGCTGGTCTTCTATTTCCATGCGGCAGCTCAGGCACCAGTATGTTTTTATCTATAAAGCCATTTTAGGAAAACTCCCTTTCTATCTGTCTAGCTTGCTATATGTCTCCTAAATGTGGCATGTATAACTTGTGATCTCAGGACAAACAGCAGCACTTAACGATTGTTCTTAAAGCTCGCACTGAATCAGGTAAAAAGGCTTTTATGTTCTCTGCACCCTCTACTGGGGGACAGCCTGCAGAGGGCGCTAAAGCTTCACTTTTGGTGAATTTCAGGCTATTGTAGAGTCCATGGAAACGGAATCTATTGAAAATTGCAAATGTTTTAATAGCTAGTTTTATTATTATTATTGGTTTTTTTTTCCTTGCTATTTGTGATGACTTTGGTGTTTGTGTCTATGTACATGTGCATTGTTTATGCTCTTAAAACTATGAGTGTTTGTAACTGTGTATGTGGAGCAGGGTGTTGCTGGAAAAGAACATCCACTCAGCCAACCAAGTTATAACCAAGTTATATTAATGTCAGCTGCTAAGGTCAGTCCCCCAATTTTGTAATTGGGGGACTGGTGAGTTTAAGCATTGGGACAGCTTAACTGAAATTTTTGGCGTATCAACATTTAGGGGGAATATACCTTAGCTTTCATTGGTACAGTGTGGAATACAGCACTGACTATGACTGCCTAGTTCAACAGCCCAAAAACCTTCACTCTCTTACTTACCACCGTTAAATATAAGTTATATATAGGTCAACTGAGCACAATAATTAACAACCAAGCACACAAATCCCCACAGAACTCTCCGGGACAATGAACTGTTGACGCGGCGCTTTACAACACTCAGTCAGTACCTCAATAGATTCAACTATTACTAAAATCCCACATAAATGCACACTGTTATGTATACGGCATGGCAGAGAATGTCAAAAGAAGTGATGGGTCACAAACATGCAGCAATTATTGCATGAAGGGTTTTGTGGTCGAATATATTAGAACCATAATCCACTTAAAGTTAAGACACCGCACCGCTTATAATCCTCCATAATTAGGGGGACGTGGTGAGATAATGGTGAAATAAATCAGAATTAAAAGCTTATAGTCTGTACTTCTGCCCCATTTTAATACTTTGATGCAAAATACAAATCAGATGAGTGGGAAAACTGAGCTCACTGTCCAAATGCTCACACTTGTGAGTGTCGTTCAGGAGGACTCACCAGAGGAGCGGCGCGGGACGCCTCCATGCTGGGTCGGGGCGCTGTGGAGTAGGTGTAGGTAAACAGTCTGTCAATCTTACGCAGCGGCACGCCTCCTCCGCGATCGCTCACCTGAGGAAGAGCACAACATGTCTGAGCAAACACCGTCCTCAACCAACAACTCCATTTTCAAAATATGCATGTGGCACAATTTGTGTTTCGCGGAGCCGTACGTGTCACAGAACTTTTCAGTCCCTTGCTTTAACATTTTAAACTTTATTTTCCCACTGGAGAAGAGTTTACTCCAGTAAACTTTTGTAAAAAGAGAACCAGAACTCAACAAGGTAGTCATGAATGCAACAGAGCTTTACCTTGACTGTCAGGTCTTCAGTTCCTAGTGCAACCTGTGCGTGGATCGGAGGATAGTCTATGGAATCGCCATATAACTCCATGGTGGCCCTCATGGCGTTCTGCAACAATGAAAGCAAAATTAAAAAGATATTTCCCACTCCTTTCACATAAATTAAAAGGCACTACATGCAACTGTAAAGGTGCTGCAGCAAAACTGCTCTGTCAACAATTTTATGAAAATATGTATCGTGCACAATATTGAACGTTTGCTGAGCTTTGGGAGAGGAGCTCCAAAAAAAAACAAGTTTTACCTTGAAGAGTTCAAACACCATGTGATACAAATGTGATGGAACGTAGACCATAGTGATGGGCTTTCCCTTTTCTTTGACTGTTGGAGCAAAACATGATCAAAGATGGGACTAAATTATATTAGGTCAGATACAGGTGAAATCACATCAGTGTGTGCGTGTGTGTGTGTGTGTGTGTGTGTGTGTGTGTGTGTGTATCAAAACAAATTACCATTGAATTCCTCCAGTACCAGCTCTGGAGAGTTCATGTAATACCGATCACAAAGGTTTCTTGCATTTTCATAGGCGTCTACAAGGGACAGATGTGTTTTTAAGAAAGGCATAGAGACAGCTGACAGTTACCTGAATAGCAACATATTTTAACATCGTGTCACAGCATGTAACTCATAAAATCATGACGACTACTGGGTTCAATTAAACAAACATTAAACGAGCGTTCTCACCCCTGACCACCTCACTGACACGGCAGTTGGGATCAATACTGCCAATCTGTTTAGGATGAGCTGGGTTCACCTTCACTTTCCCACCAAAGAGCAATGCTGGAATGAAAGAAACAGGGATGTGATCAAGAACACAGAAAAACGTTGTGTGTCCACCGACCCCAAAAAACCTAAAATCCTTAGAAAAAGGAAAGAAAAACACATCCCTGGAGAAGTGCACATGCACTACAGTACAAAGTATTAATTATTTAAAGGGAAAATCCACCCTAAAACAGACTTAATATTGGAAAAACTAAAACTGAAATGAAACTATCTTGTCTACTTGTAAAACTAAAAAATATAAACGAAATAAAATAAAAATATATGTTATATGTTACATGTTTTCAGTTTTTGTCTTTTTATTTATGTGTACGGTGAAAAGAATGGACACTGGGCAGGGTTTTTGCTATTTTTGCTGAAGGCTAATCTCACCACTAGATGGCACTATCCTGCTGACCAACCTGTTGGACCCCCCAAACACCCATCTGGTCCCATTTGGGATTATTACACAAATTGCTCTGCTTTTAATTTGTGCAGCATAAAACCAAGTAGTCCCAATTTAAAGTTAGTTGAGGATGTACTGAGAAATGTTTGTAAATAATTTTTATAAAAAATTTATGATTATTATTATGACACACCCTAAACATCCCTAAAACAGAATGTAGAGAGGATGCAGTGCGCACACAGGGCTCTGGATGATATGTTCTTTCAAAAAATAGATTCACAAACAAAAGAATATTTACATTACAATGTTTATAGCGCCATGTAAGCCTACGCAGGCTGAACATCCCTTGTCCTTGATACATGACACTTGAATAAACAGCTCAGTCGTTCACAGGCGTAGACAGGGTGCAAGTCAAATCAGGCTCATTTGAAAACCTTATCTACCGGTCGGACATAAAAGCTGGAGCTAGAGCAAGCTGGAGCAATGCCTTTGAAAATGACTTTGGGTGTGTGGACTCATTCAATGTTTGAATCCAAATGATTGTTCATTCACTGTGGCAACAACAGTTGTGCGCCTATATTGCTGTAAAAATCAAGCTATGTACTGTGGTTGTGCCCAGAAAATAGGCCTCCCATTCACTGTCAATGGAGCAGCTGGGAGATTTCTCTCTTCATGACATCAAGAGTCAAAAATGACAAAAAAAAGACAAAAATCTATACTGAAATGTTATAGCATCATAGCAATATGAGCATTCTGCTGCTCAGGGGATTTTCCAATCAACTACATGTGTGGCATTTTGTAAGATTAATGATTAATGAATAATATTTTAATAAAGTAAAAAATAATGTGAGTATTTCTATATGCAGCACATCTACTCACTGTGCTGGTTCAGCAGCATTCTGATGGATATCCTGCTCATGTAGAAACGATCCAGGAAATACTGAACGTTTTGGCTGACGATCGGGTCTGTCCCATAGGCCTCTTTGTACTCCACGACTCCCTGGGCCATGGTGGGAATGACGTCGTTGTGACGGTTTCTGATTTTTATTACCGCATCTGTGAAACTACATCAAGACATATCAGAAAGATTACAGCTAGGCATGAAAAAATACAACAATTAGGTGAGCTGTTCCACTGAAATAAAGTGAAAAAAGAAAATGATGTATGTTTTAATCAACTTACTCATATGTCACTTTCTCATCATCTGCGTTTTTTTCTTTGAACTCCAGAATCTCCTGAAGACTTTGCACATACCTACATGGAAAGAAGCTTTAATATCCACACAACGGCTCTGGCCATACATGAAGTGGGAGACGACTGAGGAAAAGGGAGGATTAAACCTGCGTACCAACTCTGGACCAGCCGAACAGATGGAGTCCTGAGCAGGTTATCCGGCAGCAGATTGATCTCTTTCATGATGTTTGCCAGCCTCACGGGCAACTCCTGCCTCAGGAAGGCAAAGGATGTTCTCTCGCATGCATTTTCTGAGCCTGGAGGGTGTAAATCTTGTGTAAGTATCACAACACAAGTATTAAATCTTAACATTCTTAATTTGAGAAATATTAAGCACAGGAGCCACAGGTTGTTTAGAGATGTCACACAAAAAACTGGTGATCATTCAAGCTGCTGAGGAGTTGATGGCTGACCTGTGCATACAGTATTTCAAGTGTGTGTTTGTGTAGGAGTGTATGAGAGCGTGTGTGTGTGTGTGTGTGTGTGTGTGAGAGAGAGAGAGGGAGGGAGAGAGAGAGAGAGAGAGAGAGAGAGAGAGAGAGAGAGAGAGAGAGAGAGAGAGAGAGAGAGAGAGAGAGAGAGAGAGAGAAAATCCCTTACCAAAATCCAAGAACTGCTTCATTGAAAGAGGGGAGGGTGAAAATTTAGAGTAATGGTCAATGTCCTTCCCTATGGAGACACTGCTCCTCAAAACCCTTAAGATCCTCATGTTGTCTGGTCCTGTGTTGGCTCGCTGCTGGCTGACGGAGTTACTCAGTGTGTGTCACAGAGAATGATTAACATTGATCATCCGCAATACAATCCTGCATACGTAGCTACATACAGTATGTTGACATTAGCCAGTTCGCTAACATGGGCAGCTCTGCAATGCACTCTTTACTTTAGCGTTCTGTTATCAAGTAGTTTCGTGAAAATAATGCACCCATAGTCACTGCTGTCGCGAAATATACCAAAACATGCGATATTGCGATTGCTTAAGCTCAGTCCATAGCTGTAGATAATGTCAACAGGGCCAGGTGGCTCTGCGATATCAGTTTTAGGAGCTAGTCCAGAGAGGAACATAGCGTAACGAAAGATGAAAGTCGCAACTACTTCCGTCTTTGCTCAAATGTCCAGACTCAACTGCTTCAAAGATTCCTACAGTATCTTTTTTGACAATTTGTTTAGCCATAATGCAGTCTTTAGGTTTCCGTACTGTTCGCTTCCCGCGCAACTGTGAGCAATCAAATAAAAATGTTAATCGATTTTTGTGTTGTACCTTACGTCGTTTTCACGTATATGTGCGCATGTGCGAGATCATTGATCTAACGTTTTCAACCACTCGAACAGAGGATTTTCCTCCTCATAAATATAATATCTTTGACTAACTGGGGTCCATGGTCCTAAACTGCGTCATTTCCTTTAGTCAGCTACAGAAATGCCTGCTTGAAGTACTAGCTTGTTAGCGGGCCACGTTGTTCTGATGGATGTGTTATGAGTTTTGATCGCCAATCTTGGTCAAGGTAACGTTAGCAAACTGTTGATTGTGTCTATTTAACGTTAACGTTTGTAAAGTTGTCTTAGGACACAAACTTGTTGCCCGGTAATTTCGGTGGAACCGGCTCGTGTTTGTGACCCGCCAAAAGCTAAGGAAAGAGCTCGGAAGTGGACATTTCGTTGCTGTTGCTCCATATATTTATCATTTTGTTACCCTTCCCTGGAAGAGAGAATGAGTGGCGGATTCAACTTTGGCCAGGCCTCTAACACGGGGTTCACATTTGGAGCCCCTAAACCCGCGGCAGCAGCCCCCGCCACTGGTTTTGGAATGGCAACCTCTGCACCTGCAGCCGCAGGCGGAGGCTTCTCCTTCGGGACCCCCAACCCTGCTCAGGCTATGACCGCTCAGGCCATGACCGCTCAGGCCATGACCACCCAGGCCATGACCACCCAGGCCAGCACCAACCCCGCCGGGGGGTTTAGCTTTGGCACCCCGGCCAAGAGCACGGCAGCCCCCGGAGGTTTCTCTTTCGGGACTCCCACCTCCAGCTTTAATCTGGGAGCAGCTCCTCAGCCGACAGTACCAGCGGGTCTCACTTTAGGCTCCACTGCGGCGCCTGCCCCCGGGTCCGGGTTCACACTTGGTGGCAGTCTCTCCACACAGACCACCGCAGCTGTCCAGCCTGCAGGAGGGGGGTTCAGCTTTGGGACTGTCCCCCAAGCTCAGCCTCAAATTCAAGCTCAAATCCAACCTACAGTAGCAGCAACAACAGCACCACCACCAGCAGCAGCAGTACCACCAACCGGTTCCCTCTCGTTAGGAGGGTTTAGCTTTGGTGCAGCCAAGGTCCAGGTGACCACTGCTGCAGCCTCCACTGCCGCCCCAGGGGGAGGCTTCTCCTTCGGCAGCCCTGCTCCCTCCACACTCTCCCTGGCCCCCCAGCCCACGGCAGCATCAACCGCTGCACCAACAGCAGTCCAGGGTGGAGGATTTGCTTTTGGGATCAAACCCTCATCGACCCCAGCTCCTCCCACAATGGGCCCATCTACCCAGGCGGCCCCGGCTGTAGTGCCTTCACTGTTTGCTGCTCCTATCACAACAGCAGCCGCTCCCACTGCAACCGTCACTGGCTTTGCTTTGGGTGCCACTCCAGCTTCACTAGCGACTGTCGCCCCTGCGACGACTACAGCAGCTGCTGGAGGCCTGAGCTTCATGCTCAAACCCCTCGGGGCACCTGCCACCACCTCTGTCCCTGCCTCTGCTGCTGCTGCCACCATCGCAGCTGCCACGACAGGCGCTGTTACAGGCTTTTCACTGGGTCTCAAACCTGTATCCACCGCAAGCACCGCAGCAACCGCATCAGTCAGCGCAACTATAACAACCACCGCCCCTCCAGTAATGTCCTACGCCCAGCTAGAGGGTCTCATCAACAAGTGGAGTCTTGAGCTGGAGGACCAAGAGAGGCACTTCTTACAGCAGGCCACTCAGGTGAACGCCTGGGACCGCATGCTGGTGGAGAACGGGGAGAAGATCACATCGCTGCACAAGGAGATGGAGAAGGTGAAGCTGGACCAGAGGAGGCTGAACCAGGAGCTGGACTTCATCCTGTCCCAGCAGAAGGAGCTGGAGGACTTGCTCTCCCCGCTCGAGGAGTCTGTGAAGGAGCAGAGCGGAACCATCTACATGCAGAACGCAGATGAGGAACGCGAGAGAACGTACAAGCTTGCCGAGAATGTGGACGCACAGCTGAAGAGGATGTCGCAGGACCTGAAGGAGATCATCGAGCACCTGAACACATCCAGTGGCCCAGCAGACACCAGTGACCCGGTAGGAATAAACTATTTATTATTAAAGCTGCTGTTATGACTCATTTTTGGTACTTTGACATGTTAAATTAACCCTTTTGTCTTCTTTCCCCCCCCTTAGCTTCAGCAGATCTGCAAAATTCTCAACGCCCACATGGATTCACTTCAGTGGATCGACCAGAATTCGGTTCTTCTGCAGAGGCGAGTGGAGGATGTGTCCAAACTGTGTGACACCCAACGCAAGGAGCAGGAGAAAACCTTTCGCTTAACATTTGACTGATGTGCAGTTAGTATGTTGACATGTGAAATTGATATGATGCTAATTTTTTAAGAAATATTTTTCCAGTAGTCGTAGACAGGGATGTCTCTTTCCAGGTGTTCACATTTTTTTTTGGCTGTACATCCAGTTCATTCATCATAATTGCTGTTAATCCTGTTTTTCCCATCACTTTATGCTTTTTTTCTGTTGTTTGGATCACATGAAGATGTATATTTTCAATGCAACTGCATATAAAGCATTGATTTCTTCTGGTGAAAAATGAAAATCTACTCTGTTCCCATGTAAACATTGCGCTTATATTAAATATTCTGATAAAATAAATATGTGTGAATCAAGGCTAAATTTTATGGGTTAGCTAATAAAGACAAGAACTAAGATTTGTGTTATGAAGTATTGTAATTTATTTCTCTGACAATATATCAGTCACAGAGGTAGAAGCTTCAGTGTACAAAACCAATCAATGTCCGTGCAAAATTTCTCCTGTACAGGAAGATGTAAAAAAAAAAAAAACGTTTTTTATAATATTGTACTTTCTGTTATTGTGTATAGAAGGCAATGCAGATAGAAACTGACATGTCTTTAAAAAAAAAAAGATGTTAATGGAAATGAAATTCACCAGTAGAGCTTAATAATTTTTTTTTTCAGCATTTTTATTTCCTCCCTCAACATCTCAACACATTCATTTCCAATCACATTTATCAGAAGTTATTCATACATTTCAGTTGCTTTTCACCATCTTCCCTTTGGATTTATTAGTTGGAAAGACAATCATATGAGTCATTCTTACTTCAGTAAACTACATACAGTGGATGCTACCTGAATGCCGTAACAGTGTCAAGAGGTGAAGAATGCATGTTTCCATGAAAAACTAGACTGCCTCTCAATTTGTTTTAAATTCTGTAGGCCGAATCCCATCTACACCTTTTATTATTGTGAAGTGACGATGTACCCAAGTGTCATCATTCCACAAACAACTGAAACAGCCCGTCTTTTGTGTCCATTAATGCTGACCTCTACATATTTTTGTTCGGAAATACTGAAACAAAAGCCTCAAACACCAACATCAAAAATATATTGCTTTACATTCATATTACACTCATTCATCTTAATTGTTGCAAACATCAACAAGGGGTCTGGTGGATCTCCCCTGCTTAGACTTGTGAAAAAAGACAATTGTTTTGAACGCTGTGCCATGCATCTATGTAAATAAGTTGAACACTTTTATAATGTGAAAGGAATCTGAGTCTGAGGCTGTTAGACCCTGTAGCTACTTTTTAGTGAGACTGTGCAACTCCAGAAAAACAGCAGTAAACTTTGCCCTTTATTGTTCTGCTCCAAAGCAGCCTGAAGACAGAAAAAACTCTTTGGCTAAATGAAATTGGCTTTAACAAAAAAATAAATATACAGTGTGCTTAAGATTTTAAATATGTACAAAACTTACAACATTTTGTCATCTATACATTACAAAAATTCAAAGACATGATTTTGATCCAACTAATTCAAAGTAAGCACGAGGATTATCTACAAATAAAAAAAAAATCACTGAGCATCATGTTCACTAAATGAACATAAAATAAAAAGTTCAGTGGGTTTGTGGCTTGGCAACATTTAATAAAAAAACAGGTGATCCCTGTCTGCAGAATCATTTGAACAATGAAAGGTTTCATGAGTAGCTCTCGTTCTCACTCCAAGACGTCAGCCACTGCTTTTTCTCAAAAGGATCAAACTTGACTTTTCCATCTTTGTACGGAGGAGATTCCTTTCTTATTCGCACTGCGTGGTATCGAGGAACGCTGTCGTCGTACTTGGAGCGTCTGAAGAATCCACACTGGGAAGGGAGATAAACAGCATAAACTGTGTGTTATTAACATGGATGAACAACTGCAATATGCATGTACACTGTATATGATATAATAGAAGAAGTGTTGCAGGTATGTTAACGCATGCTTTGCAGGGGAGAAGTACAGTGTTTAAAATGATATTTCAAACAGCCAAGCAGGGAAGGCGATGTCAGCAAAAAGCACCTGCAGAGCAGAAAGTACAATACACTTTTTGAACAAAGGGGTTTGAAGAAGAAGAAGAAAATGTTAAGCCTGTTGTGGAAGAAATATCAATTTCTTGACAAAATTCAGAGACACATACTGTACACATACCAGAAACTCTATGATTTTCTCTCCAACATGGAATGGTTTATCTATTAAATAATCTTTTTCACTTACATTTATGCTTAAAATTTCCTAGATACCTGTTTCATTAGCTTGGTACAATATGTGTCTGGTTGAATTTTGTACGTTAAGTCTGCTGATTTGACAGTAAAGCATTTCCTTAAGAGAAAAGTGAGTTCATTAGTGTCTGTCGTTACCACGCTCCATGCCGACAGTTTATTTTTACCCCGGTTCTGAGAGCATAAATGTGGCTTTACGCCTCAGCAGAGAGTTTCTCTTTGTCAGAGGGCTGAACATGGATTTCTGCCTTGTGATACGCAGCATCGTATTGGTCTTTTGGAGCTCTCTTGAAGAAACCACACTGAGGGGGAGCAAGGGTGATGAGTCATTAAGGGTGACAAACTAAATTAATAAAGAATCTGCGGCCAATACGACCTCCTCCCACAAATATCAGAGAAATGCATTTTGTTGCTACCAACATGGTGAAGCTGTCAATATCCATCACAGTGAGAATTCTTTTTATCCAGTAGAAACACATAAACACACCATCTGTTCACTTCATCTTTTATATATTTTTTTTGTTGTATTATATAGGCTATATATTGTATATCATTTAAAGTCACAAGGAAACTGCATTCTGATGGTGTCTTGTTTTGTAATTTGGTGTATTTCCAACTGAAACAGGACATAACATGGGGAGGGGCAGCTCAAAAGTTCAAAAATCCTTTGCACACAATCTTGAGTCATCACAAATTCCAGCCACTGGGACGTAACAATGGCGTCTTTCCAGGGTGAACACCAAAAACTGCACCCATGTACCATGTTGCCACTTGTGTCACTTTGAGAGTTGTTAAGTTTCAAGTTTCATATTATGGGGGTGGGGGGATTCAAAAATCCGTGATAGTATCATTGGTTGGAATTTTATGAACACCTACTGGTACATCATGAAGTAACCACTAAAGATACACTGTTTTCCAGGAAGAAGAACATTTGGATTTCAATATAAAAGAGAGAAAATAAAAAAATTGTAACTAAATTAAATAGGTGTGTTATGATATAGATAATTAGTACAACAAGGTGACAAAAAAATGTTCATTTCATTGTGACTTTAATACCTTTTTCACATCATTCAGTATCTTTTACTCTGTGTTCACAAACCAACACCTCTATTTTTTTTTGCAATGACCCAATTTCCCTTCTGGAATCAATAAAGTTCATCTTACATGATCTTATCTAATGTGACCAGGCAGTAACATGATGATGTAATGGCTGTGACCTCACCTTCCAGAGTAGAAACACTAACAACGCCAACATCAAGATCCCAGCAAGAACAGCCACCAGTATGATCCACCAGGGAACGCCGCCGTACTGCGCCACTGTCTTCTCTGGGAACACGGTCACTCTCACCTGCAGGGAGCATGGAAAACAGTGGAGGGGGGGAATGGTAATGAGGTGATTCAGGATGAAAATTAAGTCTTAACATCTTTATATTCATATTGGTATTTCACACATATGGCTGGATTGATGCCACTTACCTGAGTCTCAGCATTTCTCAGGATCATGTTTTTAGCAGGAGTATCAAGCCTGAGCGAGGCTTTCACAATTATATCAAGGTAGCTAAGAGAGGCATAATTCTGTTTCAAAACAAAAAAAAGTCAGTCAGTTAAGACAATCACATACAAATCATGAGGTTTAATTCCAGGGCATGATTAAAAACTGATGTGAAACATGGACATGCCCCTGTAGCGGAGTCTTAAAGTACAGCATGTTACCTCAAGGAAGGTTGAGTTCCACAGACGAGACCTCAGTGCAATGACTGCTGTACTGTCCAAACCCTGCAGGGGGCACTTGATCACCACACATCTGGCATCATACCCGTTCCCACACATCTAGAAGGAAAAACAGTCTATTAGACACCCTGGCTGCCAGTAAAAAAAAAAAGTCAAAATCTCTGTTATAGAGTGTGGATGCGTCCACAGCAAAACTCACCAAAACTTTGCGCTTTCTTTGGTCCAATAGTAAAGAGATTTTGCCACCAGATGTTTTTCTTTCCCCGGTTTCACGCTTTGTCCTGGACACAGAAGACTCCTGAAAGAGCATTGCTACTCATTAATTCAAATTGGAATTGATCAGAGGAAGTTTGCTTATAATCGCTGAGTTCTCACCTCTGAATTTACTACAAGAACACAAACATGGAGGGACAAAAACACTACCTGGATGTGTTTGAGAGAGTTGATCTCGGCCTCAGGAGAGCAGGGGATTTCCTCCAGACCGGTGGTGGAGATCTTCACCAGGTACAGGAGCCACTTCCCATCCACGTTCTCTTTGGGCCACTGGATGTTCAGCGAGGCCGTGCCGAAGGACTTCAAAGGCTTCCCCAAGTTGTTTATCTGGGGGAAAAAATCAATATGGTCAGTCCTGGGTATAGCATACAGTAAGGAGTCTCAAATTAGATACCAGTAATGACACAATGATAATATATAAAAGTAAGTCTGATGATTAAACTCACTCTGAATTCATAGTTAATCAAACTGCCAATCTCATCTTCCGTCTTTATGGCACTCTCTCCTTTCACAGCACCTCCGAAATAAACCTGGGAAGGTCTTGCTACCCTGATGCAAAACAAACAAAAATCTTCAGGTACTGTATATTATCAATTAACAGTTGAAACTATCAAACAATAGTTAAACACACCGCTAACCCTCTAGTACTTACCCAGTGACTGACAGTGACAGTTCAATCACCACTTTAGCCTTTACTTTCACAGTGGCCATTTTTTCTTGCACACTGGTTCTAAAAGAAAAAAAAAAACCAATATGTTGAGTTATATTCATAGTAATTTACCTGTCAAATATAGGAAATGATTTACTGTTGAGCATGGTTAATGAATTATTACACGCTGCAGTCCCATTCCCTGTCATTTGCAGAACACAGTCCAGACCTGGACATGAGGCTGAAGCAGCTGTACTTACGTCTGGAGCTGTAGGTCGACTTCAATCTCTGTGGTGTCGAGAGATATTCCCACAGTGCTCAAGATGATGTAAAATGTAGCCTTGTGAGAAAGAAAGAAACATTTCTCAAATTTAAATAACCGCAGCAAAGTACCAATGAGCAAATAAAAAACTAATGCTGAAGACAAGTCCGTACCTCTGAGTCTCTCTTAAACGGATTCCCCAGCTCACAGTCTGCTTGAGAGCCGTTCTGATTGGCAATACAGATGATTTGTTTTTCCCTCTGGAAGAAAACACATTGTAATATTATGGCACCTGAATGGTTTTTAAATTGCGAATCTGACTGTAATTAGCGGCATCTGTACCACTGCATCATTTACATGTTTTTTGTTGTTGTTGTTGTTGTTTTTTACCGTTGTTTTATGCGAGCGGAATCCAGAATAGGAGAGTGTGTCTGGAAACGTCCCGACCAGCTTTGCCTCGTGGGCGTCGTCTCCGTTCCGGTTCCTCACCGTCACCTGCAGCGCCAAGTCCTTCTTCTGGTCGTTCAGAGAGAACACAGGCAGGCCGTTCTCACTGCAGACACGCAAAGATGAATCAGAGGTACACATTACCTTATAGCCATTACATAGACAAGTTGGAAAAAAAAAACATCACTCCCCATCTCCCACCCAAGTAATGGAAAGATTCTATAGATTTTATAACTACTAATGTAACTGGGAATTGGAGGTTTGCTAAATGAGGTGGTTTGCCATACGCAGGTCCAAAGGTGCAGCAGTGCACTCACAAATAGTGCGATTAGTTGATTAAGTCATTAGTCGATCAACAGAAAATTAATCGATTGTCATTTTGATAACAGAGTAATTGTTTTAGTCATTTATCAAGTAAAAATACCAAACATTTGCTGGTTACAGCTTCACAAATGCAAAGATTTTCTTGCTGTTCTCCGCTTCTTATCATTATAAAATGCTTTGGGGTTTTTTGGCAGCTGCTCAGACTGAAGACATCACTTTGGGCTCTGGTAAGTTGTGATGGGCATTTGTCATTATTTTTGACATTTTATAGACTAAATGATTAACCGATTACTCTGAAAAAAATTATCAATAGATTAATCGATAATGACAATAATCGTTAATCACAAATGAGGACAAAACATGTATCACAGTGGGCGACCCCCACAGTCATCTACGTAAACACCCACTTCCCAGCACCCAGAGTGACATCACAGCTGGATGCACAGTGTAACACTGGCAGGGAGTCACTGGGGGAACTGGAGAGGAGCAGTAACCACCCAATAATACATCACACCTTCCTCCACATATGAAAATGTGAAAACTGAAAATGTCTCAGCCAACTGATATCTTGCTTTAAGGATTAATTTTACCCGATCTTAAGACTTTGAGAAATTATATTTGAACTTATGTTGTTTAGAAAAATATAAATGTTTGTACTCACATGGGCAAAGGGGGGAACACATCCTGGTTGTTTTCTTTGTAGCAGAATTTGTAATGCATCTGCAGGTTACTCTGGCAAATATTATCACTTCCACATCCCTCTTTTAAGAAGTTGACCTACAATAACAACAAACAGTAACAACATCACATACATAATTTCATACATCATCCACTGTTAACAGTACTTAATTCTCTCTATTAAATGAGCTGCTTTGTTTAGTAATAGGCTAATTGCTGCAGCCTGAATGTTTACCTCAGTGACAACTTTGCTGGCTTGAGAGGAGTCCAGTATGGGAATAAGCTGAGGCAGAGCGTTCTGTCTCTTCTGTCGCTTGGTACCTACAATTCCCACTGACACCTCGATGGGAACGCCACGCAGTTTGTCCTTAATGTTTTCCTGGGCAAAGCAGAAACATCCATGGTAGTGTAGAGCATAATACTTATTTTAAAGGAGGATAGGAATGAAACATTTCCTCTGTTTATATACATATATGATCAAAATGTAAAAAATCCATCCTTTCTTTTCCCCTCACTAAATAGTTGCTAAAACCAGGCAGGTTTGCAGCATTTGAACTGGAAAACATCATGAAGAACACAATTCTTATCTTGAACCATAGTGTACTTGAGAATAAAATCATGAAAAGTGAATAATATGGGACATTTAAGGTAAGTGACAAAGGGGTTGTCAAGATCTTCTCAAGAAGTTCCACTGATGCATTTTGACTAATTAGTGTGGCAATCTGAACTAAATGTCTTTTGAGAGTGAGAGAAAATATAAGAGGAAATGTCATTCACAAGTTTCTTTCACAGAATACATTTGGGTTTTTCTAGAACTACAACTTTCTCTCTCTCTGGCTCTGAACATAGCTTACTGTGAGCTCAAACTGCTCCTGACTGTTGCTCGCTGAGTGGAAGATATCCTGCCAATGTTCTTTAGTTGTCAGAAATTACCTTAAGTTTGACTTTTGTCTTGATGCATGCTCTCTTGTTCTGTCCGCGGAGGTCCAGGGTGCCAGTAGACTCGTAGTCTTTGTCGGTTCGGGACTTGTTGAGGAACATCACTCTGGAGAGCAGCCCTTGTTTCCTTCGATCCCCCTCCACCTCAAAAGAATAGCTGATAGCTGTGGGGAAAAGGCACGTAAGAAAGGAGAACTGCACAGTCCTGGATCTGGAAAAAAATATTGTGTTGTTACCATTTCACTTACTTAGTTTGGGGCTGTAGGATGCTGGGTTTGCTTTATAGGTGAAGCATGCCTCAACAGTGAAGCTACGGATAAGGAATGGATTATTAATCAATTATAACACAGGGAGTTTTGAATATGAGGCCCCATGAAATATTATAATACCTACCAAATGCTGTTACCGCAGGTTTTCTTTGTAAGGTCAATTTCCCTTGGAGTTATTTTGACATCCTTCTTGATGCTAATGACCGGCCGTGCTCTGAAAGACAGGTTGTTAAATAAAGTTGTGATAGAAGTCAGTGGGGTTTGAATTGCAGTGTAATGGGTAAGGAGATAATTACCTGTAAATGAGAGCTGTATCTGAGAGAGAGCCTATAGCCAGATCTGGGTAATAGTTACTATCCAAGTCCATGTTCCCTGCCAGAGAATATCCAAACAATCTGATGTTGTTTTGTCTTCCTGAAAGGATCTGTAATGAAGGGAAAAACAAATGTTATTTGACTACAATTTCACACTAACACTATTTTTGTGACACTATTAACTCTGTTATCTGAAAAGTTTGCCATAACGCTTGACCAAAGCTCCACAAAACCAACCTGTGCAGGCTTGGTGTTGATTCCTTGGGCAGAGCCATGATAAATGTAGACTTTTCCCGCCCCAGCGTCGTCATAGGGAGCGCCGACGGCAATGTCTAATAAGAGAGAAACCAGTTAAAGTAATGGAAACGAATAGAGAAAGGGTCCAGTAAACAAGCTAAAAAAAAGGACACCTAAATTACCTTCATAAGAGTCCTGATTGGTGTCCCCGATGTTTTCCACTGCCAGTCCAAACATTGAGTCTTTGGTTCCATTGAGGCGGATGGGAGTGATCTTGTTCCACTTCCCTGCCTGGTTGATATAGACATAAACGGCCCCTCCCACATCTCCGTCCTTCATGAAGAACTGAGGGGCTCCTACAACTATATCTTGCCATCTAGATCACAGAAGGAAAGGAAATCGTTTAATATCAGTATCATGTAGAATGTAAACCAATAGGTGAAGAAAATCCACAGTAAGGTAAACACTTAAAATTATATATCAGAACCACAAAAAATGACAATATGACAAAGAAACCAGTCTGTTAAAAGTCTCAAAGCCATCCATAATATAATGCCAAATCAGCTGTATGCTAAAGCAGAATAAAGACAGTGAGAAATGTTACCCACCCATCACCGTTCAGGTCAACTACTGCCACATCGTATCCGAAGGAGGAAGCCAGTCCCGGACCCTCCAGGATGAATTCTGGGGAGAGTCTGGTGGAGGCTTCGCTCTCTTTCTTTAACAGGACCACGGCTCCGCTATGATTGGATCTGGGTGCTCCGGCCACAATTGTCAGGCCTCGGCTCTTGGTGATGCTGTGTCCCGAATCAAGGGAAAATCCTACAGTGTGAGAGATGTTTTAGGACAGAGCGTCTTACACTGAGAACGCAGAACAGGCTCCTCTTTTAAACCGTAAAAATGAACAAAAAGAGAGACATCCACAAAATGTGAAATTGTGATGAAATGTCATGTTTAGCAAATAATTCAACCCTGACAAACTGCTGACAAACAGGATACGTCAATACACACAACATAGCTCACACAGTCAGAGTCTACCTGCTCTGTGAATAAACACCCACCTAGGTAGCTGTTGGCAGGCACAGGCACAAGGTCAGGGTCCAACAGGTTCTCATCTCCAACTTCATAAGGGCCATCGTCATAAAATCCCATTTCCAGCAAAGTGTTGTTCTTTTGCTCCGCTCGTACAATACCTGGAGAGGTGGTGAAGGGTGCAGTAGATGGTACAAGGCAAGAAATGAGAAATATTAACTGTGGGGGAAAAATCGCACAAGAAAACAGACAAAGAACCAATGACAAAGAACAAACGAGTACTAATATGAAAAAATTTGGGTTAACAGAGTGAGAAACTTGCAATAAAATCTATTTAAACAAATGATTCCCCCATTAAATAAAAACAGTGTATAACATGATGACTGTGACTGATGAAGTATGTCATGTCACAGCTTCACTGGCTTCTAGATGACAGTGTAATTCAAAAAACAGTAAGTACAGTAAAGTAGTCTATCACAGATTCACTGTAACATTAACTGGTAGTTATGCTAGTTAGGGTCATTAAGGTCTGACCTCTCCAGTTGTAAGCTCCTGGTGCTCCAAACACCAGATAATGGTAGTCCTTGGTAAAGGTGGCAGCCAGACCCTGCTGGCAGGACCCGAACCTCTCGTGGCCTCTGGCTCTGCCCTCACAGAACTTCCAGTTGCCCCCGTCCTCATCAGAGGAGGTGTCGATGGTCAGGTCCTGACTCAGAACGTAGCAGCGCCCTGTGATGTCCCGGGACTCCTGAGCCGTGTTCACGAACAAGCGCCTCTGGTAGCGATGAGCGCAGGTCTGACATGACGAAACAGAACCGTGTTAAAATCCATGTCCTTCATGATACGTGATAAGACCAGGACCAGGACAAAAGGCCAGTGATGGTTCAAACACATGAGTTGACTGCATGTGACTGTATATGCATTCTAATGTTTTTCTACTGTTTTTTTCTACTCTGTGAATCTTTACATTGAATCTGGTGGTTCCTTGAATATTGTAGACATATGGATGTGAATTGCCTTTCTTGGTGATGAATGGCCTTTCTAGACATTCTATTTCTAGGCTCATTCTGATTGCCCCGTGATGTCATCGATTTGGAACACCTGTTTTGTAGCTTATCTGTCACTGAGATGATGTGATATTTTATCCTGAAGAAGGCAACCTGTGCCGAAACATCAATCCATAATGTAAAATAAAACTATTGCATCCCCCTCGTCTCTTGACTGCAGGACTTACCACAATCTTTCCCCCTGGTCCCTGGCTCTGAACCGTCACCCCCATCCATTGGTTTTCCTTGTTCTCAATACGTACGTCCTCTTTGAAAATTTTACAACAAAGACAGGGATTAACAGCACATTAACATGAAATCAATTTCAAATTGATAACCTAATAAAGAACATTAAGGATGGCCCAGTCTACAATGAAGTCTCAATACAATATTTGGAAGGATGTAGATAAGGTAAGACCAATTTCTCACCTTCATTATCGAATTCAATGCGCTCACAGTCATTGGATTGGGTGATTTCACATTTATAAAGGCCTCCAGTAATGTTGGCTCTCTGGTTGGCTAAAGCTCTGGCTCTGGGGGCACCAATCAACAGCCTAAAGAAAAAACAAAACAATGTGGTCAAGGTATTATTCAGATACTTAAAGGAAAAATCCACCTTCAGGTACTCTGACACTGTTAGACATCATCAATCTGTGATGTTCAATTCATTCCAGGAGTTATTTTGTGATGGTTTGTGATGTGTTGGAATTTACTTTTTTGGTGTACCCACTTTCCCTCAATCTGCCTCATCTACTTCTTCTTCTTCACTTAGTGTCTTTCTACATTTCCCAGAATGCCTTTCAACAACCCCTAGAGAACATGTCTGAACTTGTTGTGGGTGTAGGTGAAGAGATCAATAGTGATAGTGATCGCAATAGCATAGCAACAGCAAGAGAGAGAGTTTTTCCAGAAGAGAAAAAGCGAGAGTCACGCTGTTTACTCAACATGCAACTTGTCTTGTGGCTGCATTGCATTATGGTCCACTGAGGCTGCTGTCAGTGGGGAAACTGCTATCTCGTCTTCTTCTATGACTGTTGAACTTTGGTACAAAACGGCGAGTCTAGATTGGCCTCGCTCTTTGACACAGGAATTGACACAAAAACCTGACGTTTACCCTTGATGTTTTAAATTCAATTCAATTCAATTTTATTTGTAAATGGTTGAAAATTTTTGTCCTGTCAAACTCCATTGTAGCTGCGGTGGAAATATCTCGACTCAACGTCACATTGTGTACGTTTGGCCTGTTATCCGCAGGAATAAAGAAAATACACAGCCAAACAACAAAATAGACCCAGAAATACAAGTTACATCGCCAATTATAGCTGTTTTTCAAGTGTTAAAAGTGTTTTAGGGAGGATTTTTCATTTAATGCTGGCTTCTTATGTTCTTGCAACTGTCTTTTCACAAATACTGTGTGACACAAGCAGATGGCGGACATATTTATTTATGCAATAGTGCATCTGTTGTATTAAATAATGAATACAATCACAGCTGTGACATTGCAATTGTAATTACTGTATTGTAATTTGTTGTCAAAATGTAGCAAACCTACTGCACCAAATACCAAATATATATCATGGATTATATATTATGAATACAAAAGACATAAAGCTGTTTCTCTACATGCAAGAATGCCTTTGATTTCCATAAGCACTTCAGAAGAGGGCAAGCCAATGAGGGGTCAGCCTTGATGAAAGACTGTTTTATTGTGCTTTGAGTGGTGCTCAATAAGGCACTCAAAGGGCTATTTTGTGATAAGAAACAACATAGAAAACTCCACTGTGGGACAGTAGACTACTGTCCTAACACTCTGCACAGGGCAGAGGAGCACTGGAGCAGACAATCTAATTTGGAGCATGTTCAGTAATGTAATTGTTCTGTACAGCGTTCGCTCACTAACCACAGCTTCTCCCTCACACCCACTTTCTCACAGAGCCTTAACAAGCGTGAAGGGAGAAATGTGTTTCAGGCTTGATTAATAGCCAACAACACTTCAGAGTTCAGAGTTGCGACTGTCTAAGTGCAACTGTAGTGAAAAACACAAGAGTGTAGGACTCGGATGTACTTGGTGGTTGAGAAAATGAGAAAGAATTTCAGTTCAGTTGGCCTAGCAGTGTGAAAGAGGTGATGGACGGCTCACTGCAGACAACCACAGTGAAAGAGAGAAAGAGAGAGAGGGAGAGAGAGAGAGAGAGAGAGGGAGGGGGAGAGAGAGAGAGAGAGAGAGAGAGAGAGTACCAAAACATGTCTGGGTCACATTTTCCAGCCTGGACAGTTACAGCCATACTAGTCATACTAAGAAACACTGAGAAAACACCACCAAATTTCCTTCAACAGTGTAAAGGTCCCTTATTCTTGGTGACAATGTGGCAGTGTGTATGTATGTTGCATCACCATATAGAAGTGTTTCAAGATGTTTGGAAAAAAAAGGACTTTTGACAAGGACATAAGGACGCTACTCTATTAATATATAGAGCAGTGTGAGAACTGACCAGCCCACACATTCGCCTGTGTAGGAATTTTCTCAGAGGATTGGGAGGAAATCCTCTCCACCCTATTCCTCTGCTCCACATGGTTCTGCAGCCCATCTGTAGCCCATCTATTGATCTCTAGGACAGCACTGTGGCTCTTCATTTGCTAAACAAGGACTCTCCTGAGGAGGTCTGCTGTGAGACTGAAGCCACAAACTCTAAGCCCTCCCCTCGATCAACAGCCAGTGAAATGTAAATACACACAAGAGTCAATACAAAGTTACAGTAACTTCAGTTTCACACTGCAGCTGCTGAACTGACTCAGCCTAACATGCTTTAGAAGGTGATGCCAACAGCCCGCTGAAGACTTACTACATATTTATTTTCGGTGTCTATTGAGACATTAGAGGGGCTGAGAGGACTACAGAGTAGCGGAGACTGGGGAGAGAATATTTTGGGAGGATTTGATCCTGGGCCAACACAGGTACATAGTGTCAGAGACAGGGGTTTGGGGTTTTATCCAGCACAGTTTCTGGCCACATGTTTGAGTATTTTGCATCACACTCACACCTAAACATCAAGGGAAGCAAGATCCATGAGGCCACATGCAGGAAAACACCACATACGTGCAGAGCTTGTAACACACAAACACGTGTAACTTAACAGCAGGGCTTCTCAGTACAGCGATAGTTGTAGAATTTAGCAAGTAACTGAAATGTAACATTGACATTTACATGCAATACTCCAGCCTTTTGCATCCAGAGTCTAGTGGACACATGAACAAGCTTTTCAATTTGGAAGAAGGCTGAATTGCAGGATTTCATCTTTCATGTTTTCTTTTTCTGCTGAAATGATTCAAGAGTGAGATTGAAAGGCTAACCTACATGAAATTGACTAAATAAAGGCCAGAACATGTTAGCCTGGAGATGTTTTGCAACACAGCCAGAAACATAATACTCAAAGAAACATCAAACTGCATTGACCACAGTGTAACTATATATGTGACTTCAAGTAAAGGAAGCTGCAGGCTATATTCTTTACCAGGACAGTCACCTGTTAAAAGTAAGTAAACAGGAAAACAACTGCTGCTGCAGAGGCAGTGCAAAACCAAGGGTGGAAGTAACTAACAACAATATTGCTGTAATTAAGTAGCTTTTTGTGCTATTCTACTTTTCTGAGTATTTTATGAAATCAGTAATTTTACTTTTACTTAAGTATGTTTTGACTGAAGTATTGTACTTTGCTACATTTTAAATCACATCCATTACAGAGTACAAACTTTGTAGGCGCTTGTGTTTTCCATGAGCATTGCATTAAAAACTGGCCAGTCGTAAATTGGCCAAACATGGAGCCATTTGCAGTGAACAGTCAGTCAGTCGAGAAGAGAAGAGAAATCTGGTTTTAATTTATTTTGAAAAGTTTGTTTTCCAATCACAACAATCTAGTTTGAACTCTGTTATCTGCCTTTTAGAACTGCATGGAAAAGATCACAGCTTACAGTGTTCTCTTTGGTAAAAAGTAATTTTTAATCTGAGTACATTTTAAATTAGCTACTCTTTAGTTTTCCTTAAGTAGATCTTTACACCAGTGCTTTCATCTCTACTTACGTGGAACTCCAAAGTAACAGCGCTTCTACTTGAGTAGGATGTTTTGGTAGTTTTTTCACCCCTGTGTAAAACCATGGCACATCATGCAGCATGTCTTTCATTGCAGTGTAAATGGGAATGGAGAGTAACCAGTGTGGGTGCACACAGTGACCTGCCTGGTCTTTGTTAACAGATGTGCTCCAGCGCTCCCACAGCTGTGCACTCAAAGCCACCAGAACCACTGCAGCTGTTCTAACTGTTTCAGTTTACACACACACTTTGTGTGGTGCTGACCTTTGATTGGCTGGTTAAACATCACTGATGGAATTAGGCATGAATTTTCAAAGCCCAGATCAACTTCACCTAAAAGTTCAAGTAAAAAAAACCTTAAAATAGCCACATACAGTAGCTTAAATGTAGTAATTAACCTATTCCTGAAAATGTCAAACTAGCAAAACCATGATGTTTAGTTTGCCTGGAATGTCTTGACTGGTGAAAAACTGCTGCATTCGATCTATCAGGTTACAAATGCACAGATGGCCTGGCATGTCCAGTCAAATGGCCTTTTCTCTGGTTTCATTGGGAGGATGTTATAACCACATCATTAACCCAACAGATTATTCATGGAAGAGGTATCCAGTTCACTGTTTCCAAGAGGCCACATTATGTTCAGTCCTATGGTCAGACATGGATTTCCCAAACGTCGAAACGAAGGAAGACACCATAAAAGGCCCATAAAACAAAGTGTCATAATTAATCCAAGTTGTGCTTTCAATGAAGCCATTATAGAAAAAAGGATACAGTTACAGTTTGTTTGTAAGCATCACAAACAACAGAACACTTTCATCACCACAGATTTCCTTTTCAACTGCGCAAAGACAGGAGCAGTAAAGCGTGGAAGACTTGGGGTTTGGGCGCTGAGACATCACAGGCACTGATTTACACAATCAGAAGGTTATTTAATCAGAAAGGAGCAAACGGTGGGTGGGGTTTGACTGAAGAGGAAAATAGTTATATTTAGTCACACTAGATATGACTATTGCTTCACTGAGCAATAGTCATACTCAATAGTTTATCAGTTGTATCACTTAGAAAAGATGCTTAAATAGAAGTGGCTACCACTCAGTAAAAACACTTTCATGCATACAAATTGTTTTGCAGACTTGTGGTTTCCTGAGCTCCATAATTAGATACCTGGTGAGCGTGCCTTATAGTTTCAAGTTAGGCAGGCTGTTCATTACCTACTTGTGTGCAGCTTTCACTTGGTCGGCTGATTATCTCAGGGTCACATGAGGATTTAGAACTGAGATCATGGCCAAGCAGGGGGGAGCTGCTGTTGTTCCATACTTTCCTGAATTAAAGTGCAATCTAGAGCGTTTCAATACTGACACTCAGTCCCAATTTGTTTTCAACAAAGATATGAGAGGTAAACAATGTGGATAATCACAACCTAAGCTTTTCAAAACTTGAAACTTTAGTAAATGTAACCCAAAATAACAAACATGAATGAAACATGCAATGAAAGATTAAGTTGTTTTTTTCTATTCTATTCACATCCTGAATGAAGCAAACTTTGCTTAGACTAGAAGTTAGCTAAATTTTCTTGTAAATGTGAGACCAATTTGTGCAGTATCTGTGCCAGAGTTGGGGCAGCTTTCTCATAAATCAGCTTGTCTGCCAAACTAGGCGAATCTTCACTTTCCTCTGACTTTTATTGGCTGAAGGCCAGCTATCAGACCACTGTCAAATTCCAAGATTCTGTTTGCCCCACAAATATTACTCAGTTTCACTACGTTTTACTCTTTTTAGACTTGTGACCTGTTACTGCTTGTATTTAGCATGCAGGATTCTCTCAAAACAAAGATATGAACAAAAGAAGCCTTGTAAAAACTATAATTCAAAGACTGCTGCCAACATTTCACGACTTACTGCACGGTACATTCACTACACCGTGAGCTGCCTCTGCATGGGGGTCTAACAGTGGCCAAAACACCATCCAGATTAAATTCCACACGCAAGGCTAATCTGTGGGATCTATGGAGTCCTGGTCTAAATGTTATCAGCCTCTCTGTTTCTCAACGTGCTGCTGCAGTGTCCTGTGGCTGCCAACCAGTGTCTGATAGCTTGTCGAGCCTCACCCCGCTCACAGGCTTTGACACGCAGCTCCCACCCCCCGCTGGAACCAACTGGAACCCCCTCCACACTGGAGAGGCATGGATGGTCCCAGACTGGCTCACTGCACTGACAACAGCTTTTCTGCCCCTCAGGCCTGGCCAAAGGAAATGATTCACTTTATGCATGGATAACCCCTATCCTATTCATCATCAGGCATTCTTCAAATGCCACATTGGAGATTTTTTTTTTTTTTAATTTAACTGTGAAAGCCTGCCGTTTACTTTTATTGTGGCACAAGCTGAAGACTCTACTCTAGCCTGGTTCATTCGTATGTATGTGAATGTTTGCCAGTGTGTGACAGCGGAGTGGCAGGAAGACATCAGTAAACTTGCCTTTAATACTCAGTTAAGTCTTTGCAGATCTCATACTCATCCCCTTCTCAATATTGTTTAAAAATCAAACTTAACTACATGTAATATTGCAGGGTGAGAACAGTTCTGCTAAGTAATTTGTTATAAGAGCTTTAGAGCTCTATGGCACCCTACTAAACTCATTAACATGACATTAGAGTATACTACAGGGTATTAAAAGGCAAAAGATGATTAAAACACTTAAACTGAGAGGGTAGCCGAGTTAAATCAGCTTTTAGAACAATGTTGTACCTACCAGCTGTGAATACAGGGGAAAAAGTTAAAATGCTATCCCCTCAGCGCCCCTTACTCTGACAAAACGGCCGACCTTATACATTTGCATGACAATTATAACCATTGTTTATTCACTTGTTGTCCTTTGACTGCTTCCCATTTCATATTCAGAGGGATCTCCAGCCTGTGTGATCCGCTCACAGGGAGGCAGAGTCTCCTCACCCTCTATTGAAGAATTAAATAATAGGCTAACATGCATCATTTCTGAACTGACACAGCGCTTTGCCTAAGTTTGTTGCCACATGGTATTTCATATAGATGGATTCAGTGTCTGGCATCACGGCCAAATCGATTTATCACTTTGGCCACAGCAGAACATAAGGCTCAGGGTGAAATGAACTGGTATCCTGTCCAAATTAATAGGCTGTGTCCTGTGCAACATAGCCTAAAATAAGCGAATACTAAGTGTAAATTTTAACAGAATAAGTTCAATTAAGGTTAAATCACAGATTATACATTCTGTTATAGGTTCTATCAGTTAGTACAGCTTTAAAGCAAAAGGTTTTACAGCTCATGTAAGAGACGTTCAATGTTAAACGGTTCAACTTCACGCCAAACAGGAGGCAGGCGGTAAAATGTGGTGAACCTGTCCCGTCAGGTGCTTTCTTGTAACGGAGATGCACGGTCACGCCTAAGAAAGCTACAGTTACAGGCGAATGAAAACAAAGAGGAAAAACAACAAAGTAAAGTCGGACAACTAAAAGTATCACTCACATTCTTTTATCTGGGTTGAGCTGCCGGTGCATGGCGAGGGAGAATCCGAACAGACTCCCCGGCTCTCCGTCTTTCCTGAGAACATTATTGGTGTCAAGGTTGAAGGCAAATATAGAGGTTGACTCCAGAAAGTAGAAAAGTGCAACATAAACAGCCGGGCATCCTCTTTGCAGCAGCATCGCCGTATGGACCAAATGCAGCCTGTCCTTGCAGTCCAAAGTTGTGCCGGTGACCCTGCTGCTCCTCTCCCTCTCTGCTCGGTGCTGCTCGCTACTGAAGGCTGCCGCTGTTTTCCCCGGTGGTCTCCGGTCCTGCAGCACAGCGCCCCCTCCGGTGCGCCTGGGAATTACACCACTAATGGCTTTAATGTGAAGATACTGCACAGGTGCCATCCCACTTCAGTTTAAGGTTTGTATTGTATCTGTGTATTGTATTTACTGTATCAATTCTGTGATAAATTAGAAAGATACTATGTGAACATCTCAGCAAAACTATAAGTCCCTATCGGACTTCAATTACAAAGATCACAAGCCTCTTCATATAGCTACATTTCATATGCATTCCAGCAATTTTTTAATTCAGAAGCCATTTTTGTCATTTTCCCTATTAAAGAAATATTTGGAAAGTCTAAAGCGTTGTACAAATTCTATAGCCAAAATGTTAGGTGATTATTTCTGTATTTATGTTTAATGTCTGAGTTACAGTAAATCCTCCAGAAGCTTATATCCTGTTGTACATGTAGGCTATATTTATTCATATTTTACTGCTGATTAAAAAATAAAAGTGTTTGATCTGTAACACATTTACTATCAGTATGCTAATGCATTATTTGGTAATTCACTCAAACACCAAATAGGGAGACAGAATAACCAGTGAAGAACCTCAGTGAAGATTTCTCAGCTATTTCAGTTGCTTGGAGGCAGATACTCAGCATGTCAAGTAGCTCAGCTGAACAAATAAACCTCCCAAATTCAGGCAGACAGACAAGCAGCTAATATATTGAATACCTTTGAAAGGTTTGTAGTCAATTTTAAGATTTAGTGAAAACCCCTGAGGTGTTGTGTGACTGAAAAGAAAATCTGTGAGAATTAATTATTGTTTTGAAGTTATAGTTGGTTATCATGGATTTTCTGGGCAAGGGCAATATATCATGGTTTTGGGATTGATCATCCATCCAAGAAAAAATGGAATAAAATATTAATGCACACTCTCATTAATAACACCTGCTGAACGAAACCATGTTCATGAATTAGTGAATGAACTAGAAGTAATGACTCTTGAAAAAAGAGTTAGGGTTAGCATTCATCCCACCTTAACTTTTCTTACGATGTCGAGGAGAAGGTTTACAGGAATTAGCATCCTTGTTGAATAGGGAGACCTTCAGTCACCTTGGCACAACCTTTTGGTGATGTTCAAGAGAACATTTTACTAAAATTATATGACTCTTTAGGCTTATAACATCCTTTCAGAAGCAACGGAATGAACTAAACTGAATGAACTTTCTCTTCATTCCTGAAAAGCTGACATTTTGGATGTACAGTATGTGGATATGTGCCAGCAGCAGGTCTGTTCTGTTCCAAAACCTGCAAAAAAAACACAAAACACTTTCATTATATCGCTTTCTCACTTCTCCCAGTGTGTCTGGTGGTGTGAAGTTTGAACCGACCTGGACCATACTCACACAGCAGAACACAAGACAATGTGAGCATTGTTGGAGTTAGAAAGCTGTGTGTGTGCATGTGTGCATGTGTGCATGCGTGTGTGTGTGTGTGTGTGTGTGTGTGTGTGTGTGTGTGTGTTGGCGAGGGGGTGTGGGGTGGTTGGTGGTGTCTTAGCACATTCCTAATTGCAACAAATGACTTGGGAGGTTCTAGTGTAAGAGATGTGAATGGTATGTCTGTTGCTGTGGGTTTGGTAACAGATGCATCAGAGCTAAAATATTTCAGTTACATAGATCACAAGCCGCTTCACTAATGTAACCCAGTTCCCTCCCTTCACATGTAACAGTAAAGTAAGATCTACTTCATGTGCTGATCCCCATCCTGCTAAGTTAAATGGTAAATCCAGTGTCCTGACTAGTTGGTGAACACTTGACCAGACAGATAGGAATGTAAACGGTTCTTAAACAGGCTTCTCAACATAATGAGCGGACTGCAGCATTGTCTTAGTAAAAAGGCTGAGGCTCAGGAATCAGATTTACACTGATAAAGATATTTCTGCTCATTTACACAACGATGTTTCACTATCTTGGTCTCAGATGACAGGCCTTCCACTTCCTTATTTTGGTTGTAATTCTGTTATATATCAATGATGTGTGATTTTCACAAATTTCTGACCCTGCTGTTCCCTGTCTTAACATCAAACATTTCTCTTTAAATAAAAGAAAAAGTATTTCATTAGCAACTGTACAATTAACTGTAAATGTTGATTGCAGCATGATTTAAAACATAAAATGAATCTTCCATCGATTGCTTATTGATAATACATAGTAACGTATGTGTAGTCTCTGTAAGACGAGCCTGTCCACACAGGATACTGAGTTGTGATCCCCCAAATAAAACCAAATAAAAAAAAGTGCAATAAAAGCTGCCAATGGCAGTGAAATGGAGATATACAATACATTAGTGCATGTTTACAAAATTCTAAATCCTGATAGGTGATATGATGATATATTGAGAAAATGTTCAGATTAGAGTGATATTGATTGCTAAGAAACATGCCGAGTTTCTTCTTTTTTGAAATATCATGTGATTCATTGGGTTAGGTTTAGTAAATCTATCAGATGCATTATTCACTGCTTGGTCTGTGTGGGTGTGTCCTTCTGTTCATAACCCAACTGGAAAATATATTCTACTCCAGTTTGCCTTGTATGGTCTCGTCTGTGCGTCTCCCATCTGGATCTGTGACCTGGAAGGTGTGTACCCTCCATTACCTGGGTTCACCAGACCACACAAACAGCACTTTTATGTCCACTGTGGCCCTGGGTGGCTGTGTAATATGAGCTGTCAGAGGAGGTGAACCTGCCCGCCATTGTATTGTCTCAGGTCAGCGGGAAAGGAGAAACCGGAGAGATGGTGCGTGTTGGACGGGGGGTTGGGGGGGTTGGGGGGTGCTGGTGGACCCCCACAGGTGACGAGGCCTTTCTGCACAGATTAGCTGCACTTCTGTAGGAACAAAACTGAGCTCTGATTTAATAAAGGTCTCTACGGCTCATATGCCAAATCAGTGGTGACGATTCATTCATTTCTTTAGTGGGTAGAGAGTGAGATCGGATTTCCAACGCTACCCACATACATTCTATCCTCCGTAGGTTTATTGTATTGATTATTGGCAGAGATTACTGAGTTAAAGGCACAGGACGACTGTGGTGAAATCCACCCTTCTCAATCAAATAAAAAGGAAGCTTCAAAGGATTCAATGTGACTTTACCATTCAAGGTTGGGGGAAATATGACTTTATAACATGCTGTTTCATTTGAGCTATGGATCCCTACTTCTCTGGACATACTCTCCAAAAGCAAATATGAACTACTTTTTTCACAATATCAGCATGTTGGAAGTTTAGTTTGACTCTAAAACATATATTGTAGTCTCAAAACAAGAGAAATGCAAGTTTTAATAATGTAATACTTATAAGCAAACATAGGTACAATGTTCTTCTACCCAGTGGACAGACACCTGAAGACAGCATTATAATCTTAGCCATTGTAACCTACAAACTTTGTTCCAGTTGAGGTCTTTTAATTGCATGTGAACACAGTTTTTGCTCAGAGCAGCATATGCCCAAATATTATCAATGATTGGATTTCACTGATTTGCCACCTTCATGCTAAAATTATTGGATTGGATTCAGAAGCGCTGAAACCCGAACCCCTGGTGAGACTGGAGAGCCAGCTCCTTAAGTTTCACTGTAATGAAATCAACATTACAGGGACTGGAGGAGGAAACCAAGCCCACAAGTTATCGGAGAGGCAGGGAAACATGCCCAAAAAGCACAGTTGGCATAGGCATTTAGCCAGCTGTTGTACCAAGGCATTAAACCATATTGGTCACTGTAATGCAACGTTAATAGCGGATGAATTTGTTATTTGAATAAAGGACTTCTATAAGACTTTGGCCAGGCCCTAATACTGCTAACCATGAAGTTTATCCAGCATATAGAGCCAGGTGAAAAGTGATCACTTGCCAATGTAATTTTACACATAATTTTCTACATCTGACTTTGGGAGGTTACTGAGGCATTTGTACATAAAAAAAAAAAATCAGCAGACAGATTCAGCATTGGCTTGGTCTAACATCAGAGCACTGCAGGGTGTGTGCGTGACTAGAGCATTGTCAGTGAGGGAAATATAGCAGATAATGAGATAAATATTGGACCTTTGGACCCACAGAACAATCATTAGACTACAAAACACTTGGATTGTGCTGCACAAGTTGTTTGGAGAAATTTAATGGACATTTTATGCTTTCCTTGGAGCTGTAAAAAGATGGCCCCATTAACTTCAAGAGCTTGGGAGAAGGCTGAGATGAAACTACAGAACAACAAGTTGTGTGTTTGGTACCTACCACTAAAATGGGGGAGAGTAGGTAAGGACTGAATTTTCATTTTGGGGTGAACTATTCCTTTAATTCAGCTTGAAATGATCAACAGTGGAGACTGCCATCTGAGAAAATTTCACCATAGAACTTGTTATAGCAATGCTTATTCTGTGTTGCTTGACTTTATTCCTATTCACTATAGAATATGTAACATCATTGAAGCAGATTGCTGAATTTCACTGTGGTGCCAATGACAGCATCACTCAGTATGGAGTGAGTTGTTCAGATCGCAACACAGACACATCAGCTTAGTAGTGACTCTATCTAGAGACGGGGAACACAAAGACCGCTCACTGTTTTACAGTGGAGGTGCGTGAATGCTGAGTGACTTTGTAGAAGTTGTGTCTGCATCAGCGGCTGTGTGAAGCATGGCGTTAAATCACACTGTGTGAAAGGGGGAGCTGCTGATCCTGGTCCTGTTGTGACAGTGGCATGGCCCTTTGTAGGGAGAGCAGTCGCAGTAAATCTGCTCTGCTCCCCTCTCACAAAGGACTGCTTCCATTTATGGCTCCTGGGTGGGGGGTGTGCCTCTGAATCAACAATGAAGGGAGTGGGACCTTGCAGACCTCACTGAATTCTTTCTCAGGCCGGCCGTGCAGATGACACAGGGAATTCTGGGGAATCCTTTGTTGTCTCTGCAAAGTGCAGAATCGTTTGGCTTTGGTACAAAGGAATGCCCTCTAGGTTGTATTGGCATTATGTCATTACGAACAAGTTATAGGTCGTGATTTTATCTGACTTTGGACTTTTTTTACATTGTGTCGCTGTCGGGTGAAAACCTCATATCTCACAAATGTCAGATTTTCACAAGCTAAATCACAGCATTGTTTTCAGATTGAGGACCATGCATTTTTGAGTTTATCCAGTTGAAAGGGTTTCATTACCTCAAGGGGTCATTGAATTTTCTCATGGAAGACCATGCAATTAAATTGAAATTAAAACATGAAAATCACCAAAATTGGAGTTAAGAGGTTTTCACACAACAGCAGCAATAGGTAAACCAATTATGCTCTACCCATCACTGTCATTTAGTATATTACATATTTCAATCTGTACAAAATGTTCTGTCAGTGTCCTGGTACTGAATCAAACTTAATGGTAATTTTAAATCCTGATTGTCCCATTGTGAAGTATCAAACATTAACCTCAGTATCTGTTATGAGCTCCAAAGTGAAGACTTCCTTCCAGTTGTTATTGTCCGCCACTGCTTTCCATTTAAGCTTTTGTTGTTAAAAATAACTTCTCATCAAGGGAAAAGCCACCATGACTAATGCTGAGGAAACATGTGCTCAGTCATTAGCACCGACGTAAAGGTTTCCAACATAAACTTCACTCACATCCGGGATCCTGCAGATCAGACCCAACACTTAAAACAGAGAGGTCAAGGCACACTGGGGAGATCATTTCCATGTTTACACAAAGCATATGAGGTGAATGTATACAAACATTGCACACATTTTACTTTCTCATGGACATTATGATTCATGTGGATTCTCTTTTTTTAATCTGGCTGATGCTTGAAAACATAAAAAAACAATGGAAGAACGAATAAACCGCCGACTGCTTTTGGTTTGTTTCAAAGCATCTCATGGAGGTATCCAAACTTTTAAGCCAAAGCTGAAAAACTCACGGTAATGTGATTTGACTAAGGGCGAGTTGCCAAGGTGATGAATGCTCCAATACTCCCAGCAGGAGATCAGCTAAGAAAATCCCACAGCAGCCAAATCACTCTACTGGGCTGGAAACCTGCCCGCATTTCACACAGTGGTTACACTCACACACTTAAGCCATTACCGCCCCTGTTGACCCTGTACATACATGTTAGGTGGGCTTTAATCTATTACACAGAACACACTATAATGAAGTGGGTTACATCGTATGACCTTGGGCCCATGGTGGACTCCTCAAAACCAGAGGGAAACCTCCTACTAAATCCTGGAATAAAACAGAATGCCTCTAGTTTGCACCGCAGCACTTCATCTGGAGTGTCAAGATACATCTCTATAGGATAATCTCCACATGGGGAATCACATTAAGGCTCCATACTGAAACAGGCCAATATTCAACAGCCTTCCTTGGTAGGAAGAGTTTCCATCCCCCTCCAGTTGCAATGGTATTGCAACTTTTGTACTGAGCAATGCCATTGCCAGTGTAAATGGACAGTAGCGGTCACTGCAGATGCCGCAGATTCCAAACAGCAGAGTGGACAACCAAAGTTGGTCAAAGTGGGTCATTGTATGTCATGTTGATTTCTACTCACTCGCTTTACTCTATTCAACTTCTGTTCATCTGTCTTAGACCCCGAGTGACGAATGATGTGTCATCAAAAAGATCTCTGTTCCAACCTCTTGTTCACCCCTCTGCTGCCCCGTCCCACAGATCAGTGAGCTCCAGTCAGCGATGTAAAAAACTATGGTGTGGTAAGAAGAACCGGTGACTGTTCCACACGCCCAGCAAGATATGCACTTTTCAATACTCCTGGCTGATTAAACAGTCTCTCGATATATGGTGTATAGTTCTCTCAGATACATGTGGGTCAGTGGGTCAGGGTTTGAGGTCTAAATTGTTACATTGTTCAGATGCAACAGGAACATGTATTGTTCCCACTGCCAGCTTGAAGTTGTGAGAGACTAAGTCCTTCGCCAGGAGATCAGTTAGGTTCATTCTGATACATGGAGCCTAAAGTCAGTCTTTATTATTCCAGGGTAAGCATTTGGCTTTTGTTCAAGCAAAACATTACTGTTATGACCCAGCACAATATAGATGATATATGCAGCAGTATTTTGTGCAATGCTTTGATTTATCTCAATCATTTTCTCAGTACATGCTCCTTTAATATTCTGATATGCAGAGCCCAAGTATATGCAACACCTTGCAGTGCCTTTGCAGGGAATTTGGACAACTGAAAGAGCTTTAATGCAAACTTAGTGTTAGCATGATTGAATATGTTACCCTGCAGCTCCACCAGCCAATAGGATAACAGGATAACATTTCCTTCAGTGTCTGTGGTGGAATCACAAGTGCTGTTAGGAAAGCTCAAATCAACCCAAAGCAATTCAATTAAAAATTAGCATGCAGTGGAAAAATGCCAGGCTATTTTGTTCACAAAGATTGACTGCCAGGCCTTTGTTTTTTCTATTAAGAGATTTTTCAACAAAGGCAACCCTTGCAAAAGTGTAAGACGCTCAAGCAGAATTTATAGATCCCTTCAAAATGTCAGAGTTGTTATCGGTCACAATGACTTCCTGTTATTTGCACTTTGGTTCCTCAAAACAAAATATCAATATCAGCCAGCGTTAACATCTTATCAGAGCATGTGCTGTGTCTCCCAAACATTTCTACGGGGAATGGAAAGGCTGACCTGGTGTATGGACTGTAATTTAATGCTGATGGAAATATGCTACAGGTTATATAGGATGATATGTAGTATGAAGGAGTCTTGCAAGAAATCACTAATTGAACTGGAACTTAAGAACACAACTCACACAGTCTCTGGTACAAGTGAGGTGTCAAATGTACTTTGCTTTGCCTTGTTGGTACAAGTAAGATTCAAGAGGTTGTGTACTATGCTCATTCGTGCCAGGTGTGCACACCACAAGGGATAAGAAGAGAGAGGAGAGACTTCCTCGTGTCCTCATGGCCACTCAGTTGCAGAATCAGCAGACAGATAATAAAATCACACAGTGATTGTTTTGTCCTTGTTTTGTCCTTGTTTTGTCCTTGTTTTGTCTTCAGGAGTAAAGTATATATCAACATATTAAAGCTGTTATTTTCAGCTCTTCACATAAAGCATTAACATGTTCATGTAGAAAGTATATGGTGTATGAGGGATTAAACATCAATGCAAGTGGCAAGCATGTTAATACTAGGCACTCAAAATCAAATTGACAATACATCACAGTCGTTTTTAGGTAATCTATAATAATGCGTGGCAACTTTGCCAGTTTTCTCTACTGACAGCATTAAAGAAATAATAAATAATGGATGGCCATTTCAATAAGCATTAGGCTAAATTATTGATAGCACAGCAAAAGAGAAGGAGAAGCACTTCTATTAGGTATACTTTCAGGCTTTCAAACCTTGTTGCCTTTTTCACACAGCAAAGAAACAAAGATGAGACGCGGTAATATGAACTGGAAGGAAAGATGTTGAATCATGATAGATATTCAAAGCTGACTTCACTGGTGTGCTCAAGGCAAGCTACCATACAAAAGCACACTAAGAGCCACTTGCATCTGTCTCTTGTCCTTTGACATAAGTTTCATGTCAGTGAACATCGAGCAGCTCCACTATACCAGCTGCTCTGCAGAAGAGAAGAAAGCATAGAAATCAAAATCAATTAACTGGACATCATCGCCATGACAACAGGACTATTGACATTTGATGAAACCAGAACACAAGAGGCAGTAATAACTGTCTATTTCAGGTGAGCAGAACAAAAAGCTAAAAGAAAACTAAGTTACCCAGTCAGTGTTGAAGGAACCTGAGGCTGTCTGGTGTTTCTATACCAGTCTGTGCTGTTGGGATTTCTCTGGCACATTCTGATGTTGAGTATGAACACACCGAGATTGTGGAAGTATGGTGTGAAATCCTCCCAGTCCGCTATCTGAAAGTGATGACTCATGCATTCCCAAGAGGAACCACCTGCTCCTTTCAATCAGTTTTGACAGCATTTACATTTTCCACATGCAATGTCTGAATATTTTACACTCAAGCCCCCTCTGCTACCATCCAAAAAACGCTCTATGGCGACAGCTATATGGCACGAATACATGAATTTAAGTTTCAAGAAAATAAGAAAATGTACTTTTCCAGGCAATCAACAAAGAAAACTCACCTGTGCAAACAACAGTGAGAAGCAGCTACAAGGAAGATGACTGCTTATCTGTTTTTTCACCCTGACAGCTGTCATGCAGTAGCAGAAAATACTTTGACACCTTTTCCAAACACCAGTTCACAAACAACCTCATAAACTGAATCTTTGTTGAAAAGATGACTAGAGAAGATTTATTTACACACATGACTGGTGCCGTTGATTAGACAACTGTTTCAAAGATATTCCAGTGTAAACTATGAACATAATTAATTACAGGCACAGGTTTTCTTCAGCTTCCATGACTAACTGGAGGATTCTTGCTCAGGCCATAGATGATTTGGCTCTGATGTTAGGCGGCTGAATGCAGAGACTGTGTGGTTCCCTAATGAGCAACGACATGCAGTCCCCATTGGCCCGCTGTGGGAGAGGAGCGCCTGTATCTCTGGGAAATAATGGGCAGAGAGAAACCTCCATGGACCCGCAATCTGAGGCAGGGATCCTGCCAGAAAGCAGCCGCAGTAAACTCACCATGGCCTCACTGACAAATGGGCAGAAAACATGTGGAACATGTCGAGTAGGATCATCTTAAATAATGATCCACTGAAACAGAATAGCTACCAGTTAGAGCTTTCCCAGACTAGAGGAATCAAGCAGGATTTTGTCAACTGGTTGCATGGTTAATTCAATCAACAATATGTAAATTTGCTTGAGAGAGGTCAAGCCCCACTTGATTGAATGTGAGTTTGAGGGCTTGTGGGTACTAGTGGTGAATGGCAGTGATCCTGCTCCTTCCCCTCCCTGCTCCAACCCTCTGTAAGATCGAACAAATGCTACATCTTGTGTTGACAACATATGCCATGCCCTGGGACTTCTCCATTACCCAAGAATAAGTTTGAATGGAAGAGAAGAGACTATTATAAGCAACATTAAAAAAAAAACAAAGGGGGCGTGGAGTTTCCAACAACATACTGTATATCCAAGACAGACTCCCACTGCAGAGGTCAAGAGCGCTCTGTCCTAATGTGGTGATGCACTGACTCCTGCAGGAGGGATGAAATGGAACTTGGCAACTGCAAATATGTCTGCTGTAAAAATAAATACATGAAATCTTGATGTTTGACAGACTGAATCTATTTCAATGGTAAGTATTTTATAAGTATTTTCTGCTTGTAACACTCAACAACTGGTAACTCGGGCACCTGTGTGAATAAAAGGAGCTATGCTGCCATCTAGTGGCGATGAAAATAGGCGCGTCAACACTTCAGCCATCAAATGAAGCAGTCAAGAAGGCTGTTAAATATAGATGTGGAATTAAATGCATTAGGATGTGAGAGAACCGACACTGGGCTTCATATAAAATTGCAGTGGCTGATAGTACTTCTATAAACTTTATAGAAGTGGCTTTGGCTAAATTTGCCTCCACTGTTGTGCAGGGAGTCAGTTTCTCTCACACTAAACTGCCTGTATGATTAAATAATGCAAACGTCCACTTTAACTTATCTGTTATTAACACTTCCCTGCTGTCCGGTCATAAGTGTAATGCGGTTCATCTTGCCCACCGGTGTGCATCAAATGCAATAAAAACAGAAGGGGCATATGGAAAAGGCAAAGGGTTACAAGTCAGATTTCCAACACCTGGGGACGCTGTAGCTGGCTTTTAACTTCATCCTTGGTGAGACAATTCACCTACAGCTTCTGCAGTGTTTGATTTTGTCTTAACAGCTAATATTGAGCTATGTTGATCTCTCTCTCTCTCTCTCTCTCTCTCTCTCTCTCTCTCTCTCTCTCTCTCTCTCTCTCTCTCTCTCTCTCTCTCTCTCTCTCTCTCTCTCTCTTTCTTTCTCTCTCATTTAGTTAGTTTCAGCTAGAGTTTCAGTTAGGTTTCTATTTGACTAAGACAAGTTAGAAATGCATGGTTCCACCAAACTCCCTTAAACTATTGAAAAACGAATGGATAAGATTATGCGAAATTCATTATATCATGTAGGCTAAAAGGAACAGATAACCGCAATGACTTTGAAAAGTAATTAGCAGTAACCATCTAATTGTGAATTTTTGATATGTACGTTTTATCCCTTTGTTGGAGGCACATTTTATCCTCTCTGATTGTGCATGAGCTCAGAATGAATTAGCCACTCTGACTGACAAGGTGAAGACTTGGGCCTGTATGTTTGGTCACGGTACCTTTCTCTGATTCTGTTCAGATGCTTTGATGAAAAATACTCTGCAGACAAACGCGCCATAGGCCCGAGCAAATAATGGAGGGTGGACGCGGTGCGGGGAGTTGTCAGACATGCAGCTCTTACCCATTGGTCGCTTCAGACACAGCAGCTCTGCCTCTCACTCTCTCTCATAAATGCGCTGCCACGACCAGCGACGGTAGCAGACAATCACAGGCCACTGTGAGAGGGACACACCTTCCGTCGATTTTGGTAAAGTTTATATGGGAATGCGTTTTGATTCACGAAAAGGTGTTATTATTATTCCGATATTTCAGTCGTGTTTTTAGTTTGCAGCTTCTGAGTTTTGCAGTTTTGCGCATAGGTAACGCGGCTGCTTCCCCCTGTCTAAGATGACTGGAGTTTTTGAGAATTTAAATACTGATATGCATTCGAACCAGATTACCTCAAGCAATTACCACGGCTTGCACAAATCGCAGGAGTCCCCAACTCTACCGGTGTCGACGGCGACGGACAGCAGCTACTACAACAGCCAGCAGCCTGGCCATTGCGCAGGGTCTCCATTCGGCCAACTCGGCTCTTACCAGTACCACGGCAGCGCAATGAGCACCGTCCCGTATAACGCCAAGTCATACGACCTTGGTTTCAACTCATCTTATGGTGCATACAGCTCCTACGGCTCAAACTCCTCGCCTACTCCAGCCGATACAGGTAAATAAGCTTTTAAATTATTGTTTATATTCAGGTATGGGGGCGTCAATGCACTGATCCCTAGTGGAAAAATCCCTGCATCTAATACCATTTGGCACCAAAACTAAGAAACACGCTAATATCGACTACATTTCTGAGGAGCAAATGGAGCAATGACTGATATGATGACAATATATTATTATTTGGTCTTACATTAATAGACATATAGGTCACCAAACTATTTTGCACAGACGCACACAGTGCATGGGAACTGAATGTTCATCTGATGTCTTTTTCAATGCAGGGCTTTCAAATAAATTTGGGCAATTTTGCCTTATCTTTGCTCTCCATTATAATGATAAAAATTGGACTCAGGCTAAGATATGGCGGGTGCCCACATCTCGCCATACCCAAACTGACGCCCACGTTTTGTGTTAGAATGCATAATATGTCATTGAAAAATTGCAAGAGCCTTTATGCATGACTTCAAATTCATTCTTGTATGTTTCTTTAGAGAAAGAAGAGAGCGAGCCAGAAATCCGGATGGTTAATGGAAAACCAAAGAAGGTCAGGAAACCTCGAACCATTTATTCAAGCTTCCAACTGGCTGCACTTCAACGGAGATTTCAAAAGACGCAGTATTTGGCTCTACCAGAACGGGCCGAGCTGGCAGCCTCTCTGGGCCTTACGCAAACACAGGTGGGTTCATCTAAGACGTGTGTCCATATGCTGTCAAATATCCACTTTACTTGTAATATGAAAAGCATTTTTGAAAACCTGCAGAATGATTTCACTGCACTGGCAGATCATCTGGGCGTGTGATTGTATGCATATTCGATTTTGTGTCTTATCATGGACTATCTGTTATTTTTTTCAGGTCAAAATATGGTTCCAAAACCGCCGTTCCAAGTTCAAGAAGTTGTGGAAAAGTGGAGAAATCCCCCCAGAGCAACATGTTGCCTCCAGTGAATCTCCCCCCTGCAACTCTCCGCCAACTACTGCCTGGGACTTTCCACAGAATCAAAGAATGAACAATGTCAACTCCAGTTTACCTCAGAGCAGCAGCCCTCCCAACACGACTGCGCCTTCTTCTTTTTTGGCAAACTACTCCTGGTACTCAACGACGAACTCTGCGACGCATCTGCAGCCGCCCCTGGTCCAGCACCACCACAACTCTGCCATAAGCGCTGGGACGATATTCTAAAAAAAAAAACTATTGGGTTTGAATCGGACAATACTGGTGAAAAAAAGAGAAATGCCAATACCTTCATTTTACAGACCTCGTGTGTGTGTGTACCATGCGAACTTTACACGCAAGCATTTAGGACAAGTTAATGGAGCCAGACAGGTTCATGGACCTTGCCAATTTTCGCACTGGCAAATGGTAGACACAGATTTCTACAGTTATTTTTGTATTTATTTATTTTGTTTATGTCGAGGGATGAATGAACCACTATTACCCAAAGCAATCACAGCCTAGGCCCAAGCCTTTACGCGGACGTCACTTTTTGCATTCCTGCGAGTAAAAGATTCATTGCAGGAATAATTCACAAATGTAGCACAATTTAACTGTATCGTGCCTTTTCAATATGACCTCATTTTGTTGTACGATAAAACAACTTACGTTTATCCATTCCTCATATCATTCATTGGTTGATTTGCTTTTTAAGGGTAAGTGTCTGAATCCATCTTTGTAAATATTTTACCACAGCTTTTTGATATGTCGCTTTGACTCTTTTATATTGGTGCAAACCCATTAACCATCGTAAGCTACTGATTGTCCTACCCTCTGATTTACTTGTATCACACTTAATTGTATTTTTGTCTTATTTATTTTTAGCAGTGTTCCATATATGACCAGACGTTATTTAAATAAAATGTTTTTGTGCACATGCATCACTTTCTTTTTCCTATTTAAGTGTGAGGCGCAGATTGTGGATGATTACATCAGGAGGCGGATTACAGCGTCGCCCTATGCAGCAGGCCTATTCAGATCGATTAGGGTATTATGGGGACTTTTTAGAATTTTTTTTTGGAGGCTGAAAAAGAAACGCCTACTTTCCACTTGCATTCAGAGCCTTGGCGCAAGCTGAGTCCAAGTCATGATTTTCCCACGTCATAGGCCCATAGGCTATATGATTTTATCTCAGAAAAAAGTGCATCTGATAGGCGCCAATGGGTAATATTAAAACTGAAATCTGATAAAGATTGTTTTCAGGTCTCTCTGTTGGATTCAGACTGTTGCAAACATGCTATTACAATTTACCAAACGGATAGTCCCTGTCCTCTGTCCTCTGGCTGAGACTCGTTAGAAAATACCAGATAAACTCACACCTGTAACCGCATAACAGTTAAATATTAATACACTAACCAAAAATCACCACTCATACCTTATGTGTCGCTTAGCAACCACGTTATTTAGCTACACTTCAAGGAAGGTTATTGCTGGACGGAACAAAAAAAGTATCATTTACTTGTCATAGATTGAAAGTGATTTCTTAATCATTCGCGTTGTTTTTTCCTATTACAACTGCGTGTTACCGCCGCTTTACACAAGCTTATCTCTCCTCCACTGACTCGTGCTTTAGACGCGTTAAACCTATCCCGTCCCGGTGCCGTCAGCACGGCCCGGGAACACGATCCAGTCCAGATGACTAGCCGAGGCGAGGCGCAGAGCCCGGGGCGCAGACCGGGCTGTCGGGAGGCACGCAACACGCCTTGGCATGCGAGAGAGAGAGCGAGAGAGAGAGAGAGAGAGAGAGAGAGAGAGAGAGAGAGAGAGAGAGAGAGAGAGAGAGAGAGGGGGAAAGAGAGAGAGAGAGAGTGGGGAGGATGAGGGCGGAGGACCGAGCACCGCGCCTCAGACTCTGTGGAGTCAGAGAGCCGCTTTCCAGACGTTTTATGAACTCAGCCTAACAAGAGAGAAAGAGGGGGGAGAGAGAGAGAAAAAAAACTAGATCCAAGACCGCCTAGAGCTACAACAACATGGAAACATTTCTCACATCTTGCTCACTCACAGCCAAAGTCTCTCATCGTTGAGGACGAGCAGACTGACCTACATTATTTATGCGGCTCATGTCGGAGCATAGGCTACAAGGAGAGCAGAGGCGGTGTTTTGTCATGCACACGTCCGAAACTGCAGATACGAGAAGGCTACATTTTATTTGGCTTAGGCCTATTTCTGACTCACCAGTAAATTATAAACCGCGAAAAGCAATGCATGGGTTAGGTGTATTCATTTTATTATTACACATACAGGCTTATGTTTACTTCTTACTTACTTTTACTTCTACGCATGCTACAGGCTTGACAGTAAATCTCAGGATCATCTCTGTCCCATACGCTCTCCTCGGCCCAGCGACCATGGGCCATATGAAGTGGAATCATTTCGTTTAGTATAGCGTAATTGGGATGTAGGCTACCTTGTCAGCTTCTGCTATAACATGATGGAGCATGTGTCCCTGGGGCTGTCTCTATCTGGATAGCACGGATCCAGGCGGTGGGTCTGCTGCATGTGCGCAAGACATCCACACACTTTCACTGGACATTTGTATGCTTAGTAAACATGTGTTGTAGTAAGTGCGTGCATAATAGGTTTATGCATTATTAGGCTACTATAATGGCACTATGGACTCCATCTGAATAAAACAAGATTATATGTGGTTTTCTAATATTGTTATTCACTTCTGTGTGGTCTTTCTTCACTGCACCAGCTTTCAAGTAATTAGCCTAGATTTCACTCCACCGAGATCCAAATACAACACTTTTAGGAGCGATTTTAGATTATTTATCGATTAATTTTTCCTTATTCTCGAACAGCTGTTGGTCTAAAAATAGCAAAGTGTGTAATATAAAGCAAACTTAATTTCCCTCATTGCTCTCTGTGCTTCTGCTTCATCCATGGATTAGAAATGATGGTTTTATACTTCTGGATTTCTCTAGGCAACTTGTAAATGCCATACCCCCCTATCCTAATTTATACCCTGATCTGTAATTTCATCCACATTTGCTCTGGTTTGAGCATTCTGGCTTTCAAATCTGAAAGCCTGCAATTACTATATAATTCTTCGCAATTTTAGATGTCCTAATATGGGCTGTAATTTTTACGCAAGACAATTTCCCGCTATTTCAAGCATCAACATTGTCAAAGTTGTATGTACATAATAAATGGGAATATCAATGCATAGTTTTTAGCATAACATCTTGACTCAACGATAATTATATCCGTGTGGAGCCTACGCAGAATTAGCCTGAATTGCATGGTAACTGCTGCTTTAAATTTTAAAAAATTACTCATAATTTCCCCAAAGATTACCAAGATCTCGAGTGCACAATGTCATCAGCGTAATGAGGAGTAAACATTTATGCTAATAATCTACATTTTTTTCTCCATCAGCTATAAAGAGGGGGAAATAAAGCAGACATTTTCAGTCATATTCTGAACTCTGCTGTTATAGCTTAGACCAACACATGGGACACATTTTATGGGATTTAAGCACTCAGCTTGTGTCCATGCTGCAGGATGCTGCTCATCTGCCTACATGATGGTGATTCTTTAAAACCCTGACAGAGAGTCTGCCTGTTCCCTTTGGAGGTAAAGGTATGTCTTGTCATTTGTTTGTTCATTTTCAATAAAAATAGCCTGAAGACATGTTCAGTCTGAATGCAAAAAAAAAAAGATAGTTGAAGACGCTAAGGCAGTTATTTTTCATTGTCATGCATTTGCTCCCCCTCTCTGGTCTACTGCGCCATCAACATGTGTTTGTTTTTACTTATCGTCAGTTTAAGACGGTTAACGTTGCGTTGTAAATCTCCGGTTGTATATCCATTAAAACTATTTTCAGGACTAGCCTGCCTCCTTAAACATGGAATCTCATTTTACCTTGTAACTTTGGTGAAAGTGAGTATTTCTCTCTCTTCCACTCAAGTGAACCCAGAGGCGCATCATCTTGTAAGGTTTTTTGAAACAGTCCCATAGCTCAGATATCTGCGTTTATACGGGGAGGAAATGTAAGGATGCAGCCGACACAAAACTTGTTCTGTAATTTAGTCGCTGCTTTCATTACTCTTACATTGTGCTTTGCTAATTTTGAAGCCTCTTCGCATTGACAGCTCCGTTGATGTACACCTGCAAGCAATTTGCCAGCCTTACATAGGCTAAGTCTAAGGGAACAGTGACGAAATGGCAGCTCACCTATTTCACTTTTTTCTATTGCAGCAGCAAATTTCTTTCAGAGCACTATCTCTTTTGTTAACGCAGAAAGATTCTCTGTGCGAAAAAAATTGCTCATAATTACCTCAGAGATAGGAAACTGCATTAGAATAAATAAGGGCGAAATTACTGTAATTATGTTGGGTTTGATGGGCTCAGCTCGTAATCAAGGGGAGAATACAGCGAAATAACACTGACCCTCTTGGATGTGCAGCTGTGCCTTTCCAAGGGAGAGACATGGCAGATTTATGTTTGCTACAACAGCACACAATTCCTATTCTTTCTCAACGCTGTGGAAATACAGATATTTCCAATGCACTGCACAAAGGACTATATATATATTTTTTTTTTTTTGAATTTGGCTTTAATATAACGGTGTAAGACGTTGATGGGACAGAGGTGGGTCAGCAGAAAGTGTTACACAAGGAGCCTGTATGGAGCAAAGTAGTTAACAAGGGCAGGGCTTTCGTTTTTACTCACTCTAAAGATAATTAGTTTGATGTGTGATGGTGCTGCTGTAAGAACAGCCAAGCTACAGCAAGGTGAACAACAAACCACTGCCAACAACATCAGCAATAATAATAATAATAATAAAAAATAAAAAATAAAAAATAATAATAATAATAACAACATTCGCATTTGGACATTTTGAGATTTTAAATAAATGGTTGTGCAGGCCTGCAGCAGTGAAACAGTGACTTCATGGCTGCTAGTTTTCTCTCGGCAGTCTGGTTTGCTTGAGTCGATTTTAGCAGAATGCCATACAGGCCACACAAATTGCATCAAATTTGTCATTTTAATTGCAAAACATTTATATATTCATGGAGATATTGCAGCTGGAGGAGAGCGCGGTCGCACATGCACGCGCGTCTACTTTCTATCATTTCTTGCTTCCTCTATCTCTCCCTCTCTCTCTCACACACACACACATGCACGCACGCGCACACTGATAATATTAATAACTAATTAAAATATTAATTTAGTGTTCCTAGTAGCCTATTTGGCCTTTCCTCTGCTCGGTATTTCAGAGCGTTTATGTTGAGTAAGAGCGCAGTTTAAAGCATCAACACTGCACGTCCAATCAAGTCATTTAGTGGCATATTCAATATTAAAATGTTATTTTTCTTAAAATAAAAAGAAAACTTCTGCCTATCATTCCATTTGTTTCCAATGCAGTTTCGTTTGTTTCAGGAATTTTCTAGAAACCAGAGTCAATATCTTGAGACAAGGCAGATCTCCTCTAGTGCCAAGTAAATTACTAATTCCTAAAACAAATTGATTCGTATTGGAAACAAGTAAAATTATCTCACTACATTGGAATAGTTTTTATTTTTTTTTTAAACTTGTTTTAATAAAAATAAGATTTTATAAGGCACAATACTATATGACTTGTTAAGATGACAATTAGATTTTTGCGGTGAACCCCAGACACGAAGGCCTTTGAACTTTTCACTTTTACTTCTCTCCATCTGATCCGCCCAGTGTCCGGTTTGCTCATCCAGTCTTTTTGCAGCACCTGCCTCTTCCCCAATTATTCACTTAACACACACAATTGCTCTCTTCTATTCATGGAAGAAAATGGGGTTTGTTGGAAGACAAGTAGAAAGAAGATTAGACTTATAGCGGCAAACTGAAAAGAAAGCAGCGTTATTGTTGAATGAATTGTAACGTTATAGAGGCGCGTTCAGGTCTCCCGCACAGCGCCGCTTCAATCACAAGCTATTAGAGTTGATGCAGCTTATGAACGCCAAATGCGCATCACAGAAACATGTTGGAGATAATAAGGATTCAGATTAGTTTTGTGATATTGAGCGTTTTTACCCCAAATAGATAAAAGTAGCCTAATTCAACATTTTAATGTGCATTGCTCACTCAAATAAACATCTAAAAATTTAACTCCTTTCTGTAGAGCTGCATGACATAAATTGACTCCTTTTTAGGCCAAAAAGTCAGATGTAACTTCCAGTTTCTAATTCCAATGCCACTGCAGGGGTTTTACCACATCTGAAACCTATAGGGAGTAGCAGCACAAAAAAAATGTAAATGCTAAACATTACCATAAATCTATGACGAAGCTGCCTTACTACTATTAATAACCAACATGATACCGCTTTGTGTCAGCTCGAATTAAACGCAGCCTTTCTTTTCATCGTGACAGTGGGGGGGAAATGATTTTCAATCAGACACCTTTCTTGACATCATTTAAATCATTATTTTACTGCTTTTGAAACTTTGCACATTATGTACATAAACTTCAGAAACAGAGAAATAAATTAAAGTGATCAATACAAAACTAAATATTTCTATGTTGACTAAACACATCTCGACGAATACAGAAAGCCTAAAACCCTGTTTCACAGCGTATCGAATACAACACAAACCAAATCTGAAAATGTCTATTATGTACAAAAATACAGTGACAAATGAGCTGTTCACCATCGGGATCTTTTTTTTCTTTTTCTAAAGCAGCAAATCGTCAGGCCTTTTACATTTTCACATAACATCGGGGCACGGTCATAGAAAAGCTTTGCTTGCGTTAGTGCAGCATTAACAACACACTGTTGTTATTTCAAACACACTTATAAAAAGGAACACATACTGACTTCAACAGAAAAACTAGTCTGAATAATTTAACTTAAATAGCAAACACACATAAACAACATAGCAATTTGAGGCTTCGCACAATGGCTCTCTACTTGTGTAAGCATAATAGCCTAAATTGGGTGAGGCTTGGGAATGGTAACTGGTTTAAATTATTAGTTTTTATTATTATTTGTTTAAAGAAACACCCATATAATTCACCTTTAGCTGTTAATCAGGAGCGGATTTCTTCATCGTGTATTTTAGGTCTTATCATATTGGCCTAAATAAGCCGATAGCTCACTATTAGCCCTGTGGTCTTTGCAGGTTTAAATTGACACTGCATGTGATAAGTAGGCTAGTGTAATTAGTAAATAAACCAAACACGTGAGTTTTCTCAGAGACATGTACAGCTCAATAGATTTGCTTTCACAAATACGCTAGTAGTTAAAAAAAAATGTCACAAAAATGATAAACAGCAGCCAAAAAGGATCCATTTGTTTACGATTTCCGCTGACTGTCATGGACTCGAAAGGACTTCTTGCCCTTGGGCGCACAGGGTGCCTTTTCAGTCTCTCGGCTCCCTTATTCACCGCCCGCCGTCATCCGGTATGAGGAGGCCATTATGTCAGCTGGCAACATGGGAGCAAACTCCGGGATACATTGTGTGCATTAGCAGTGCAGGGCCACACTGAGCGGCTGGCCCTTTACTTTCCTGATACGAGCCATGGCGGAGCTGAGGGCTGGACGCTCAAGTCTCTGTTCACATGAGCTGCGACTGTTGCATAGACTCTTGGTGTGTGGTTGGATACCATGAGGTGTAGCTGGGAATGTAAGACCCCGGTGTCCCTACTGAAGTTTTCACGGTGGTCGGCGAGCTCCAAACAGGTGCCACCGAGGGAGAACCGGTCGAAAGTCCACGGCCATTGGCTAAAGCATTGGTATCAATCGTGCCACCGCCTTGCTTCATCAGCTTCTTGAATTTAGATCGCTTATTCTGAAACCAAATCTTCACCTGAAAAGGCATGGACATGTTTTGGATTACAAACTTGAAATAAATGGCAGTTACCAAATGGCAAAGTAGACGACATTTTGTAAAGCATTACGCACGCTTTACGCACGAAGGAGATGCCATAAACAGCTGCGTAGGTTTCATCATACAAAGTCAAGAGCAATCAAGATAAGACTATTAACATTTACAGGTTGAAGTGAATCAATTAACATTCACAGAATTGAAGAAAATGCATCTTTGATTCGAGGTTTAACTGAATATCAAAGTTAATGTTTGACGAGTGATATCCCATCTCAATTGTAAAATAATAATAGGCCTACAAATAATACAAATAATAATACAAATAATACTAAGATCAATAATAATTAGAATAATACGAATAATAACAATAATAAGAATAATGTCTTAATTTTCCAAACAGGCTACATAACGCTCCACAGAGTGAAGCTATGTGAGGCTGCAGCTCTGAAGGAGAGGTGGATGGAGGACTTGCCTGTGTCTGGGTGAGACCCAGCGACGCTGCGAGTTCCGCTCTCTCCGGTAATGCCAAATATTGGGTTTGTTGAAATCTTCTGTTCAGAGCTTGAAGTTGTAAACTCGAATAGATAGTCCTTGGTTTTCTAATCTTTTTCCCCTTTCCGTTGAACCGAACCTCTCCGCCTTCGACTACTGTGTTTTTCTCTGTTTCTGGTGCTGAGGAAGAGAGAAAAGAGCAAAAAGAAAAAAAAAAACTGAGGAGACAGTTCCAGCCAACAGTGCTGCGCAGCAATGAGTACTCCAGCGCAAGTTTTACAGGCTGTAGTTTAGGTATAATTACCCTTAATTGCATACATTGTTTATAGCATTACGCAATAAATAATTACCAAGCCTAATTCCCCAACATCTGGCTCGCCTTTTCAACGCAACGAGCAGCACCGACAAAAGAAAAGCTCGCAAACACGAAAGTTAATATTAAATGAAAAAACGGTGTTTCTCACTTACCTGTGTCTTCTAACCGTGTCTGTGTGAGTGCCGAGCTGTTTTGGTAGGTCTGTACTGTACTGAGATATGGACTGGTGGAATGGCTGCCGACGGAGTTTACGTATGGATAACCCAAAGATCTGGGGAACGATGAGGCTGGGCTGTAGGAGCTGTCGTGCTGGGTATGACCTGCAGAATGTAAACAGTGCATGGGATAGTGTCCGTGAGACATTGAGGAAGGCGACATTTGTTGACTTGGGGGTCCAAACTCCATGAAAACGGTTTTTCCTGAGACAGGGCTATTAAGACTTTCTGGTATTGTAGTCATTGTCATCTCTTCTGGCGGTTCCCCTTCTCTTGCTTTTTTTGTTTTCCTTCTATGATCTCAGTGAAGGATGGGTCCCAATTTAAGCCGAACTGATTTTTTCTCTTTCCATTCATAAGAAAATGTAGTTTGTCTCTGTGAAAAGTCCTAGGTATGATGCTGTGGATCAAGACAAACTCGCTCAAAGGTTTGAATCGTGGACTCATGAATATTCATCAAAGACTGTCGCTGATTGGTCCACTCTCTCCAAGAGTGAAGCCGATTGGCGACGCTGGGGTTGGGTCCGAAGAACCTGATAAACTCAAGAAAAACCACAAAACCTCAGATATCCTCCAGCCATGACAAGTTTCAAAGGCATTAGAAAAAAAGACTATTATTTTATTTTTAATATTATTATATTACTTTAAATTATTATTATTATTGTTGTTGTTATTATTATTATTATTGTTGTTATTATTATTATTATTATTAATATTACAGGCCTATCACTGTTATTCTTATTATTAAGATTGTTATATAATATCATTATTGTTGCGGTGGTGGATTCCCTTGTTAACTGATTTGATCCAAGCAGGTTCCTTATATAACACTTTCTGCTGACCCACCTCTGTCTCATCAATGTCCAAGTGGTTTTAATCTAATTGTTATTGTTATTGTTATTGTTATTGTTATTGTTAGAAGCGTCCGGTTATATTGTAGTAAAAACTAGGCCTGTCATTAAGGCAAAACCTGCCGCATGTCATGTAAAACGTCATTTAAATTACTTGAAAATATCTCCCACCTTGTTTATGGTTTTGTGTTCGCTGGCCTAAACGGTTAATATTCACAGGGCCTTTTTGATTAAATCCTCGAGTGCTTTATCTGAAGCAAGGTGTATTAGCATAACACTAGACACATAAATTTTCATAAGTATAATTAGTCATGTATTTAACACTTGCGGTCTCAGTTACAGCTGGCAGTAGGAAATGTAAAACAATTCTACATTGGACCTTGCTGTGAAATAAAAGGGTTTATTGGTTCAGGTAGGCCTAATGATGATTTATAACACAATGACAACATTACCAGCGTTATACACGCACGAGCCTTAAGATATCCAAAAACAACAATAGTTAATTTTTGATCAGTAACAGTTTTAACAGTGTGGCGATGCAGGAAAAATTCTGAGAAACTGGACAATCTGTGAGAAGACGGGCAAATGTCTTAATTTGTGTCTAAGTAGGCCAAACCAAGTTGCAACAGGCCGCTGTATCGTTAAATCAAAGTGACGTTATAATCTTCTTTTAAACAATACAAAGCTCATGACAAATTACAGTAATTTATGCAGCCTATTTTATTTCAATCTTAGAAAAAGCTAAGACCATTTCTGAAAATCATATTGTCCTATTTTATATTTCCGATGGATTTTCCCATCTACTGCCACACCGAAGGAGCTGCTGCAGCTTTTATCATACAGCCTGTATATATCATTATTTTTGTCATATTCAAACGCTTTTCAAACGACTTTACACACCTTAGTCTATGTTAATCAATTAATAGTAACCGTTTTGTTAAACACAGGCTCCTTTGACATGGATCTAAGTGTGGATGGGGGGTGCGGCCAATCTCCCACAGCCTAACAAGAATAATTATCCAAGGACGTTTGATTTAATTGAATTGACGAGTGACTAAACAAGAGACAGTTTCCTATAGCTGTGGGCTTAGACCTCCAAAAGAAAGACAGAGGCTCATACAGCAGCTCAAACAGGATCACAGCAACACTTTAAGCTATAAAAGGGATCCCAGTTTCAATCAGAGAGTAACAACAACGTCTGTGCACTTACTTAAAAAAAAAAAAAAAAAAAGTCATGTGATGAAAAAGAAGAAGAAAATAAATCCGCGCCATCTGAGATCAGAAAGCCTCCACAGGATACAAATCGCCGAAGAAGAAGAAGAAGAAAAAGAAAGTGTCCAGTTCTTCATTTTATGATTCATTTGCAAGCTGCAGTCCTCGTGCCTGTGTGTGCTGAGAGAAACACAGCCAGGCTGCTCCACCGGCAGCTCCACAATCTCCACCTGAATAACAAATTAAAGGCAGTTAAATTCCGTCACTGTGATTATCAATGTAATTACATAATTGAACTCAAAACAGAACAAGCAAGTTGCGAAATGTGTTATCAAAATGCAGGCGCTGACATCACTGCGCGCCATATCAAGTGTGCCAGGCGGCAGTGGATGTCTGAATTTGAAGATTTCTGTAAAATATTAGCTTATAAGGAAAGCTGTTCCCTTGTCCCCTAAAATAGGCCAATTTGAAGTGATTTATCTGGAATTACTTTCGAAAAATGCTTCAAGATTTCCTCTATCAACAACGACAATGATAATGGTAGTACAACCAATAATTATCATCTTCCAGAGCAGAGGACAGATTTTTATGGGTACTTGGTGGGTGCGACTGATAACTGTCATTATTTTCTCACGATTATAGTATCTGCAAACTGAAACGCGGCTGTGAGCAAAACCATTAACAGAATAGAGGTTGAATTTGCAGAAAAAATTGTATTAAAAAAAAAAAAAGAATAATGATAATAATAATTAGAGCCGTTTTGCTGAAGAGAATGTAATTTATGTCTGAGCAGCTTTTTGTTTTACCTCTGAAATGTAGGCCTATATATCTATCAGAATTAATTTTATTGGCATCTTTTTCATAAATCATTCATTTACATAGCGTTAATTTGTGCTCAGCTGTTTCGTTACAGATTAGCTGGCAGCAAAAAGACAAACTTTATGTGAGGGATTCTTCCAAATCATCACTGCTGGCACGAATCTGAGATGAACCAAGGCATCTGATGTGACAGTATTACCGATTCTAATTTAATTTAACATGTGACTCTCCTGCCACCTATAAACTGCTATCATCAGAGCTGCCTGGCAGGACGGGACGCCGCGGTCCGTCTTGCAGAAATCCCCTGAGTGAATCATGGCAGGACTCTAACTAGCCACACTAAAAATAAAGCCCTCCATGCATGGCTGGAGTGCGGAGGCAGGACTCATTAGGAGTGAGTAGCTCTGTGGCTGAGAGTGTTTTAACACCTGCTGCTCTTCACCTGAGGGTTAGCAGCCAGTGCAGAGGTGCGGGGGGGGGGGGGTTATGGGCCAAGATGTCACAGACTTCGTTTTTTAGTCCAGGGATAGAAAAGCCCTCCTCAATTGCCATGCCAACCTACATTTTAACAGTCACCAAAATATTAGTCCGTCCATGTATGGGAGATGTGTTTCCAACAATAATCCTCTCCTCCACCTATAGTGAAAGCAGCTCTTCCTTTTATACCACGTCTTGTTTGAGAAAGAGTAGACAGCACATGTGGGTTTGCCATGTGATTAATTATTGTTATTGGTGGCTCAGGATGCAGTGTTTTGTTTCATTTCCTTACTTCTAGGTGAGACTAGCTGAAGTCTGGCTTCTACATCTACACTGTTTTATGTTTTGTTTTTGTTTTTCCAGGTTTAAGTTTTATCATTTCTGATGGGAAATATATTGTATATGACATCATTCAGAATATTTGGTGATGAACAATTGCAGAGACAGCAAGCCTTTTTGTTAGATTTTTTATTCCGTTCCCACGTCTCATGCATCAAATGGGTTTGTAAGTTTTCTGTTTAAGATGCAATGATTGATGGTCATGAGACAAAAAAAAAAACAATCATAAATTTTATAAATAGAGCAACTCAGCAATGCACTCCCTTGTCAATATGCTGTCATTTTGATGCATGCATTCAATATCATGATGCATAAATATCTGTGTCAATACACAAATTCTCAACACTCAGGAAATAGATTGTTCTTATATTGTATGATACTCTTCTTTAGGTTAATAGTTCATAGTAAAATTGTTGGGAAAAAGCCTTCTATATGGACACATCACCTCAACACACAAATACTCATATAAAAATAATTAGATGAGTGATTTTTTTTTATCAGAAATGTCTCAGAATCGAATGACTGAAACAGTGGATAAAGATTTGTTTCATGATCAAAATGCAGTGGATCAAAATAATGAAGTGAAATCCTGGAAGATTCCCTTTTGTTCTGCCTCCTCTCTGGCTTTGCTGCTCGTTGCCATCTTGTAATTTGCAGCCTCACTGAACGCAAACGAGATGCATTACAATTAAGTCAATTCAATGTCTATTTTCATGTTCAATGTGGCATCAAAATGTGAATTGATTTTGTTTACTAAGTGTTACATGTAAACAAAAATTGAACCATCGTAGCTGGGAAACAAAACTGTGATATTGATTAATTGATTGCATTATCATGAGGGTCAAGAGGTCTACAGGGGGAATTTGAAATTGTTTTAAGTTGTTATTGTTTTTAGAAAAGGCAGTATACAAAAATCACAAACCTTAACTCATATTCACAAATGACCACAGGTCCTTTCTATTAACGGGGTGGACAGCCAAAATCACATTTGCTGCCAGTTTGCCTCACAATAATTCAACTAAGTTTAAGTAGTGCCTTTTTGTGTAAGGATCAGGCTGTAATTAGGCCCACTGGATATTATTAACTACATACAATCATTAGCTGCCACTTGTGGGGTTTGTTTGAAATTAAATTATAATAAGAATTAATGTTTTTCTGAAATGCACTCTAGGAAATAGAATAATTTCCTTCTTTTGACAGCCAAAATACCTTAAATGTGTTCCAGTGTAATCAAGCAATGAATGACTGGCTGGGGGAAATAATGCTTTTTTTAAAATGTTTTTTTCTTTTTCTTTTTTAGTTTTTAGAATTCCTGACTTTGAGAGCCACTGCATCACACAGTTTGGGCTGAACTGACCAAGAGGACCTGGGACCCCAAGCTGGACTTGTTGCTGTTTAGATGACTTGATGGCATGTCATCAACGTGGAGGCCTGGTGTTATTAGAAATAAAGAAGCAGTGGATGTGGGAATAAATTAAATACAAATAAAATTATATTTTTGCACATTTGGTATTACTTTATTATCTTGAACATGGACTTCCCTTCCTTCATGAATTTGCATTTTGTTACTCATCTGTCAAAAGTGGAAATGTAATGGAAAAACTCCAAGTAACTCTTTCATTTCCAGCATTTGACCAAGGCTACAACAATTCTAACTAGAAAAAGTTCTACTGTGGATAACACATCTGCAGTGGGCTCAAAACTGACCGTCCTATAGACTTGAGAAGTTATATTTCGACTCCCCTTTTCCCTTGCCTGTTCAGAGAAGCTCTCCCCTCAGAAAGCAGGGGTCACAGTGTGGAAAGCCCCCAATGGACTGGTAGAAATGCTGTCCCCATTACAGCAGCAGCAGCAGCAGGGGTCAGGCCGTGGCAGCAAGCCTCCAACCTGCCTGAAATTGGCTGCAAAATGACCAATTACCTGAGTGAAGGCTGGGGAGAAAGGACTTTGAAAAATATGGCTTTTACTTAATTCAACTAAACTGTAAAAGAAACTAGTGTTACACTGACACTTCATACATTTGATGCTATAGTAGGCTACCTGTTAGTGTGAAGTGGAGAACTGGGCATCAAATTGTCAACTAATCAGAAAATCAATTTTAAACATAGAACTATAATCGAAATTTAATAAACTGTCGGTTGTGTCCTGATGTGGGAGAACACTATTGCAGAAATCCAGTCAATATAATGTAGCTATAAGTATATATATAAATAATTACATATAATATGTAATTATTTGACCTACGTGAAAACAATGATTGATTAAACGTCTTTGGATGTAGGTCTCATTGAATTAATTTCCTTGCAAATGGAAAACATGCAAATTTGCCAATTAAGTCATTTGCCCATGGAGAGCCAGGCTGCTTGAAGTTCAGCTGCCACTGCGCCTTTAGTCTGGAAGCCCTTTCTAGTTTTTGTTAAGAGTTAAGTCGCCAACAAAGACAGGAAGGAGGTCAGCACTCAGCCAACACCTGAATGCGCCTCTCTTTTTTGTGCTCCCCTTGATCCCCACAGTCCGTGCCTGTCATTAGTCTTAATGATGGAAAATTGTCATGTTGATACAAGTCTTGCTCTCCCCCTCTCTTCTTTGTATAAGTAGTAGGTGGAAGCTCCATTTGTGACAAAGTTCTTTGTGACTAAAAGCCGTGGACATTGCATTTGTGCTGGGGGAGAGAAAAGGCTGTAGATGCTCTTTCCATAGCTGGGATAATTATTCCTACTGTGACCTTAATGATTCGCTCTGTTCCCCCTGCATCTCATCCACGCGCCAGGCCCTCAGCACAGCCCCGTGTCAGGGAATATGAAAAACCCATATAATGAAACCATTTTGGTTGATGGAAAAAAGGCTACTGAAGCTGCACTTGCTACAAAGACGGCTCAATTATATGAGTAATTGTGATAATTTTCCCTCCATTCACTGCTCTTTCTGAAAGGTAAAAAACAGAGATGCTGAAAGGGAAATTACTTGGACAATATATAATGTGTGAAATGGCCACAACAAAAAAAGATGACTGTAAGAAAGTGTAGGACTATAAATAGATATGTTAATGCAGGGCACATAAATACACCCTCAGAAGCTCACAAAGACATAAATAAACACCGCTCCCCTGTGCAAGCACATGTATATCCAAAAAATACGCAACAAATGACCACTGAAAATAACAACATGATAAAAGCAGATATGCAGCTGCCAGAAAATTAAACCTCCTTCTCCTTCCTATTGACAAATTTCAGCTCCTGCAAATGCACCCCAGTAGTTGGCTATCATTTGTTGTTCTCTGACAGGAAAAGGATAATTACCTCTCTCAGAGGCAGGAGGACTGACATGCCCTTTAGACTTTGCCATGAATGCAGAAGCTTGATAGAAAGCTTGAGGAATAATTTTGTTCTTTGCCTTTCCTTTATGTTCAAGAACATGTTTTGTTCAAGGGAACTTAGAAATGGCAGTATTGTAGAGTGCATTAAACCATGGGTGTTCATAAATATGATGTCCCTGTGTCTATCAGCTCTTCCATTTGAAAAAAAAAAAAACCTCTGAAATGCATTAAAATTCCAATTTCATCTCACTAGGAGACAGGAGAGATAGTGAGATATGCATTACTTTTTCGTTTCACAGTGGGTGTTGGATTAAACATTTCCTTCTCACTGAAAAAAAAAAAAAAAGAAAAGCTTCTTTCTACCAGGCAGGAGCCAGCCTATAATTTCAACCTTTGTGGAGAGAGAAAGTCATTGTATTCCAGTAAGTGTCCAACATACATCTCCATAAAAGTAAATTCTAAATTCAGTATTCACCATATCTTGCTACAGAACCCTATGCTTTGGAGAAAAGATTATTAAAATGTTCGTCGGAACAATTGCAGGCCTATTTTACAACGGCTGCTTCATCAGCCTCTACATACAGTACAGTACAGTAAGATATATGCTGTTGTCTGCATATAGATAGATAGATAGATAGATAGATAGATAGATAGATTAGTGTCTGTCATTTTTCCCCCCGCTAACTGATACTTGGATGTTGTCAATTCCAGCATATGAGCAACCCCTCCCCAAAAAGTGCAATTTATCCCGACAAACCTTCGAAGGCTCCCACATGTACGGCTGCTGACCCCTTTAGGCCCTGCAATCTGGAATAAATCTTTCCAGACAAGGCAAGCAACATTACAGCCTTGCTGCTCAAATACTTGTATCACACTCAAATGATGAGTCTCTGTCACACACCATGTCATCAGCTTCACCCCAACCCCCCAATAACTTCCGTCCCATTGAGCAGCCTGTGTGTTACGAGGCCAGACAGTCAGAGACCCCCTGGTCCAACCTGATTGTGCCTCCCGTAACATGGAGAGGCAGCTTGTGGGCACCAATAGCCCGGTCCAACCACCAACCCATACTCAGCGACGTTTTGTGTGACACACACACACACACACACACACACAACCACCACCAATCTCAATTCGCCGCACCCCACTGCGCACTTCCTGACAGCCACCAGAAATGTTTTCAAGTTGTCAAGTCACCATGGTAATAGTTCAGGAACAGAGGACACTACAACACAATAGTTATACTAATCAGAAATTGAGATTTAAGCCTGTAAGAATAGCAGGATTCAACTGTTTAGGTTGTTCCTTCCAAAACTCATTCATTTGCTGCTTTGACTTTGCTTTACATTGAAAGCTGTCATAATCTTTTTACTGTTTGGTCACTGTGATACTTCAACAAATTGGATTTACCCAGTCTTTTTCTTTGTAATTGCAATAGCTGTTGTTATATTTATCTACCAATTTGTTTTACACAATACAGACATCACAGGTTTATTTAGTTTGACAGATAAACACTGAGGGTTGGTTTCACAACGGGTTCTTGTATGCTGGAAAAACACTGCACTAAAATAATATATCGCTGTTGCCATGTGCAAACCTCACAAATGTAATTTTGGTGATTTTCATGTTTTAATTTCAGTTATTTCACCATTACATTCTCCTCTATGGGTTGAGAAACCTCCACCACCCTTGGTGAAACCCTTATGAAACACTTTCAAAACCCCACTGGATAAACTTAAAATGCATGGTGGTCGAGCTAAAAAAAAAAAAAAAAAGGCTGTTTTGGAGATATGAGGTTTTTGCCCAACAGCGATGATGTGAAGATATGAAAACTCAATGCACATGTGATCCACAGATGCGCATAATCATGTAGGCCAACCTCTGGGGATCCTCATATACCCCCGACCTTTACTGTACGGTCCAAACCACAGACTGCACCGACCTAGACACGGGCGGTCTGATTCTGGTCTCCATAGCCGGCCACCTGATATAAACCAGTCTGACCTACACCTACACCTCACAAATATTACTAGCCAGGGACAGAGCCTTGTCTTCCAATTATACTGCCGTACCGTTGCCTAAAGCTCAGCCATCTATGGGGAAAGCTACGACAAGCCTGTCAGAGATTTTAATAAATGTAGGGAACACTGCATGGGAAAAGTGTTGCTGTCTCAATAGAGTGACACAGACAGGCCAGGGCTGTCAATGGAGCCCCTAATGACAGAGTAAGATAATGACAGACCCCAGTTAGAATCAGCAGGAAGAGGAAGATCAATCTGCAGCCAGAGAGGGAGGGATGGAAGGAGGGGAAAACTGTGGGCTCTTTCTTTTCTATTTTCTCAGTTTTAGCTCATCTCATACATATATCTTTCTGCTGCAGCTGGCCCACGCCGTGGTGAGGCAGCTCTGCATTAAGCGCACAGTGGATCAATAGCCATTACAACTCCTTCACAGCCTGACACATAGCAGGGCCACAGTTGACATTTCACTCAGGACTGCATTGATCCCCAGTGCACAATATTCCAGCCCCCAGTTAGTAGCTGAGCCTGGGGTCTGGCTGGAATTGAAAAGCGAGGGAGGGGGGTGTAAAATGGCAGAGGGGGTAGCTAACCAGCTGCCGCGCTACAAGTAAACAGCACACCCCTCAGTGCATTCCTCGTTTTCAATCTACTGTTTTTCCTGCCACTACTTGCAATCCACAAGGCTGTATCAAATCGGATCAAAGCTTGACCGATGTGAATTATTTATACATGCAGCAGAGCAGTATGCATATGTGTGTTTAAGATAGAAATAGCCACACTGACATCATTGTTGATAGCATCTACAGCCTTTAGCGGCCCAATGGAAAGCTAGAGCAGCAAAAAAAGAACAAGCATTTGGTGCAATTAAAAAAGTGGGAGTTTCCAAGAAAACCTTGCTCAAGATAAACAAAGAAAAATAGCAGACAACACAAAATTAGCCACGATTGGAGTTAATTTCTTTTTAATTGCCCTCTGAGACCTAAGATGCTATCTCTCAGGTCAGCCTGACTTTGCAGGATAATCAACAAAGCTGGGAGTAATGCAAAAAAAAGCACTGTGTTGAATTCATACTCATTGCTCTAAAATGGTCTGTTTGATCTTCACTAAACAAACCCACATAAGGAAAATTACAATCAGATTTAGAAAAGATAAAGTTGAGGAAAATAGAAATGATCTATTGCTAGCTACAGTAGTATAGTTAGTGTGATAGTAAAATGAAAGATGACTAGATTGAGCACAGCGTTTGTATGTTTTAACAAAATATTGGAAGATACTCCATCTTGTATAACAAATCACACATTTCTCACTTGTTAGGCAGCTTCTAATAGGACACTTTATTTATAAGTGATACAAATCCATATGCGCCCTGCCTGTTTGTAATTTGTAATCTTTCGCATTTGAAAGACAGAACATCAATGACCTTTTTCAAAGGAAAACACCATGGGGAACTGTTCCAAGACTTATCTATACAACTGTTTGACACAATGGGCTGTGTGTTCGCTGTTTCAGTACTTCAGAACGTTTTAGTTAAATGAAAAGGATCTTCTCATAACTCTTCTGCCAGCCATCAATGTTCCTGGGTTTGATTTCTAAATTGCGCCTCCATAATTGAAATAGAGGGGATTCCCAGATAGCATGGCTAAAAGAGGGTAAATACCTGTCAGGTGTACTGTGACCACATTGTTCACTGAGGTAAAGATTCATTTTGGGAAGCTTCTATAGAGCAAAGGAGACATAAAGTTATCTCTGATTTTGTGAACAAAGTCTATTTGAACAATTGTTATACCATCTTGAAGATTCATAAAGATTAATAAAAAGATTAATAAATGGAAACATGTTAGGGAACTATTTGACCATGCTCCTGTCAGAGCAAATGTGAATCTATATGCAAACTATGCATGTTGAACATATTATAAATGTGATATTGAAATCCTAATCCTTTCATGAGCGATTATCTGTCCATTTGAAGAGCGGCCTGATCTCTGCACCTCCTCCGAACATCTCATTGATGTTTTAAGCTTAACATGAATAACTTAAATTACAGGGATTATTATTGTGGGTATATCACAATGGCAACATTTACACAATCCTGCATGTGAAAGAAGACATGCATCAAATTACAGGTCTAATGCTATAATTGATTTCTTGCTCTGGGCAGAAAATTTGATTTAATCATTACATATAACGGACAGGGCGAGCAATTTTACTAGCACATATGCACACATGCACGCACACAAACACACACACACGAACACACCTTAGAAATCACTGGACCCAGTGAAAGGATACAGCATACCAGCAAAAAGACCTGCAGCAGCCTCTGAATCAGATCCTCATCTTTAATTTCTATGTGGTCGGCCCAGTCGGATACAATGCCTGTCGTCACATAGTCTGGGATCATTATGTACTGGGAGAAGAAGAAAAAAAGAAACTGTACATGAAGATGAGAGCAGGTCTGCAGTCACAATGCACCCATTTAATATGGTGGGGGTGGGGGGGTGGGAGGGGGACTGGGATTGTGGAGCCCGAGGAGCGTCTTGCCCTCTCTGTCCCATAGTCCAACCCAGGGCCGAGAGACACCAGAGTCCACATCAGCCCTCCCTGCCCCTTCTATACTGTAATGCTGCTTTGGCACACAATCACAAGTAAGACAAGGCTTTACTCCGAGAGCTGCTGGCACTTGTCCAAGTGGCAGTATGGATATCTGCCAGGGAAGAGGATAGACCTAATGTTTATGGTGTGCATATTGTATTAATTGTTGACTGTCGCGCAGAATTAAAAACAGATGCAAATTATAGTTATTTCCCCTGACAGGAATAAACTGTTTTTTACAGTGAAAATCTGTCATTTAGAAATTAATCATGGATTTGACAAGTCAGTTTCAATATAAGTAAAAATCTCTTCACGCCACATTTCAAATTCAAATTTTCTGCAAAACCTTGAAGCACAGATTCATTCTGATTCATGTCTTCTTTAAGATCCACCTCTTTTGTCCTATTCCAAAGTCACTTGTCCGACTCGTCAATTACTGTGTTTTCCTCCCTCACACTCTTACAAAGTCAAATAGATGTTTTCACATCTGTCTTATGACAATGTTTGTGTGAATTATTCAGCCTTGCTTTTATCAAATAACAATGCTAATACCACCATTGAAACTTGAAATAATGTGGAAATAGCAATTTAGGGGAAAACTCAAAACCTTTTCAGCTTCCCTCTTCTACCTCAGATAAAGAAATCCTCAAGGCACCAATCCACCCAACACAGACATTATGCACCTCAGTTATTCATGGATTTATAGTGATGAAAGCACAATACTTGGACATAGTGGAATACAGCTAGCGAGATAGTTAGTGTACGTGGCTTTTTTATTAGGAGCACATGAGGTTGCACTTCACATTGGAGATGACTGTTGATAGTCACCTTCTGGACAGCGGAGGCAGCCACTCTGCCCTGGCTTCACTCGACCCCATCAGGAGGAAACACCTGCAGAGAGCACCACATGTTGGAGCTAATCCTCCTCGTCTGCAAGGAAACCTCCACTGTCTATTTTTCACTGATGAACTATTTCCAAGCAAAGAGGACGATGACCTTGGCCTACACTGTTGCAGCTCTGGATATTGTTTAAACACCCCACTAGGGAAAGCCTGACGGAAAGGCATGTACTGTTTGCGAGGCAGCTCTGTTTGTAGTGCGCAGCAGCGGCGGTTGATGGAGGGTGCTGTAGAGGACAACCAGCTCAAGCCTGGGAGGAGCCAGGCGGTGTAGCAGCTTGGTTTCTCCGGGCCGTGTGAGAAAGTTTTCTCCCTCCATGCAGCCTGGTTAAATTAGCCCCAGAGCCAGAGTGTGGACAGCAGCTGGAGTGCGAGAGGCAGCTCTGGCAGTGGTGATAATCAGCAGGGAGGATGTGGAGAGAGAAACCCTCGGGGAGGAGGGGGGCGCTGGGGGGGGAGGAGGGGGGCGCTGGGGGGTGCGGAGGGGGGGCCTGTGATCTTACAGGCCCAATCAGAACCCAAGTGGAGCCGAGGCCTCATGCAGTGTAACAGCACACCATTGCACTGCAGCACTCAACATCCTGGACATAGAGCAGGTCTCCTCCCTAACCGCCTGCTTAACCCTTTCAGAGTGTGTGCGCAGCTCCCCTGGCCCTCATTCGCTCATCACCGCACTAATCAGCCTCAGAGGCAGCAGCTGCAGGGAGCCCCACTCCTAACCTAGGCTGGAGAGGCTGTTATCCTCAGCAAGAGGAGTGCAAATACAGAGCTTAGTGTTCTCAACAGGGAGCACAGAGCATCCACATATCCACATATGGGCAACATGGGCTGCTCCTTCTATTGTCTCAAATCCAGCTAAATCATCGAATAAACAACCTCAGTGGGGAATATGAAATAAATAATATGCTGCATTTGCATGATAAATGCAGACAATGTGTTTATACGATGTGCTCGTTATCTATCCATTTGAGTTATTGTACAGTGTGAGTTGCCACAGTACAACACAAAATTACCGGGAGTCTAAATAAAGCCATGACGAATGTTAAAGAGAAAGCAAAATATACATCCTTAAAGTTCCTACGGTGCTGGTAGTTGTGGCATATCCTCACTAAATCAGACTGCAGGTCAAGCCTGATCAGAGGTTGCACGCGACCGCCAGTTCATCAGGCGCTCACGGTGGCTGTGTGACACACAGACATGATGGAGGGTGTGGAGGAACTTCCGCACAGGTAGGGTCAGAGCCGGGTCTGATTACACAGCTGCTGATCCCCCAAAAGCACCCAGAGACAAACCAGCTCCCCGTTCCTGTCTCTCCAATCCTTGAATCTATCCATCCTCTGTCCCACTGATAAAAAAGAGCCGGGCCTTGGATACTGTAACAACCAATGTTGCTTTGTGAGCCGTGACACAAACTTGAGAACGAACTGAACCAAACTAACTTGGACTTGAAGTTGAATATTTTGTTTTTGTGTTATTGTATAAAGGCCTATTTTTGGGAGAAACATGTTTAAAAATATTCAGAGTTTAAACAAATCAATTACCCGCGGTAAATGTCTCTCCGAGATGTCTAGTTCAAGAAACGGTTGTACCAAAGAATTGAATGATACTGGCAGCGCCAATGCTATGCTCTGAGACCCAGCTTGACATGACATGAAGCAACGATTTTATGTTGTCTGTCAAACATATGAAAAAATCAATACCACTTGACAGCATTACATAAAGAGCTATTGTGCCTTGAGATTTCTTTTCTGCCTGTGTACTTTTGTCTGGGGTGTAGAGAGTAGTTCTCAGGCCCAGGGGAGTAGAGCTGGCGAGAACAATGTGGGAATCCAAGTAGGAAACTGCACATGTTGTCTTTTCTCTACAGTTTCTGCTGTGACTCCAAAAGCGGCTGCATCTTTACAGACCATTTCATATGGCAACATCATCAATCACAGCAGACAGGCCAGACTGCACCTTCTACCTCACTCCTTCACTATACATCCAAAACTCGACCCTTGAATTCTTCTGAGATAAAGACGTTCAAAATCAAACAGCGCTCTGGACGTGAAAACCTTCAAAATAGTGCAGGATTAAGTTTATTTTCTGTCAGATAAAATCAGTTTAACATAGTACATTATTTTTGGCTGCCTTTGAATGCTCGCCATTTAGCAGCCTAATCTTTCTCTCTCCTTTATGTTTAGTACAGCCAAGTACATTTTTGCAATTTTGTAATGAGCGTTACTGTAAATTTTCAATGATACATTGTGAAATTGATGGGTTGACATTTGAAATACTTTGGTTAAACAGAAGTGCACAATTACATCAAACACACATTGAATATCACCGAACTAAGTGTATCCATCTGCACATCATTAACCAGAGCAACAGTCCACCTTTTCAATTTCATGGGAATATGGCAAAAGGGTTGTCAGGGAAGCTGGTCATCAACCACTTATTGCAGCGGCGTTCATATAAACTGATTATGGCTCAAACCCAGGCTGAGTGGCGGTGCTGTCTGGCAGGGGTGATAATGCTACGAGTGCTATTGACTATCCAGGTGTGGCAATAGACTCATAGGGAGCCTGAGCGTGGCTTCTGTGTGGGCCTGTAATGCTGCAGCATTCGCCCTGCAGAGCCTCTGAATCTAACAGCCTCCCACTCTGCCTCTCGTCCAGCAGAGGATCAGCAGCAGCTTAGTGCTGCCCGGGCTGGGAGGTGAACAAGCGGGGCTTTGAGGAGCCCTCTGCCAGTCAGACGGAGCGCTCCAGGCCTCCAGCCCTCAGGGGTTAACCCGTCAGACTGCCAAGCAAAATACTGCAAGAGGCTCGCAATTACAGAGACAGTCAAAGGCCACGCGCAATTTCCAGAGCTATTTACACAGTTAGAAGGCCCCCTCGAGAACTGCCAAGAATAGGCAGAATTAAGATAGTACGGTGGTGAAGGTAGGCTTTTAAAGACACTGTGTCGTTGCTGGAGTGAGGAATATGCCATCTTGCGATTGTAATTCAATGACTAACCAATCAATGGCTTATCCAAATTTAAAAAAGAGTCTGCATCATATGTACTATGCAGTGTATCGTCGCTGTCAGGTGAAAACCTTGTAACTCATTCATGTTTTAACTTCAATTGAAGAATTATATGGTGCTCTATATGTGGAGAAAATTCTGCAACCCTTGGGATTATGAGACACTTTCAAAACACTTTAGATAAACTGAAAAATGCGTGGTGGTCAATTTGAAAACAAGGTTGTTTTTCTTAGTTCCTGAAAAGTTGGCATTTCGGAAATACAAGGTTTTCACCTGACAGCAGCGATATATGCCTCAGGGCTTAGACTAAAATCCACAGGTACATTCATAAATCCATTCACAAATAAATTAGACAGTGTGTCCACTAACATGGAGCAATCACTGGCAAGGGAACTAGTGCAAAGTGCCTGTGAAGTGGGGTTTGTTGGTGTGGGTCCTGGTAAGAAGCCGTCTGGTCCTGGTGTGTAGCAGAGTGTGATGGGGTTGTGCTGAGAGTATATAAGAAACAACTCCTCCAAGTTGTACCTCCTGGCGGGTCGGTGCAGCGCTCTCAGGGGATTGCGGGGGTGCAGGGGGCCCCAGCAGCCTCTAACCCACACAGCTGTTCCCCAGGTCTAGAGCCTCTCCAGAGCCCAGCGGTTCCTCCTGCTTTGGGGACTGCCAGCCCGGGGGGCATGGAGCGCTAATAATAACAACATCCAACATGCAGGGCCGGGGTCAGACACAAGCATGACCCTCCCCATCACAGCGCCAGAACCTGGACAGGAGCCAGGACACAGAGCCACGCCGCAGCAGCCTGGGAGAGCAGGGCGGGGGGGGGGGGGGGGGGGGGGGGGGTCTGTGGGTGGCTGGAGCTTTCAGGTCTCCTTTCACTTCCTGTTCTGCATTGCCCCCCCCCACCACCACCACCACCACCACCACCACCATTTCGCGGGTGGAGGGGGGGCTTGCAGAGGGGGCTTAGGGCCGTTATGCTCAAAGCGGGACAGTTCTTTGAATAGATTATATTTGGAAACTCGAAGGTGGTTTGAGGGCTTAGATTTGAACACCTGTAGGTTGGATGATAAATGATAAATTTCACACCTGAGAGGGATAATGTGTGGATGTTCAGCTGTTCACCGGAGGAGCAATGGTTTGCTGCTCAGCGCACATTGCTGCATTTGTTTGTGGCTCACACACAACGGCACAGCAGCATGCTGCAAGAACATGCTGAACGGTACGTCTTTAAAACCCTAAGGATCGTTAATCACACAGTCTGGCTGCACCTTCAGCAGGAGGCAGAGCAATAACTACTTATGCATCTAACTGCAGCTTCAAGGAGAACCTGGTGTTTAGGCCCAGCAGGAGAGAGCGCCGGTCCGCTCACTTTTTTAAATAAGGCACATTCGCTTACAGTATTTGCTGTGCTATTGTTTATTCGGATTCCCTATTAGCGGGAATCCTTACTTGACAAGCCACATAACCTCGAGCAAAGAGAATTGGAATATTTACACTTTCCATGTATGAAAAGTGAAATGACAAATTCCTGCTCAGACTAACAGTCCTGGCCTACAAAGCAAATAACAAAGCAGAGTTTGTTATGTTCAAGTGTTTGGAGTACAAACACAGAGCTCCACCCGAGTCAGGTCTGATAGGTTGGGCAGCGGTGCACTTACGGTTTCTCACACACTCCATACAAGAGGGAATACTTGGCCCTAATTAGCACAGAGCATCTGGCAAATGTCAGTGTGTCTCTGTGTGCAACATTCCTATTTACTTACTAAGCTTGGGTTCAGCTGGAAAATACACTGGGAGAGCTTCACAGCATTTCAGACTGGGGTCCTGGGAGTGTTTTGTTATTGTATTGTGAGTGACATATGTGTAATGTAATAGCGCTCTTCTCACTGTCCCCTGATTCTTATGTACGGTTCAGGTTTGCTGAGCATTTCTCATTCTGTCCATGGTCACATACACCCCCCCTACACATCTATAAAAAAAAAAATACTCTTCATATGGATTTATTAAATTTTCCTGAATGATCCTTGCTACTGATTTGGATTTTCTCACCAGTATCCAGCTTTGCGCAAGGTATAGAGGATGAAGTCACGCCATCTTAGCAGTCTTGATACCACTGCAGTCTAAATCTGTTACTTCACTCGTTCAGCAGATCAGCATAGAAGAGATAATGGTCACAGTCAAGACTTCCCCTCCGGCCAAATTTAATATTTTAATCACTTCTTGTGGTTCTTCAGCCGTAGCTGTTGAAACTGAGAACATGAGAACAAGAGAAAAACAGGATTTAAAACAAACTATTTGATCTGACTGAACTCTTGTTCCTTAGTAGAGAAACAACCTGTCTTCAGACGCTTGGCCTCTCCTGATGTTATTCTGCAAAGCCCTCCACCACCCTTCCATTTCCCCTGAGATTTGACTTAAAAATAGCCACGTCCCTGTATCTTTTCAGATACTCAGACACATTGTATAAATTGATCAAAATCATAACAGGCGGCCAACTGTGCCTTTTTTTATATTCAAGGCTGAATATATGCCAAGACGTAACCACCCAGGTGAAATCCAGGCTCCAGTGGGAACAGCAAAGATAGATTTGTCAGATAAGAGGAGTTCATAGCAGTTCAGTATACTCGCCATAAAGCTACAGCTGCAGCAGACAAGTAGACCCCAGTCAGCCTGATCACAGCACCGATCTCCAACCTGACAAGATTACACAGAGGCTTCCTGTCTCCTCGGCCTGATACCATCTCAGACCGACTCCTCCTCGCTCCCCTCCCATACGGCTCCATCGCAACCGCAGATAGCACAGCACCAATTACAGCCTAATGGGACAGTTTTAATTAGAAAACTACATCTAGCAAGTATGTGTTCATCCAACTCCACAGCATGGCTCATTTAAGAGATTAATACTCCGGCAGACCCTGCAGTACAGGAAAGCGGGTCTTGATGAATAACAGCTAGTCAAGGAAGCCATTCATCCATGTGCAGATCAAAATATGAGTCCACTGTCAGTGTTTTCTGTTGATTTTTACAGGAATAATGTCAACGTTAAAGCCTCTCCATACCTGTAGAGTACACTGAATATTTTCCATTCTTCCACCTCATAATTACCAACAACCCTCACTTTTATTTACAGTACACATCAAGTTAATCCAGGCTTCCTCAGATTTTCAACACCAAACAGCCCAACATCCTGACAGACGTTGTTATGTCACATTGCAGTATGTACTCTGCATCAAGTAAATGAAAACCAAATGTCAGGGCAGTTTCCAGTTATTAATAATCACATACTGTATGTTCATTTGAATAGCATATGGTCATTTGCATTTGTTCAAGTCAACTAAAAAAGCAGAACATAAAACAAGACTGGAAAGCTAAAAAAAAACAAAACCTAATAAATGAATTCATCAGATTAACGTGAAAAAAAAAAAAGAAAAAAGAAAAAAGATTTTCAACAAGGTAAACCGAAACACCAAAGTACAATTTGTAGCTAAAGGTTTCTTCTTTATTGATCTGTAGTAAAGGAAAGCCTAATTTCTACCAACATGCATCACTTGTGACAAAAATAACAAGTCTGGCACTGAGGCTGTTCACTCACTGTCAATCACCATAACAAAATCCAGTGCATTATGTACACCACTGATCTATTTTGGTGTCATCTGAATAGAAATCCAGCTTGATAGAATAGATAGATTCAATTTCAAATGCTCCATGATCCTAAATCATTTAGCCTGCAGATGTGATCACAACAAGCTCTGTACATACACAGATGGAAATCAATTACCGCGAATGTTGCAAAAACATTGGCACGTTCATTCCCAATACTTATTCATTTCATGCACATCTGCCATCTATTCTGAAACATGATGTCTTTTTATGGCAGGGGACTAAATATTTTCTGTATGAAAAACTATTTTGTTGCTTTTAAATTGTTGCTACTACTTTTACGTTTGATGACACTAAAGGTAATTTACTGAAACAAATACTTGTTCAACTGTGCAGTGCTGGAGGAATCTTGACATGTTTATGGAGAGGGGAGCCACTAGCATACTAGTCTCCAGGGATTTCTACTACTAAGCTACCAACACCACCGCTTTCATCACATCCTTCGCTTGAGCAAATTACCATATCAGCAGCATGATCTCAAACCAGTCCAAGACCCACAATCACTACTTTCTGACACACAATTAAAAGATGTCAAACTCGGTTTCTTTTACAGTGTTTTGGTTCTGGCTGTCAGCGCATCAAACATTATCTTAAAGAGGACTCATTTAGCAGAGAAAGGGACTGGCCAGGTTCATTGATGGCGGAGGAGAGCTCAGTGGCCTCGGGGTATGTGGGTAACCGAGGAGCACAAAAGAAATGGGAACACGATAAGAAGAACAGTGGTGGGGGACTCCAACTTTCCTCCCCTGCTCTCTCCTGGGAACCCGGGGGCTAAGACGTTGGAGTTCCTCCACACAGGTATCATGTTCGGCAGGTCCTTCAGTACAGCTGGGCTCCAGTCCAAACTCCCTGTCTGTCTGTCTCACTGGAGGGATAGGGAGGCGCCATAAGGTAACAGTAGCAGACATGCCAACAGGTGAAACCAAATATTCAAGTCAAGTTTGATACTGTTGTTGCCGTTTTGAAGAATATTGGCAATAACCCTTTCTGCTTGCTTAAATGTAACACGCACATATATTTCCTCACGATTACACATGCTAAAATGTGAGAGGATATAGTCGGAAATGCATGCATTACTGGGTGTTCCTCCTTTTCCCCTGTAAAATATGAAAAGTGAGAGAGGCGAGACTGAAACCCATACAAATTTCAGACATAAATCAACCTCCCACATCTCTACCCTGACACAACATAATAGACAGACTGTGTCCCCTGTACAGAAGCACAGCAAATGAGGCCCCACTGCTGGATCCACTGTAATAGCCTTGACTTGGAGAGAAACTGCACTGCTTCCTTTAGATTTCAATTCACTGCACCTGAATAGTTGATTGACTGCGGAGGGAAAATAACCTGCAATAGACATGTCGAACATCACTCTTTTTAGTCTGGATGTAGCTTTTTTTTTTATTTATTTTTTTTAAACGTACTTATTTGCCATCATAAATGCCAAGAAGAGACCAATTTTAACACAGTATATAGGGAAACACGTGTTTCATGATAATGGCACACGATACAATAGCCTGTGATCACATGATCTTTAAGCAGTTTCTTTCTGACCCCAAGTATCACACACCTTTCATCTACTATGATGTGAGTTTTTATAATGTCTAAGTTGGACTGAAAACAAAGGAGGATAGACATAAATATTCAAAAAGAAGTAAACTATTTTGTTGTGTTTGTTTACCAAAATTTCAAGTTTCACACTCATGTAGTCCATGAAATATCCTCTCAAAGATTATGGGAAAACACCCTGTGTCTCTGTACTGCAGATGTAACATCATGTGCAACCGGTTGAATATAAAATCACTATTATTTCTTCTTGAAAGGCGCAGTCATGTAAGAAGTGAATGCTCAATATTGAACTAAGGGCCGCTGATTGTAGAAAATGGAAAAAACCCCAACCTAAAACGTTAAGATTAAAGAAATAAATCAAAAGAACAGCACAGTAACGGTGTTTGAGATAAGATTACAATCTAGCAATTAGAGCTGAATCTGAAAATGCATCATATTTCTAAAGCAATACCATATGGTGCAACACACTTGGAATAAAACAACCTCATTCTTTTTCATTAGGTAGTGAGTTAATCTACACTGTACTATATGAGTATTTGCAGACAGGTGCACTGGGACACGAGGGCCCATGATAGACTCAGAATGAACTGTGGGGCCGGTGCTGTGGGGGGAATAATTAAGCTTCTGTAAACACAACTGTGTGGTCTGGAGGAACGCTCGGGCTTCCACAACCTCCTGACAACCACACTGAGGCCTGCAGATCGTCCAAGCCATTTCCACACCCTTTACTCTCCTAATCCGCTGGATTTGTAAGGACTGGATAGACGTTTCAGCGTGGCGTTTTGTCACATAAGAGTCTGATGACGGCTCTATTAACAGTTATGTGCTAGTAGTGGACCTAATGAGACTGTATGTAACCCTCCTGTGTCTAAAAATAAAGCAACTTTCTACTACCACACCAGTCAGTTGAGCGTGTGCAGTGCTATCCAAAGTGTGCACTCACAGCATATAAAACAGAGAAAACTACAGTGAGATGACTCCCCTTGTGGCCATGAGTGGATTCAATCAATCTGAATTAGAGCTGGTGAAGGGTTCCAAGGTTTTGTCTTGTTTCAAGTGGAGAGAAAAAAAATTGAAAATTAACCTGGCAGCCTTCATTTAGCGACAATGTGCTAAAGTATCGTATGATGGCTATTCATCACAGTGATCTGTACAAGCAGGGCAATACAGTGGCACAAAGGTTTTAAATTGAAAACCATAATGCTCATTAGCCTAACACTCAACATCAATGGCAATCAGAAGTTGCATTAGCCACAAGAGGGTGCCTGAACAAAATTACATCCCTAAAATGGTTAAAATAAATACAGCAACTCTGGAACTGGAAAATGCATGAGTCAGGCCAATTGAGATCTATACTATGCGATTAAGTACTAAAATAACCTAAAGTGATCATATTAGAAATTGATATGAATATAGTGTACGCTGTGCTGTACTGGGTTTTACTGACCATATATTTCTGAATACGTTTCCACAGCCTTGAGAAGATTGTTTGAAAACCAAAAACCCTGACTTTTCTATTCAGGACAGGTCACTAAACACATTTAAAGGTGGATCTGAGAATGAGAGAATACCCATTTACAAACGCTCTAGATTATCTATACGCAAGTAGAATGAAGCGATAATTGAAAGACAGTGTAATGTTATTGCTCAAAGCGGTTCTTAAATGACAACAAAAACAAGCAATTTGAGCAATATACAAAACCATTTTTTTTATTTTCAGTATGAAGTGCTTCAAAACAGACATTCAAGAATTTTTTTTTGACAAAAGATCTTTAAAAAAAACAAGAAAAAAAAAGAAAAAGAAACAAGGCTGTCTATTATGAAGTGGGAACATTTCTTTGCAGGGTGGTGGAACTGATATCACCTGTGAATGATTAGAAATCGCTGAATCTCACAAAGTGTGATTAAACACATGGGACAAAGAGCAAGTCTTCCCCGCCAGCTGCGCCATGCTCTTCCTCTACTGTATCAACATCAGCTGGGACACAGACAGGCTCGACATTGGCCTTTTTCACTGCAACCTAGTGTTGGTACACCTTACTCACTAATATAAAGCCATAATACTCTTCAATTAAAACTGTGATTAGTCACATCAGGAGAGTTTCTTTTTGGTTGGAACCAAAGTCTGTGGCTATGTGGGCTTTGTACAGACAGGCGGACCACCCGTGTGTTGGAGAGGGCGGGCTCCAGGCCGGCAGGCGGGCAGCGTCTCAGAGTTTGATCAGGCCTGCGCTGCGAGCCTCTCTATGATTCTCCTGTACTCTCCCAGGACATCCTGATAGCTCTTCTCCAGCTCCTCGTGCTGCATCTGAGTGTCCATCTGACGTATGTGGGACACCAGCTCCTCTGGCCGCAAGCACTTCATCATCTTCGTAAGCTCCCTCTGATTCTTCTGCACACCGTAAACGAAACATAGAAACGCACACTGGTTAGGGTGTTATTTTCATTTGGTCATTTCTTCCAAGGCACATAAACCTGCTATCTAGCGATGAGCGGTGGGGAATCTGTGCTTTTTCCATTAACTTTTGTAGCAGAGTGTGCTGAAAGGTGCAGGACGTGGACAGAAAGTACATATACATGGATTTGGAGTCCAGTGCAATCTGCTACATGCAAAAACCTGCACACATGCATAGACATGGTCACTGGGGAGTTGGGGGTAAGAGAACCCAGGGTTGAGCAGAAATGTATAATCCCCCTCACATTCACAGAGCAGAGGCCTCTGCCATTCAACTAACTACAAACCAAACCTCCTCAGGGAAGAAGGGAAGAAAAAAAAAAAAAAAAAAACCCGGTCTGCATCTGGCCACCAGATCTTTCCTTGCCACTCTCCCAAGGAATTCCTACTTCCCTTTTCACCGCATAGGTCTATTTTCCCCCGTCAGATACTGCCTTTTTCAAGACATGCGGTTACACTGCTGACAGCAAATCCTCTAATGGTTGGTATGCAGAGTTTCAGTGAGCTGCTCAAATATGAAATGTCACAAGCAAACAGGTTGTGGGGTGTTATATGGGTGCATATAGGTCTATCCACTATAGACTCCGAGTCTGTTACACTGAATCTCTGAAACTCAAGACGACTTGCCAAGTAAAAACATGAGAAAGTTTGAAAAGCACTGCAATAGTGAATACATGAAACTTTGAAAAGTAACAGCTTTTTGACTATGTGCCTCAAACATACTGTCGTGAAAATTATTTCTCCCAAAGAAATGCAAATCCTGACTAATTTGCCTGACAAGAAAAAGCCCCTGCAGTAGCAAAACCACAGACGCCTGGTGCGGCCTATTGTAGCTACAACAATAAGGTATTGGTATTCTATCAATTTTCACAGGACTGAAGATCAATTTTTCTCCTAGTTTTGATAGGGAACATAATAAACTGTGACAAAAACGAGCTGTGAGCAGATAAAGTATATGCCGCACATGGGCCATTTTGCCTCCAGAACTGAACAGCTGTAATGCCATGTTGACAAAAGGTCCAACACTGCATCTGGCTTCTTGTTGGACAGCAATAGCAACACATTGGTATTCTATTTTATTTGAGAAATGCATAAGGAAATCACCTTCTCATTGAGTTTCATTCTGTATAGACTTTTTGACCCTCTCCGCAGCCTGAAAGCAGTATATTTCAGATGTTACTGTGAATATGACACTGCACCTTGTATGGCCCAAATAGCCTCTTCTTGACCTCCAAGCGGTATTCTCTTGCTTTTGCTTCATCACTCATGTCCGTTGCTCTCAGACGCAGGATTTCATACACTCGCCTCGCATGTTTCTGTAGAGGAAAGAAGAAGAAAAAGCCCTTGGCATTAATGTTTTGTTGTTTTTCTTACTTCAGAAGTCATTGGTTTGAATCAAGAGGGATCTAAATCGCATCCCAGCAGGATGGCTTCAGGTCTGCTTGAGCTATTTAGGACTTGTCTGATGGTCTGTTCCATGAAAGAGCCAATGTATGACAAGAAAAGTCACCATTTAGTCCATTTATGCCACAGACATCAGGCTGTGATAATTAGCCACATCCAAGAAGCACACAGAATATAAAAGTAACATATAAGGGCATAATTGAACTGGGGTTGCCGAGCATGGGAATATTGAAATTGATGTGAAAATTTCTAAACTTGTGATGCTTAAGGTGTTTTTTTTATTCTTTATGCAGATTCATTTAATTCATGAAAAAAAAAAAAGAAACCTTTGTAAAAACGGTAACATTTCATGCTAGACAAAAAAGGATCTACTCATTGAATAGAACATTAGAAAATTAGTGAAAGGGGATCTTACAACTTGGAATCTAGTATGAATGTTCATTTATAAAGGACTAGAAGAGGAGCTGATGAGTCTCAGCAGGGATCTGATCAGGAACACAAAAAAGCAGGAGAAAGTAATCTCCCATTCGAAATGAGTGGGAGGTGTGTCTCAAAGGAAAAAAATGCATCACAGCTCTGGTGCAAGGAAAGGTTTTGGGAGAGTTTAGTCTTATATAAGCCAAATAATAGTCAGTGGAAAGATGATGGGAATCCACTGAGAATACTAGTTCATAAACAAAGTGGAAGGATCTGAATCATTGGCCCCTATTGCATCAGGCATCAACCTTCTTCTTTATCACAAGGCAAATGGTCAATATTTGGGAAGGCACTTGTGCACTACATTGACCTATAGTCAACTGCAAAAAGTCAAGTGTCAATTTGTGTAATTTTGTCCAAGACTGACTGACTGAACTGAAGATTGTTCTGCATCTTTGAAAGTTATTTTGATGACACAGTATTATCAGATATGGAAGCCCACCACTGCCTCACCAAGGCCTTTAAGAACACAAGCATGCAAGTTGTTAAAATTATCTTTTTTTTTTATTTGTCCATCTTACGCACACTAATAGAAATGGTGAGTGCATCTTTTGTTTGAGAAATGTGTAATTCAATAGACACTGCTTATTCTTTCAAACAGCTTTGATGATAAGTAATTTTATTATTAGTCTCCAATGCTTTGGTCTAATGTTCTGAAAAGTTTCCATTTTTGTAACCTTTTGGACTGCTATGTAGTGCACTACGTGCTGTGGGGCACAAAGCAGGGGCCACTTTAAAGAACACACAGTGGCGAGTACCCAAGTATTTAGATGTCATGGACATTTCCCCCTTTGAACGTCCAGCTGTGTTAAGGACAGGCTTTTGACAACGTATGTTTCAGGGAAACTGAAAAGATTTAATCACAAATAGTCACAAATAATGTCATTTTGTGCATTGTTTTGGTGTTGGACTGTATGCATGTGCAGCACCTTGTTGATTTTCAACTTGTCTTGAGCCTCTTTGACCATGTCATCAGAGAAACCGAGGTGCAGCTTGTCTGGAGTGAAAGACGGCAGGCTTTGACAAAGCTTGACCAGGACATAGTCTCTCAGCTTCACATAGCTCTCAGAGGGGTCTTCAGCTGAAACAAGCATCACAACACAATACAATTAAAAACAGACAACTGTGAAAATGAAGTTATTATGAGCCTGTTTGGGTTCAAATGATTCATAATATACTTTTGCAAATCCCTCAAAAACCATGGCATGTTTCATGGTTATTGTTTTTGACATGGTAAGTTTGTGTGTGTTTGGGGTGCAGAGAAAGGACTCGTAGGATTTTTGGATCTGCTAAAATGGTTGAGATTTACATATTTCCAATCTCTACTTTTCCAAGTGTCCATTTGGAAACAACGAGGAAATATTAATCCAGGCCACATGACCCTCCTAGCAGGAACTCTCTCCCCATTCAATTCAAAGTGGAATCCATTCTTAGAAAGGGTTCCTCCCTGAAAGGAAAAACTGGGATGCCTCTTTAGTATTCAGCCTCTGTCTTCATGCAAAGCAACTATTCCTATCCAACTAGTTTCAATAGAGCCTTAGCACATACTGCCATACATGCTGTCCCTTCAAATTAATCCTGCCTAGGATGCACCAGTTGCAATGTAACGCTGTAGAATATAGGTTGTTAAAAATGACAAGTGAAGAATCATGAAAACGTTATTAAGTCACACAAAGATCTCAAACAAGGAGATTAAATATTTATCCTCATCTTCAACAGATTCCTAACAAAGTACATATCACACAATAAAAATTCAGACGCTCACCTGTAATGTCTTGTACTTTGGGCAGAGTGCAATAGAATCTGTGCACTGCCTCCAGAAGCTGAGCTCCATGCCCCTCTCCTTGGAACGGTGGCAGGATCAGCATTTGGCTGGTTAGTCAGAGGGCAGGCGCACATGTTTGAATGCATAAGTATAACTAATATGAAACAGGTTTAAAATTAGTCTTCTCCCATAACAAATTGATCCAGAATCTGTGCAACAACTCTGCATAGGAGAGGAATTCTTTAACTGAGAGTAGCAAATATAATAATGGATTGTAATACATATCCATCAATGCATCAAATAAAATGCTTATCTATAAAGTTGTTTTGAGATACAAATCACTTTGGTTTCATAATGAAACAAAATCTGGTTGAATGGTTGGCTATGTAAGCCAGTAATTTGGGCTCTTTGGGAAAAGGATAAAGAAATGTATAATTTTCCTCTCCTTTTTTATACAAAAGAATGGGAAGGCACGTGCTACCCCAGCAATTACCTTACACGTGGTCGGGTTTTGTCTGGGTACACATAGTAATTATAAACTGTCATGTAGCCAACAGTTGCGTAGAGAGTCTCCCCATCTTTATTGTACTTTTCAAATCTGCAGATAAAACACAAAGGCAAACAGGTCAATTACAGGCACACTCCCATGCAGCGTCCATTTTAGCCTCTCCATTCTCTCGCCCCCTTTTTCCCCAATGTCAGCATGCTGGAGCAGCCAGGCCCAATTGGTACACCTGCTACAACCTGAATACATTATGCACTTAATTGGAGTACTGCAACTTAGAGGAAGAGAAGGGGTTGGAGGAGGGATTGAGCTCCTCAAAATCACTTCAGTCCATTTTCCCCATTGTCAGTATTAATAGGTGCCAGGGTAAAGAAAACACTGGCAGAGGCTCTTTTTACTGTTTAGACATTGTTCAGTGTTTCAAAAGACAACAGTATTCAATTCAGCTCTTGCCCCTGAAAAAATGAAAAGGGCTTTGGGCACAAAGGAAGCTCTTGCCTGATCAACAATTCTCCTATGGGGGAAATATAATCAAACTGGCCTGGTAATTGGTCACAAGCGCCTCAAAGGGGAGCTTTGTTTTTCAATGACACAATAAAGGCTTTGGGGTGGGGGGTATGATGTCGATTAAGGAGGGCACTCACACAAGAAAGAAGTCCCAACGATCGTCGTCTGCGTCGATGAAACTGGCCGTCTCTATGAACCACATGAGGAAGGTCTGCAGGCGCTCGTGGTACTCTTGGAATCCCGGGCAGGTCATGTCAACCTTAGGCAGATACGCCATAAACAAATGTCTGATTAGGGTCATTGTTGCATATTGTCCCTGCCATTGTTTTTGATTATTTATGCGTTAGGTACAGCCCAAACCAATTGAGTAACAACATAAAAAAAAAACTAAAAAAAAAACTGAGCCAAGCAAACTCTCCACGACAAACTGATATTGAGGTTTCAAAGATTGCATTGGTGAGGGAGTGAGGTAAAATCAGATGCAATGGAAAATGTGTGTACCTTGTGAATCTGGTATGTGAGTTCTCCTGCTTCCTCGTTGTGGACTTTGTAAGTGTGAAGCAGGGTGCCGAAGGGCTTGAAATTGGCCTCCTTCTCCAACAGTGAGATGAAGTCGTCGGTGTTGCAGCTGAACCCAGCAGGGATGATTTCCCTGATCTTCCCTTCAACATCATCAGGCTGGAGAATGAAATTTGAATTTAGTAAAAACAAGTAATATTAGGACGAAGAAGGAAAATATCCAATCCAACAAGTTTATATCAAGTTTATATATAAGAGGTATTTCTGTAGTTAATGGCCAGGGAAGCATTGTCAATTAAATAGACACACCAAATAAACAAACAGCTTAAGTTATTTGCTAGTATGTTTAAAAAATGTTGTCTCTGGCTTGATCATGAATGCGGCACTTAATTTTATTAAGACACTATTTTTTTTCTGTCAGTGTATACTCAGTTTCCATGTTCAGTCACATAGTTATTATTATCAGACACAGTTATTTTTGTTCTTAAATTAGGCAAGACTGCAGCCCTGATTGATAGAACACAAAAAATAAAAGTGGAAGCATACATGTTTTTGTGCCAGTGAAAGGAAAACCATTAGGCAATTAAAACTGTCAGCTGAGCAGAGACCACAGCGCCCCCCCTCCCCTCCCCTGATGAAAGAACACTTAATTCAATACATTTACTACTTATGTTAAACCATGAATATGTGATGAAGTCGCCACAATAATGCATTTCTGCTTCTCACTAGGCAATAAAATCTTATGAATTGATCTCAACTTAACAAACCTTGGGCATCCATAATAGAGGCCTCTCCTCTAATCCTGCCAAGCGAACTCAATCAAATGAATTTGCCCCTGCGTTTTCAAAGAGCCTCGGAGACAAAGAGGCCCTACCCTTGGACTTTTTACTCAGTGCAACGTGTGGTTAGTTCAGCTGTAATGTTTGCATTGTATCCATTTCCACAAGGATTGACATGAGAACACTTTGCTAAGCAGCCCTTTCACACCATTTACATGTGTGATGGGCATTATTTCTGTACAGAGACCCTTGCTGCTCAGCATTGAAAACTGGGAAATGAAGAAGGTCTGAGCAAAATGCACTACAAAAGGCTAATACAACATACTGCTAATTCCCCCCCTTTCAGACATCAGCTAATATCCAACTGGAAGTAATGCACCTGCAGCTGAATGCCACTTAACCATTGTAATTGTTCAACCACATTTCTAAGGAACAAGGAGCATGCTTAAAAGGCCATGGACAAACAAGTCACATTGTCCCAGGCACTCTCCTAGATACTAGACACTGAATTGCACAACCTTCGAGAATAGATGCCTTAGTTTGGCATGAATACAACTTAACAATATACCTTTAGAACATTTTGTTAAATTTCTTTGATTTCTAAGAATGAACACAAAGAGAGCACAAACTATCTAATTTGTTGTGTTTGAAATATTTTAGGTACAAATCTTGTTAATCCACAACAAAGACCATGCTAAACTGAGAATATGATCAAAAAATGCAGATAAATAAATTTTCCAATTTACAATTATTTGTAATGCATACAAGTTACATAAATATTTGCACATCCATAAGGATTATGAATCTAATATATATTATTATACATTATAACTACGTCAGGCATTCCACAGTTTGCACTAGTCTTTAGCTTGTGCGCAACAGTAATGGGCCTAGCACTAAAACAACGTTGCCTGTAAGAAGTCCAGCAATCTAGTGTTTTTGGCTGATTTAAAGGGGAGAAGGTGATTTTTGATGAGAGTCTCGTATCAAAGTGGCAGCTGCATGAACTCTATCTCTCCCTCCCCTTGTCTCTAGCTCTCTTCTCTCACCAGCTGCACTGCACCCAGACAGTCCACATGCACTCAGAGACAAACACTCTTCAGATGCAGCCTGAACTCTGCTGCTCCCTAACTCTCTACCTCTACACCAGCTGCACTCAAACCCTTAACAAGGTGAACACTCAGGGGTCAACACAGAACAGTAAGTAGTGGCAGACAGACAGACAGACAGTGAGCCAGCCATCACATTTCAGTTTGAATATCAGCAATGGGTGACTCTTCAAACTATGTTCCTGAAAAGTATAATGGCACTCTTTATTTTTGAACACAGTGAAATGGTTGCTCACGTGATATTGCCGTGGCATTTTCAAGTTTCCACAGATGGGAAGTGATGTGGCGCTCATCGCCCTATCAGAGGACACCGACCCCGTTTTGTTGGGTCATTTAAAATTTGAGAACTTCCGCAGAAACACCTAGTCCTTCTGTGCTATAGGTCGGGCCGCTGCCATCACTACCACCAGTTGAAGGCCACATCGCCCAATGGAGAGGCCCCCTGCCGTTTCCTGGCAGGACAGATGTCCCAGTGTTGAATCATCTGACCTCAATGGGGCCCACACTAATTCTTTCATTCACACTGCATGTTTGCTGTATTGACAGCTTTAAGAAATATTCAAAGCAGTCAGTGGCCTTTTGTGAAGTCTCAAAGAGGGAGCTACTAGTACAAGCAATTTGCATTACTAACTGCTATTTTTTTTTGTCCAATAGCAAAATGCAGGCTATTGGTATGTAAATTCTGATGTTTGACTATTGCAAAATACACCAAACACAAAAAATATTCCAAATTCTGTGCAGATATTTAAGTCTAGTACTGGCCTCCAAAGAGAAGAGAAACTGATTGTAAAGTCATTAACTGATCCGTAGATTTGATTAATTACTAAATAAAATGGATGCCTTAGTTTTAAACCTAAGCCTATGCCACATCGGTTACATCCAGACCTGAAGGTACCGGCTGTCTACGGCTTAAAAACATTTTTTGAATCCATAGCGCTACATTTCCCTCCTGGAAATATATTTATGAGATATCCAACAGGGGCACATTCCTCTTCCTGCTGATTCAATCACAGAAACCTCTAAAAATCAATGCCCGATGTTAGACCCCTCATACAAAACCTTTAAAAACCCTTCTCTTCTGACAGGGAGGAGTAGGATTAGTGTACTGGCGCAGGGGCCTATGGTGGGGTGAGATTAGTCTAACAAAACAGGAGATCTCTTACTGGAATAATGTCACCACCCAGAGAGTGGCCCTGACTCACTCCAGTTAGCTAAGAAACAACATCAAGGCACAAAGAAAATAGCCCACAGAGCAGGCAGCCTTTTGCCTTCATACAAAGTTGGCTAAGTAATCAATGCTATAGTTTTGTGCCTTTTTTGCTGTAATCTCCCCAGTCAGCTGAGAGAAAAAAAGAAAAATTAGCTAAGGTCCATCTACTTCCCTTAGAGAGTAATTGGTCACACAGGCTCTTTGTAATCAAATTCTGAAGGCAATTTCTATCAGAAAGTTACTATTTCCAAAACTATACAGCTAATTAAATGGCATCAACTATGCTATAATTTGATAGGTTGTTGAAGTTTTGGGTAAAATGGTATTTTAGTTGACAAATGAGATGGGAGGAATATTCTCAATGGACACAGAACTTCATGTGACATCACGTGAAAACATTAAACATTTTTAACTACTATCCTGAAATTAGATTTGTCCTGAAGTGGACGCAAAACATCCCAAATGAAAAAGAAGTCAAATTTTTCAACAGCTCTTTCATAGTCATTTGCTTAGTTATTCTTCATAGGATGTGCTCTATTTGTTGTGTATGTGTGTCACTCATTCGTCCATGGCCTTACTAAAACCTGTCGTAAGTAAAGTCTTGAAGTAATGACAGATCTGGCTAAACTGGTGGTTACACAATATACTGGATTGTGCCTTTTTATTTTCAATAATATTAATAAATTACAGTGTTCCCTATTATATAGTGTTTTAGGTAGTTCTGTATACATTTTAAGTAACCCCACAATAGTGTGGTGTGCAGGCCCTTAAAATGCCTGTGTATTTTTTTTAAAAACAAGCCCTCACCACAAGTTTAGCCTGAATAGCAGACAACAATAGTAACATGAAGCACAGAGACTGTTCCACTGCAGTGCTTGCAACAGAAAAATGAGGAACGCAGAGCAACATGTTGCAATACATATAACAACCGTTTAGTGAGATAATAGCATTGCTTGCCCAGATCATTTGCTGCAAATGTTAGCCTACTTAGCAAATCTGACTGTCACGGCACTATCTTGACCAAGTAGAAAATTCAATCTGGCTGGTGCCTGTCAGCTTAACCAGCCAGACAACTTGGCTATTAATCTTTTAAATCTGCAGGTGAGATAGAGGTCCGATCTGTTTTCATGCTATTGGTCTCACAGGATCATCTCCAATGCTACCAGTCACCCGAACATCACAACCCTCAAAGACACACCGGATGGCACAACACAGTGCTTTCTCTCAGCATATTTAATCCGCACTATAACAGAGTCAGATGCCAAAGTCCAGTATCAGAATGGCTGTGTTTGGGATGTAGCTTGCTTTGCTCTAAAACACAAGTTTCCCCTCTCATCCAGAAAGTATCCCAAAGAATAATTCTGAACATCACAAATGTATATATTTTTTTGTTTTGCACTGGACGTCTTATCCAGAAAATGTACCTTAAACACTATCAGAAGTCATGTTTGATGTAAATGCCATGCCAATTTGTCAAGTGTCACTGGTTCTCTGATTGTTGCTCTATCATGCCATACCACAACCTCTGATGAAAAGCTTTTCATGACTCTTCTTTAGATGCTGCTATATTAAAAAGGATGATTCACAGATTTTAATTAATTTCACAATAATTACCTTTAAAACAGACTGGTGACAGCCAATGAAAAAGCCAAAAATCTTTCCTCTAGGAAGTTCATAAGCCTATACATGCCCCTTATTTCATAGAGTTCCTGCAGGGTAGCTGTTAGCTGTTGAGTAGTGGAAATAAGCATGGAAATGGTACATGGTGGATTCTGTAAATAGTGCTCAACTAGGTATTTTGGTGGTAAGAACACCAAAGTAACATAATGTAAAAATGTACGACATTAAAGGAAAAATCCACCCAGTTAAAAAACAGGTATTGGCGATGTACCTCGCATTCCTGGGTCCATTTTGTTGCTTGGTGGTGTGTTTTTTTTTTTTTTTATTCCTGCAGAGCCAAATGTAGACGACGTGACGTCATATTGAGATATTTTCAGCACAACTACAATGGAGTTTAATAGGAGAACATTTTTAACTATCTGACTTTTTTAACCATCACGTTTTGGTGTCAGTCCCTAAGAATTGAAGAGAAAATGCTTCTTTCTAGACTCACCATTTTGCACCGACTTTCAACAAATCCATCATAGAAGAGGCAGTGACATCAATTTCTCCACCGGCGGTAGCCTCAACAGTCCATAATGCAAAGCAGCCGCAAGCCATGTTGCGTTCAAGGGCGCGAGTATCTCTATCATTATCGCTCTCTCCACCTACACGCAAAACCCAGATGGATGCAACAAGTGCAGGCGAGTTCTCTGGGTCTCGTCAAGTCATTCCTTGTAAATGTAGAAAATCATTAACTTAAGTAGAAGTAGACGAGGCAGGTTGAGGGAAAGTGGATCCAACAAAAAAGTTAATTGAAACACTTCATCACAAAATAACTCCTGGAACAGACTGATGATGTGTAACGGTGTAAGAGGACCCGAGGGTGGAACTTTCCTTTAAAGCATAATAGACTGACTTTTCAGGAAAAAGTGGCTGCTCACCAGCTGGCATGGCATTTTCATCAGACCAGCTGATTGATTTTTGTAGGTTTGGAGGTGTTTAAGGTACATTTTCAGATACACTGGAGGCCTGTGAAGGTGATGATGAATCAGCGCAACATGATTACCCGATATCGTAATAGTAGATAAAAATGGCTAACAAAAGTATGGGCATGAACTGCTGTTTTGTCTTGAACTGCCAAGACAAAACTGACACTGAAACCCCCAAAACAATAGTAGTCCCAGACTCTTCTCTCTTTTCTTTTATTAAAAGAATAAAAACAAATCTTACCTCCACACAATCAAACTTCTCAGTGACTTTTGAAGAGTATTTCACTTTGAAGAGGGTGCTCAGGTTTCCAGCAGTGTAGTAGAGCTGTATTTGGAGACCTTTGTATCCAAAAGCCACCTCACTGTGGAAAAAATGTGTCCTTAATCACTGTACATCCTAGTGAAGTGGTTCATCTTTCAGCTGAGAAAAGTGACTTGCCAAGAGAAAACAATAAAATACTCTGTGGCTTTTTTTATGCAGTGTGTAGTCTAGGATGAATTCATATCAGATATCAAATCTGAACATGATAGGAAGGTGACTTTTTCTTGTTTCATGAATGAAATTAATAAAATACATGACTGGACTAAAGAATAAATTCCTACTCTAGGTCTAGTCATGAATTTCAATGTATAACACCGTCTTTTAAGATCTTTCTTTGGCCACTGAATCACCTGTAGAACATTACTCTAGTAGTTTATGTCAAAATAGATTTCATTATGCAACTCTGTGATTGAGCTTTACTAGCAATTAGGCTTGCTGAAATAATTAATGTCCCAATTACCGAGTTCCCTTTGAGCTGATTGTGGCAAGTGCAAAAATAACTAAGCCTAGTTTCGACTAATTTAGAAATGCAATTTAGAGCATAATGACATGCCACTGTAAGCCTACACACAGACACAGGCGTCACTGGCAGTAATGTAGTGTAGCTCAAGCCCAATAGCAATGCCTTTCTTTTTGCGTCACATCGGGGTGGTAATGCCACTCTTTACAGCATTTTGTGAGCTACAAGTATCATGCAAGGCAGACCATTATTTACTATCAATATTTTCTATTGCATATTTTACAGGTCACTTCCTCTTGCATATTTGATACACAACAAACTTCACTCCATGCTCTGTATCAGGAAAGACTATAAGAACTGATTAGAAATGTCAGAATAACACTGGAAAATGCAATATTAAACCATGATATAGTGTGAAACATAAGTGGAATACAGAAAGTCTGTAGAGTTGACATGTCTGCTCTGAGGGTGACAGATATGACGGCAGAGTTTTCTGTAGATATTCAGTGGAATCAGCAGCTACAGGGAAAGGAGCAGCCTAAAAGTTGGAGGAGAACGTTTGTGGCCATATGGCCACCGAATCAAATCCCTGGACCCGCTGGGGAAAAAAATTAGCAGGGAAAGTGAATGAATAACACTCTCCCCTCTAGGACTACAACAAAAAATTATTTTGATAATAAATTTTTCGGACTATTATTGCAGCAATGCGGCTGAAGAGGAAATGTAAACATTGCCGCTGCATCGTCATCATCAGGGCAGGTGATGGAAGCTGAAACTATAACCGTTACTACTGTTGCACTTTGGCCGACATCAGCTTAAGGTAGCACTGTAAAAGATTAAGGATGTTTTATGAACATGTCCTAATAAAAATATTGCATCTAATGTCATCTCATACTACAATCACCAATGCAAACACTGTGCTAACATAACAGATTTATATTTACTTTTGCTTTACTGTTAAGATTCTCTGCCATTTGTTTGTTAAGATGTCCTGCCATGTGTTTTATTTAGAAAATTCTGCCTTGAAGTCCCATTTTTTTTATCCTGACAGGCTTGAAACGCGTCACGCAAGCTTGTTGTTCTGCTGTACTAAGCAAAGTCAATGTTGTGTGCACAATACTATGTTAAGACTACAGTCCCACACTTTGCTGTACTTTTGAAGGCTTGCTTGGGGGCTTGTCACCCACAGAATTGCTGCATGCATCAGCCATTTTCACAATACAAATGAAAAGTGAGAAGTAGTAAGCTTGAGTATCTTTGACAAAAAAATTGACAATGGGAAATACTAGTCACTGATTCAACATTTGTTGACGTTTTCAATAATGTTGAATTATTGTTTCAGCTCTACTCCCCATCCCTCAACCACTACCGTCAAGGTGCCCTTGGGCAAGGCATTTTACCCCCCATCGCTCCAGTGTAGCTGCTCAGTGGCCAACAATGAGTGATTGGTTGCATCAGGCACCTTACACAGGTGTGAATGTACGTATCGGTATGAATGTGCTGCTAAAGAGCATGCATGCTCATCAAACCCCTTTGAGCAGCTAATAATGTGCTCCTCTGCACAGGGAATGAATGTGTAATGAATGGTAGTTTTATTAACATGCACATGTTAACAAGTAAGGCCAAATAACGATGACAAACAAGACTCACTCATCTCCATAAAGTTGATGGCTGTACTCGGGGTGAAACGTAGTGCCATCATCATCCACATCCTCTGGAAAGCGAACTGAGAAAAGGAAGATGGAGTCAACATTTTAGGTGAACATCATTTTTGATACAAAGCAAGTAATTTCGTGAAACATTGTCATCTTAATACCTTTATTGTAGTATTTATTCACAAGACTTACAGAACGAAGGAAACTGAACATACCGAGCTTTAAACATATAGCTTCATTGGTGTCACACTTGTATTCAGCAAGTTTCTTCTCCATTGTATTGATTGCTGAAGAGAGAAAAAGAACAGTAAACATTACTGTATATGTAGAGCCAACACAACCGCTTCGCTTTGCTCAAACAAAAAGTGTTGCTTGTGGGCGCTTCACTGGGTGTATTCAGGGTTCAGGCACTAGAGCAAAATCCTGGTTTGTTTTATTTGTTTATTTAGACCCATTTTGTATCTTATGGTTTTCTTCATTGCATTTTTTTCAAATGTAATCCATAATCATATGTCTGTAAAACATAATCTTGAAATTATGCTTTCCTCTAGCAAGTTAGCTAGCCAAGTGGCTACAGCTATGGATGTGATAGGATAGGCAGGCTAGCTAGCAACATTTTATGAACAAAAAATTACGTTGAATGGGATATCCATATGCACAAATCATTATTTTTGAAAGGACAACAGAGGGCATAAAAACCGACATGGTGCGTAGCATAACGTTTAATGTCAGGGAGAATTTGAGAACTGGATTTTTAATGTGACTGGTTCTCATGTCGCAACCATCATGCTCATCTGCATAATATAAAACTTAAAAAAAAATGTGCATGTTGCATCGCAGGTTCACATCTATCCCATCATGCCACGGACACACAATTACTCGCTTCTCATGGACAACGGAGACAAACTGTTCATCTCATGAAACTGCACTCGGTATGCAACTGGCGTTAGTCTAATAGGTAGGGATGCACCGATCCGATACTGATATCGGATATCGGTCCGATACTGACTCAAATAGCTGGATCGGGTATCGGTGACAATGGGTCCGATCTATTCAATTCAATTATATGTTTATGTCTACGTGCGCATACTACGTCATGCGTCAGCAGCGCGCCGGTAGGCCGGTAGACCCGGCCATTTGCCTTCGGTCCGTCCGGTGGCTCCTCCGGTCCAGCAGCTCCGGAGGATCCCGCCTGCCGCGCGCAGCGTCTTGCGCACTGAATTCTCGCTGGTGGGGCGCGAGCCTCCCGCAGCTAGCATCCAGGCTAACAAGCTAACCTGGCGCCCAACCCTCATAACAGAGCCGGGGTCGGGGTGAGCTGACCGGGGGTCGGGGTGAGCTGACCGGGGGTCGGTGCTGATGCTCGGTAGTTAAAAACACACCTGCATGAATACTTTGTCTCGGTTATATGTTTAAACTCTCCTGGGTCACTGCGTGGCCAAGCAGGCTGCCATTTAACCTGCGAGGTAAAGTAGTTTTCCACCAATTATACAATCGGCGCGTCCAGCCAGACTCCATTCATAGATCCAAGGTTTACGGGGACTCGGCTGTAGGTCAACGTTGTTTCCTGCCACAACACGATTTCAAGTGTTTTCCGTGTTCGTCAGGTACTGCTGCTCCATTCGGCCGACACATAGTCAGACTAACATACCTTGATTTTTTTTCTGAGGGCTGTTTCATAAAGCAAGATTACCAGTTAAGCCAGAGTTATTTCAGTAATTTAGGCTTATTCTGCATATTTTGAATGTTTTGTTTTTACCAAGTTACTTGTTTATACTACTTGTGTGAATTGTGATTTAATTTATCAAGTTTGTTTGCACTAGTTTGTGACTTAATTGTGATTTAATGTTTACATTTTGTTCTCATTTGATGCAGTTGTATTGTTTTATACTGGAATTTTAATTCCTGACCAATTTGTTGCTGCATTTAAAAGGTTTACACTTGAATTGTAATTCCTGTTAATTTTGAAGATGTTTTACCAAGTTGCTGGAGCACGATTATTTATTATTTTAATAATAAATAACAATTGAGTACATTTATATCTATGTATTTATTTGTTACATTTTGTTTTACAAAGTTAGGAAAGCAATGTTAAAGTCAAGCCTGATGTTGCTTTACACATAAAAGAATGATCCCAGTCTCTTCCACACAGTGAGGCATAGCCTACAGTTTATTAATTAAACACTGGTATCGGATCGGTACTCGGTATCGGCCGATACCCAAAGCCCAGTTATCGGTATCGGTATCTGGACTGAAAAAGTCGGATCGGTGCATCCCTACTAATAGGCCTAAAAATGTTGCTGCAATTCATTTGTATTTTCTTGTGCCTTGAGCCCAAAGGCAACCCACGTTAAACCTTGAAAGAAACCTTGACCACATACCACGCAGCAAGAAGTGGCTGGTCGAAGACGAGTTCTGATGCAACAGCGGAAATGCGTAGAGGCGGGAATTCATCTTGTACATGCCAACAGCTGTCTAAAGTTATAATAATTCCATGCATGTGGGAAACAGGAGCACCTGCTAAACAGAATTGTTTTTTTGTTACCAATTTAAAGACACTCTCACGCCACTATCCATAGCTCACTAAGATCTTAAACATTACACTGTTGTGCCTAAACAAAATAAACCTCTTGCAGAAACAAAAGTATTGGTGTGAATGTGAGACACCCTCATTGACCCCCAGTCAAAAAAGCAGTCTAATCTGCCTAATGGTATTTTCAGTAGTGTTGAAACGATTAGGCCTAGTTGACTCATCGATTAGTTGATCAATAGAAAATGATAATCGATTAATAGTTTAAAAAAAGATTTCCTGCTTTTTCCGTTTCATATAAAATGAATACTTTGGGGTCTTTTGGCTGCTGGTCAGACTATTAGCTATTACTTATAACCTTAAAACAGCATTTAAGGGATTCTACAGGCTGGAATAGCATGTGCAGTATGACACATTTTGTGCCTTTGTAGTGTGCATGTTTGGTCCCTGTATTACACCACGCGGACGCGGAGAGCGGCAGTTGCGCAGTAGGGCAAGTGGTGGACTTCGCGTTTCAGACGCTCAATGTGGATTCTAACAACAAAATCTAACTTTGATTGTTCATTTATCCACAACCATTTGTTGTGCCTATACTTTCAATGAGGAAGCCATCGCTGCAGATGCCGTTTTCTACCAGCCGCTTCTTGCCGCACGGTATGTGGTCAACATGTCCTGCAACCCAAAAGTGTTTTGGTATTCGAATTCGGATTCATGCAACTGACAACAACCGTTAGGTAGACACAAGGGCGTAGAATTGGGTAGGGACGGTAGGGACGTGTCCCTACCAATATCAAGCGACTTTTTATTTTTTAGCAATTATTTTGATTGACAATAAACATTGTTTTGTCCGTCAGTGTCTAGTCAATGTTAACAGATCGCGTTCTCTACTACGAGTCCCGCTGCATTGGTGTAGTGCATTGGTGTCCCGTGTCGGCATAGCAACGGACGCTGTAACGAAACTTTAGTATAACAGCTGTTTTAGAATGTTACTGCGTCACCCGGATAAAAATTGGCGTGACACCGCCTCCCTAACCCCCCCAAAAAATCGCTGATTGCCTAACGTATGAAATGCTGTGGGCAAGAAGAGCCAAAGCTCCGCCTACCGGCGAGCATGCAAGTGAAGACTCCATCCTATTTTATATTAGTAACAGTTGTGTTTAGCCATTAAAGTTAGTTTATTTAAGTACCGTGTTGCGTGCGTCTGTGACGAGTGACGACCGTAAGTAGCCTACATGTCACAAGTGAGATTGAACAATGCTGATGTTGCCACACTGGACAACACTGATGTAAAACAAATATGCCAACAGTTCATCTCTGTTAATGACAGGCGTAGGCATGTGTTTGGCTCAGCTGTTTGTATGTAGGGTTTGGATATAGTTTACAATATCTTATTATTATTATTTTAAATGTAAATACAGATCGTTGGTTTGAATAGGCAACAGTACTACAGTACCTGCCTTAAAACAAAATGTGCTCTTCAAAGTCCCATTCAGCTGGCAAATTTGAGTAAAGGATTCATTAATGTGCTACACCCCTGTGTCTGTGTGTCTGTTAATGAGTGTATTGGCTACCATAACTATCTAGATCAGTGGTTCTCAACGTGAGGTCCGGGGACCACCAGCGGTCCTTGAGGGGGTTCCAGGGGGTCCCCAGCAAATTGATGAATTGTTAAACTTCAGCATTATTTAATTTACAAATAGTTAACACAATTACAGAATGTAGAAGAATGACTGTTTTGATCTTAGTTTCACTGTTATCTCTCTACCTACAATACAGACAGTCATGGGATTCTGGATCAAAATCATATCTAACAATAAAAGTATTCTCAGATTTGGGTCCGAGAGACAAAATCTCATCAAATGGGGGTCCATGGCTCTAATGTGGACTAAACTAGGGGTCCTCGATATGAAAAAGGTTGAGAATCACTGATCTAGATGACATGAAATGGCGGTCAGAAGTCTATCATAAATGTAAAATGCCTCAACTTCCAGTGGGGGTTACATCCCCTCCGGACCTCCCCCATTTGTGTCCCTACCAATGTCAAAATCAAACCTACGCCCTTGGATAGACAAACCCATTCTATCCGGATATCAAGCTGTCATTCACCCTGAATAAATAGGGTCAGGAAAGCTACCGTTTTTTTTCATATGAGTCTGTCAAATCAGTGACACGGTGTCACCGTCATATCTCCCTCTCTTCTCAAAGCAAAATACAAAGGCATGGTGCCTCTGCCAGCACGATGCCATGTCCAGTCTGATGACATTAGATACCCTTCCTTCAAAACATTCAAAGCACACATTCACCTCGACATTCAAGCGTAACTTAAAACAAACATATCAAACGTGTTATATTGCATCTGCTATGACAGCCAGCTAGCGTGCTGTTGACGTTAGCAGGCAGGGCCTCCAGACCTCAGTACTATAACGTTAGCTCCCACAGCTAGCTAGTTAGCCTAGCTTAGCTTGCTGTTGTTGTTGACAGAGTACAATCACACCGCGCACTTTTCTTTGGCAGTCTGCTTCCCTCTGGAATCGACAACTCCAGTGGGATTAAAGCAGAACCAATGGCAAATAGTCGCTGAAGCAAATTATAGCGACGGCATTGAATTTACGTGTTTAGCCACTTACCCGCCATTTCTGCACACTGTTTGTGTGATATCAGTGCTGTGGAGCTGTGTCGTCCTAAAAGACCCGCGGAATCAGGAGCTCTTCCGGGTCCATGTGTTTCCGCCGTTGATGACGCGGCGGAAAGGAAAGGAACTACTTTTTCAACGTTTCCATGTTATCAGGAAGGCTATTAATTCCGTAAAGTGAATGAAAAATAGCACTTCTTTGGATGGGCGATTATTAGACCTATACAAGTTTGAAATAATACCCAGGAAAATGTAATTTTACAGTAACACTTTACAGGTTCAGTTGGGTTATTATTTTCTTAAATATCCAATAAAAAATTACATTTCCTCATGAAATAGGTTTAACACTTCTTCAAATGGATTTGCTAACATGGTTCTGACAAAGCAACAGGAACCACAGTAATATTCAAGAAGAAAAATCATGTATTGAAAGTACTGCACAGAGAAATATTAACTTTACTTTCATTTTTGATCAGGTATGAAAAATATACCACTCATACCATCCAATATGAGCATCAGATTATTATCATGATAAACGTGTGGTAAAACAATATATTGTCAAATAAAAATTGTAGGCCTACATTAAATGTCCCCCCGTTTGGACAAGCCAGTAAAAATGAAGAAATTTAACCTCAAAAGCTGTCATTCACAAAGTGGGATACAATACAGTGATATCCCAATAAAATAAATGGGAATTGGCTCTCCAGGGGAAAGTGCAATATCTGAACAACCCTCTGAGCTGGGGTAATGCTGTGCTATCATCCCAGCCTCAGTAATTCTGTCCTCCAGGTGCACCAATGAATGACCTACCCAGTCATGTTTAAGCCACTGTAATTTTACCCCTACTACACTGTCAGCACTAGATTATCCCTTTCCTGAACAATACCATACCTTTTACAATCCTTTAGGCAACAAATTGTGTCTGCATGGAGGCAATACATGCTGCTTGATCTCTGAACTTGAATCTACTGTAGTTTTGATTTTTTTTTTCTCCTGTAAATGCAGGGAATGAGAAGACACCATGACAGAGGAGAAAACATAGCGTTAGAGAGTTGATGAGAGCTGTTAAAGTCAATCCTCTTGGGAGAAATGCTCTCTGCCTAATTCAAGAGTGTGCCTTTGAATTGGCTCAATCAGTACTGTGGTTGTGTAACATGCAGGTAGGCAGGACTCATGGGTTTCTGACTGGGGAGAGAGGCACTAGTCCTTGTTATCATGAATGAGACCAGTTACATCCAGATTTCATGAGTGAGCCCATCAATTAGAATGATGAGGTGAAGTAAGGTGAGTGAGTGTTGCAGAGTTGGTTGGATTACTTCTGTTTTTGTGACTTTCTAGTTTCAGAGTAGTTGGTTTGTGAGATGATTTTGGATTAGCGGTCAGTGAAATTAGTGAGAATTCCCATCCCCACTTTAAAACTTTCATTGCCTAGTGTAGAGCTCGATTTGGACCTGAAAGTTTGAGACCAGTCCTAACCCTAACCCCAAAATGTCTTTCTGAGTAATAGCCCAAAAGTGCACAGTTAAAGCCTAACACATTAATAACAGTGTGGGGTACTCTTCAATTAAACCCAACACAAACCCAAGCAATTAAATTAGAAATTCAGTGGATAGGGGGGCATTAATTTCCAGCTGTAACTTACAGTATGTTTCTCAAATGTAGCCCATTCCTTACACCTATGCATTTTGGACAGTGATGGTATTTATTTTGGAAAAATAGTGGCTTATCACAAAATTTGTTTTGTGAAAAGTTTGTCAAAAGCCTAAAGCAGGGATGAAGTGGAGGGTAAAGCTTTTTAAGTTAACGTGTTTAAATTCATTTAAAACACATTTAAAGTCTGCTTACCCCCTTTTTTTTGTTAACACAAAGCTTTCTGATATATGTATGGTATATTAATAATAAGCAGTATCAAGCTGATGTAAGTTACATGAAGAGTCTTTTAAGGAAAAAAGCAGAAATGAATGCTTTTCTGAAGATATATATTTGGTTTTCGCTTAGATCGGTGGTTGTTTTCCTTATAAATTTCCCACTGCCTCACTGGTCTCAGATAATAAATAAAATCGTGAGGCACTGAACTTTTGTCAATGCATTCTTTGTATCCCGTCTCGGCATCCCAAGGCAGCCGTGCACCGTGTCCTCATCTGACCCAAGCGGGCAGGAAATGCTGTAATATCTGCTGACCACCTTCCCTTTTTAACCGTGCGTCCCGTCGAGCGGCTCGTGAGCAAATACTCAAACCCCGCAGGCCGAAAAAGGACAATAATTTGTTGTGGCTCAAACCGCTGTCATGCCTGCTGTCATCTTCGCATTACTTTATGTCGAGCGCCTGCGCTAGTCTACTGTAGCTGACGTCACACCCAGCATGGCGGTCAAGGTGACTCCGTCAATATTTCTTTTCAGATATTAATTTTAAAGGTAGTAACGCGGGTTGCCACTGTCGGATATGGGAGACAGCTTATGTGTGCGGACGTGTGCGTGTTTAACTTCTCTCTAAAATGCAGCGGAATCCCCCTTTTTTGAGCATCGTTACGTTGGCGCATCTCTCCCGGCCTCGGAGAGAGAACTGTAATTTGTTTACTCTGTTGCATTTTGTATCAGTGAAGTGGACTTTTGGCGATTTATGGTCGTCTGACAGATTGTAGCACGATTATTTTAGCCTTCCGCTTTTGTGTCAGGGTGTTGTAGTTGTTGTTACAGTCGCCTGTGATCGATCCTGCTTACTGGACTGCGTAAAAAAAAATCAAAGCTGAATAGTGATAGCCTGAAGTTCAGGTTTATTGACTGGCAATGATTATTTATGTGGCAGTGTAATCTACTGAAGCTGAAGCTGTAGGCAGCAGCATGACTTTCTGTCTCTCTGAACATTAAGTGTTTTTTAACAGCATGTTCCAACTTGTATGTTTTAGGTGCAAGCAACCAAAAGAGCCGACCCCCATGACTTGAAGACTATTTTTCTGAAGGTAAGACTGCTATTCACATATAAGCCATATCTTATTTAGCCACAGGACAATGTGCATTTACATGGCAACATACATGTACAAACAGTGAACAAGTAGCCTATTAATGTGTTAAAGTCAGTGTGTAATTTGTGTCTGGTGTCAAGTGGGATACATAGTTCAGAAAAGGTCAGACAAATGCTTCGACTAATTTTGGATCTGCTTCAACAAAGAATTTCCCCTCGCCTTGACTTCATGTGTGTGACGTGTGTTTTGATCTTCAGATCTTAGCAGGACATATTGTTTCATTTCTCAACATGCATTGTCCACTATCTTTCAAAGCAACAAATCCCTGCCAGTACTGTGGACATTTGTTTACCCCACAGGTCTTGTTTGGAGTATAAACCTGCTCCTGAAAACAGAGACTCTTTCTTTGAGCTACAAGTTGCCTTACAGTCCCTCCACATCTCATTACTCACTGTAAGAGGGCTGCATAATTTGTAATGCACATTCAGGTGGAGGAGTTAATTAATGGATGCTCATTCTGACCGTCTGTATAATTTGATCAAGAACTACTTGAGGCCTACTGCGAGGGTGAATGGATACACAATTATGCGATGGAGAAATGCGTTAATAAATTGGTTGGAATTAATACTTTCACTTAAAACATTAATTCAGGAGAGTGCATCGAACTGCAATCTTAAAAAACACTTGGCGTGAAGGTTGCCTCCCTCTCTCTTTCTCTGTCTATCTCTTGCTCTCTCTATCTGAGCTTGGCTAGATTCCACGAGGCTGGCCTTTCTGTTGCCAGTTCATGTTGCGCTTGTGTTTCCAGAGCTATCTCTGTTCCAACTTGAAACCCAACCCAGACTCTAAAAATGACCTTTCGTCTTAAAGCCTGGGCGAGGGCTCAGTTTTAGCACCACAGTGCAATGGGCTGTGCATGTTTCGCTTCAATCAAACAGAGTGCAACACATTCAGTACTTGCACCTCCAAGTCCATGCCAAGTAAATAGCTTTATTAATCCCCTGCAACACCAAAGCACAGTGTTCTTGTATGACGGTGACACTGTAATAAACACGTCCTGCAGTGTATTAGACAGCATGTACTATTTACATTGTATGTTCTGTGCTATATCTGATATTTTGTACAAATACTAGGGATAGGAGGATATGCATATCTCACGATACGATTCGATACGCGATATTGGCTTCACGATTCGATACATCCACAATACGATGAAATAAATAAAAGTTCAATGACAACAAAGTCTGACTCTGCAAATCTTTCTAGCAATGGCAGTGGCTTGCTGTAATGTAAGCAACAATTTAAAAATGTCATTACAAAGTGCAAATAATATAATCTGCATGGAGAGATTGTGAAATTGTGATGGTCAAGCCGTCTCATTTGTTATTACTACAGCAGAATAAAATGTAGCTAATATCACCATTAGTTTTTCTGCCCCACGATACGTACTGTCACATTTTTGTATTGCGAGATATTGAATTTTGATATATCGTCCCATCCCTAATACTTTGCTGCTTTTGTATAGAAATGTGTATATCCCCTTTGTCTGTTGAAGAGACGTATACAAGTGTTCTCAGTGCAAGTAGCTGAGATGTCTCTATATCTCTGCCTTGCATGAAGTGAAAGGAGCCCGGTGACTTGAAAGAGACTGATGCTTTTGAATCCGTTTTGCTATTGATGGGATGCCTCAAAGCATTGAATTAATAGAAAATACTAGGTAGAGCCAGGAAAGAAAAAAATCAATTGCGCAGGCTGGCGTACAAAACCGTACACCAGGCAGTCAGAACAAATACCTTATTGTCACAAAGAAAAGAGATACAAATCGAGGGACTCGTAGTAGAAAGAGCGACTTGTTGATCGCTCTCCACATCACCTATTGGCTTTTTTCTGCCTCAGACTCATTGTATTCAGTATTCAATATACTCTAGATCATTTTCTTTCCTATGCACAAATCGTAATTCTATCTCACTGATTCTTGATTCAAATCCACAGAATATGGTGTGAGATGCTTAACATATACACTGCTCTTACATACAACTGTGTCTTTGTCTCCTCTGCAGTATGCCAGTGTGGTGGAGGATGGGGAGCATTACATGACCCCCAGGGACTTTGTGCAGAATTACCTGGTTCTGCATACACAGCCTCAACATAATCCTAAAACTGTGGAGCTTATTGCTGGAGTGGCTGACACCACTAAAGACGGGTGAGCGTCTGTAGTGACATTATGCAGGTTGCTGAGGAAAATCCTCTGTTGTTCTGAAACATGTTAATAGATTAAAGGATAATTCCTGTTTTTGTCCGTGTTTCCCCCAGAAATTTTTTGTAGGAATATTTTTGCTTCCAGGACATGGGGTTCTCTGCCAATTGTATTCCCAGTATCAGCTCCAATACCTGCTTTGTCTTAAAAATGCCTCTTATTATCCCTTTGTACTGTAATTTCCTCTATTTTTTTTTCTATTTTTTATTGTCTTCTAGCACAGGGGCAATTCTCCTGTAGTTGCCCACTGCTGCTGTATGAATGTAGTAGAAAACCCTGCTTTTCATATTACGTTGTCCTGAGAGAAATATAAGAACCAGGTGAAACTAAAATATGTACACTGCGTCTCTGATAATTTCCCCATGTGCATCACCAAAATGTTGTCACCACCAATGCTAAATGAATGGGAATTATGAGGCAAGAGCAACAAGCTTCAAAATCTTTGGTCAAAGCAACCTGAATCAACTGACGTACACAGCGGCGCTTTGTTCACTGTCAAATGAGGATCATTTTGTGTTAAATGTGAGGCCCTGTTGTCCCTGTACCATGTCTCCCAGCATGTACTTACTGTATGTCAGTATATTCGCTGTAAATATATTCCTGCACTAATGTCACCAAGACAAATTCCTGTACATTTATTATCCCAATAAAGTGATTCTAGTTTTGCCCAGAATTTGAAATCTCTCACAGTTGCCCCCTGTGACTCCTATCCATACAGCACTAGCTGAATTTAGCTTTTATGGGCTTTTATTAACAGCAATTTCACCTGGTTCTGAGGATTCTCTCTGGTCAACAAACCATCTGGATATCACATGAACAAAGCAGCAATTATCCTTTAAGGCCACTTTGTCACTCAAGTCTCGTAATCCCTATGTAACAGTTTTTCTTTCTGGTACCCCACTTGTTGTGCTCTGTTTAAGAGTGAATTGCTGATTAAATCTTCTACAGACAGACTGGGTGCAGAACACTACCAAAAAGAAAATAAAAACTAGTAGCAAGTGCAAGGGAGACTGTTAATGATCTATCCCAGTGATGTTTACACAGACTCAATAGCCATCTTTATCAGTCAGTGTTACACCTATGGTTGATTGATTGAAAATCCACTGATAAGATAAGACGCTTTATTTTTCACAGTATGGTCCTTAATAATATTGGAGAATGCATTTAAAATAGCTGAAATACACAGTCATAGCTGCACATATTTTCACATGTACTTTCACTACAAATCACTGGTTAGACTGTCAGTACTCCTGTCACTCAAAAACCTGTCAGAACATTATAAGTGTACAAACAGCAGAAAAAGGGAGATGCAGGATTACATTGTTGCATTTGTTTGCTGCCCTGAACATTCAGTATTTGACGGGGTTTTACTGGTCCGTTCAGCTGTCAATAAGTGATACATGAATTCAGATTGTGATGTAGTTTTGGTTTTTGTAATTTTGGCAAAGATATGTCCTTTTTTCAGATAGCACTCTTTCTTTCTTGTCCAAACAGACTGATCTCTTTCCAGGAGTTTCTGGCCTTTGAATCAGTTCTATGTGCCCCGGATGCCCTGTTCATAGTTGCCTTTCAGTTGTTTGACAAGACTGGCACAGGGGACATCTCATTTGGTATGTACATGGAAATGGATGTCAGCACGCTGGTGTGGGAGTGTTCTTCCTGCTACATCTTATCTACAGGAGACTTAGCATCATGTTATATATGTGCACCACAACATTAGAATAACTATATGAGTGCAATGGATGATGCGGGATTCATGTAGGTAATGAAGGGTATTAAGGGGCTTTTTGTCGTAGTTGTTATTGATGAGTAATGGGCAACTTTGATGGTGGTGGGGGCCAAAAAAACTACTGTAGTAACTTGTGTGTGTGTGTGTTTGTGTGAGCATAACATAGAAAACCGTGGGTGTCGGGCGCTATTCTTACTGTAGCATGTGCAGTCAATGAATGTCGCAGTAGCCATGTTTCTCTTTGCTGGGCTTCTGGAGCCTATAGAGTATTACAGATGCCAGCTGCTTGTATTCTTAAGGTCTCATCTTAGGGCAGAATAGCGGCCGAGCTGTGGGGAACATCACATTATAACCAGTTCCATCTGACAAGAAGAGAAATGAATCCAGCATGTCACAAGCCAAGGGATGCAGAGTCTTACAAAGGAGCTGTGGCAATGCGCTTTGTGTGGAATGGGCCTCCATAAAGGCGTCTGAAATTGAGAGCAGTGCTTATACAGAGAATTTCTTGGATCGACTCGCAGCCCGCACAATGTAAAGGGAATGGGACTGTCAAACAGCTTATTCAGCCCCTCAGTCCATATTGACTCTTTCCTCCACTTTAACGGGGTTTCCTACAAATGGAATAAGGACGTGACACAGACTTCAGAAATCATTGCTTCTTGCATGTTTTTCCCTCTGTCTCTTGTTATTACTCACTAATGTCTCACTTTTCCAGAGAATGTGCGTGACATCTTCAGCCAGACCACAGTCCATCACCACATCCCCTTCAACTGGGACTGTGAGTTTATCAGGCTACACTTCGGCCATGAAAGAAAGAAGCACCTCAGCTACCCGGAGTTCACCCAGTTTCTGCAGGTATGCATACAGCGTACATGCACAGCAGCCATATCACTCACTCTATCACCTCAATATTACCTCAATATTCTTTCAGCAGCTCTCTGTATTAATTCAGTAGTGATGGGCCACCACCGCTAGAGAAACTTTAGCCTTATTTCACAAACCTACAAACTTGCATCAATCGAATCGTTTAGAATTTAGGTCACACTGAAATGAAAAATGACTTTTTTGCCTTTTATGCAAAAAAAAAAGACAAAAAAATCTCATTACTTTTACTTCCTGGAAAACAGAAAATCTTCGACTTCATTGTGTACCAGGAGGTGTACATAAAAATTACAACCAATAAAACCATCACAAATTTTTTAACAACCCCCCCCCCTTCCACCATTCCCTAACTGATATCCCATTGATTTACAATTTTGAATGATCCCTCCCCGTGTTATGTCCCGCCCCAATATCCTGTTTCAGCAGGAAATACATCAAATTAAGGAAGCAAGATGCTCCCAAAATGCAGTTTCATTGTGACTTTAATGCTACAGTTTTAGCTCTATAACTTGGATTAGAAGCAAAACTGGGACCGAAACAAAAACAGACGTGGAAACAAAACCAAAATAAAGATATAATGTAATGAACACAGTAAAATCCAAAAGTCATAATGTGTTTCTCCTATCACAACAGTGCAGTATATTTACAATATGAACGGAAAAAACCCAGTAACACATAAGAAGAGCTACAAGTAACCACTAATTACTAAATACTAAAAAGGAACCACCTATGTAAATGAGGGATACAAAATATATTGACAGCACATAGAATGCATTTTCCTGTTTTCCCAACCCCCTAGAGAGTGAGGTAAACGCCATTCTGAGTGATCATCTTCACCCTGTGGTGAAGCATTTCTATCCTGACATACATGGTCTCTTCCAAGACGACAATACCCCATCCATGAGGGACAAATGGTCACTGAATGGTTTGATAAGCATGGAAATGATGTAAACTACATGACACATAACACCAAATAATGGCATTGTGGTGTGGAGTCGCATCCTCGGCGTCTCATCTCCTCAGTCGAGTTTGAAAGAGGGGTCTCAAACTGTTCTGGTGGTTTGTGGTAGCCCAGCACATTATTAAGACTCTTAATGTTGGCGTTTCCTTTATTGGTAGTTGCTTGTATGTTACTGAAACTTCTGTGTTGTGAAAGCAGCAGTGCGGCCACGGAGGCCTCTGGTTTGACGTGGAGGGCTGTGGGCTCGGAGAGAGGCTGGGTGGTCTGAGAGTCAGACAGGCTGCGCTGTAGCTCCACTACAGCGTGGGATCCCTCACAGCACTTTGTGGTTTATCATAGTTGACTAGGGCTTCCCACCGCTACACCAAAGACCCTTGTGTGTGCAGGTTTTCATTTAGATCCATCAATATTATTTTGTTGTTTCTCTGTCATGTCCCAGCTGATTTCAGTTTTTTTTTCTTACCATTGTTTTGAGTGAGTATTTCCTGAAATGCCTTTAGTAAGAAGTAGAAGTCCATTGGTAGATTTGATTTTGTGTTTATTATTCAAACAATCTTTGCTCTGCCACCTTGTGGTTGTTGCATTATTTGACCAGGCTGCACTTCAAACCTAAGTGGGTGCAGACAAGGAAGAACATCTGTAAGTATATGGTATTGTTTTGGGAGGCGACGATGAAGTATCATTACTTAATGCATCATTTTCAACACTAAAATCAGCAAACAGTTTGAGAATTTGTGTGTAGCAACAATTCACTGAATACATTTTCAGTATCAAAATATTAAGATAAAGAACTATATTGCAGTGAACCTGTTCTGTGATTCTGTGGTTATATTCGATGAGCTTTGACAGCAGACTTGACCCGGGGTCGGTCTCCCTCTGCATCCCCCTCTGATTGCATGGTTGTCATATTGAATCATCTTCCTCCGGACACACCTGCCGCCCGTCCCACCAAGCGTCCTGCTCTGCTCCGGGATCAGACTTCACTGGACATGGTTTCCATTAGTCTCCAGAGAGACAGTGGTGATTACAAAAGCCAGTGTCTAACACTGTCACATCTGATGACTTCCACATCTGCGGAGCAACGTGCAGCACTGATATCATTATACTTTCTTTTTCCAAAGTTCCATTTCACCACTGACTTGTAATGCGATGCTCCTCATCACAGGAACCCGCTCTTTGCTTCTTTTGTCAGCTAACAGTTTGACCTTTTCCGTCTTGCTGTAGGAGCTGCAGTCGGAGCATGCCCGCCAGGCTTTCGCACAAAAAGACAAGAACAAGAGTGGCACCATCACTGCCTTGGACTTCAGCGACATCATGGCCACCATCAGACACCACATGCTGACGCCATTTGTTGAGGAGAACTTAGTCTCAGTGAGTTGTGGAAAGAGCTTGACACCTGTTGGTTAAGGATCAGAATGGGAAAGTCATAGTGAGAGATCAGGATCCAATGTAAAACTCTACAAGTAGCTTTGACATCCATGTTAGTAATTTACATTTGGACGTATTTCAGTCAGTAGATCATGGGAGATTTAAAAGAGAAAAATTAAGATTACCTAAGTGACGGACTGTGGATCTTTCTCCAGGCCGCTGGAGGCAGCACCTCCCACATGGTGAGCTTCTCCTACTTCAATGCCTTCAATGCCCTCCTCAACAATATGGAGCTGGTCCGCAAGGTTTACAGCACCCTCGCCGGCACACACAGAGACACACTTGTTACCAAAGGTACTCCTGAGCAAGTCATTCTGATATCACTGACATTAGACTGTGTACATTTCATATGTCATATGAAATGTGGCTGTTCGATCATGTTTCAACTTTCTTGACAGAATGGTGTCAGGGAACACACAGGGAACATTATACCGTAGCACTAAATTACTAAGGTAAATGAAAATCTTAACATGGTAATCAGTTCACCCCCTACATGTAGATCTGTGTAATTGATAGTCGTCCTGTCAATCACTTCTGCCCCTAACTGTGTTTCCCATTGAGATGCATACTGTAGACTATTCCTGTACTATCTCTCCATGGTTTTCCTCCTATAGAAAAGATTTTGGTCAAATAGTATTTGCAAATCATTCTTAGTATTTGTATTACTCTACATGGAGCACTAGATGGGTGGGGTTTACTGCATGAGGACAAATCAGACATTGTTAAGTCAGTTGTCAGTCACAGGAAAGTATCTGGCCACAGTACCCAAGAGCTTAGAGGAGCAGGCTTTTGACCAGAGGGTTGCAATCCTTCGACCAGACAGGAAAAGTGGGGAAAGTGAATAACTAGCTCTCTTAACTCCCTCAACAGCTACTACTTGCTTTTGAGCAAGGCGCTTAGTCTTCAACTGCTCCAGTGGAGCTGCTCAGGCCAACAGTAGAAGACCGTGGTTGTATCGGGACGCTCCCAGGCGTGAATATGTGTAACTGTATGAGTGTGAAGCTAACCCTAACCCTACAATAAGTCGGTTAAAACAAACCATGAAAAGTATTTGCAAATACTATTGAACCCTGACCTGCTGTAGAATATAACCGATATGGCGACCCCCTCAGCTGTACAGTGCCTCCTGTATGATGGATAACTGAATGTGCCGTGGCTTCCAGTGAATGAGGTCCCGTTTGCTTGATTCCACTTCCTCTGCTCTTTATTGCCATGCAGAGGAGTTCGTTCATGCTGCCAATAAGTTTGGCCAGATCACTCCAATGGAAATTGACATCCTGTACCAGCTCTCTGGTCTCCACTCTCACTCTGGGTAAGATTCAGAATCACTCTGTTATAAAGTACACTTTACTGTGTGTTTTTTTTTGTTTTTTTCACTTTTGTCCATGCATTCAACCTGGTAGGTTTTGCTGCTGCCCTCCGAATCCATTCAGTGTATTCAAAACATTTATACACAACAGTGTTATTTTTGATTAGTCCATGAGTAGAATAAAAATGTTACAGCTCTGTTTATTGGATGTAAATTCAAAGTTATTGCTCATTCAGTTTAACAACAGTGGCTCCACTGGTTGATTTACAAGAGAAACATAAAACATGGATGCAGACTTTATGATGCACCAGGCCAGTGGGGAATATTTGTGTCTCGCCCATTTCTGAACGAAACGCTTTCATTTACCTGTTGGGCCATGGGCATCTATCCAGCTTTGTTTGTCTGTTGTTTATATAAGCTCAAATTAAAGATGCAATAACTTAAAGTTATAAGGCAGTAAAAGGTCTGTGGAAAATCTTACATCACCTGCTGCTGCTTGCGATAGATGCAGGGCTCGGCTTTTTCCTGGCATAACGTAGCGACTCTCCCCTGCTGTTGTGTGTTAAGACGGCTGAACCATGTGGACATCGAGAGGATAGCCCCGCTGGAGGAAGGAGCCATGCCGTACCACCTAGCCGATGCCCAGAGACAGGTAGCCTGATTGACACCTCTAATACACCTCACCTCCTCCTGCCTTTTATCTAAGCTTTTTCCTCTTTTCCCTCTGCTTCCTTCTCAGAAAGGAGCGAAAGGGAGAATGTTCAATGACTGAATTAGCAGAGTGCCCGTGTTTCTCTTCCCTTGTGAAGTGCATTACTAAAACTCCCAGATAAAAGTACACCAATTATAGGTATAAAAGAGGAATGGATTGTTGCGATGCGCCTCTCCATGAAAGGCTCACCCTATTTTATTCAGTGTACCCGGACATACACATCAGATGCAATCACACATCTGAGAAGCTAATAGGAGGCTTTTATCAGTGTGGGTCTTCAGGAGTCTTAGGAGCCCATGGCAAAGTCTGTTAAGAGTAGGAGAAAAGTGGGGGGTGGGTGGTGGATGTGGGAGAACGAAATGGTTCCTGCCTCTACCGGATAACATGGCTCTCTATATCAGGCTGTGGTCAGACCTTTCAGGCCACTCATGCTCCCGGGACTTCTGCTCGGAGGTCTGGAATTTGATTCCTTTGGGTAGGGGGGAGAGGAAAGACATGACCATGTTGCAATTCTCAGGCCTGCCCTTAGTGGAAGTAGGCTAATTGTTTAAACCCTTTGATCAAGACCTCGATCTTGTTAGCATGCAACCCTCAGTGGAAGCATCTGGGAAGAGGAAAAGTCTGATCTGCTCTCCTCCCTTCTGGTCTGGTCTGGTCTGGGAGAAGTTACTCACTGCCCCGGCCCGGGCGCACATACTTTAACTGAGTCTTAGCCTGTGTAATATTCATGTAGATACTTATCTGTACATGGAAAAGGCTTGTGGGGCTAATCTGTTCCCCTGCACCACAGTGAAAACAAAGGGGCTCCACTTTCAACATCAAACACCAAATCAGAGATCAAGTAGATAAGAGAAAAATTATACTTTGTTGTAAAAATAAAAGAAGACCTTTAGCCTGTAGCCTCTCACTAGCGGCATCCCTGGAAAACTTGGCTACAGGCTCACACAATCATTTACTGTATCCAAATCTGGGCTGTCTATGACATACAATACTGATGAATCAGACGTTATACCATGACATGTCTACATTCCAGCGCCTTCCTCCTGCGTTGAGTTCTCCCATAGCATTTTTCTTTCCACAATGTATCTGGTTCGCTATAGTTTAATAGCCAGCCGATTCATGGTTAGTGTTCTGATCCCTCGTCTTTCTCCAGATTCATTTGACTACTGGTGTCTCTTCCCCCCCTATACAGCACGAAAAGTCTCGGCCCGTCTGGCTCCAGGCTGCGGAGTCTGCCTACAGGTTTTCTCTGGGCTCAATCGCTGGAGGTGAGTGACATGTCTGCGGCGGAGCCCCCGGCCCGCCGAGGGGTAACCTTAGCCGGGCAGACTGGCGCGTTGAGGCCCCGGGGCTGGCCATTGTGCTGTGGGGAGAGGGGCTCTGATCTGAGGCTCCTGCATTGTGCTGCTGTGCCACTGGTGGCTCCAGGCTGTCTTTGGAGCCGGAGCTTTGGAATGACACAAATCTTCCGGAACCGCACTCTGGAATCTCCGTCTAATTACACTGGAAGGAACTGATACAAGGAACCTCTGACATAACTGCCCCTGAGATAGGAACAGACTCGGACTTTGTGTGTGTGTGTGCGTGTGTGTGTGTGTGTGTGTGTGTGTGTGTGTGTGTGTGTGTGTGTGTGCGTTCCCTGACCAAACACGCAAGGAGAGAGGAGTTATCAATCCTAATTCACCAGTGGCCACTTCAGGCAAGGTTAGGGAGACATCATGAGGCCGCCGTGCCTTTATGGTGCTAATGAGCGGTTTCTCACCCTCAGTGCTAACGAAGGCTGCCAGAGCGGTTTGCATGTTTGAGAGAAGAGTCATTACCGGAGCCTTTGATGTCAGACAAGACATGGCAAGCATGGCTGAGAGCAGGGTTTAGTGCAACCTGCTGCAGCGTTGCCTCCCCAAACACGTTCCGCACAACAGTTTTCCCACAGTCACCAGACTCCCTACTCTGTCTGAGCCTAATAACTGTTTTCATCTAGTTTATACACACACACACACACCTCTATTTATCACTCAGTGCAGCGATCATTAGACAACCCCCCACCTAAAAAATATCTGCCAAATGACTAATTATTATTGTACAACTCAGACACTAACAAAAGAATGGGGGCGACAAGACGGCCTATATGCATCAGCATAGCCTATAATGGATAGCTATGAGCTATCCAAGTGTTCGTATCCCTCTGGTGAGCTGTGTGTCTATTTCACAGTTTCATGTGTGTGCCTAAACAAACTATACAAAGTAACAAATTTACAATTACAGTCTGTGTAATATCTTGTTCAGATGCTCTAAAACTGCTGATGAACTTAGAGAGAAGACTTTATTTCTAGAAACAGGGAATACAGATTTTGAGCAGATTGTGACAAATGTATGTGTTTTGTAGCCACTGGTGCAACAGCCGTATACCCCATTGACCTGGTGAAGACCCGCATGCAGAACCAGCGCTCCACCGGCTCCTTTGTAGGAGAACTGATGTACAAGAACAGCTTTGACTGTGCAAAGAAAGTGCTCCGATATGAGGGCTTCTTCGGCTTCTACAGAGGTAATGCGTTACACCTGTGTCTCGCTTATGTAACAGGACCTGAAATCAGTGTATATACGGGTCCGGTGTGAAAAAAAAAAAAAATCTGATGGGAAAGCATCAGGAGTCGTCAGTGTGCTAATATCAGCAGCATGGTTTGCTAATTGATACCAGAAACCTTTGCCCTCCCTATTCAGCAGTGAATAAAGCAACACCCAGGGGTCGCGTTTTCATTATCTCAATACCTGGGAGAGCTCCCAGAGGAAAATGGCCAGCAGAATTCATGTAGTAGCAGTGTCTGATCTAGCTCTGCCTGGGTAGTGATAATGGTGCTGAAGGCCTGTGATATACAACACTCCTACCCCGGGGCTGTTCATATGAAGGAAGTCAAGACTGCCATCTACTGCTACGTCCACCACTGCAGCTCTTTGTTGTTCTGATCTGCTCTGCTCTGTTCTGCTACGCCCCCCCCCCCTTCTCTTCTCTATCTCTTCCACACGATGAGAGGGTGATTGACTCAGAGACAGACACGCTTGGCTGTTTTCTGGCTGCATACCAGCAGCAGTCACTCAGCAGCTCCTTCAGAAGTTTATCTGGCCCGATGAAGGACAGACGGTGAAACAGTATGGTGGTTATCGCCACTGTAGCACCCCCCCTCCCCCCCCTCTTGTCCGTGACCACACAGCTCTCTCTGTTCCCCACCACAGTGGGATCAGGCCTCAAACAATGCTGATCCCATACACACCAGCAGTGTCATATTTTGGACTTTTGTTCATTTTGAATGGGACCTTTGTACTTTGGCGCATCAGATGTATCAGCCATATCTGTAAATATTTATGGGTTTGTTTTACGCGCACAAGAATCCTGCAGATTATATTGTACTAACTGTCAGTGGATGTATTCATCCAACAAAAATAAAAATGTGCATTCATTTCAAGCCAGAGTTTGTCTCTCTCTGTCAGGTATTGTAATGGTATCTATGAATAATATTTTGCAGGTCTCCTCCCGCAGCTCATTGGTGTTGCCCCGGAGAAAGCTATCAAACTCACGGCAAGTCATTCCACTGTGCAGCTCGCACTGTTCAGAAAGTTGCTCTGAATGATTGACTATGAATGATAAACATACATAGCGCATGGCAGAAATGCACTCTTCAAAATCAGGATGACTGCAGCCACAAGTTAACATTAATGCCGTGCTATCAAGATGTGGATTGTGTCTCATCTGTCTTTTTCTTGATGTCTTTTTTTTTTCAGGTGAATGATTTTGTAAGAGACAAGTTCACCAACCAAGATGATACCATCGCTCTGGCTGCAGAGATTCTAGCTGGTGGATGTGTAAGCATTGCTTTGGTGACATTTAAATTCATTCTGTAGAAAAGCTGAAAAACAAGAGGAGGAATGCAACATATGCAAAATACACATGATTAAAAGTAGTCAGGAAAATATTTGAAATAATTTTGTTCTTTTTGTTGTATCACATTGTTCTATTCAAATGTTCATGAACCAGTGTCAGTTTTGGCTCACCTGCCAAGGGCTGGTAAACTAAAAATATTTACCTGCCAAGAATGAATACACACTTTCATAGAAACACATCTCCCTGCCCATATTCAATATTTTGTGTGTAGAATCAGGCACTAAGTGTTCATTTAAAACCTTCTCACTCCCTTATACAATGGATTAAGTTTGTAATTCATTGTGCAACAGAATTCAAATTACAAGAACGTATTTTGAAGCATTTTGAAATACAAATGTTTTATATTATCTTATTCATGCTCAAGTAATGCTAGGCTAGTTAGCTGTTTGAGAACAGGCAAAGACCAAAGACTGTATATAACTAAGGCATTAAAATGTTTCTGTCTCAAAAAGTTACCAGCCAGTGTGGCAGGTTAACTTTACTGATTTATCTGCCACAGAAAAAGTTTTCTGGCATTTGGCTCTTGGTGGGTGTTAATTTCAGACCCCATCATGAACATTTTGTTTTTTAAGGAGAATCACAATTTAGATTTTTAGTAAATCTGCATTCCTTTAAAATTTAATTTTATATGAATTCCATCTAACTTGAATAATTTATCAGTGTACGCTTCTCGTTTCAATTTTCACAGATATTGAATAATTTCATTTATTTAGTGTGTGATAGAGTCCAGTTATTCAAGTTCCTTAATGTACTGACATCCTAAATGTCTGAATACAAACGTTGGCTTTGGTCCCTGAACCCTCTAAAATGGGCACCATGTGAGACATGATGCCTGTGAACCAACTCTTTTTTTTTTAGCTCAGCTAATTTACCACGCTGTAACATTTTGAGTGCATCAATGGATTAAAGCGGTAATTCCCTGGCTCTCCCTCCCCGCTGACTGGGGTGTGGTGAAGTGCAGCAGGCAGGCCAGGGAGCAGAGCCTGCAGGTTGCTCACGGAGGAGCAGGGTCTGCGGGGTCGCGACCCCTGTCAGGGTGTAATTGGAGGAAGAGGCCCTGGAGGGTCCTGGATGGAGCTGGGTCTAGCTCAGTGTGATTGAGTTTGACAACGCAGTACATACCTGAGGCCCGGTCAGCTGCAGGCCCAGCACAGGTCCGCACACAAGGATGTTTCCAATAGCCGCTGTTAACCGCTGAATATAGAAAGGGATACGTCCTATCTGTGGCCTGCCCCGCTTTCCCCTGAGATTTCTACAAAGGGCAATATTCATTTTGATTACGTTATATGAATTGGTCCGCATCCTCACGTAATGTGGTTTTGTAAAAGTTAAAAGTCTGGTGTTAATCTGATGGGGATGCCATGTTAAGTTATCCCTCCTAACAGAAGAGAGAACTGAAGGAGATAAAAGAGATAAAACCACAGAGCGGACGAATGCATAAATCTTCAGAGTAGCGGATATTCCCTGTCCACTTTGAAAATGACTAAATGTGCTAGAGCTTTTTTTAGACCTTTGCTCGGATGTTTACAGATAAGACCCCTGCCCTGAATGTCACCAGCAGCCATCCTGGGGCCTGATTAGATTTGGGGAGGGTGATAAATGTGCCTGAGTCAGAGGGTGCCGTGCCTCGGGGCGTTGCTGCCTGGGCCCGAGCGGCCCGGGCGATTCAGCGCTCTCCCCTGGGAACGGGGTGAATTGGGGAAGTGTGCGGGGCGAGGCCGGGCCGGGCCACTCACCCTTCCACAGGAGGCGCCTCAGGGGAGGGGAAGGGGCAGAGGGCCGGTGCCAGGGTCACAGCCTTCCAACCATGAGCCGGGGCTTCTCCTCACCCCGATGCCTGTTCCAGCCTGACCCCGCCGCTTCCTCTATCAATGCCTGCTTTTTTCTCCTCCTGTCAAGGCCATTCTCCGACAACATGAGATCAGACTGAGAAAAAAGTATCTTTTGTGCCATAGTTTACAGAGATGATTTGAAAACTCTTATTAGGGTGAAATGCTTACACATCACATCGTTAGCATCTCCACCCAAGGTTCACCCCTCAGATGTGGTAAAAGGGCAACCTCACTTAATCACAGGAAACACGCACAGAAAACGAACCCTCTGCATCGTGACTGTCAGCAGCAGCGTATAAACCACTCGTCACCTCTTTCTTTTTCCCTGTTGCGTCCTGCAGGCCGGAGGTTCCCAGGTGATTTTCACCAATCCTCTGGAGATTGTAAAGATCCGCCTGCAGGTGGCTGGAGAGATCACCACGGGCCCCAGGGTCAGCGCCCTCAATGTTGTGAGAGAACTGGGCTTCTTTGGCCTCTACAAGGTAGGTCAGCACCTCTCCAGCACCATGCACTCTGTAGCATCCACCTCTATTAACTGTCAGACAAGGGCAATGAAAGATGCTCTGATGTTGTTGAGGTACAATACCAACAACATAAGATAGTTTGTTGTTCACACCAGTGCATATATTAAATATTATACAGTATATATTATTTGACATATGCTTTTGATGAAAAAGAAAGAAAAAGAAATAGTAGCCTGCAATCTATCACTGATGGTAAATCATGCTTTTGCACACTTACATGCTGTTTATAACCATGCATAGATCAAACACGATATGAACAAGCATATTTGTACGTGTGTCAAGGCATAATGAGATCAGAATCTGGAATTTAAACATCACACAGCCTTATACTGACTGTTTGCAATTTTCCAAAACAGTGTTTAACATGCAAAAGGCACCATGGCCAACAAGCAACAAGCAACAGCAAATTAGCGAGGGGATTATGCTTCGCTACTGCTGCTTTCCAGCTCCTTGTGGGTTTACGTACATCTTGAGTCATGTGTTCATAGTCCATATTTTAATGAGTAGCAGACAGTGTGGGGCTTGTTAAAAAAACTGACTTCCTCTTGGTAGAAGAAGCCAGCACACCGGGGTCCATGGTAACGCTGTGTGTGTGTGTGTGTGTGTGTGTGTGTGTGTTGGATCTCTCTGGAGGCCTCAGGCTGCAGCTCTGCCTGGGGGTCTTTGGCTCCTACTGTGACCACTAAGGCCCCCTGTAGGTTGACTAAGACAACTCCCAGGCCAGATAATCCCCGAGGCATAACCACGCTGGCCTCAACCACTGCCTCTGCCCTTTAAAAAGTAGAACCACAGCCCTCTCATGTCAAAAAAACATACAGTAGTAGCTTTACTTTGGATGAAAATGAGGCTTTATTAAGGTTTTAAAGGGAATAAAGAGGAAAAATCTTGACTCCACTGTACTGTACTGCTCTGTCACTCATGTCAAATTAACCTGTGCTTCTCTAACAGCTCTCTATGCATCATTACCACTCTCAAAAGTAATCAGGCAGAGCTTTGCATTTAGTTTTTTCTCTCTCTGCGCTGTGAAGGAGCAGCGTTCCTGCAGGTGTGGTTATCTACAGCTGTACAGTACAAGGCATCTTTTTGTGTTTGTGTGGTAGGGAGCGAAAGCTTGCTTCCTGCGCGACATCCCCTTCTCCGCCATCTACTTCCCCGTGTACGCCCACACCAAACAGAAGCTGGCAGATGAGGAAGGAAGGCTGGGGGCGCTGCAATTGCTCACTGCTGGAGCTATTGCAGGTAACAAATACATCTGGAAACCTCCGGCTCTCTGGACATTGGCATTCATACAGCGATACGTCGGGTTTTTATTGAGGGAGGGGTCAAATGGCGTGAGATTTTCTGCCGTAAGAAATGCATTTTGGTTTTCATTTAAAGGTTTCGTCAAATCCGTCCCATGTTTTTGCTTTCTATATCCTGAGAATCTCTCAACACCCCAGCCGTATATACAGCGCGCTTGTCACATCCTGATACTATATAGCCATACCTATTTCAAGCCCTGCATGATACTGCAGCGGGGCTGTCAGAATGTGATACCATCTGTGCATAGTGAAGTGCTTCATTATGTTGGTTGTGAAACATCTCCTAAGGTATACCGGCTGCTTCGCTGGTGACCCCTGCTGATGTCATCAAGACCAGGCTCCAGGTGGCGGCCCGGGCAGGCCAGACAACATACAGCGGAGTCACCGACTGCTTCAGGAAGATCCTTAAGGAGGAAGGTTTCAGGGCATTTTGGAAGGGCGCAGGAGGTAGATGCACACACACATGCTCTCACATACACCGCTGTCCAATAAGTGGTTTCATGACTAGGAAATGAGGCTCGCTGTGGCTGCTGTAATTGTCTAGAAGCCACCAGAGAAATATGAAATCCCACATTGTAATTTTCTACCTCTCTTCCATTAGCCCGTGTCTGCAGATCCTCACCGCAGTTTGGTGTAACCCTGGTGACCTATGAACTGTTACAGAGATGGTTCTACATCGACTTCGGAGGACAGTAAGTACACTTATTTTAACCCCCGTGTTGCACAGGCATGTACCACTCATGGATAGCGTGATTTGCGCGTTGCCTTAATCTAAACCTCTCCTCAGCCGTCCTGCCGGCTCTGAGCCCACTCCCAAGTCCAGGATTGAGGACCTTCCTCCGATGACTGCAGACCATGTGGGTGGCTACCGCCTGGCTGCTGCAACCTTTGCTGGTGTGGAGAGCAAGTTTGGTCTGCACCTGCCCAAGTTCAAGTCTTCTGGAGAGGTGACAATCAAACCAGCGGAGCCCAAAACGGAGCCACAGGCCTCGTAAGCCGTCTCTACTTAATCATACCGACTGCGAGGGCTGCATGCTCCTCCAGTCCAACAGTCTCCTCCCTTCATCCCTCCAAAGTGGTTTTATTGGAAAAAAAAAAGGGAGCAGCACCTGTTTCATTTATATGAATTTAAACTGCTGTCTTACTTTGAATGCTGCATGAGTATGGCTTTTAGCATTTTCTTTGCATAGCTTGCACAATTTTATTGTACATATTGTACTTCTCTGTAGAGGGACATTATGGCATTATGGAGGATTGTTACTGGATTGTTTCAATGGTGTGCAAAGCTTTGGTGTGCATGTGTGGCAAATGTGTCAGTCACATTTCAGAGACTTGAGAGGATGTACAGATGTTTTCAAAGTGTTTATTTTGAAATCATGACCAGGGTTTTGGGAAATAATTTAAATGTATTTATTGTATTTTGTTGAAATAAATCATTCAAAGTGTTTTGTTTCTACTGTGTGAAAAGTACATTCTCAAATTTGACACAAGGTTTTGGAGATTTTTAAGGACACAAATGACTTCTATTCAGATACTGTCAAATACATAACAGATATCTAAATCACTGAGCAGGTACAGCATACATTATCATTCCCGTAGATATTGAGAGTACTCCCTCTATCTCAAAGCTAACCAGCTGCATTGATTATGTGGAAAACTTGATTTAAGAGCATTATATATAAGTACAAAGACATTGGATTGAGGAAAAGTTACATTTCAGTATTTTACAAACAAGTGGATATTTAGATCATCTAGGCTAAAGGAACATAGGGAAAACAACATGAGCTACAGTTATGAGATGTTTACATTCCTGGGTGTAGTAAGAATGTGATTGCTTTACTACAACTTGGGTGGAAATGGAGCTATGTGTATTGTTCATGGACAGCAAATGTATATTCGGAGTGGAGCAGTTAACAAGTGGCTTGTAAAACTGAACTTACAACTAAGCATCATGTTACTAGCCTATACTAGAGACTTGGACAGATATAGGATCTCTCAATCAAGTTTAAAACTGACCTTTAAGGCATCTGGTAGAACAAAGAACTGGTTTGTTTTTCTGAGTATGGCTTCATGTCTTAGTGTTTGAGGTTGATAGCCCTGTTGCTCGTCTTATCCTAAGGAAGACTGGCGATGGCCCAGCCAACTGAGAAGGCAAAGTTGTCCAAATAAGATCAGTGTAGCAAAATAAGTGTCGGCAAAAAAAGATGTCCATATTTCTGAACATTGTTGCAAAATCTCTAATCATGTTTCCGTCACATCTTTTCCTTCAATCAGAATGGGGCTGACATTAACAAGCGCGCCCCTGGTCCCCAAAATGTCACGTCCATGGCAACTACATCAGGCAGAGAGGCGCTGAGCCGCCAGTTCCTCTGCGTCATCCCTGTTCTCGTTGATCTCTGCCAACGTGCGAACAAAACGGGTCCACTCGTCGTTCCGTGGAACCGCAATTTGCTGGGGGGGGGGGAAACAACAGAGACATGACTAGAATTCCAAACACAGCCCTCTGCAGGGGCATGAGATCACAGGCAATCTCACAAGTGTCACTGAGACCTAACCCCTCTCTTGCAGAGATCAGGGGCAGACCTGCTCTCTAGCTGAAGCTTAATAGCCAATGGTTGAATTACATACATACTCAAACCATAAGGAATGGTCTGCTGGGCTGCGCTCTCAAAACAGTTTAATTGTTGTCCACACAGATAGGGTTAAGTCTACTACAGAACCAAGACCCCTTTACTGAATATAAGCATGGTCAACTGCTGTGCAATTTATCACTGATCATTACATTATAAATTACAGTAATACTGGTAATAATCTGAGTCACAAGTATGCAACAGCACACCTACAATGGATTGCCTAGTGATTAGTATAAAAAACAATAAGAATGAAAATCACAGTCCAGTCAGAAAATGAACAGTAAAAAGCTTAGTCATGCCCTGCTCACCTCTCCAACCTCATACACAAGAACTTGTCCATCAGAGTCTCCCACAGCGATCTCTCTGCCAGAATGAGCCCATCTGACCCTGTTGAGGGCTGGGTTACCCTCTACTGTGATGCTGGCGGTGGGGACCTAAAACAACACCAAGCCAGTCAGGAATACAAAACACTTGAGGAGTGGGGTAAATGCTCTAGATGCATCCACCCATGCAATTTTATATAGTAAAAAATAAAGATATAGTAAGGCGTGATTGAGATTTGCATCTGGCTGCATCTTTTGTGGGGTATGGAAAACTTTTGCCTCTCATAAGAGATAACAGAAAACAGAAAGAAACAGATTTATTGTGACCGTCAGTGGGGATGCAGTACCTCGGTGTCATTGTTGAGGTTCCACAGGTCGAGATGGCCAACTCCATCCACACAAGCAAACAGAGCAGGGTGAGTGGGGGACCACATGACATCATACACGTAATCCGAGTTATCTTCAAATGAGTACAGCGGCTTGTTATTCTGCAGGAGTATTTGCGGGGAAAAAGATTAAGAAAAGCATTACTTTAACAACCTATGCATTTTCAAAAATTCAGCTTTTTCTTTTTTTTTCACAGGCAGTTTCAGACTAACTTTAATCGACACATCACAAGTGGACTTGGTCTTGATTGGCTCCCCTCACTAAACCGTTGCTAAAATCTGTCCGCTCAGCAGATTTGTGAAAATGTAATACTATGTTACCTTTAATGTATAAACACTAAATACGCACAGTGAGTAAAACCATTATTGCTACAGACTAAAAATATTAGAGAGGTTTTCTTGAACCTTTCTTAAATCTTTATCCCAGAACTCGCTCATACCTTGGTGCTCCAAAGCTTGACAGTCCAGTCAAAAGAGGAGGTAACAAACAGGTGGGAGAAGTCCAGCGGCCCTGCAGCTGTGTGGCAGTGAATTCCTGTGATGGGCCCATGGTGGCCCTCAAACATCTCACTGATGCCCGCTTTGCTGTGAACCACACAGAGGGAAAGTTGGGAGTGACCACACACATCTGACAGATAACCCCTCGCAAGATACATTTCATTGTGTGCAGCACCAGATGTCGAGAGATGACCATGACCCTATTAATATTTGAATATACATCACTGCACATTGCATAAAGAGAACAAATATGTTATGGACTGAATGAAAATCCAATGTGCTAGTAGTAAACATTATATATTTGTCTGGTTTTTTTTTTTTTTTATAATTAGTTGGGCATCACATTCAACATGAAATAAAGCAATAGGCACTGATGGACCTCTGTTGGACATATTCACATTAATCATGTACTTCTATCATGTGATTATCAGCAGGGTGGTAAAAGAGTGTCTACAACCTCTTAACCACATGTTGCAGAGCTGTTACCAGACTAAGGCTCTGATAATTAACGCAGAGAGGTAAATACTCAGCATGAGTGATGCTTATGCGTTATTAACTGCGATGAGAGTATCATACCATTGTAAATGAGGTGGAAAATGATTCCCCCAATTACAGAGGTGATTCTGCTATGCAAAACCTAGCAACTATCCCCTCTCTGCGGTCTCCGGGCACACTGCAGGACATTAGTGCTTAGTCTCAGGCAAACCTGCCACTCACCGGCAGCACTGATTCAAGCCATGTTTCCCCGTTGCTTTACCACTGGACCATTCACCATATGTTTCAGTGGAGCCCCACTCTCTCAAATGAGAGCATTGTGGGACAAACTGCAGTTTTAATTCTCCCTGGGACGACCAACTGTAAACAAACTCTCTCACCCAGAGAAAAATCCTCAAAAGAAAAAAAAGACAGGGAAAAAATGATTTGTTTCCCCTGCATGTGTGCCCTGTTTATGTTGAACGACCTTTACAAACACAACTGACAAGCGGAAAAGAAAAACAGGATGACTGGGCAGGAGTGAAACCTCAAACAGCAGGAGATCAAGTGTTGGATTTGCGTTGCATTGGGAAGTGAGTGGGCTATATTTATTTGACACACGGTTCTAGGTGGGCCTAACAAGCCGCCTCAGTTTCCTGGCGGCGTCCAGTGGGGACACTGGAGACCGAGGTTGCTTGTGAACACACCTTCCATGACGGCACGACATGTAGACAGAGCCGTCCTCGCTGCCCACCACAAAGTTGTTGACATCTCCGAGAGGGAAAGACATGGAGGTGACAGCTACAGCTTTGGACTGCTTGAACACCAGCTCCATGCTGTCCTGCAGAGGGGCGGGAGCGTGGAACAACATTCATAACAAGCTCCCTGCTCAGCCTTTATGTTAACACACACCATGCCAACCACAACCTATAAAAATCACTTGACAGTTTATTAATGCATAATCTAAATTCAACTAGCACTTTATAAAATATTAACTTTTGACATTGAGGTCTTGGCAGCAGAGATGAAATGACACAGCTAGCAAAGTTAATTTCCTTGAAATTGAAAAATGAGTTGTACAAAAAATAAGGTTATTGCCGGGGGAAATACCAAACTGGAATGCTAAAACAAATGGGTCCAGCCAAAATGTTTGAGATTTAGCATGAATGGGAGAGACGGGAAGTGTGTGGAATGTGAATACTGAAGAGACAAAAAGTATGTACAATGTGAAAACTGCTTTAAAAATGCTATGCATTATTAACATAGGATTTTATCATTAAGTTGATGTGTTGGCATATGCTTTTTTCCTGAGTTGTTTATGTAGTGATTCAGGAATATTTCCCGGACAACCATAGAAAATAAACAAAAAAACAACCCAAACACACATATTGTTACCTGTGGCTGAGACAGCATGTCCAGGCTCCAGGAGCACATCTTGCCATCAGTGGAGATGCTAATCAGGTTGTGGGCATTCTGGGTGCCAACCACATTCACACAATATACTGGGTGCTGCAAAAAGAGTGTGGGAAAATCATTATTCCTGTGTTGTACTACCATAAAGCATGAGTGTGCTGTATCAGTTATTTATTGTACCGTATGTGCTGCTGCCGACAGGGGAGTCCTCTGCACCGGGGTCCTCTTGTTGCTCCTGTTGTCCCACAGCACTATCTGCCCAGAATATGTGCCCCCCACCACAACGTTGGGGTGGAACTTGGCAAACGCAGCGGACATAACGGCAGACTGTCAGAAAGAGGGAAAAGTGGGGGGTGGGGATAGGCATGTTGAGCGTCTCCAGTGATGAAAAAGTACAGTCAGTGAGACAGCCTGGTGACAGGTCTCTGGTGATGTACCACTATGTCACATCCAATCAAAAATGCTGCAGGCAGCAGCCCATCATTTCAAGCTCACTAGAAATATCCTAATATACAGACCTGGGTATTCATGATAATGCAGCAATATGCCAGGCTGCAGCAGACCATGCTGCTTGTTTTCATTTAGTTTTAACAATCTTGTGTTTTCCATGACTCATGCCTCATGCCTCAGCACTGACAGCGCAAGCAGAACAACCTTGGAGGCTGTTCAACAGGATATATCATTTATGGATTATGCTGACATTATACATGCAACTTTATTATGACTTAAGGCTTGGTTTTTAGGTGGCCTGCATGCCCTTCCACAGCCTTGCCTATCTCAACCTTACCTAAACATGTGCTCTCTGTAATCTTTCTAAGGGGGATTTTTTTTCCCACAAAAAGTTATGACACATGGGTGAGGAAAATCTCATTTCAAGCCCACTTGGAGGCATGGAGAAAAATGCGTTCACACTTCTGTTCAGTTTTATTCATCTGAGCAATGTGCCTGCGTCTACATCCGCTCTGGAGGCAGCGACATGTGGTTCTACTCAACTTGTCTTGGTCTAGGACCCTCAGGGCAGGCAGTATAATAAGGCTGGCCAGCGGAGGAGCTCCATTGCTCTCCCTGCTAGCTCGTCTGAACACAGGGCCCTTGTTTAGATGCACATGATAACTACTCCAGCCCCACACACTTAATCCTAGTGCAGTGCTCGGATTCCAGTCAACTCCTGCACCACAGGTCTTCTCCGGCGCCTCACTAACATGTGTTTGTGGATAGATGTGGTGGAGGTGGATGCCAGCCTGGTGAACTCACAATGTGGATGAAGGGAGAAGGCTGAGGGGTTTGTGAGCAGAGGAGGAAGGAGAAGAGGGAGAGAGGGTGGGTGGGTGGGGGGGGGGGGGGGGGGGGTTGGCAGTGTTCCACACTTGTCATGGAGGGAGCCACCCATGAGGACGAGGGGAGGGGTGGGAGAAAGACGCAGGGTGGGTTTGAGGAGTAGAGAGGCTCTGCTTTGCTTTGGGTACCTGACAGTGGAAGACGTACTCCGGCGTAGTCTTCTTGTACTTCATGTTCCACACTAAGGCCACCCCGTCTGGCTCGTGAGGAGCGTCCTCGTTGTTATTGTATGAGGCAACCAGAAGTTCAGGATACTGGTGACAGAAAAATCAGCCTAAATGAATGTCAAGAGGAGGCAGACATTCCCCCCAGGCTTGGCTCCATGTGAAGCCCAGCCTGCCCTCTGTGGTGCTGCCGAATGCCTTGCAGAATGAGTAACCACCCTTTCCTCAAGATTTATGGCCGGTTAAAGTCCCCCCCCCCCCCCCCCCCCCCCCCCCCAAGAACTTTGGTGAATTACATGTTTATTTCCTCTCATAATTTTAACATAAAACTACAGTTCTAAAACCGCTTAGAGGAGCACAGTAGTAGACTTAACCAGAGCAGGTCATTAAGGACCTTTTAAACCGAAGCCCTCAGTGCATACATAAAAACACCGGCAGAGAATGGCTAGAGAAGCCCTCGAAACACTATCCAGATGTAAACAAACCATTAACCTCTGCTGCTTCCCATATTCAAACTACTGAGATTTACAGTTTGTGAATACACAATTTCAAATCACAAGGGTATGGATATCGCTCTGAGCAAGCAAGTGTTGGGAACAAAGAGTTGGTGTTCAATCACTGTCAAAAGTCATTGCAGAATCATGCATTAAATGAACTTGGACACAAGAGGAAACAAATCATTATGGCCTCCAACTAAGTGACAATTTGTGTGTGACATAAGTTCCAGTTCCTGGGGGACTTGCGGCTAAAAGTAAATCCTGTCAAATTCAAGCTATGTAATCATAAAGAAGTAGGGCTCTGAAAAGGTAAGCAAGCCAATTAGCACCACTTGTGTGCATATAACACAATAGGCAGTGTAATAACAAGTCGTTTTTTTGTATTGACATTTTGATAATTGCTAATAATTTCTGAGTGGTGCTCTGAGAAAACAGTTACGCTGATGGTCCAATTGTGAAGGAATTGTAATAAATGTACCTGAGGGGACCAGTCCAGACAGGTGACGACACGATGCTTAGACCAGCGCTCATCCATGAAGTGCCTGTTGAGAGACAGCTTCGCTCCTGCCTGGATTTCACTGGGGAAAACAAAACACCCAATCAATACAGACACTTGTTCACAGACTAATTACAAGTTTAAAAAAAACAAAAAAACAATATTTGTCAAATTACCCCTCTTTCTCCTCCAGGTCACGGCCACTGTAGTCAAAGAAGACGTCCACATGTTCTGATAGAGCCCTTTCAATAATGCGAGTGCTATGGTCAAAGAAAGTCATAAACTCCTCGGAGTGCAGGATCTGGAGTTTTTCTTCCTCTGTCAGCTCATGTGGGGGGGCTATACAGACACACACACACAAATAAATTGAAATGTAAGACTGCAAATACCATGCACTGCTTTACAGGAATAAAAACCTTTTGGTATTCTAAGACACCTATGAATATGTATGAAATTGTAAAGCTCTTAAAAGACTTGAAACAGTTTAATATTTATAGAGTTCGTCAGAATAACTCAGATACACATCATAACTGGTTTTCCAAAGACAGAGTACCTTCCTCCTCCTCATTTTGGACTGGTTTCTCAGTCTGGGTCTCAAGCACTGGTTGGGGTGGAGCACTTTCTTCCTCTTCTTCTTCCTCTGTTGATTCAAAAGTGAACTCTGTTAGTGACTGGATGATAAACTGAGCCAAGTTAAATAGACCACATCTTGTGTGTAAATAGTAAATAAAATCCAATTCTAAGTAACAACTTTAACACAGAATAATACTGACAAATAATAATGCAAGTCAGCCTTTATATAGATGTTTCATACCTTTTGGACACTACAACTTCCGCCATTATTTTCTTCTTTCAAAAAAGCTCCACCCGGCGATTACGGGTATGGCAATAGACTGATTTTGTATCTCTGCCTTGCATTTGTTTGGTTTGTCAGCACAATGTCGCCTTTCAGAAACAACCTGCTCCTCTGCAGCAGGGAAGTTTGTCATTTGTGTTAAAGGGAGACGACGCAGCGGGTGTCTTGTTGTCATAGGGACCCCCCTCTTCCACATCTCTGTTAATGAGACTCTAGCCATTCAACTCTAGCAATTCAACAGGGAGTGTAGTTGTCAGTGTAGCCGTCTCCACCATGTCCCAGTAACAAGTTGCCCCCTCCTAGGCCAAGGGGCAGCAGGGCAGAGGGTGTGGAGCAGCTGCCCAGGCCCGTCCCATTGGTCCGGCCAGCTGACGGCACGGTGCAAAAGCAGATGGTGATGCTGGGATTGTCTTGTGCTCCTCAGAGGTGGCATGAGGATGGCACAGAGGTTTTCCGCCTGGCCGCCCCCAGACAAGCTTCTCCCTGAACGGCAAGCCTGTGCAATTACCATCCCCGCAGGGGGTCCGACGACTGCTATTCAACCTCAGAGAATGTACAACAAAATACAGCTTGTAGGCCAGACCAGCTGGCAAACTGCACACCGGCTCCAACTCAAAGAAGATGAATATGCTTTTCAGTATCTCTTGGAGACCATATACAGCCGACGCTTTCAATGTATAAATAATACCAATACCAGGACAAAACAGATTTATGAGTATAGGAGAAATATTTGCCTGGTTCCAACAGGCCTTTATCTTGGTATGAGCCTTATATTTAATCTATGGTAACAGCACTGCATGCCAGAATTTCCTTCCTACTGAGATAATCTAAATGATAATGTCATCTGTCACTTTGTCCATAAAGTGATTTTTCCCCTTTCTCAGACGGGGGTTTGGGGAAGAAGGTTATTGGGTGCTCTGATGAGTTTACAGAACTGGGTTGATGACACAAGCCATTTCAATGTACGGCCATACTCTGGAGCCAACAGGAGAAGGTTAAAATCTTTCCTTTCAAGGGCCTCAATCAGGCTTAAAGGAAAACAGTAATCACTGTCTTTCAGCTAGTCCCGGCCATGCTCGTCAGCCCTTTCCCTGGTGAGGCAGCCAGAGCAATCAACCTGCCAGGCATTAGGAGCGGATAGACAATCTGAAAATAAAGGGTATAATGCACCTGCCAGCCAAAATGGCCATTTGGAGAAAAGCTAGTGATCCTGGTGACCCCGCTGGGGATGTGGAGGGGGCACTGGCGCGTAGGGGGGTGGGAGGCGGATGGAGGAGGGGGGGCCATTTAACAGAATTCACCCGGATCACCGATGTCCCACACACTGACACCTCCTCTCAAAGCAGGCCCAATTATGGCTTTTGTACCACTTAAGAAATAAAAGCTTTTTGGGGGGGAGCTGGACAGGAGAAAAGGGGGAGGTGATTGTAATCACAGGTCTTTGTCAATGGACAATATATTAATGCAAACACGACATGCGGCCAGTGATGTTAAAGTTTAAAACTAAATGACCTTTACTCCCTGCTGCAGGTGTCTTCCTCTTTTTATACATCCAGACAGGACAACAAAGGTCTGACTTCCACAAATGCAAAATTCTTTGCACAAACAGCAGCCTTCTTTACTGCCATATACAAGCCAATAAAGAAACACAGAGGGCAAAACCCTACCAACACATACACACAAAAACACACAGATGTGCACCATCATTTCTTGTTTCCTGAAATATAATACTTCTAGCACAATATTCTAAAATACCTTTCAGAATTACAATTAACATTTTCCAAGTGGAACAATGTCAACATTTGTGGCTGGTTAGGCCTTCATCCAAGATATTCATGTCAAGTGCAGCAAATTTAAATAGAAGATTAGGTGATTAAAAAAAAGAAAAAAAAGGTGATAAACCACACAAAGACCTCAGCAGTCAGACTCCTGTCAATCTGACAAGCTGGCTGTTCAATACTTAGTCATCTGTGAATTGGCAGTCTTTGGTTTTCTACTTTTCCAACACTGGTTACACTGGTCTCTAAAGACACAGAGGTCTAAAGATCACAAACGGAGCCTGAGAATAAGCAGGACTCCAAAACCAGTATTTTCCTCCTTAAAAAAGGAGGAGGAAAAAATGCCGCTTGTAGACTGCACACAAAGTCATACACCTGTTAAATGAAACTGAGAACAAAGAGCAACAGATCATAAGGGTACCATTACTGAAACCTCACAACCATAAACTCTAAGAAAAAGGGGAGATTATACCAGTCTTTTCTATTCTAAATGTTGAGCTGCAGTATGACAGAAGGGGATACAATAGATATTTAACAGCACTAATCATAAAGTGCATAAAAGGTGATCACAGTTATGAGTGGCACTTCAAACAAGGAGGCCATTAAGGTCCTTTTGTGATTAAAAGTTTTGACCTGCCTCTGAATTCAGAGTGATTAAAACAATCAAATTTAATTAAATTTTAGATTTACTCAACTGCTCTACATACTCTCATATTTCTGACAATCCTTGTTAAGTGCTGTACCAGACAGACCACTCAATGCCCCCCCTCCCCTCCCAACAATATCTTACTCGATAATTACAGCCTCTTGTAAGGAGTACATACTGACGCTGCATATTACCTACTAGTGCAGTCTGAACATACTGTAGTGGTGGGACAGAAATTAACCAATCTGTAGGCTTGAATCAAAGCATTGACTAAAACTACCTATAGAGGGAATTACACTCAATCATAAACAAACAATGCATCTTTCCATTTCATCTCAAGGAGACAAACCTGGAAAAATAGGTGTATAAATAAACAAATGGAAGTGATGCTTATACAGTCATAGAAATCTGACAGGTCACAGATGATATTTCAAGGCACACTAGGCTAACCGCTGAGACTGTCCAGTCAATTTTGCGTGGGACTGTGATAAAACATTGTCCCCATTACCTATAAATAAAGATGCATGCTTCTTGTCTTTATGGGGGCTTTGTATGTGTCAATAGGGCAGGTGACATTAAAATCCTAAATCTTCCACTCCCCTCCCTGAGATGTCCCGCAGACATTGCAGGAGCCCCCAGTCTGTAGCAGCCGGGGCAAGGCAGCCGCTCCCTCTCATGCCACCGCCTGCTGACCTTGAGAGTGCTGCGCCGTTGCCTCCTCTTGACAACATGATGAATCGCTCAATCAGAGAACAGGCCTGACGCCACCCCACACATCAAATATGCGCAGAGGGGAGCAAGCTGGGAAGGGGATGCCGTCTCATCGAGTGCCAGAAGTGATGGTGTGAAAATGCACAATGTCACTGAGTGTGTTTTGTTATGTGCCTGTTCGGTGAAGGGAGAAGACAGGGAAGCGAGGGAGTTGATGAAATGATTACATAGTGGCAAAGAGGGGAAGGGGGCCTAGTGTTGAACAGCCGGCAGAAACCATCGTTGTTTAACACAGTTTTACAATGCCCCGTAGAGTCCATGTGCCTCCAAGAACAGAGGAACGGTATGCTCTTCATCCTTCAATAGTTCTGCTCATAGTTTTCCACAAAATCACACAATTTCTTCTCACTCACTCGGCAGGCCACCTCAGAAAATGCTAAACGTCACCCAGCTAGTTTCCAGAGGAGACTGATCAGACAAGGACTGAAGCTCAGTATATTGTTTAAAATCTTGGAATGTGGTACTGAAGATACCACTAAAGAGAGTAGTAGTAGGGGCTAAGAACTGATACGGAAGTGGCTAGTTCAGATATCTTCTAGAAAAAAACCAAAACAAAACAGTAAAAACCTGGTCTGGATTTCTGTCCATTACTCACCATCTGTCATTACACAAAGCAACCAAGAACAAGCGGCACAGTCACAAATATTGCATATTTTATGGCACATGTGCTCAACATGTGGATGTTAGTAGTAGCCGAAATATTCTCTTTGGACAACCACATGAAAGCTCCAGTGCAGCAATTACATACATATCGACACGCTTCAGATGCAGTAGGCAGACATATACACGGCGCTTCATATCTTCCCCTCAATCTCATTTCTCTTTCCTGTTATTGGCTTTCCCATCCTGTGCATTAATTATAGCAGGGCCCTATTGGTGTAGAGCTGGATGTGGGGTTCAGAGGGGCAGGACTTGTGTCTGAATTTAATCTCTCCTCTGTGTTCTTATGTTTCCCGGGCCTCTGCAATTTTCCCTTACTTTCATCTCAGTGCTCGGTAAGGTCAGATCTCTTCCACTTCTCGTCCACTTCCTGTACCCACTTGTATGATCATGCAGACAAGTGTTCTGGCCACTATGGCTCAATATGCAAACACACACTTGCTTATTGGTTTCCCCAATATTATCTGCCACTTGCCTTTCAAAGTTACAGGCATATTTGCATTGGAATATATTCAATCACCTGAACTAGCATGAAAGTGTCATTTACAGGACCAACACTTGGGGTTAATTGTTTAAAATTTTAAAAAGGCATTCACACTTATACTAGACCTTTCAGAAAAAGTAACAGTGCTGTACAGATATCAAGTGTGTTAAGAATTAAATGTAGATCTAGAGGGCGACCAACTAATTATTTATGACTTGCAGTAATGTTAGGTCCAATGTTATGGATATTTTCCCAAGCAGTGGTCCATCTTTCATGCAGCCAAAGAAAACCTTTGTCAGCACCGAAGCTATATCTGATATTATTAATATTCTTTTCTTATTGACATTGTATCGGACCCCAAAATCCTTACACAGCCACAACCTAAGAGATCCGTGCATTCACATACGCAATTACACAGTTCCACACATGCACACACACTACATTTTTTGGCCTTATACTTCAAGGCTAACTAGGACAACATCACAAGAGTATCACCTTCTTTTTGCTGGGTCATGACAGGTGTCTGGGTCTCTTTGGTGTACGACACAGTTTCACGTGGAGGGAAGTCCACATGGGTGATCTTGGCCATCCCCAGCTTTAGAGGTCCACGCCTAAAAGCACAGCACAACTCAAACACTGCACAGCCCAGGATTACTACAGAGCAGTTAAGGTTTTAACAGGACAGTTTGACAGTCCTAATACTGTAACCATTCTCACCTCATATTGTAACCCTTCTCACCCCTTTGCAAGTTGAGATAATCTAGACACTAGTACTGATTGAAATAAGTATTTAAGTTTTTCATGGGATAGGAAAGGTCTTTAGATTAATCTACCAACCAATGTGAATTAAAGATTTTGTCTGACCGCTTATGCATGCACGACTTACTTCATTGTTAATTTGATTGGACTGCATTAAAATGATGACTTCGAAAGACAAGTAACCATGCCATAGATTGAGAGAAGGGAAAATGACCAGGAAAGGAGAGAAGAGAGTGTCCAGTACCCCAGCTCAGAGTCAGAGTGAAGTTGAAGAGTGGACGGGTCAGAGTCCCAGTGCAGAGTCCTGGTTAGTGTCACAGCAACAAGGCAGCATTAGTGAGAGAGACGGGCAAGCAAAAACGAGGAGAGGAAATAAGTTAGAATTTTGGCACACAACATGCTGATTGGAACCTAAATCACAAAGCAGTTAAATTTGCATGTTATCAGGATCAGGAGGCACTTAAACGGGATCTTTTCATTTTGTGCATCTCATATCAAAGCTTGAATCTGCCTACACAAAACACAGGGATGGAGGAGGGTATCTGCTTGAAATGCACGGACACACAGACCCACTGAGCGGGATGACATAGGTTGTAATGCGCAGCCTGAGGGGCTGATACAGCCTGAACTGTGTCACACCAAAGGCTCCGAGTGTTGTGTAGACAGAGAGGGAGCGAGAGAGAAGAACCCTCAGGGAGAAAACATGACCTCCATGTGCGTAGGAAATGGCCATGCTGGTGAGGGAAATGAGTCAACACGTAGGGGGAAGAGCTCCCTGGGCCTGATGGGACACTGGGGGAGCTTGAATTTCAGCCCAGGGAAGGGGCTCTAATTAGGGGTTAAGAAGTCCCCCAGGCATCGCAGGGGCCTGCTGTTTTATTGTTCATTTAGGATTCTCCTAATTCAACGGCACACAAATTAAATAAACATGCACACAGTTGGCACAAACTGGTCATCATTCACTGTAATGGTATGAGACTTTGTAGCAGGTCTTGGCTTGGTTGCTTCTAGTGTACTCGTGCTTTATAAATTCACCGCCTTGGTCTGTGGTTCTGAATGAACCAAGGCTTACAAAACAAAGTTAAATTTAAAGTTCTCTCATGCTTCGGGAAAATGATTTACTGCACAACAAATTTGCTATGCGGAGTGGTTTGAGTTGCTAAAAAAAGGACCCTGAAATCATCATCTTGCTGGCATAAGCATAATGGTTACAGCCAAGAGCACAAATAAGTACTTTTCGAGAAGATACATGTAAAGATCAATGAAATACTAAGCGGACAAACATTTTGCCTTAGGTGGAGAGGCCGTCACCAATTCCTAGCACCATTAAGGACCTTGGCATCACTTCCACACTTACAGCAGCGGGTGCACTGTGCTGTGCTTAGCGGATATATGCACGGTACTGGAAGAAGGGAAAGCTTTTTGTGATTAAAACATTTGTTGAGAGGTGTGTGTGTACCTGGGTCCCACGGCGCCATCAGAGTCTTGGCTCCCTGCCTCGCTTGGCGTGCCCACCGATTTGGAAGTTGGAGACATGGGAGGAGGGACTACATATTGAGACAGACAATAATCATCTGTTACGACACACAGAAGCTAGGCTGTTCACAATGGAGCACAAATGCATTAGTGTTGCAATGGCAGCAGTTGTTTTAAAAGAAAAAATGGAAGGGTACGAACATCTAAAACAGGAAAAAAGGAACATTTTAGTTCACGCCACATGCTGGATGAATGTTTTCAAATATTAGAAACGGATTCCCTGACAGCTCCAACATTAGTGAGTATGGTATATTGTGCAATGTTAGTAATATATGGTAATTAGTAAGAAAATAACAGACATGGGTACTGACAAGCTCAAACCGATTTGGAAAAGAAGCATTAACGGCACAATGGCATTGACCATGTCTTCATTTACAGAATGGGAAAATATATTTAAAAACAAGCAGAGCAGAAAGAATATTCATCTGATTACACAATACAAAGATGTAAGGTATAAATATACATAAAAACATATACATTCTTATTCATCATTTCCACAGAAAGTTTCTTGTTTGCATCCTGTGAGGCTAATGATTCTTTCATGGATCTCTTCTGCCACCTGCTGTTAGCAATGTGACAATGCTCTAACATTGATTGCTCAGCATTGTCTCTGAGCTACAGAAAGCATTTGCCATACTAAAAACATTACACATGAATACGTGATTTTATTATCTAGATTTTCCCTGATTCATAATTGATTCTGTCTTCACTACATCTTGTACTTAAAACTGAAGTGAAAAAAATGAGGAAACCACAGTATATTGAATGGTGCTGCAGCTACACTGAAATAAAGTTCAGAGGAAAAAAGCCCTACAAATTTTGGAGAGCTTTTCGGACTCTCTAAATAGAGTTTTAATGTAGCCAAGCATTTAGGACTTCTGCAACTACCATTAGCTGAAATGAAACATACCAACAGGAGCATCTGTTATGCCCATACTCTGCAACAGGGCATCAGCTTCACGCCTTTTTTTCTCCAGGTCAGAGTCATCCTGGTGAGGAGCAGCATCTTTCTTCTGGTCCGCCTGGGAACATACCAATATGTTAGTGTCTTCACCTATTAAAATCCACCTTTCAACAGAATCCACTTATGTAATTGCTATGATCTAAGACAGTCAAGTCTACCTTTGTCAACATGTCTCTCCAAAACTAAGAAATGGGAGAACTAACACTAGTTATCAAAAGACAACTCCTGGAGTTGCTTCATTAACAGTGAATAAGAGACCAACTTTGAGGGTACATTAAGTGCCAATCATAATTGTTAGCAATGCATTGAAATAAAGCTAATTTGAATGTAATGGTTAAAGAAGTGTTTATTGACAACATCACAGATCAGAGTATAGGTTCTCTGGTTTCTAGTTTTGAGAGACTTGTACATGTTTGCAAACACTTATTAAGCCTGAACCGCCTCAAGATGTCACTGCAATTCATTTGCATTTGCTTGCATCTTGAGTCTCTATGCGACCAATGTAAAGCTTTGGAGGAAAAGGACACATAAAAGTTGGACTCAACTTAGTACCTCTGAGAAACCTAGCACTCCATGTACACGTCCAGCATTTGTCCAAGTCCGCTGGCGCTGTTATCCACGACCCAAATTTCAACCTCAAAGGGTGTTTTAAAGGTAATATCTGGGTTTTTGTAAGTTTGTATCAATTGTCTAGGATGCCCCTCTCCTTTACATTATTCTTACTGGTGTCTGCACACAGTCAGCATTATTGGAGATATCAGGCATCATTTTCCTCCCTTCAGAAGAAGCCATTTGCTGCCATTCATTCATGTACAGTATGAAAAACAACTTCCACAGAGCTAGATAATCCATCAATGTAAACATGAAGCCTTAATTTGGTTTTGTCAACGTTTCTGCTTTACCGTTATTTCATTGTGCCCGAGATGAATGTTTTCATATCAATGCGCGCATTACGTTATGCTCTGCTTATAGTCAATCACCTGACAACCACAGGAAGAAACGGAAGTCTCTGGCAGGAAATAATCCCTCAAAAACATTCCGCCATGTCCACAAATGTGTGGACAGCACCACAGATTTGTGGTCAGAGGGCTTCACCCTCTTCGTCTGCAGGTAGATGAATTAAATATTACCTAAGACAGAGAGATACACACCCCTAAAACCAGTGGCACTTGGTCAATACAGGTCACTAGGATGCCACCCCATCTGACAGTGGAGGTCTGCAGCCAGATCCTTTTGTCTGATCTTCCATGTATTAAAAAATAAATACATCTAAAAATATATATAATATTTTTATTCAACTTTTTACCTGGCAGAGGTATAAAAAAATATATACATTTTTCATTACTCAAACTGTCTCATTTCTGGCTGTTCTTACTTCCTGCCCAGGCTCCATTGAACATTGAACGTATGGTATGCCCATAATTTACTCTTTAATGTCAAACAAATGGGAGCTTGGTGGGGTTCATGGTCATTAATGCCAGGGGCCGATCCATTGTTATTCATAGCTCTAATCCAACAGCCAAGATTCTGTACAAGAAACAAGTGACTCAGTAACACTTTTTAGCCACCAGGTAACACTGTAACACTGGGGCGCAGGCGCCCCACCTGATAAATTGGCACCAGCCGCCACTGACTAAAACTGGTGAATAGAGGCAATGTGCACTCATATTCACCTTACATCATGTCTGAGTATTGGGCAATTAACCACTTCTCTGACAACTAAAAAGTGTTAAGTTACTGTCCTGCTCACACCATTACAAACACGTGAGAATTCTTGAGTAAACCATTAATTTCCATGTTTCACTTTTATTTTCACAACTGGCGGCTCTATCAGACTGGATGCAATGCAACAGGAGCAAGCTCCTTGCTCTTGTACAGGTGCAAAAAATGACGCAAGATGAATTGTGGAGATAGATCTGTCTGATGCACATCTACAAGGCTTGTATTAATACAGCAATCAGATTCAGGAGGATATCCCGTATAAAAAACAAGAATTAAAAATGTAGTTTCCTGGAGAGCAGTCAGTAACTGGATAGGTATAGGTAATTAAGGCTCTGTATTTTGGATGGGAAATGATTTGTGGATCAGTCAGGCGATGCAGGTGCCTTCACTCACTGTATATCTTTGGCCATCGCAAACACAAACACAATGTCACTATACTATTTGAAAATTTGAAGATCTCCCTGCTTTCAATCTACACTGATCTCATAGAGTCTACTGCCTTTCTGAAATCCAAAGAGCAGAAATTTATCGTAGTGATGAAAAAAACTTTAATCCTTGATGACAGCATTATGTATGTAGAGAATGTCAGGCCAAACTCCATTAAAAACCTGACAGTTTAATGTTGCCTTGCTTATTGGAAAGGTACATACCTGGTAGAACATTACTTAAGAGCTTTTCTGAATCATTAGAGCCCACACTTAAATTTGGCATGCATCAAGCAGGTGTTATTTCAACAAAATATCAACTTTTATAATTGATTTGCAGCGTATTCCCCCAGTCTTCCTCCATCAAGATACACCATGGAGGTTGGTAATTCTATAAATTGAGATTTTATTGAAATAAAGCGCTGCTTGGTGGATCATGTATATGCCAAATTTATCAGAGGAACCGATCAATTTGTAAAAAGTCATTAGTTATGTTCTATGAGGTGTGTATCTGCTGATAAGATTTCCTTTAGGCTTTACATTGGTCACATTTGGACTCATGATGCAAGCAGTGTGGAATGGCAATTTAACAGTGACTTGATGCGGTTTGGGCTAATATTCATTAAACTATCAAAAGGTCATGGGAATGACGTGTATGGGAAGAGATTACTGCCATTTTGCATTTGAATTGCAAAAATATGTAGGATATTTGTAATGCAATGGCTTTTTTTGCATTCAATTTCAAAGTGTGCCTTACAAATTTGAATTTGTAAATTAATTTAACAAATTCATTTTTTGAATTCAATGGTTCAATATGAGTGATACAATTCAAATAAATGCAATTCAAATACAATCTCTACTGGCACTCATCTCTTTCCACAGAAGTGACTTGTGTTTTTGGGTGGGTGTTCAGTTTTGTTAACCAATTTGGGCGCACTGACATATAAAATATTTACAAAATGTTGGACAATGAACATAATACCTCTTTCTTCTTGCGCTCCTCCTCCTTCCTTTTTTTCTCCTCTCTGATCTGTGCCAAGCGTTGCTTCTTCCTTTCAAGCTCTGCTTTCAGATCGCTTTTGTCTGACATGATGCCAAATCTGTATACAAACAACACATTTGTTTGTCTTGATGTCCCACTCAGCATAGATTAGATTAGTAAACAATCTCAAGCAAATACTTATGTTATACATAGGCAAAAATATTGCTTTTACAGTTTCTAAGAAAGTGGCAACTTTAGTGTGTTATTTGGCAAAAGGCCAAACATCATCTAACAGCTGATGCTTTCAGCTTCAGTACCACCACAGTCAGATACGACTAGCCTTACTCGCCAACTTCGCTGGCTAGATGAAATAATAAATTTAACGTTTGCTGACTTACGCTGTTAAAGTTAGTTGTCTGAACTAGTCTTTAATGTAGTGATAGACTATATATCAGCTAAATTTAGCTAATTCGGCTAAAACTACAGCCCGTCTGACCAGTCATCGTCAACTAGCTAACAATGTTAACAGAGAGCCCCACCCTGCAGTTTGTGGCTGAATAGCCTATACAGCCCTATAGGTTAGCTTAGCCTAAGGTTATGCTATCTGTTTCAGATAAACAACTTTGGCTGTTGTTAGCTTACTAGCTAACATTGCTTAACTACAGGACTGATCCGTGTTATAAAAGGTCTTTCATTCAACCCAACGCAGCGTACTTAACGGAAAGTAACGTTACTGCAGCATCGAAGAACAGTCAAACCGGCCTCGGCCGCTGCTAGCCTTCGTTGTTGTTACTGGCTACATGGCTAACATAGCCATTCTGGTTGTACAAACACAGCTAGTTGCCCATTACAAGACTACGAGTGGTGAAACGTATTTTTTTTAAGCTTAAAATATTTTCAGGCCATAGCAAAGACAATTTGCCCAACTCAACCTGACATTGCTTGCTGAAGATATCTTGGTTAATGTTAGCTAAGCTAATGGTACAACTATGGGACCCTAGTCTGCAGCTGCTGTCATGCGCTTTCATTCAGTGATAGCAAGCTGACTAACGTTATCCAGGTTAAGTTAGCATAGCGATAAATCAAAATATTACAAGTGTGCGATCCTACAGATTATTGGATAGCGATGTATAGTCAACAAACCTGAACTTAAGTTTGCGAACTGACACCAAACGCTCTTCCTGTCACACAGCCAAAACAAACGGCCAACCCTATGCGGGTAGCTACAGATGCTCAGAGGAGACAAACAGAGTGATTTTGCTGGGCAGGCCATGACGTGGCCGTGCTGCTGCTGTTGTGTTCACTGTCATCTGGGGGCAAACACACACCTGGAACACGCTCTTCAGATCTGAGCTGGGCAGCAGGTCAAAACGCAGCCTAATTACTGTTCAGTCATGTCTTTGGATATAGTACTTTGAAGTTAGTGACTGTAAATGAACTGTGAATGACTGGCACAGTATTATGAAAGAAAGGCATTTAAAGAGGACAGTAAGTTATTCATAGTTTGCTTTGGGCCCCGGGTGTATAATTCTTAATGGTGGCTGAGCTAAATCTGTGATAAGCACACACTACTGCCCATAAATGACCTCAATAATTTCAATGGGATGAATGGGCCATTTGCCTATTTTTACTCTTCAGTAAGTCATCAGTTTGAATATTCAACAGCTATTCAAAGTGTTGAAAGACCCTAAGATGCCAGGCAGATATATTTATTGTAAAATATAGATAGATTATGATCATATATTTCAAAAATATGGACATCAGAATACAGAGGAATATAGAAAATCTGTCATGTAACAATGCCATTTGACAATATAGCCTATTCACATATCTTCTGAATGACTTCTAAACTAGCTATATCCCAAGAGTAGCATTATTTACTTGTTGGAATAATTGTACAAAGAAGTTATCCTACATTTGCTTATACTGTTTGAGAGCTATATATGTGTGTCTGTGCAGGAGGATGTGTTAACTGTTTTTCAGAGATATCACGAAGCCTCACGGGCAGGCTCAGGGTCGAGGTGACCGTATTGAGGAGGCAGATAAGAAACACTCCTACAGGAAGGCGGAGGCCGCAACTATGCCTTTGATCTGAATGAAGACACCTGCTACAAACGAGGACTTCTTTGTAACCATGTTTAGAAAAAGATACGTAGAGAATTTCAGCCCGTGTGTCCCCCACCCTTTAGGGGCTGCAATCCTTTTGTAACTAGGAACCACCTTAAGGAAATAAAAAGAGAGGAGACGGCGGGACGGGTTCAGAGCGGGTTGGAAAGTGTAACTGAGCACGTTTCCGTCCGTTCTCCCTTGCAAGGAAGAAAACTCTAACTCTGTGTCTTCTCTCTTTGTGTGTGTGTTTTAATAATGTTCAGGTTGCTTGAACCCGACATTACTACATTCAGTTACAATAAATGTTTGAGAAAATAATTTTACTGCAGAAATAAGCTCAAAATGACAAGATTTTACAAGTTAAAGAAACAACTTAAGGTGCTAGAGAGAAAGTTCTGTATGAAAAGATAGGCACAATTAGCATTTTCTTTTGTGACTTTCTCTGGCCAGTGTAGACTGGATGTAGACACGTTCACCACTGGAGACAGAATCAGTTGCAGCCCATCAGTCGACCTGATCATCTGATTTGTTACTCCTTCTCCTGACATCCCCGCCGGCCTCAGCCTCTAGTCCCTCAGAAAGTTGAGACAGGGCTGGCCCGACTTTGGTGTTGGCCTCACCTCCCCCGTTGGTATGCAGAGAGTGAAAGGCCTGGTCATTGGGGCGTTTCCAAGATGTTCGAGTGGCAATCCAGAGGATGAGAGCTCCAAAAACCACAATGAGGACTCCCAGAACATTCACAAAGGTTGCCTCTGGGGGAGAGTCCTTATACTTTGGGTCTTTCCTTAGTGATGAAGTGCAAAAAAAAAAAGAAAAGAAAAAGGTTATTCTCACACTAAGGCAGCAGTAGAATCTTTTGTATGTGGTTTACATATTTTACTTTACTTACAGGCCAAAAATGAGTTTCTCTGTGATGCCCATGAGTGCCGTGGCTATAGCACTGGTGAAGATGAACAGGCCGCTGTAGACATGGAGGGGCATAAACGCTGCTCTCACGGATACAGGTGTAATGGGTATCAAGTATACACCTAATCCCAGAACGAGCTGCTCATGGGGGGAGAAAAGGCAAAACATTAACTAGTACAAGCCAAGACTGTTGTTTACCATGAGTAAATATTACAAGAAAAACTGTAAGAAAGACTTGTAGTATTCATTTGGTGTTACTAAAAGGGGAATCCTATTGAATTCACCTTTGAAATATCACATGTCCTGTAGTAATTTGGCCTAGTTTCTGCCAGATACATTCCTACCCCCCTGTCTGTGGTGTTGGATCTGTGCATAGAGCCGTAAAGGACTAATTGGAAAAGATGGGAAAGGTAAAGTAGTTTGATAGCACTGCTACAATAAAGCTCATTTGGATGTAAAATGTCAGACAAATATTCTGTGAGACTTCAAACTCCTATGCATTGTCAGTGAAGCAGTTCCATGCTGTACATCAGTCCCACATCACAAAAGTGAGACTTGATTTTTCATTTTCATAAATAGTTATTGTAAGCAAGTGTTTTTAAAGTGAGTTTACCTGTAGAGAGTATAGTATTACAACTGCCAGGCCCAGCCAGCTATGCAGGCTGTACATATTGGGGATTTTGGCAGCATTGTGGAAGTCAAATACTGCTACCAAGGATATAGCAGCAAAAATGAAGGCCAGTAAGTTTAGGCCTGCATGGATAAACTTCATCATTAGCTTGCTGCACTTCCAGGTCCATGGGAGTCTGTACACAATGATGGCTGAAAGAGAACATCATTCAGTGTCACTCAACAAATTCTCAATATAAATACTATGATGCACAGTATGAGTTAAACAAAATTCAACATTTTCAACATCTCCCCTTATCTCATTATAGTGTGTTTTGCTTCACTTTAATAAGACACAAGCTCATTTCAATGGTTGATAAAGCAGGGATGCAGAGGATGGTATTGCCTAGACACCTAAACTTTGAACAATTTATTGGCAGAATTGAGTTTAGCCTACCTAGTTTTTTTTAGGGTGACATTAATGCTCAGGCTATAATGTAAATTCATAGCGCACTTCATACAAAATGGTGTCGAAATTATGTGATTTATGTACAAGTATTGTAAAGGACAAAATTATAAATTAATGCTTTACTGAAAGCTACTCACTTCTGATTATACGGGTGTTTTTTTGCCATATGATATTCACCGACAATTTACTTTTTCATTTACCACTGCATCACGGTTGAGCTAAGATTTTAAAACACAAAATGTGTAAGATTGAATGACCAAGGAGATTCAGTTTAACTGTATTTTTAGTTTGTTATTACAATTGCGTATTTATCGCCTTACTCATCAGCAGACCTCCCAGGATCCGTGGAAAAGCGAGACTGCTGTAGAATAAACATTTCTGTCGCACAGCCTGTTGCTGACTTTTCACAACACCACCCAAAACAAAACCACTTTTGACAATCATATAGAAGAGAAACGAGGAATTCTCTCACCTATTCCCTGCAAAAAGATAAATCCAGTAACGATTAACACCGGATGCCAGTTGAACTCGGCCAGCCCTCCATCCCAGGCTAAGCCTTCTTTAAAGTGCAGGACCCATGTCAGTACAAATATTATGCAGACAAAACCGAGAGAGGCGGCGGCGGAGAGAGCGAACACGAACTGCTTCAAATTGTCCATCGCCATATGTGAGCAGCAGGCAGGAGGAAACGGCTGGACCCGAGGAGCTGCTGACAAACTGCAAGAGTGGAACTGTTTAACTGGAGGGGATGGACCAAGATCACATGATCCAGAAACTTGGAGTAACCACTTTCGTAACTTCTGTGGTTATAAAAGTGCCAGAGGGCCAAAATAGACGTGTGTCTAATTTGGCTGACTCCTCCACTGACTTCATCAACTCCTTCCCTCTGGTTTGCTTCTCTGAAAGCAGCAGGTGAATCAGGGTGAGGCTGGACAGCTGTGCCTTTTTCACCTAGTTGTTAGTAGGGATGACGCGTCTTGGCATTGTTTTACCGTTTTTAAAAAGTACTCTGATTGGCATAATGGGGGCGCTATAATTAAAGGTCAACATTGTTAACTCAAATGTTTTATCTCAGATACAACTTGCATATGATAAATCGATACCACTAGTCTGATTTCGAATCAAACTTGAGGGATGATGCATTTTGGCACCGTTTTGGTGTTTAAAAAAATACACTGATTGGCCTGATGGGGGCGCTACATTTCTAACTTTGAAAGACCATAACTGCTACATTACTGGTCCGATTTTGACAAATCTTGGGAGGGATGATGCATTTCCGCACCGTGTTCCAGAATTGAAAAGTTCAACCTTATTGGCCTTATGGGGGTGCTACAATTAAAGGTAAAATTTTAAAAGTCAAACATTATATCTTAGACACAATCGGTCCGATTTTGACTAAACTTATCGGGACTATGCATTTTGGCACTGTGTTTTGGTGTTTAAAAAAATATACTAATTGGCCTGATGGGGGCACTCTCATTAAAGGGCAAAATTTCTAAGTTTGGAAGAACATAATTGCTATATCCTATCACTGATCGGATTTTGACAAAACTTGGAGGGATGAACCTTCACATTAAAAAGGGCAAATTTTCTAACTTTGAAAGGCCCTAATGGCTAAACCAGACATAGAAAGGTGGCATAGTGCACCAAAATCTCAATTGCAAATTCACACAAACAAGTCCACAATGCAAAACATTACAGAACTTAGAAGAACCAGCTATAGCTTGGTATTGTAGCTGCAGTTTCAAATATCGCCAGCTCTGGTTGTACCAACATATTTGTGGATGGAACTAAAAACATGAGAAACCCATTGCACAGATTAGAATCATGACTAAATATTACATATGAAAGCGCCAAAAATCCCTGTTGTTATACATTAAATATCTCCATATTTGAACAAGCGTGATGCTAATGGACAGATAGTAGTTGGCAGAAATACACAGTAGCTGACAATGGGTTTTTTTATTTTTCATTTTTATTACATCAGATCATAGATAACCAACTTATTTTAGTATCAAGTTGATCAATACTAATTTAGCACAACAGGAGAAATGACAGAACAAATCCAGATGTGAATGCCAGGCCCAGCATTGTCAGTTTTACAGAAAAACAGTACAAGAGATAAGTCAGAAACAAATATTTACAAAATCTTAACAAAAGTAGATTCTCATATCACCATTACGTGATTTCCAGCACCTGAAGTCACCTTTGCACCAGACACTTATTTTCTGGTGGCCTGGAGTTTGTAGACATGGCAGCAGAAGTTACTGTTCTTTTGTTCAATATGAACAATTGTCTCTTTGTCAAAGAACAACTCGTGTCGGTAAGTCTGAAACAATAGACAGAGCACACATGAATCTATATACACAGGCACTTCAGCTTCATGTACTGGCACAGTAATGTCAGCCACTCACCTCATCCCAAGGCTCCACCAGACGAACCGTCCTGAGCAACGCCCCGCTCTTGTTGTCATGCAGTCGAACCTCGGCTCTGCCTTCCCCCTCCTCTCCGTCTGTTACCACTACTGCCAGAAGGTCCAGCTCATCTTCATACTCCACCATACGGAAGGTCTGTCCAATTAAAGGCAATGTTTTTTTTTTACATTTTAAATGGGGCATTTGATGTGGTTCGTTGGTGTAGGAAGCGTCATATAAACATCTACTAAATTATATACACATATATATATATATATATATATATATATATATAGACACCACTGGTGTAATTTTGATGGAACTTGGAAGGGTGATGCATCTTTACACTGTTTTCGCCGGTTGCACAAAACACCTTAAGTTAAGATTTTCCTTACAGTCCGAGTTTCCTTAAAGGTTTCCTTAAAATAAAATCGGTTGCACAAAACACCCTTAAGTCTTCTCCTTAAGGTTTCCTTAAAATGTTCACTTAAGTATTTAAGGTTTTCTCCTTATCTTGGTCTTATACTTAAGGAGTCCCTTAAAGTTAGTTAAACCGTTGCACAAAAGACCTTAGCAACCAAAGTAAGGAAAAAAACTTAAGGTACCTCTGACTCGCTTTTTTGGCCAGAACAGACAAGTTGTCGTATTTTTTTTGGACCTCTTGGATGGACCTCTTCACCAGACTTTTTCGTTGCAATTTCCTCCCACATTCGTTGTTTTCTGTTTGCTGTTATTTGTGGATCAAATTTATTTTTTAGTATGTGCTTTCTTTTATTGTATTCCTCCAGAAGTATAATCTTTTCCTCCTCTGACCAATTTGGTTTTCTTGTCGTCTTTTCTTCTGCCATTGTTTTTACTATCTATAGGCCAACTTTGTGAGACGATAACAGGTGAGGCGATAACAGGTATCACAAGCGCAAGTGCAAGCAAACAAACGGTCTCCATGGAAACTGTAGAATTTTACCGCTATAAAATCTCTTTCAATGCAGTAAATGCCTTAACGTTTTTCCTTAACTAAGGAAACCTTTTAAGGGATTCTGTGCAACACCCTTAAGTAAGTCCCTCAGCTAAGGACAAATTAAGCCTTAAGTGTCATACTTAAGGAGAAAACTTAAGGTGTTTTGTGCAACCGGCCGTGTTTAAAAACATTACACTGATTGGCCTGGTGCGGGCGCTATAATTAAAAGGTCAAAATTTCAAAATGACAGGTTAACTCCTACAACATTAGTCCAGTACACAGATTCAACTATCCTTACAAATTACACTGACTGGCCTAATGGAGGTGCAATAATTAAAGGTCAAAAGTTTTACCTCAAATGTGATATCTCAGACATCACTAATCCGATTTTGATGAAACTTGGAGGGATGATTTTAGCATTTTAGCATCATGTGAGGGCTGTTTTATGTGCTGGCTTCTGAATAAATGTAATAACTGATAATTTATTTGGACCATTTAGACTGTGCTTCCACTTTTGAATACGTTTTTGTTAAAGCAGAAGACAAATACCACACATACCTCCCCCAGTATATTGTTTGTAGGGCTAGCGGATTGATGACACAAGCATAATCATTTGATACCTCTTGCTCTGGGTCATCATCCAGCTGATGAAATCGTCTCTTCACTGTGCGGCCCGAGGAAGTGACACTGACCTGGGAGGCAGCCTACAGTAGATGGAAAAATTGAACACACAAAGAAAATGAACACACATTTACCTTTCTACAGTGATGAGATAATCAACCATGTGGCTCTGTTTTAGGTAGGGAGTCATTGCATGGGATTTCTCATGAATGCTGCAGTGAATACACATCATACATGTGTGAACTAAATGTGCACAGTCAGCACTGCACATAGTAGGTCTAATAAGTAAATAAGTATTACACTCACACTGTTGTTTCTACGTGTAGTGATGGAGAAATCCTCAACTACTTTAGATGGCAAACCGCTGTTCAGCTCACTGAGAATTTTTAGGACACTTGGAGAAAAAAAAGAAATAAAAACTGGATCATTGTATGCACCCAACAACATGGTTTTGTTGCATGTAGGGACAAAGACTAAGGCCGGAACACATTCAAGGCTTTAAACCTTTATTCTAAAAGAATGTCTTAGGATGCCTTTCTTTTTTTACAACAAAAGAGAACTTTCAGTACTGTTACCTTACACTATCTTCATTTTTATATGCAAGAGTTGACAGTGGTACTCACTTTATGGTGCTAGGTCCAACATGAATGATTCTTCCCGAGTCATCAGGGTGGAAGGAGATCCAATCCGTCTCCAGAGAGCAGCAGTTCATATCTTGTATTCCATTTGTTGCCTAATTTCACAAGAATACAAAGTAATGCAGTTGTAAAAAAAAACTATAACATAAATTCATTAACTGTACAGTTGTCACTAGGGCTGCAAGACAGAAACAATATCAGAGATTATGAATTACATACATGTGGACAAAGCTATTACTATATTATGTCTCTTCAAGGGAGGTGAATATAATGCTTAGAATTTGCTCAGTCTGGGAAAGGTAAGGGAAAACACACAATTGGATTAATACTGTCCCTGCTAATGGTGTGTAGTGCACAATATTTGAAAATACAACCACACATTAATTTCTCTGTTACACTGCAAGCTTTTATTTTTTACCAATGTCTCAACAGGAAGGCTGCCTTCATCAGGGGCAAAGACACTAGTGCAGCCTCCTGTGTTTTGGAAATTGCAGTGGTTTAAACTCAATTTATTTATTTATTTTTTTCTCAATTTATTATGCAGACTTCGTTGTTGACAAACGTAAGAAAGTAAAACAAATCTGATCTGTCCTTTGAGATGTCATAATGTGGAAAAACCAAATCCTTTGTGAAATCTACATTGAATCAGGTGCAACTATATCCAAACAGGGATGTGAACTGAAATGTAGGAAAACAGTAATCTCTCGTAAGTATCTAAAAAAAAAAAAAAAAGGAATACAGAGAGAAACTGTTTGAGACATGTAGCAAAAATGCTGCACAAAACAGCTTAGGCCATTTTGTACGGTCTTGATTGGGACATTTTGGTTCTGTCCTGCTGTGTCTAACAGCTGAAGACAAAGACTGTCAGAAACATCTGTGGCCCTTAAACTGACACCTTCAATAGGCTCCAACCAATTTGTAGGCAGATACTCTATCACACAACAGTCTGGGGGACGTGTATTTATTATAGTCAAACACATTCTAGATTTCATACTGAAACTACCATTTTTATTTAAAAATTGTATACTGTATAGTTAATTCTTTCGAAGTTAATTTTTTTGAAAATACCAGAGTGCTGTCGTTGAGTGAACAGATGTGGTGAGTCCCCTTGTGATTCTTATGTGGAGGTGTACAGATGTAGTGCCATGGGTAGCCTCCGATCAGTACACTGTTATCAGAGCATGACACCTCGAAAAGCACTGGAGGGCAATCTGTGGAATAAGGATGAAAAAAATCTGTTTTGTTTCTCAGAGGAAAAACATTCCCGCTCATAGGGGGCATGATGGTCTAATAAAAATCTTTCAGACACAAAGACATACTGTCAGTCTGGACTGAACAACTGCCCCACCCTTGAAGTGGATATTCACTGGGATACCGAAAGGAGCTTCTCCCACTGTTTTGCCCCCATGAAATGAACTCTGCTCTCCAAGTGCCAATTTCTTTGTCATGTACTGAAAAAAACAAAAAAACAAAAGAGGATTTCAGGTGAAATGTTTTCAGATTGACAGAGCTGTGAGCAGCCAGAAAAAGAATAACAAACAAATATGTAAATATTAAAAGGAGAACATTTTTTTTATTTCTGATGCTATCCTATTGACTATCCTATTATCAAAACGGACAGTTACCTAGTTCTTTAAGGATTAAAAGATATGTACCTTATTCACAATGTGCTCAAAGCTGTACAGCTTCACTGACTTGGTGCTGTAGGAGACCGCAAGGACACCTTGAGACAGAACAACATCAGTAACACCATTCCCAAACACCTGAAAGATTAAGATTTGTGAATACTTTAACAGCTCTATATGACTCCCATAAGCAAATTTGAAAAAAGGTATGAAAATACAAACAAGTTTGCATACCTTTTTGTTGATCTCCATAATGCCCACAATTTGCAATGGGAAAACATGAAAGATGGCCAGGTGCATCAGAGTATTCTGATCGATTCCTGCCTGTGAAATGTAGAAATTAAAAAGGTGAAATTGTTTTTTTCTCCCAGCTATATGATAAGCATGTTTAAAACAGTTAAAACTGGTTCATCCTGCTCAGGCTTGCACATCAGGCACGTGCAGAGGGGTGCTTGGGCACCTGCCCCTTTTCCCTTAATTGAACAAAATGCCCCTACCAGTATAATTTTATTATTTTATTTTAGGCATTTTCCAAATAGTTAATAAATTGTAGCGACACGAGTAAAACTATTTGAGCAAATGCAAAACACAAATGAGATCGTCTGCACAGTGCATTGCCCCTATAGCCATTACTTAAACCTGCCAATATATTACATATCCTGCTATTATTTCTTAGCATGTAGGCTGTCAGTGAATCAATGCAGCTAATTGAAATTTGGACCGAATTGACTACTGCTAGCTAGCTTGATGCTGCTGCTAACTTTCTTAGCCCAGTAGCTCAGATTCTCTCGTTTGCTAACATTATTTTTTCCATTACAAAATAGAAACAGGTGCGCTTCTTCCAAAAGGCTACTTTGTAGCTGGGTGCTGGACTTCAATGATCAGAGTTCAAGTTGAAAAAAAAGCAGCACACCAATATTATAATGGAAAAGACCTAACAAAAAGACATCACCTCATTTACATCAATTTATTTTTTGGCCATGAGTACTAACACGTTTCAGTATTACACCTTCATCAGAGCATCCTTTTATTAGGGGCCGGCAGCAGCTCTGCTGCCGGTCCCTATTGTGTTTGCATGTATTATTATTATTATTATTCTATCTTTCTTTCTTACTAAAACTGCCTTCCCATGCATGAAAAATCACCAAACTTGGCACATAGCTCCAGTCCCATGCCAAACAACACTCACCAAAGTATGGGGCAAATAGTCCAGAACTTTAAAAAAAAAAAAATCATAAAAAAATCAACATGCTACAGCTCTGTAATTTTCTGAGGTTATCAGCCCAAACAAGACAAAACTTTCATACGCTGGTATCGCCATTCTGTTTCTATTAAAAACTGTAAAACTAATTAAATCTAACTAGTCCCACATACTTTGCACAAATTAGATGAAAATCACTACAGAGCATCATTAGACCTGCCCAAATAAATCATCATTAAGAGAAATTTAGTTTTTTAAATTTTATTTAATATTTAGCACAGGCAGACAGAAATGCAAAGAGATGAGGGGGAGGAAGAAGACGACAGTGAGACAGAAAGACAAGAGATGGAAATGGAGGTGATGGAAGCAAATATAACAGATGAGTATAGGGATATAACAACACTGCATTGCTGCACTCCTAAAACACAGAGATTATTCCACAAATTGTTTGACACTGTAGATGCCCCTTGTTTCAATTGAGCACCTGCCCCTGAAGAACTCTCTGCACGTCCCAGAATCACAGTGTGGACACAGGAGGAACCTTATATAGGGCTGGAGCCACATGGAGGAACCAGAAGACTACAGCCAGGGCTGGAGCCGCATGGAAGAACCAGAAGACTACAGCCAGGGCTGGAGCCGCATGGAGGAACTAGAAGACTACAGCCAGGGCTGGAGCCGCATGGAAGAACCAGAAGGCTACAGCCAGGGCTGGAGCCGCATGGAGGAACCAGAAGACTACAGCCAGGGCTGGAGCCGCATGGAAGAACCAGAAGACTACAGCCAGGGCTGGAGCCACATGGAGGAACCAGAAGACTACAGCCAGGGCTGGAGCCACATGGAGGAACCAGAAGACTACAGCCAGGGCTGGAGCCACATGGAGGAACCAGAAGACTACAGCCAGGGCTGGAGCCACATGGAGGAACCAGAAGACTACAGCCAGGGCTGGAGCCACATGGAGGAACCAGAAGACTACAGCCAGGGCTGGAGCCACGTGGAAGAACCAGAAGACTACAGCCAGGGCTGGAGCCACGTGGAAGAACCAGAAGATCACAGCCAGGGCTGGAGCCACGTGGAAGAACCAGAAGATCACAGCCAGGGCTGGAGCCACGTGGAAGAACCAGAAGATCACAGCCAGGGCTGGAGCCTCTATGAGCTAGCCATGAAGCTCAAGGCCTGTGAGGCTGAAAAGAAAGCCCTTCACCAAGACATGGTGGAGCAGGGCATCAAGTTTGTGGCTTGCGAGGCTGACAATGAAGCCCTCTGCAAAAAAGTGGAGGAGCTCCACAGCCCCTATAAGCTAGCCAAGATGATCAAGGCCTGCAGGGCTGAAAATGAAGCCCTCCGCCAAGACATGGAGGAGCAGGCCATCAGGTTTGAGGCCTGCAAGGCCGAGAAGAGTGACCTCCGCCAAGAACCAGAGGAGCAGGCCATCGAGTTTAAGGCCTGCGAGGCAGAGAAGAGGGACCTCCGTCAAGAACCGGAGGAGCAGGCCATCCAGTTTAAGGACTGCGAGGCCGAAAAGAGTGACCTGCGCCAAGACATGGAGCAGCACGCAATCAAATTTAAGGCCTGCGAGGCAGAGAAGAGTGACCTCGGCCAAGAACTGGAGGAGCAGGCCATCAAGTTTAAGCCCTGCGAGGCTAGCAACAGCTAATGGAAATACTCAAGTAAAGTGACAGTACCTCAAATTTGTACTTGAGGTACAGCACTTTAGTAAATGTACTTTCTGAAGAAATATACTTTAATTTATTTAAATGTGAGTTCAGAATCATAAATAAAAGATTAATCGTAGAGTAAGAGTTGGTATCCAAGTTTTGATTTGATTAATCATCATTAATCATCAGTTATTTTAACCTATTTACTGGTGTTTATGTGACATGTTAGGGTTAACCTGGAGAGGAGGGAGGGTTTGGTTTGTTCATCAAATGGAGTGCAAAGAAACTGCAACAACACTAACGGCCCTAACACTAATAAAAAATGAAAAAGAAAGTGTCCATGCCACTGAAAGACACACTCTTGTGTAAGGTGTGTGTGTGTGTGTGTGTGTGTGTTTGTGTGTGTGACCTAATTCAGCCTAAATTAATATTCACTCCAACCCAGTTGGGGGGCTATATCAGTATGCACTTACGCCCCCCAAACCCAGGTGGCTTCAGGTTGGTGCGGGCAGAATAGGTGGCGCTTTTTCATTTTTTGCCTCTGCCTCTTAGAGAGTCTGTGCACGCCACTGTTGCACATACAATGTCCTGTCCACATCAGGTTTCCCATCCTGGGCTAATGATACTGTAAAAATCCCTGGTAGGCCTATTATATGATTTCATATTTATTCCTTCCTTAATTTATGACTTTAATGTCCGGAATATACCTTTCAAAATTCATGATAATCCAGAAATTCAATGAGCAGCGGGAACCATGGGCTTGTACCTGTTATACACTCTCCTGTCACTTTCGAAATGCCACAAAAGTATAAATAAATCAACAAATAAATAAATACAGATTAACATTACCTGTCGTGCCGAAGATGTTCCTTTGTTTTGAATGGACTTGACATAAAATGTCTCCTGAGCAACATCCCAGCCAAGGTACCTACCAAAAGTAGGAACACATAAGGTTAGCAGGCTTATATAATGAAGTAAAACTGAAAATAAACCTCAAACTCAAGGAGCACAGAACTCACAAAGTGGGAGATACCTGAACTTGTGGTGTGGGGAGAGATAAACTCTCTGGAGTTCTGCTCCCGTTTCAGCTGAAAGGCGACACAGCCAGTTATTGGCCGTCAAAGCCAGGAGGCTGGGTTTCTGATCAGAGGGAGAGGCTAACGCTTTGTCCTGTCAATAAGAACACACAAGGGCGAGTTTTCAAAAACATAGTCTGAATCAATCTTAGTAAAATTCTACTCATTGCAAGTTGAGTGATAAAATGTCTGACTGAATTTAAATGAGGTGTTCAGTTTCACTTACAAGTGGGCTCTGACACAGCAACGCATCTTCAATTTTCTCCAATTTGGACCGCTTGGGCAACTTGTACAGAACTTCAGGCTCTGAATGAACACTGAAACCAGAAGACTCATTCACTCATTGTGTGTCAAAATATAAACATTTTATCCTGTTGTCCATGTTATTAAGCACAAGCCTATAGATATACACTGACTGTGCAAACTATTAGGGACATCTTCTTGATATTGAGATGCAGCAGCACAATCCACATCTCAATTGTCTTAAAGCTTAAACATCCTTCTCTTCTTACTCACCTGCTTCTCTTTATCTACAGCTCCTCGTTTGTGATAGGTATAGATTTAATAAAGGAAATCAATAATGGATAATGGCTTTTACCTGGGTTCACCTCATCAGTGTACTTCACATCAGATTAAGAGACCCCAATATTTTGTACATTAAGTGTAAACTGCAATCTGTAGGGAGAAAGGCCAGGAAACACTTACCAACTGTAGCAACTCTGGTAATTTTCAAAGTAGATTTTCCCATTCTCATACGTTATTGTAGATTTTGAGGTCTTGCTCCATACTTTGATGAAACTTCTGTTATCCTACAATGAATAACAATAAAAGTATATGTTCCCTAAAATGTTCACTGAAAGCAGTCACAATAAGTACTTGAACACAGTGTGTTGCTCACTACCTGGAGGACAACACCTCTGAGGATCCTCATGTTCTGCCTGGACAGAGTCCCAGCATCACGGACTCCTCTTCTCCTCAGGCTCAGCAGCTCGGCGGCGTTGCTCTTCCTCCGGTGAGGCGCCATCACTAAGTGGCACTTGGAGCTAGAGGACGAGGACGGCTCTGGAGCATGGCACAGGGAAGCTGAACCGCAACAAACGCCAGGTAGGAGCAATTTGGTTGCCCAACCCGAGATAACAAACCTTACCGAGCCTGGATCTCTCCAACATAGCCACCTGCTCTGAGTTTGTAAATGGAAAAGTTCACAACTGTGTAGCGCGGTTGAGCTCACGAACCTCACTATCGTAACTTCACTTCACAAGTCTTACCTAGTTCACTAAATGTGACCTGAATTAACCGATATGTGGTCCAGCGTAGTTTGTATGTATAAGAAACGGAGTGTAATCAATAGTTAAAAAATGAGGTAGTGTAGTAACGTTGCATGTTGACCGCTGTAGCGTTTAGTTAGTTAGCTAGCTGCCACTCCCGCGCCATTTTTGTAGTTTTTGTAACTCTCGTTTCCGGTTGCGGTTCATGATATCCGGTTGTCATCCGGGAGCAAAATGATGACAGAAAGGTAACATGACAGAGATGGTGAATAGAAAAAAATGAAAGTGAAAGTGAGCGATTAAAAGTCTTTGGCAACAGTAACTCAGAGGAGCAGGTGAGTCAAGTAGCAGTAGCAAGTATGAGCACGTTTTTTCCTCAGTGTGCAACTTTTGTGCAATGTGCAATCTAGTAAATCATATATCCTCTCAACAGCTATTTGTATCAGGTAGTTTTACACTGAACAAGCTGTATATCAACTATACTCGCACTTTGTTTGGAATGTGATAAACATGTTTATATCACAGCTTTTATTAGCATTTGTTGCATCAGTGTGATGTTACATTTGAAAGCGTGTGTGTGTTTATGTATGTGTGTGTGTTTGTGTGTGTGAGAGAGAGACAGAGAGAATGTTTGTATGCAGTTTTGCCTGAAATGATTCACCTCTTTTTTCAGTTTTGCAGAATAAATGCATACACTGCGGAGCCTCTCTCCAGCCGTAGTGGCTCAGGTTTTCAGCAGATTGTCCATGAGACTGAACAGCAGTGGAGGAAGACCTTCTGCTCCACTGGGATCAAGGCTTCTGACCGATCCTGAGGACATCTTCAAGCACAACATGTGGTCAGTGTTGTAGTCGGGTATATATGGGCTGGTATAACAATATACACTCCTCTTTTTCTGGGTACCTTATCTGACTGACGCGTGACACTGAGGTTTCTCTGTGTCAATCACTTGGTTACACCTGCCACTGAGTAGTTTACCCACCTATAAGCTTAAATACCATATGCCATATATGTAGATGATGGGATTACAGTATAGGCCTGCTCACTTTTAACAACAGCTAACAGAAATTTGGGGTTTCAGTTGAGAGCTTCAATGAGATGTTCTAGTTTCAAATGCCTAGCTGGGCATTTCAAATATGTTTTGCTGGGAACCCATACTGCATACATTCCAAATATACATCACATTTTGACACTGGAAATACATTCTTTCTATGTGCTGTTGACAATCAACTCAGAAAATATTTTGAAAGCATATCATCTACAAATACAACATCTCTAAGCATTTTCTGAAGTATACATAAAATGTTTTTTTTTTAGTATGGAAACAATTACAATTTATTTCCATATTGCACAATTAGTAAGTCATTGACCATCTGGAGTGTTGCACATCCCTAACTGAACTGCATCATGTTTCAGGGATCATGTTCAGTGGACAGAGGAGGAGAAAGAAAACGCTCGTCAAAAGGCAGAAGAAAATTCCCGCGTACAAATCCCTTTACAAGAACAAGGTAAACAAGAATTTATTCTAGATTAGATTATATTATTATTATAGATTTAGATTTGATTGGAGTTACATGGCAAAAAAAATGTAACTTGAAAATGTGCTCAAATTCCCTCCACTCAGGTAAATATGACACAGAGGCTTGCAGGTACTGGGACAAGTTTTATGGGACGCACCAGGACAAATTCTTCAAAGATCGCAAGTGGCTGTTTTTGGAATTCCCGGAGCTGCTTCCTTTGGGTGCAGAAAGCCTCGACACGAGTGGGTGTCAGGGTGGGCAACCAGCCGCGAACCCACAACCTAGTGGGTCTGGCAGGCACGGTCAACATGGCAGTCCCACTCACCAGCACAGAAAAGCAGACACTCCTGGATGCCAACGCTCCTGTCATGGAGAGGAGCTAGAAAATGAAGCTGCCACACAACCTTCTTCTTTCCCTGGACAGCATGCGTCTTTCAAGATCTTGGAGGTTTATAAATACGTTCACGTTTACTGACCTTGATTTTGATTGCTGTAATGCAGACTGTTGTACATGGGCCACTGCACCACTGTAAAATATAAAGTAGGTTATAAGATACTGTGCAGAAAGCGCTGAATGATTTCACATCCAAAGTTGCTTTGTCAGGTTTCTGTAGGCAGAATTATCAATGAAATATTTTCTCTTCACAGGTTGGATGTGGGGTGGGTAACAGTGTGTTCCCTATCGTTAATTCAATCAAGTGAGTATATTTTTGGAGATATTGCATGTATAAGCAACACTTTTTTTTTGCCAATTTCCCATTGGCACTTTTGTCTTTTTCTTTGTTGGAATTAACCATGGATTTCCAGTCCTGTCCTGTCCTGTATATTTGTTTTTCCAAGCAGGCAGTCATTGCCCGAATATGACATGTTTTTCATAGAAGGCGAAACATTTTGTCTAGAGCACTTTGCAAGGCCAGGAAAAGAAAATAAAGAACAGGAAGTCTTAAATCTTGACTTCTGTGCATAATCCTATTAAGAGTTCCTGTATGAAAGGGAAAATAAACAGTTGGCAGTCCATTAGTCTCCTTTGTGTAGTATAGAAATTAGAGGCACTTGTTCAAAATACATATTCTTGTTTGCTAGTCAAGCATTTTGTCAACTCTTTTGCTGGCTGTTGCTCTTTGCAAAGTGTAAATGTTTGAATACATTTGTTGGGTTATTATTGATTTGGAGGCACATCATTTAACTGCTTTATCTAATTGTTACACCGTTACCTGTGCAGGTAATGATTAGGGGTTATTTTGATTGTTCTGTTTCACAGGGAAACAGGCGCATTCTTATACTGTTGTGACTTTTCCCCGCGTGCCATTCAGCTGGTCAAGGTGAGCATTTCTGATATCGCTGGGCACTGATATGCAAATTCCATATCAATGTTAGTTGGATTTTGCCATGTAACACAAATTGCAGCCTTATGTCCCATAGGGGATGAAGAGGAGTAAAGGATGTAACACAAATATGAGTATCTTTCAAAACAACACAGGCCTGTAAAATCTCTGTGAAACTGGCAGGCTTGTTGTGGTCATTTTAAGAATATATTGAGGGTATTTTCAGACATAGTAGATTATCATTTAAAGAACTGCAGCTATTTCTGTCTTGTACAAGTTCATCTTGCCAAAAGTATCTAGACAGATTAAGTTTACATTTAATTAAGTAGTCTCTTTTCTTATTGTAAAATTGTTGTTCGTGTCATTACTATAAAATTGTTGTTCATGTCAATCTTTGAGTTTTCCAGTAGCGGCATGATGATTCAAATCGGGTTTGATAATTCAGAACCTTATTCACTTGCACTAATTTACATACTTGATACTGCTACAGAATAACTTCAAGCTGTGCCTAGTTACAGCTGAATCATCATAGAGATTAATTGAAATGCAAAGAAGTTGAAAAGACAGCCTGATAATAAGGAGTCTAGTGCACAGTTTTAGATGTGATTTGAACATGAAGATTTTTTATTTTTGGCTGTACATGAAAAGTAACCACCTTACTGAATCTCATCTTAATCTGTCCAAATACACTGGCATCCTGAAATAGTGGGACGATGTTGTTCTATTATTGTTCATTTCATATAGACACTAACATTACAAAACACTTAAATTAAAACTGACAGTCAAAAGTCTAAAGACACAGTCATTTTGCATCTAAAGTAAGAGCCTGAAGCCAAAATATCATCTGGTCCTAATTTAGAACTAATGTAATCACGTCAAATCAATCTTAATTTGTCTGTACGGGAAATTTGGTTTGCACACACATAACACAGGCATAACAAATCACAACATCATGTACTACAGAATCAGCCATAAAGAAAGTGGCAGTTGATAAGACCAGAGAAGGAGTCTGTAGGCAGAACTATCTGTCACTATCTGAACTAACTGTCAGTCTGTATGATTAAAAAAACCTTACCAGTGGGAAGTAGTTTTCAAATTATACACTCTAATTGCAGTGGTCTTCCCCTTGCAGTCATATATTGACCTGGATGAGGATGTTGTTTGGGGAAAAGGTCAACCCAAAATTAACTTGTATATTTCTTCATTTCATTGTTTACTGAGTTACATTTATTTTGACATTTGTTTCAGTTAGGAGGGAGAGGAGAAATTTGTATATTTAAAGTAATTGCATCAGACTGACAGATGACTTGGCAGCTGAAATGAAAGCTGAATATCTTAAAAGCATGTTTGAAAATTGAAAAAAAAAAAGATTGATTAAAAAATGACTTTATGTCTGATAATTTAACTTCTTATAGACAGAACTTTATCCATGACTGTCATTATTTAGTTGATTTTTCCTCATATGTGCCTGCATATTCTGATTATAGTAGTTATACCAGACAACTATTCATTTCTCTTTTTGCGTGATAGGATAATATAATCATAGGATTATTCATAGTGATACTCAAAGTAATACATTTACACTTACATTTTAAGCATTCAGTTGATGGTGTTAGACATATTGACTTACAATAAGTGCAACAGTAGAACATGCTTAAATTCCTAGACTAGTATAAGCAACCAATAGTAAGGAGTGCAAAGGTCAAAGTGACACTGCCCAGGCAATAGATTTAACACATATCTTACATGGTGGAGAAGTGCGAGGTAAAGAAGTAGCAAGGGAGAAAAGGTAGAATCGTTTTTTTTAATACATATGAAGCTTGGGAAATAAATTCAATTGTTAGACAATTGCAATACTAGAAATGCTGTCTGACCAGTGGCTTCAATCTGTACTTCAGCTACCAAAATCCCTATATAATCAAATTGGAACTTAAATTTGTGTGACATTTAAACTGTTTTTTCTTTATTTCCCTCACATAGGAGCATCCAGACTATGATCACGCTGCGTGTCACGCCTTCGTCCATGACATCTGTGAGGAGACGGCCTCCTTTCCCTTTCCTCCTCAGAGCCTGGATGTTATTCTGGCGGTCTTTGTGCTTTCTTCCATTCATCCAGAGCGGTAGGTGAAGGTTGGAAGACAAAGATAGGGGAGCCTGATGTCATTTATCACCTGCCAGACCCCCTTCCACCCCCCCTTCACTTTCCCCAGGCTTTGTCTGAATGTCATTACTAAACCCAACTCCACATCTAAATACAGATCCATTGTCACGTACTGTGTTCATATTGAGTTCAATATATTAAGTGTACACTATATTTTCAGTGGGGAAGTTTGCATGAAAAGCCCTTGCATCCTAGATGTTGGGATTTTACATTATTCATAATGTAAAAAAAAAAAAAACAAGTATATTTACATTATGTTTCCATTATGTTGAGCCCATGGGAGATTGCAGTTTATATTTGATCCAGTTTGTATAAGACATTTATATCAGCTTGGAATACTTTGCTTTTTTGTAGTTATTTAATACCAGAGGCTTATATTTTGAGCCCTCTAATGAATATATTACTATAATATGTTGTCCAGACCTACCTGGATCTTCACTAGTTGCGATAACTCAATTCTGTCATAACATTATTGTTCCATTATTCCTGTTATTGACAGAATGCAAGGCGTCGTGAACCGACTGTCTGCATACCTGAAACATGGAGGGATATTCCTCTTCCGTGATTATGGCAGATATGACTTTTCACAGCTCAGGTTTAAGAAAGGTGAGTCTCCAAATAGTGACAAACCTCTCCCAAACTCAGAATACTGCAGTGCATCTTTGATATGTAGCCTAAATTTAACTCATTTAACTCATATTTTTGTGATGTATATTAGCTATATACTATACTGTGTCTTGAGTATTTTTTTTGACAATGAAATATTTCCTCTTACTACCAGGACGGTGCTTATCAGAGAATTTCTACACACGTGGAGATGGAACTTGTGTTTACTTTTTCACAAAAGGTATTTCAAAACTCCTCAACTCTTAAGCGTTGCAATTTTTTTTTTGTACATGTTAAAGAGTTCTTTGCTGACAGTGCTTTCTTTTTACAGAAGAGGTACATCATTTATTTTCCAATGCTGGACTGGAGGAAATTCAGAATCTAGAGGACAAGCGACTACAAGTGAACAGAGGAAAGAAAGTTGCAATGCACCGGGTGTGGATGCAGAGCAAGTACAGGAAATTATATCCACCTCCACCATCTTAACACCCCACCTTGCACAGCTCCATCTGGGACTTTGCCTTTTCTATTTTGCTATTGAACATTTATTCAATACTGGAAACTGTTTTTCAGAGGAGAATGTGAACTACACAGGCAAACCATTGTCAATAAACTTACAAAACATGCTATAAATCATACAACAATGGTCTTATCTGGTTTTGTATAGATTACTGTGTATATACTTCTTTGTAGGATTGCTTTTCACCTCCTCTACAGGAACCTCTATAGGTCTATGGGAAATATGCAAACATTGAAACATTTGGAAAAAAAAAACCCCAACTATATAAATAGGCTATACCTGCCCGGCAGGGATGAGTGTTGGGAGATGAAATTGATTGTTTCGTTACTTTTGCTTTTAAGTTACTCTTTGATCCCATCCAATTGTTCTTGTCTTTTAAGTGAAATCTAATATTTTATCATTTTCTTTTTTCTGTCGCTTATAAATACGCCTATTCCATTATTCCAAATGTTTCATGTTTTGTTCTAGAGCTTGCACACTAACGTGATAATGCATTATTTCACATGTATGTCTTGTACTGTTTTTTTTAACTGTTAAAGTTTTCACCATTCATTTGCAAAGTCACCCATATGTGCAAAGTGTCTTGGAAAAGATAACAGTGGTATTGATAAAAATGCATCACCCTCGCGATAAAAAAAATTGCACACGATGCATGACGTTTCAGGCCACTTGAAGACAGAGAGGTAGCCCAGGAGCCAGGACGCACTGCCGAGGTGTGAAGAGGTTTGTGCCCAAAAAAGGATAATTAGACATTTTGAGTCCGCGGCAGCAGCTGTGCCCACATAAAGATTATTGTGAGGCGTCAATCAGATAATTTCCCAGCCAGTGGAAAACATTAATCATGTGCGCTGCAGTATCTACACAAAAAGTAGCTTGATGAGTGTCCAAAGTAGTGGAAGTTTGGAGGGGACGCCATCTTTGGTCCCAGCTCTCCACGTCCCCAACACGGATTGTTTTTTCAGCCACATATCACGGCAGTGGTGAAGGCTAAGAAAGGTATAGTGCAACCTAATAAGACGCATAAGTCTTTTCTTCTTGTTCGCGTAGGTCGTTTTGTGCAGTACAAAGGGAAATGTCTTAAAATGACGAAGAGATCTAGTAAGCTAGGTGGCGAATCTGCAAGCTAGCTATAGTAACGCGTCAGCTCCAAAGTCCATGGAGCCTGTTTGGCTAGCTAGTAGCACTGAAGACACAGGACGGTCTCTATGCTCAGGCCAGTGCAGTAACGTAAAGATAATTATGTGCATAACGGCAACAAGCCTTTACGATAACGGGAAGGTTACCACTATAATCGGCGCATCCTATCCATGCATGTTATGTGTTGTATTAACAATAGCTATGGAAATGATTCAGTAAATGCAGGCAACGGAATTAAGCAATTTCTGATGATGGTTAACGTTATTTCGCTGGCTTGGTAGCTAGCTAACCTAGGTAGGTTTGGATTGCTAGCTCCTATCTAGCCTCTGACTTGATTGTGGTCTTCCCTTGCCAACATTGTTCATAATTTGTTTGCATTTGTAGCTAATGTTAATTCACTACAGCGGAGAAGCGTCTCAGATCAGGGACGACTTTTCACATCAAGACAGTGAGAATCTAGGTGTTTTCTCTTTGAGATACCGCTTTGAGTCGTTACTGCTGCTGTGTTGGCAACTGTAATCAGTGCCTTGTTTTGACACGTCAGGATAACTAGAAAGCTAAACGTTAGATGCCCCTGCGAAAGTCAAGTGACACACCTGGGATACAGGCTAGATACAGTTTGCTCTGCTTTGGGCTGTGCAGCATGCATGCGCAGCCACACACAATCAAAGAAATGTTGCTGTTGTGTGTGAAAATACCTAATTGGTATTTGGTAACCTTATGTAGAGTTAGCAACATTGTTTTACATGACGCCCCTCCTCCCCAGTAGTTTTGCAGGGATATTGTTATGATGGAGAACCTCTGCTTATCTTTGAGAAATGGAGGTGGTCCTTGAATTTCTTGGCATTATCCAAGTTTCATGCATCAATTGGCCTTAATCAGTGTTGGCTGCCTACACCAGAATGACACTTGTAAACTCCCAGATAGGCCTACATTGGGAACATGGCTTTATTTGTGTTGCATTGTTGATTTTTGTTGCTTAGCCCACTTATGATCAGAATCTGCTGGCTCAGGCCAGAGATTTTAATGACTTTCCAAGTGTCTGCCATAAACAGGTGGTCACTCTGCTGAACAGCATGGAGTTAAAATGACATCCACAGCAAGAGTTCTAAGGGTTCAACCGCTTGCTTCTGCAGGGGCTTGAATATAGATAATAGTTAGGCGTTGAGGCCTTCTTCATGTTTCAAACAAAAGGAAATCTTCCCTCCTTGTCAAAGTAAAGGCCATATAGCATATTGTATTTCAGATGTAAAACTGGCATAAGCATTGCTTGTGGATGAAAGTTTAGATATGGTTAGGTCTCCGTCTCAGCAACACAAAAACTCTATTGAAAACATCAACTGCAGTAGAAAGTATTTTTAAAACTGCAATCTCTGACAGTTTTCTAGCAGGATTATAGAATTTTAACTGGCCTTGTTGTTAACATTTGAATCCCTACATCAGCTACTTTGAGTGAATTGGTGTAGAACTAATTATCTTGAGGTTGAAATGGCAGAGCAAAGGGGAGCACTGAAAATACCAGTTGTTTAATCACAACCTCGGCCCATGTTTGCCTGTCAAACCATAGTGATGTGAAAGGTTACGTTATAGTTTGAAATTTCCTTTTGTCTTATTGATTTGGTTGGTTTGAAATGAAGTTGAAAACGTCTTAGTGATTACAGGGATAATCAATTTTGCAGGGTTGAGGCTGTTTATTTTAGTATTAACCTATGTACTCATTGCAAAATTGTCAAACTAGCTAATTGCACAATGCAAAAGCGCAAGTTTTTTCCTGATTTTGGAGCTTTTAGTTTTCCTCTCCAATTTGTGGCTGATGCTATTAAACATGCAGTGAACATGAGTAGTGTAATCGGGACCTTTTGTGCTTGCATCTCTAGGCTTTGTCCATTCAGTTGTAGGCCTGTAAGGTAGATGATGGAGGTAGATGATCATTTCTTGAACAGTATATATTGCACATTTGATCAGAATTACAGAAAATAAAAAAATGGCAATCTCCATAATGTGATTTAGTAGCCATTACACACCACACCTGGAGAAAGCACTACATTTTTAAATGTACCATGGCCTGGGAGAGTACTTGATTCTGATTAGCTGGAGAGTGTCTATCAAAAACTTTTTACGCACAGCATGACTGGACACCTGAAACAACTGAACGCCTGACCATTTTTACTTCAGATGAATAGGAGATGGATGTCAATCTTTACCTGCCTGGTTCGGAGAATTCCAGTTACCTGTACTTCATTTTAAGTTGCTTTCCCTCCCAGCTATCTGGCATCCTGTTTGCCCAGTTGAACGTGCAGTGATGCCCTCCTTGGCTGCGCCCAGCAGTAGACATAGCCTGTGATCTCTCGAGCCGAATAATGATGATATTGTATTGGAGACATTAAAAATGTTAACAAACATGCTGATACTATACACTTGCCCACCATAGGTAATGTTAGTTACTGTAAGTTTGGCTAACATAATAACCCTAGTTTGCTGTTCATACATGTCCCCAAAACATGTAGGCTAGATGTTTTAGGAACAGGAAATCAGCCTGTTGCCAGGTTATTACTAAGTTGCCAGGTTGCTACTAAGATTTCTCCTTTTTGCTGGTGTTGTGAAGTTGCGCAAGAATCTCTGAGCATGGCATGGTAGTGATTGTTTTACATTAATCAGATCCACAGGTGTTACCAGGGAAATGGATGTTAATGGCAAAAGTTAATTTTGAAAACCTGAACACTGTTTTTAATCTTTGGCAAATAGCCATGGTATAAAAGAGATAATAACCATAGAGGGGCAGGGGCCAAGAGTCTGGAGTGGACCAGATATTTTTTAATGCCAGTCCAGGAAATCATATATGAATGTCGGTGTTGTCTAAATCCAGTCATAAAGGCTGGTCATCAGTTGATGCCTAGCCGTTATCATTCAACCATTATGCGTATGTGATCAAATAAATTCTCAGGCAGACAAGGCCACAAATGTGGCCTACATTTCCTGTGTTGTTGTGTTGTGCTGCTAGACTTTGACGCTTTGTCACATTAAAATATGCTGGTTCATATGATGTACAAAGCTTCATTGAGAACAATCACATGGTTTTCACAATTTGACTGAGAATTGATACATAGTATCAATATATTTGTACTTTTGGAAAGCTGAATCTATCACAAGCCTGCTTTGAATTTGTCATTAATTTTCACCCCAGTTATCAGAATTTGGGTCATCGCTGAACAGAGATGAGTGATCAGCAGGTTAGTTGGAGAGTCAGACTTGATTTATATAAATTTTGTCAAAAAATCCCCACCTTAACCTTAAGCTAATTCAAAAGATTGACAAAAAATCTCCAGTGAAACTTGATTGTTGCTTGCTCTAATAGCTGCTATTGTTGGGTCTCTCAGTATATAAAATTGGTCGGGCAATATTTGTGTGACTGGTTTTGCTGCTAGTTGTTTGTTAGTTGGCATAAGGTACAAGCTACTGGTTTGTGCTTGGTATTCGTTGAGTTGATGTTAATTGTCCACAGTGAAATGTACATGTTGTCTTGCTCACTTAGGCAAATTTGTTATGCACTCAGCCACTATGCATGGAGCTAAATGTTGAAGAACTTCCTTGAAGAATTGATTTTGTTTGTCTGAAGGGTAAACACATTTTATAGCTAGATTCCTGCATCCCATTGAAGGACTGGAAGTGAATTTGTGACATTGGCCATTTTGTACTTTTTGTTGCAGCCTCTTAAGCCTTGATCAGGCTAGAGCAGCCTCATCAAATAGAAAGGTTTTGATCACCTGCTTGGTGATCTTTCTTTTACTAATCTGTGAAATGTGTAATGATATTTTGCAGTGCTTAGTCAATAAGTGGAGTATTATTTACTGAGTCGGCTGCATCATACCTGTTACATGACATTTCTCAAGTTACCTCATGTTGCACTGAACATAAGCCTGTCTGCTCGCCACTGTAATGGGCACATATTACGGCAGGCTAAATTCTGTCAGACACTCTTGTGTCTTAGACACTGCTTGTTTTTTGTTCTACAGTATATATAATGAACAGCTTTCCATTTAGCTATTATTGCATATGCTCTTTTTGTCTGATGCAGTTTTTGGTATGTTGATGTTTTACAGTGTAGAATATCAGTCGGACACTACAGCTCTGGTCCCAAACCATACTGTCCAACTGTAAGATAATATCTGAATACCTTGACTGGAGGTTCTGAGGAATGAAATTTCCAGAAATTATACAAAACCTGAAGCATGTACATGCATTCTGAAATGGTTTGTACAGTTAAATTTGAAGTTTAAATATGGTCATTTGCATATATCAACAAGCGAATTGAAATTGCGCACAAATGTTATTTGCATTTCCACAAAAACCTTTTACTTATCAGGCATGTTCATTAGGCCAGTGGTTTTGAAACACAAGGTAACTAACATGTTGGTTTCTGTTCTGTTGGGGTCTGTTTGGACAGCCACATTTTGATTAGATTTATTGTTGTCCATCTATCTAGTGGAGATTTTTGGCTCTGTTTCATTATCTGGAGTTTCTGTGTCGGCTCCCTGGAGCACCACTGAACTGCATTTATGTCACCTCTACCTCACAGATGAGCCGAAGTCACATTAATCTTGGGAGTATTAGATGGTACTATAGCCTGCCTTTTCCCATCTGTAGGGCGTATTTTGGCTCCTGCTTTTCTCATTCACCCATTCTGCAATCACTTTTTTGAGAGAAAGACCAGCTACATCTGTTGCTGCAACAGTGGATAGATGCGCGGCACTAAATGAAATGGCTGAGCGGTTGTTAACCCTTTGTCAGTTGGTATGGATTTGGTGCACACATGCATCATTCAAAAGTAGGCTTTATCGCTAGCTGTTGTTGGTTGTGATTGTATACTTTCTTACTAGGAAGAATTTGCCATTTGGTTATGTTTTTAATCCACTTGAATGGATTTCATAAACCCCTACCTGCTGCACTGACTGAATTGGTGCCAAGACTCTGTAGGCCTTTGTGGATTCAAAATGGTGCTCTCATTAAAGTACAGGTTTTGTCAGCAGACCCCCTCTGAGCCTGCTGTGACACTGGAGCCCAGGGAGCTCGCTTAACTGTCCCACAGGAGCAGAGTATTCATCATTGCCTAGCAGTTGAAACATTGCTCTTGTGGTCTCTTGCAGTAATAATGTGGTGTTTGAATCTGTGGTGTAGAGATGCCTTTTTACTTCTCAACTTCTACTTTACCTTTTGATTTTGAACATAACACTCTTGGTAATTTTCTGGGTATTTTGTCACTTCCAATGCCTTGTTTTAACAGATTATGTCACTTCAGCCTGTAAATCCAGAAAAACACTGCTTGAAAACCCAATGCCAGAAAAAGAACGTAAATTCATTCATCATTTAGCTATATTGCTTATCCAAAATAATTATAGCAATTACGGTATTATGATATTTCACCATGATTTATATCCAAATAAGAACATTAAGCTACAGGTACTGGAACTGATAGTGGGAATAGGAATAAACATGGGTCCCATAACCAAAATTACCCCTCTCTCTCTCCGCTGCTACAATAATTGTAGAATGTTTTCGGGTATCCCTTGGTAATGGCCTTTAAATCAGGCCTGGCCTTTATTCTTGTCTTAAAAGTGAAGACTATAACATTATTGTTATTATTGCTATTATTATTATTTTAAATTGAAGGGTGACTTATTTAATCTATATATTTCTTAAATCTTTGAAGACATGCACATTTTGCTCTTATGCCATCTACTCTTGAGTGGGTGGGCAAAGGCTTCAATTAAGCCGTTGAAAGTCGTTGAAACATTGACTCATACAGTGAATTGTTGCTAATCCTCCCAGGCACCATGGAGGAGCTGCACAGCCTGGACCCCCGGAGACAGGAGCTGCTGGAGGCGCGCTTTATGGGTGGGGTCAGCGGCAGCACCGGGGGCAGCACCGGCAGCACCAGCGGGGGAACCAAAGTGAGTGGATTTGTAAACAAATGCATAAGCGTTCACGTACTTATCTAAATGTTAGTGTGTAGTAATTGGTAAACAAGCAGAACTATTTTTTTGTTCATTTTTGTTTTATGTCCACGTCCAGTTTTAACTTCCAAAATAATGATCTTTTGTTGTTTTAGGGCCTGACCAACAATGAATGTTCTAATCACAGTTTTGGAAGTCTGGGATCCTCAAGCGACAAGGAGTCAGAGGTACAGTTGGATGTGAATAAAAAAAACAAACAACAAATCTTAGCCTGTACTTGGAAACCTGCTGATATTGATTGACCATATTCATTGCGGATAAGACCTATCTTTGTGCTGGTTGGTGAGGTGGAAACCGAATTGTGTTCTTTTGTTGTTTTCCCAACGTTGGAGCTCTAAGGGACAATAAAAAAAAAAGTGGAATCATTCTGTTACCAAACTGTTCTCTTTTTGTGAGGACATGTTTCTTAATTGGGTTCACCTAGCGGGTATCTAGACTCGTGCATTATTATTTGCTTTATTATTATAATGATCATCATCGTCCAGACCCTGTATATTGTGACTGATCCTCAATAGATGGCCCGATGCGACTGCTTGGTTGCTTGGTAGCATTGCCCTGGGCTAATTAATGCCAATGCTAGTATTCTTAGTGATAGTGCTGTGCCTATGATGGTGGGGTCGGTCATAGAGGAATGTGGGCATGGTGACGGAAGACTCCAGCTGTGAGGTTAACTCTAATAGTCCTGAATCTCCTCGTCGTGAAGTGTGTGACGCTGCAGCTATATCGGCAACATCCGACCTGTGGGGGATGGGTTGCTGCGTTTCATGCTCTTCTACTCCTTCAATCCCCCCTGTGTAATTCACCCCCAGGCTGCTGTAATAAGTCATCGCCGTTGGGTCTCTTGAAGGGGAGAGAAGAGGAGGAGGCTGGCAGAGTAAAGCAGCCCTGGCCTCCTCTGTCGCCAAGCTGCTGAATGTGCACAGATGTCATCCTCACAGACACCCCACCCCCCACCCCCCACCCCCATACGTCACATGCACCCTAATGATGCACCAGTGTTGCACTCAATCAGACCAGCACCTGTCAGCAGATTCCTCGGCTGCACAAGGCTCTGGCCGGATCCTGTGGCCCTGAACTTGCGTGAAATAGTTGTGCTAGCTTGCATACCATTGGTTCTTTTATCTTTGAAGAACTAAAAATGATATAAACTAGCTCTTCAATGTTCATGTGTTCTTGTGGACCTTTTGGGCAAGAGTGTATTGGTAATGAAGTACTGATTTTATAAAGGTGGTTTGTGGTTTCTGAGACAGAATCATTGTGTTGGTCTAAAACTATTTCTCTCCTTCACTTTATAGGGGTCAGATGTGAAAAGAGGCAGTTCTCCTGCTTATTCGGTAGGTATATGATCAAATCTGAAGATGAATAGCCATATCTTGATGAGACAGTTTTGTTGTGTAATAATTATCTAGTTAAAAGCTGTTAAATATTTCTCTTTCAGACCCCAGAGAAGAAACAGTCAGAATCAACTAGAGGCAGAAAGAGGAAACCAGATAACCAATCAGAGAGCAGCCAAGGTGAGTGTCTCTTTATCTAGCTGGTTATAATTTGGTTCTGGATCATTGCAACTTGACTGAAATATTTTAGTAAATCGCAATGCTCTGTGTTCTCCTTCACAGGAAAATCCATTGTGCGAGGACCCAAAATTAGCGATTACTTTGATGTGAGTTACTCATTTGGTATCAAAGATTTCATACATTGAAAGGAAGCGCTGGATGAATGGTTTGTGCTATATTAATCCCCTTTCAGCGTCTGAGCCATAATCCACTTCAGAGTCCTGTCTCTAAAATAACAACCCTGTGGCATAAAAGGAGCTACTTGTGCATCTGTTGTTGCCAAGTGGTAGGCAATGATGTCACTCGTCCTCTCTTTGCCTTTTTAGTTCCAGGGAGGAAATGGGTCCAGTCCTGTGAGAGGTCTCCCCCCTGTGATTCGTTCGCCCCAGAACTCACATTCCCACTCCGCTCAGGGCTCTGTAAGTTATTCCCAAACTTCTACTCCCAGTCCATTTAGCCGCTCCATTTGGCTTTGTCTTCTTCTGACGGAGCTGTTGTCCTTTTCTGTTGCAGGTTAGACAAAATAGCTCATCTCCTACTAGTCTGTCTTTTGGGGACCACATGATGCATCCAAAGCAACTAGCAGTCAAATTTGTCCAGGTGAGGAGGGTGACGGTTTGGCTCTTTTTGTAATCCTTCTCATAATGTATTCACCATGTTCGAGGTTGCTGAGCACGTTTTTGGAACAAGTTCTTAACTTTGTTGTCTCCCACTACAGACTGACCTTACTGGGTTGAAATTGGCTGCCCTTGAAAGTACTAAGAATCTAGACCTTGAGAAGAAGGAGGGGAGAATAGATGATTTGCTAAGGGTAAGGAGAAGGAGGAGTTGTACCCTGTTCACTACCTTGCAGACAGGCTTAACCAGCCTGTGATGGATTACTGTAGCACAGGCTGCTGGATCGCAATGGATAAACTTGGCCTAAGTAATGTTTATAAACACTGGAGTAAAACAGACCCTCATTTAGTCTGCATCCACATTATTTACAGATCTTAAATAATTGGTGGATTGGGTGTATAATTATGGGTTATTGCTGAATCAAATTAATTTTTTTCTGCTCCATAGGCAAACTGTGATCTCAGGAGACAGATAGATGAACAACAAAAATTACTTGAAAAGTACAAGGAACGCTTGAATAAATGCATCACCATGAGCAAGAAGTTGCTCATAGAGAAGGTAAATACATTTTTTTTTCCTCTTCTGCTTTACATTTGTGTGTCTGCGCAAACCTGTATGCAAACTTCTATTGTGTTTTGTTGTTCAGAGCACACAGGAGAAGCAGGCGTGTCGGGAGAAGAGCATGCAGGACAGACTACGTTTAGGCCATTTCACTACAGTGAGACATGGAGCCTCCTTCACAGAGCAGTGGACAGACGGCTATGCCTTCCAAAACCTTGTCAAGTGAGCGCCTTTTTGATGACATTGTCTGTGTTCTCATTCTTATTGATAAGGAAAGAATTCACAATTATTACTATTAATAATGATGAACTTCATTTCTATTGCAGCTTTTGCAAAAACAAAATTTACAAAGCGCTTTACTGAGAAGACATTACATAAAGAAATAACAAAAATTGGTCAGTAATAAATAAGAGTCAGAGAGCAAGTTAACTCATAAATGGGTTTTAAGAAGTGATTTAAAAGACTGAACAGATTTAGCCAACCTTGGGTAGGTTGTTCAACGGTATAGGGGCCCTAAATGACAAAAAAGTATTTATATTTATTTTATATTATATAACTCTGTTATCGTGTTCTTGGTGTTAAACAAAATGACTGCTACTCCAGATGCTGATCATCTTTATTAAAGCCAATTTATACTAAGTGTTGCTGTAGCTACACCGTAGGTGTTTGCGTTGCCAGCGTAGCCTGCAGAGGCTGCTGCTGTGTCTTACGTGTACCTCTCCAAAAATGTAACTGCGTGTAGAGCGATGCAAGACTGCGAGAACTGTGATTGGCCCGCTTTGTATTTCCTCCTACCTGTATCGGATTGATGTCCGCTGATGGTGAAGACAATGGAGCAGATCAAAGAGAGACTAGCTGAGGAGGTTTGCAAATATATATTTGTACGACATTTCACCTCCGAATCATAAACTACTAGATGTCACTGAATTTGTGGTGAGAAATATCCCAGAAATTAGTTTCAGAGAATGTAAACACTACTACTTCTGTTGTTATTACTTCCGTACTCACAAATCACGCCACTGTTTCGGTGTACGCGCAGAATCTCCAAAGCAGAACTGTAAATGCTCGCACCACCGTAGATGCCTACGGCGCAGCAATGGCGGCACTTTGACGCAGAAGTATAACTTGGCCTTTACCTCTCAAATTGAGTGTTTTGCTAAGATGCTGTAGTTTATTATTTTGAGGCCTTGACCATGGGTGGAATACACTGTACAGAAATAGTATTGATTTCATCTAACGCTAAACAATGTTTTTCATCTGCAGACAGCAAGAGTGGATAAACCAACAGAGAGAGGAAATTGAGAGGCAGAGAAAACTTTTAGCCAAGAGGAAACCTCCATCCTCAAGCAACTCCCAAGCACCAACTACAAACTCTGAGCCAAAGCAACGCAAAACAAAGGCAGTGAACGGAGCAGAAAGTGATCCCTTTCTAAAGCCCAGCCTACCTCAGCTGTGAGTCCAGGCCTTGTATAAACCATAGATCAGAGCAACCACTCTCCAGGCAAAGGCAATGGATAAGATTTACTGTAATCTTGGGTTATATTCTTATATTCTGTTGTATTGTTACCAATCATGATGACAATTTGAAGAGAAAAAAAAAACCTTTTAAAACATCTGAATTAGTGTGAAATGGAAATCCTTAGAGCAAGTTTAACAGCATGCAACAGGATGGTTACATGATTGTGTAAATATAAGTGAATGTGAAGATACTGTTGACATAAGCCAATACTTTTTTTGTTTTTCATATTTCTCTTATCCTTGAAAGGCTGACACTAGCCGAGTACCATGAACAGGAAGAGATCTTCAAACTGCGTCTTGGACATCTCAAGAAGGTTGGTGGAATACTGAATGTGGCAAAGTGAACCAGCAACTACTTATTGTTAGAATAGCTCTTTATTGGCCCTGAGGGGAATTTGTCTGTCTGCACTGCTGGCCCTTAATGTACAAGACGGACACAGGACATAACATGCTTATTCATTTCATCAGTTACACAGAATTCACCCAGGCGCCACAATATAAGACAGGCACACTGCCCTTATAAACTGTTAAGCAGTCGAATGATGACTGGTATGAGTGAAGTGGCAAATGATTTAGCAAATCTTTGTTTTTTTAGTTGTGGAAATGGGTCGTATCATAGATCAAGTCAACTGAATACATATGACATACAGCCTGATCTTCTCGTTTCATGAGCTGAACCATTGTGCCTTTGTGTGAATCTCTCCAAGGATGGAGTGAGCCTGTAGTTTGTCGAAGTATTCGTTGTTTTCCTGATGAATAAGCATCACAGGCAGCCCCCCGACAGACTCTCTACCAAGTCAACCGTTAATATTTAATACGGAACTAGTCAGCCGAGTAGAAGTGGATTTTGATGAGCTCCCTCTCCTTGTAGTCAATGCTCTGATGTTCCTCTTGTGCGTCTGTGTGTTTGTGCGCTTGAATCATTTATAGGAAGAAGCTGAGATCCAGGCGGAGCTGGAGCGTCTGGAGAGAGTGCGCAACCTTCACATTCGGGAGCTGAAGAGAATAAATAATGAAGACAGTTCACAGTGAGTCTGAATCAATCTCTGATGCTAGTTACTTCATCAGGTCACGATGTACTAAGGCTGCTATCTGCAGTCATAGTGCTGTTGTAAAGTAACATAATGCCTATGGACTGGACTAAGCTCATCTCGGAGTACACATGCTTAAAACTGAGACTGACACATGGAGCCAGCATGGCTTTTTTTTTATTGGTCATGCATTAGCACAACAAAGCCAGTGTTTGAAATTGTAAATATCTTAGTAATTGATAGTTCTGTCTATATCTGTAATTTCTGTGCTTTTGCATCCAAAGATTTAAAGATCACCCAACGTTGAATGAGCGGTATCTACTCCTACACCTTCTAGGGAGAGGAGGTTTTAGTGAAGTTTACAAGGTGGGTGATCGAATTTTGATGTCACAAGTTTCAATAGGAAATGCTACACTTACTGGTTTTCAATGTGTAAGACAAATTTTTTAATGTGTGTTTAACAGGCTTTTGACTTGATTGAGCAACGATATGCTGCTGTGAAAATCCACCAACTCAACAAGAACTGGAGAGAAGAGAAAAAAGAGAACTACCACAAGTATGTTGGCCCAGAACTTGAAATGCGTGACCTCACTTGCGGTAGTTAATTAGTTTGTCTTGAGTGTTGTGACGTATGCAGACACTTCATGCTGTTCTGTCTCCTTGATGCCCTTGGTTTTCAAGTGTGTTGTTATTCTGCTCCACAAGCCTAGCGTCTGGCTATCCAATGCAGCCTAGAATACAGCACCTGCACCTTTCTACCCAAGCCTTTGCTTTGGTTGCCAACGGCAGCATAATCACCTTCCTCTCCACAGGCACGCATGTCGAGAGTACAGAATACACAAGCAGCTGGATCATCCCCGAATTGTGAAACTCTACGACTACTTCTCACTGGACACAGACACGTTAGTCACTCTTGCGTTCTTGTTCGCGCGTTTACAGCTCTCCCCAGTTGGTTGCTATTTTAGAGGTGGACTGTATTACTTATTTATTCTTTTCCCCATTCACTAGGTTTTGCACCGTTCTGGAGTACTGCGAAGGCAACGACTTGGACTTCTACTTGAAACAGCACAAGCTAATGTCTGAGAAGGAGGCACGGTCCATAGTCATGCAGATTGTGAACGCACTGAGATACCTGAATGAAATCAAGCCTCCCATCATCCATTACGACCTCAAGCCAGGTAAACTCACCCTTCTTGACAATAGTGTAGGATTCAGTGAATATCATAATTATTCTGCACTAAATGAGGTTGTCCTAAATGAGTGGCAGTGATCAGTGGTGTGAACAGTAATCTGAAGTGGGATTATGCCATTTCTTGTGTAGTGATGACTTATTTTACTTTGATTTTAAGGCAATATCTTGTTGGTGGACGGCACGGCCTGTGGGGAAATCAAAATCACTGACTTTGGTTTGTCCAAAATCATGGATGACGACAACTACGGCGTAGATGGGATGGACCTGACATCACAGGGTGCAGGGACCTATTGGTAAGAAGAAATGTCCAACATGTACATGCATCACACATAACACTATGTACGTGTATAACAGCTAGTACAGACACTAAATGAGCTAAGATGACTGCGTCATGTTTTTGTCCGGCCAGGTATTTGCCTCCTGAATGTTTTGTGGTCGGCAAAGAACCTCCAAAGATCTCCAATAAGGTGGACGTGTGGTCTGTGGGCGTTATCTTTTTCCAGTGTTTGTATGGAAGGAAGGTAAGGAGGGCATGTCCAAATTCTACCACATAATGTTTCAGTAAGTTATGCCCAATATTAATTGAGTACTATTCTTTTTCAGCCTTTTGGCCACAATCAGTCACAACAGGACATCCTGCAGGAGAACACCATACTCAAAGCTACTGATGTTCAGTTCCCTGTCAAGCCTGTCGCCAGTAATGAAGCAAAGGTGTGTGTGTGTGTGTGTGTGTGTGTGTGTGTGTGTGTGTGTGTGTGTGTGTGTGTGTATGTGAGAGTGTTTGTGGGAGACCGCTGTGGCCGTCCTAAAATATCAATCACACTGCTGTAGTGATTGTTTTTGTTTAAATCTTGTGTCTTTATAGCTTGTTTTTTAAAGGAAAAATCCACCTAAAACACCCAAACATTGTTGAAAAACAGCCATTGGTGATGTGCTTGTATTCCTGGGCCCACTTTGTTGTTTGGTGCATTTCTGTTATTCCGTTTCTGTTATTCTGTTATTGGATAACTGGCCAAATGTAGATGACGTGTTGCTACTTCGACATTTTCAGCGCAGCTACAGTGGACTTTGATAACAGAAAATTTTTCAGCCACCAATGGTAAACATCAGGTTTTGGTGTCAGTCCCTCAGAATCTAAGAGCGATGGCTTCTTTCTAGACTCATCATTTTGCACTGACATTCAACAGTCATATAGGGAGAAATGCATCGTAGAAGAGGCAGAGATACCAATTTCTCCACCAACAGTAGCTTCAGTACTCCATAATGCAATGCAGCCACAAGATATGTTGCATTTTGAGTAAGGAGTGTGACTCTTGACTGGAAAAACTCTCAATCCGTTATTGCTCTCTCCACCTACACATACTAGAAGTATATGACTTCAGAAGTCAACCTGCAGTAGACATTTCTTTCCACATTCATCATAGCTAATGGCAGTAATTTTGTCTTGGCACCAATCTCCAGACTTTAGGTAAAATCATAATGTTATGTTTCAGTGAAAATTTTAACTATTTTATGATATATTTTATCATTTGCCAATGAACTACAGTGAACGAACTACAAATTTTGTTGCATGTTAGGGCGTCATTAAATAGCAAGCTTCTATCTCAGCGAGCAGCGAGTACACAGTCTAGCTACGTTCTAAACTTGGCCAAATATGCCACCGGCTATGGCTTCATGTCATCTTTAAAAAACACATTAGGAGTAGTTGGAGAGGAAAATAATCATTGCAGCTATGTTGGAAACAGCTAGCTCATTTGATGGGGCTTTACTTGTTATTTGATTGGTCTACACCCTGCCGCATTGCTCCATAGTGTGTGTAGTTTTCTGGTCAGTGACACCAAATAAGTTCACACTCTTGTACCTTTTTAATTTTTTGGAAAATATCATACTTTTTGAATTATGCTTCATATGTTTACACCCTAATGGATAAATGAGAAGCGATCTGCACTGGTACACTGAACAAAACTAGAGTAGCCTTGGACAACATTGATGCTTATGAGGAGTTTGCCTTGAGGATTTACTTCTCGCACCAGCCAGGTGGAGAGATTGCACCTCTACCTCCCTAAAATCCACAGCTGAATGTAACAAGTTCATGTCCGTTCTCTGGGCGTTGTTGTAAGTCATTCTGGGAAATGTAGTGAATCATTAAGTGAAGTAGATGAGGAAGGTTGAGGGGAAAGTGGGAAGACCAAAAAAGGTAAATTACAACACTTGATCACAAAATGATATCGAACATCATAAATTGATATTGAACAGTGTAAGATTGGACAGAGTGGATTTTTCCTATAAAGGAATTGCTGTATTTTCAACACTGTTTCTCCTAGTTTGTAACGGTGACCATCATGAGTTGCTAAATTCTTTCTCCCCCTCTAGGCCTTTATAAGGCGGTGCCTGGCGTACAGGAAGGAGGACCGGTTCGACGTCCACCAGCTGGGAAGCGACTCCTACCTGCTCCCCCACATGAGGAGGTCGAGCTCCTCTGGGAATCTGCAGATGAGTGCTGCTGGCTCCGGACCAGCCTCCTCCAGTATCATCTCATACTGACAGCCTTGCACTGTGACGGAAAAGGCAAACTGACCAAGTTGCTCCCAGGCCTGCTGAGCTCCCAGAGGACCAGGCATTTGGGAGAGCAGCCAGCCATCATGCAGCAGTGTGTGCGGACGGAGCGGGAAGCCGGGGACGGTGGTGGAGAGTTGTGACTTGGCCTCTCCTCACCGGTGCCAGGCTTCTAACTGGTGTTTACCAGGACTTGATCAATGGGAGGACTTAATCAATGAAAGGACGTTTTTAATGAACATGGGTAAATGGACCTTATGAAGGTCCGACAGAGCACTGAAACTGACAAAGTACCTTGAAGAAAATGTGACTGGACACTTGTGAGTTTGGTTTGCGGATGGGAAAAAGCCTTAAAGGGCCGAAGGGAGACCTGGCAGCCCGCTGTTTAGAATAATTAACATGGTCCTGCCAGGGTGCAAATGATTCAGCTGCTAGAAGTTAATTTACTGTAAGGAGCAGACAGTCATCGTTTATGTAGAACTACAATGAATTCACTATTGATTTGGCTATATGTTTTGTTTTCCGAAGTGTTAGGCTTTAATTTGAGTTACTTAGCCATGAGAATGTAATGTTTAGCATACAAGTGGCATCTAGTGACACGTAGGTCCGGGCAGCATACTAATGTTTAATGCACAGAATAACCAAATGTAGAAAAATGACAATGTACAAAATCCTATGCAGGAATATTAATAAATGGATAAATTGAGAGAAATGTATATGAGATAATTTTCAAATTTTTGAATTGCAGCAGTACCATTCTGTACAAAAGTTAAAATTTCCCCTTGTAAAACTAGTTTCCTGGAGTGTTTTCATTTTGCTGCTTTTGATGTTGCTCTTACTTTTTGAAAGGGCTGTATGATCCACTTTGGGTACAAATTGTACAGTTCTGCTAAGAGTAAATAATAAATGCCAGGAAACATTTCAAGTTATATATATATTTTTTTTTTCTTCTAATGAATGCCATTGTACAATAACAAATCACCAGAGCTTGATCATTACAAAGTTTACATTACTTTAACTTCATACTAATCAGCATCACCTGGTTATGTATTCTCAAAATTTTAGGATGCTGCTTGTTTTCCTTTCACTTTCTGAGCTTATACTGACACCTTGTGGTTTTGATGGGTACTGCATTATTGGCTGTAGTATGAGCCATGCTCACTCAAAGCCAAGTGAACCAGTAATTCAGGATGAGCATAAACAACACTAAGACAAGAGACTTGAGTAGAGAAAATACATCCATTTAATCAAGTTAAGGATGTTTAATTTACAAACTTATTTTTGTACAACAAAAACCAAGACAATTCAGTAGATTCATAGGCTACAGCGCTGCAGCAAACAAAAGCTGCTTTTCTAAAAGACCTTCCCACTATAAGTTACTGCCCCGTCTTCCCCTGAAGTAGTTTGACCCCTATATATAGATGCAAAGAAAAATTTACTTGCATACTTAAAAGTATTTCCAGATGTACTAATAGTTATCATGGTAACCTGATTGACGATTAAAATTACAATTTGTAGCTAGTTCAGTAGGCACACCAGAGTGGTTGTCTGCTGTGTTAATCTATGACAATGATTGAGTTGTGAACTGTTTATGTTGTTTACCTACTCTGTTTACCTAGTCTGCCAGTTAGCTTGAATGATTCTTGTAATTTTCCTCTGACCTTTTGCATCATCAAACTGTTCTCACCACAGGGTTGCTGCTGACTGGATGCTTTTTTTTTTTTTAGACACCATTCTCAGTAAACACCGGGCGCGGTCATGTGAGAAGACCAAGAGTACAGTCATTTCTGGGATACTGGAACCAGTGCAACAATCATACCAGTGTGTGTAGGAGCGATTCATGAGTGGTGTGGCTAATAAACCGACTTATGTGTTAAGATCTGAGAGCAGGTCATCCAGAGAGGCTCTCTGCTAGGATGACTCTAAAGACACCGCCACATCTCTTGATTCAGAGGTGGCTGCTGACGATGGGACGGGGTTTCGGGTCAGTGAACTGTTGATTTCGATGGTGGAAGATGGAGATGTGGTGTCCTGTATGACAGCAGGGGCTGCAATAGTCGTTGCGATGGGGGGAAGAGCAAAGTCAGATGGAGGCAGAGTCACTCCAGGCAGGTTTAGAGGAGGAAGAGAGGCCAGTGGCGGGAGACCTGCAGAGCACAACACAACATTTTAAGAATAACTGTATTACTAACTACTGCATAGGTCGCTTTAAATAGTTATCTGCAAGATCCTCATTTTGATTTTAGTTAAGTCTATAAGTCTTTTTCCTTGGATTTTCTGTTGATGAAGTTTTGAGTTTTTGTAGGCATCTGTCTGTTCTGCCATGATGGCTATTGCTGGTCATGTTAAATATCCAATTCTTCCATTTATCTCAACAAACCGCACTTTCTGTCTGCCAGATGCTTTTTTTCCTACCCAACACCAGGTGTTTAGTACAGATAATGAACTGGCTATAGGTTGAATTAATACTGTATTAGAGCAATCAGCAATAGAGAGTAGCAAAACATATTTATTAATATGAAAAATTTGCAGATTATTAGTTTAAACATAAACACAATTTAAGAATATGAAAAAAAAAAAAAAACATCAGTACCTGCTTGTTGTAATCCACCAACTCCAGGTAGCGATACTTTGCCCAGGTCTGGCAAGCTGATATTTAGGTTTGGTAAATTAGGAAGGGGTGGAAGACCTCCAGGTAAGGGCATTAAGCCTGCAAAATGAATATTAAGTCAATTAGACAATGCTAGGTGTAGCAGAGGAATGTCATGCAAGCACCAGACCTGAGGAGCTACAGTCCCCTAAGTTACTTTTCCCAACCTGGTAGTGTGGCGGCGGGGTTGACGGACACTGGGATGCTGTGTGAGGAGGGGGGCTGGGTGGGGAGCACCGGGACAGTGGGAGCTCCTGCAACACAGGCAGGAGAAATATTACCATCACAATACCTGTTCAATATCTGTTTCTATATTTCTTCACTCAAAGCCTTCAAATTCACCTGCAGTATTTGTTATTTTAATCCATCTCCGGTTTTCTTTTTGTTCCCCGTTCAAAATTTGAACGTGTGTAGAGATGTTAAAAAGTTAATTTGCTAAAATTTGACTTGATCTGCAAATTCACACATCAATTCAAATGGGATATTTTGTAGATTTAGAGACAGTAGCATACCGGTCTGTAGAGCGCTAAGGCCAGCGGGCGGGGGACAGCTGACCGACAAGCCGGCGAGACCCGGTCCCAGTGCAGTACATGGAGAAGAAGGCAGAGCCGGTGGAACGGTGGGACTGACAGCAGAGAGATGGACCTGGTGACCAAAATGTTACTTTAACAAGGAGCTGGAACCCAGATGACATCCAAATAATATGTTTTCAATATTCAACTACCTCTATGAAGCCATCTTTAAGTGGAGCAACTGGTTCACTAGGAGTCTGTGCAGGGAAACTGATCTTCTTGCCCTCTGCAAATAGCAGTGTAGGTATCCTGTGCAGGTAGCCATAGCCAATCCCACATCCTAGACTGAAGGGACGGAGAGGACAGACTACAGTGAGGTGAAAACCCAGTGACCCCAACATGTCAGCTTTTCAAAAACTACCAGCTACAAGTGTAGTTAAATATAAAAATCTTGCCTAGCGTAGCTGTAATTTACGATGGACAAGCATTTTTTAAAGGATTACTTTTTGCCATTTTGCCTTTATTGAACAGTTCAAAGTTGAGAAAACTTGGGAAGTTGGGGGTGGGGGGTGGGGGGTGGGGGGTGGGGGGTGGGGTTGGGGTGATGACATGCAACAAAGCTTCTGGGCTGGATTTGAACCCTGGATGTCACAGTTACATGGTATGTGACCTGAAATGGGTATTGGTTTTGAAAGGGTTTCATAAGCCCAACGTTAATGAAATGTTCTTTTCCCATAGAGCAGTGGTTCTCAACGTGGGGTCCGGGGACCACCAGGGGTCCCTGAAGGGGTTCCAGGGGGTCCCCAGCAAATTGATCAGCAAATTGATCAAATCTCATCAAATGGGGGTCCATGGCCCTAATGTGGACTAAATTGAGAAATGATATGAAAAAGGTTGAGAATCACTGCCATAGAGGACTATGTCATACTTCAATTCAGGTAAAAACATGAAAATCACCAAAACTGGTGTTATAAGGTGTCCACCTGACAGCAGATAGGAGGGTCAGGTAGATGATAATGCCCTACCTGCCCTCTCCGCCCCATTCAGAGTTCGGGGTGATGACGACCTCACGGCAGTTGTCTGTGTCGGTGTTGTACACATACAGCTTCAGCCCCTGGCCCTCATGGGTTTCAATGAGGGAGAACAGATCCTCAGTCTGTTGAAAAAGAGCAGAAATACACAGCAGTTATAAACATATCACTAATTTGAAGTCACCATCATCAACAATCTGCATAGTAGGTACCTCATTCATGACAGTATCGGCTCCTATAATGTAGTCAGTGTGGGGTCTCAAACCAGCCAGGGTCGCAGGGGAATTTGGCTCCACATCCTGGACTCAAAACAACATGTAGAGCACATCAGGTCACAGCATCAACTTTTCTTCATAACTAATGACTGTCAACATTGCATGAGTTTGAAATTATGTAAAGGTTCTATCTGACTTTGTTTTTAAATCAAAATTGAGTTATCCACATATTCATGATCTTCGAATGTTACTTTATGCTTGTGTTAAATATTTAAATAGACAGAAGGCACATGCCAGTTTTGCCAGATAGTATGTCTTTGATGCTTAATATCTCAGATAGAACCTTATAATTCCAAGCTCATGATTGGTCAAACAGTCATAAATCATGTATCAGATTGTGACACTGGGTATTTCAGGACCCTTCGGGATATTTCATCATCAGAACAGGCCCAAGAGCCCACTCACCAGGACATGCCAAACATTTTCATTGGCTCCTTCGAAGCTGCAGAAGCGAATGCTGACTCCCAGAAGCCCCTGGCCTCCCCACATGTTGCTGGGGGTGACGGTCGTCTCCCTCACGTCCAGCGTCTTGCTGCTGTACACCTGCATCTTGATGGGCCTCTCCACGTTCACCTTCAGCAACTCTTTCAGGTTGTCGTTGTCTTTGTTCTGTCAGAGATAAACAGAGACTTATTGAAGCAGCAGGTCCGACAGCGAGAGAAATTGTTATTATTGCCGTGTTACTGAACTTACCAATCTCGTGTCAGAGATGGAAATGATGAAATCAAAGAATGGCTCCAGTCCTGCACGGTGACCAGGGGAATTTTCCTGCACCTGCAAAATAAAGTATTGTAAATAGAGAAAAATAGAGAGAGACACTAAACACTAATGTGAAATTGTCCATTCCAAAATAGATAGCTATAGAGGGTAAAATAGTACAGCTGGAATAATATCTCCCTCTTTCACATACAATACACAAACATATACAAAATACCTGTTCTGAACTTCTATCATTGTCTTTAAAAAATAACACCCTCACCAAAAATACTGAAGCTACTAAAACTGTCTCACTAGAATTTAAACTAAATAAAACTAAACTACAAGTGGACTAAACAGGGAGGTCCTATCTCTCCTTTATTATTTTTAATAGCACTAGAACCTCTAGTGATATCTATTAGGGGACACCCAGGAATTCAGGGAATAAATAAGGGAGGGAAAGAACACAAAACTGTTTCTTTATGCAGATGATATTTTATTACTCATTAAAAATCCTACATCCTCACTCCCCATACTGCTTGAAACTATCGAGAGATTCTCTGTTTTATCAGGGTACAAAGTTAACTGCTGGATATTTATCATCTGTGGTTTCACCTTTTAAATGGATGCGTAGGAATGAAATATCTTGGTATTTTACCAACATCAGAATTAGATAAAATAGTTGACATAAATATATTTCCACTCATTCCAAATATTAAGCAGAACATAGATAAATGGAAACTGTTAGGGCTTAGGGGGGAAGATAAACGCTATGGTGATGGTTCCAAAATTTAATTATCTATCAACGATGCTTCCATTATGTTTTGCACCTTCAGTTTTTAAACAGTATAATGCCGTTATCAGAAATTTCTTGTGGGAGGGAAAGAGACCTCGGATTAGTATGCAGAAGATTTATACACCTACAGAAAGAGGAGGATTAGGCCTTCAAAATGTGGAACTGTATAATGCTGCTTTTGAAATCTGAAAACTGGCCAAACACTGGAGGAGAGAAGGAGCAGAGCAGGGAGGGGTAGAGATGGAAGAAATACGACAGCTCCCTCTGGGCCAATACACGTTTTATCTCAGGAATCAGAAAGAGATGGAAATTTACAGGACATCAACCCTCATCTCATCCACTTAAAAATGATTTAGTCTAATGATTAAACAATCAATTAAACAAAGACATGCTTCAAACCTGAAATATGAGTGAAAAATGGGTAAAACAAGGGATTTAGGCCTTAAGCGACCTTCATAAAAATGAATTATTTTTGACATATGAAAGGATGTGTATGAAATATAAACTAGATGAAAATAATGTGTGGAAATATATGCAACTTGAAAACGCTTCTAAATATGCTTCTGAAATACTGAAAGAGAAAATTGTGACAGGAGAGATCGTTTCTGTTCCTTATTCAAAACAGACAGCATCTTTTTGTTGTAGAATATTATGTAACTGAACAGTGACATCTGAAAATGTAAGAGTTGTATGGCAGAATGACTTGCGATCTGATCTGAAAAAGATAGTTGTGAAGTTATGGCTGAAAATGATAGCAAACAATGGTTGTAATATCAGAGTACACAGTGTGCAGATTTTACTTCACTCCTACTTGACTGCATGCACTGTGGGAATAACCTGTTGTACAGCCATTATAGGACAGGGCCGTAAAGTGCATGAAGGACCCATTAGACAGCCATTAAATAGGACCCCAAGAATGTCTTTATGTGATGAATGTCAAGTAAAAGGTGTAGGTGTAGGTGAAGGTATATGAAAGCATAAGAGGAACATATGTGTACTGTATACTGCAGGGACAGGCAACCATGTGCCATGGAGGGCCGGGAGTCTGCAGGTTTTCATTCCCACCAAAGACCACAGCAGCTGATAACAATGATCGACACATCTTTAACCAGACAGGAGGAACTATTCCGTGAAATCACCTCCTTTAGTCTTTGGTTGGATTGGAAACCTGCATACTCTCCGTGGCACATAGTTGCCCATTCCTGGTATTGCCCTGTATGTAATATTTATTTTTCTTTTGAAATTTAAACTATTAAAAGGGGGAAAGCTGGTGGCAAGGGGAATTGCAGGTTCTACGTCAAAGCAATGGTGTTTCAAAAGGAGAGCACACACCCCATCTACAAACAACTTGCATAGCGGCCACACCGGTTATTCTGGCAAATATTTTACCAAAGCTTTATCCTGAATTCTACCAAAGAGGGTACCTATCAAGAGAATCGACACGTCAACCTGATCGAGTCCACGAGTGCGCATGTCCAAGCCAATAACGCTTGAACTCATCGTTGGCTACTTAAGACTTTCCTCATCCGTTTGATGTCGATTTGTGATAGTACAGTTTGGATATGACACATTATTTTACAAAATAACAATCAGTGGCAGCTCACGCAGAACTGTAGACCCGTTCGTCAATCACGAATTATTTATAACTACACCAATGGCAGGTACCAAACAGTCATTCAAGTCAGAAATCTTGATCTTTGCTATCTTGGATGCTAGCAACCTCTGACAAGCTAGTTAGCTAATAGTGGAGACCAGTGTGTTTGGCTAACGTTAGTAAACATACGTTTCGTTTGCAGGCCTCCCTACTGCACAACGAAGAACTTAAAAATATTCAGATATTTGCACCAGCTGCAGTTGACAAATAAACTAGCTGGCTTGCTAAAGTCACATTTCTCCTTTCTCTCTCTCTCTAGCTCTCTCTCTCTCTCTCTCTCTCTCTCTCTGCAGCTAGATCTCTCTCACCAGCAGCACATCCAGTAACGTTACGCTGTGTTTCTGACAGCACATGACAGGAAAATTGTTCTCACTCTGAGGACGTGGTAGCCTTCAGATCCTCCACCCGGTATCTCGACGCTCTGAGATCCTCCCATGTTTCCCTGGATGTTGGCTAGCTGGTTTGTTTAGCAGACGGCTGTCAGGAGGCGACAGTGGTTTGATGTGGTTCCGGGATCCGAGCACTTCCGGGATGGGACAACCTGAACTGACCTATGTGGTGTGTGCTGACAATTTTGTGATAGGTTCATAACACACACACACACACACACACACACACACACACACACACACACACACACACACACACACACACACACACACTACACAGTCCCACATATGAAACAACAATGCCTTGCTCAAGGGCACAACAGTGATATTAAGGATATTTAGGACTTTATCAATAAGTGATGTGATTGATTGATGTGATTACTGTGGTCACAGTGTTTGCGGTCATAATTCTGCCTCATTCCAGTAATTTTTATTTATTTAATATTGGGATATTGTAGTTCAGCTGCTTCTCTGAGGCTACTTGTGAAAGGAATGTTGATTAGGTATCTGCAGGGTAAAAACAACCTACCTGACATTATTTTGGAAGGTGAGTAATGAGCTTCTTAGCCAGTAAACTGCCACTATCTTTATCCATTAGCACAGCCGAGCATTGTAATTGCAAACACCTTAGTTTTATTTTTTAAAGTTTCATTATTCAGATCCCAGCCTTCGATTTGATTGTATAATCATGTTAGAGCAGAAATGGGAGCTGGGGCAGATGGGAGAGAGTGTAGTTGTCTGTGATCAAGTGCTGATAAAGGCTATCATCATCATCACTATCATAAAGAACATGGGCTGCAGGAGGAGATTAATGAATACGTAATTGAATATCTCTCTAGTGTAGCAGGTCTTATCAAATAATTTGAAATAAACTTGTTGAGGATTGTGGTTCTCCTCATCAATCATCAGCTATCCTGTCAGTCTGGATGTCCACCAGTGTTCACCTTGATGTCCTGTCTGAGCTGTGAGTTCCCACTGCACCCTCATTCAAGAGAGGAAATGAAGCTCTGGGGTGAAATATTTTATCTGTCACATTGTGGTCTAACAGAGCCAACACGTATTGTCATTTCTTATAATCGCACAATAATAATTTCAAAATGTACAGACAGAAGACCAGTTTCTAGCTGATGATGATCACAGTTTGAAACCTTGTGTATAGTAGCTTCATCATGCGTACAGGCAAAAAGGATGATGATACAGGGGGGTTGTAGGCCAGTGGTTCTCAGCGTGGGGTCCGGGGACCACCAGGGGTCCTTGAGGGGGTTCCAGGGGGTCCCCAGCAAATTGATGAATTGTTAAACTCCGCCATTATTTCATTTCAAGAAGTTAACATAATTAGAAAATGTAGAAGAATGACTGTTTTGATCATAGTTTGACTGATATCTCTCTGCCTACAATACAGATAGTCATGGAATTCTGGACAAAATCATATCTGACAATAAAATAAAAATAAACAAAAAATATTCTCAGATTTGGGTCCGAGAGACAACATCAAATCAAATCAAATGGGGGTCTGTGGCCTGATGTGGCTTCAATTAGGAGTCCTTGATATGAAAAAGGTTGAGAATCACTGTTGTAGGCAGCCCTGCATTAAGAAATATAAAGTTACATATTTCATTTGCCCTTGCAGGAGGACCATTTGTCACTCTGGGGAAGTAGATCTTACTGTCACAGAGCTTCTCTTCTGGTGAAATTACCTCACTTCAAAGCACCAGAGCCTCTGGAGAGTCAGTGTCTACCTACAAGGGGGGGACAAATTAACGGAAACACCACATGAAAAATGACTTAAATTTGAAGCAACTAAACACAGTTAAAAAGCAACACAGACAGCAATACAGGCAATTCATATTGATTTGAATGGCAATTAGAAATATGTGTCAGCTTTAACAGATGTTTGAATTTTATACTATAATTATTAAAAATAACATGGCGACTAACTGAGTTCCAAAGAAGCCAAATTGTTAGTATCCGAATTTCAGGTACATCAGTCACTTTAACAGTGAAATTATTTGATGTAGCAAGAGGATCCGTCTTGAAAATCATGACAACATACAGTATGTCGAACATGGATAAACTGCATCAGGGATAGACAGACTCTTAACAGGATAGCTACTAAATGCCACAAAACTATGGCCTCAAAAAATACCACAAAATTGAATCAACAACTCTATGACACAGTCTGAACAAAAAGTTTATGTTGTGAGCTTCACAAAACTGGTATTTATGGCAGAGCTGCCTTTCGGAAACTGCTTGTATCTAAGGCCAATGCCAAAGAAGCATAACCTGCTGAAAGGAACACAAACCTGGACCCAGAGCAATGGAAAAAAGTAATATTGTCTTTCACCTTTTTTCCTGCATCCAGACAGGTTTATGTTTGGAGAAAACTAAAGATGCCTTCAACTTGCAATGTCTGTTGCCAACTGTTAAACATGGTGGTGGATCTGTAATGGGATGGGCAGCCATCTACTGGGAGTCATTAGGTCTGATGATTATGCTGTATGGTTGTATAACAGCCAGGGAATATTGGGCCATTTTACAGGACTGGGTGCACCCTATGGTGCAAACACTGCTCCCTCATGATGTTCCCATATTCCAATATGAAAATGTCCCCATACACACTGGTAAACAAATTCAGGAGTGATTTCATGAACACCAGGATGAAGTCCTTCGCCCTCCATGGCCTAACCAATCCCCAGATGTAAACATCACTGAACCTGTATGGGAAGATCTGGAGCGCAGACTGGGAAGTAGATTTCTGTTTCCTTCATCCCTCACAGAACTGGAGGCTTTACTTCTTGCAGAACGGTCCAATATCCCACTACGCACAGTTCAGGACTTGTATGGCAGCATTACAAGGAGAATTGAAACTGTTCTCAGGCAAAGGATGGCCCTACTCCTTATGAGGTACTTGATATTCATATATTGTTAGGTGTTTACATTATTTTGTCCCATTCCCAGCAATATAGGTAAGCAATAGTTTACATTATGTTTGCATTATTTAACATAATTTAGGTCACTTCTATCGCTGTTTAGTATATAATAATTTTTATCCTGCTTGAGATAGTACTCAGTAAATTTATTTCTAATATATGGTGATGATATTGTGAACAATATAATAATTTAAGACTTGAATCATTCATTGTTCCTCAGTGCTACATCAGATCTTCAAATGCGTTATTTTCTATCAGTGAGAAATGGTGACACTTCCTGCTCCAAGGAGCAGATAAATAAACTCTGTATTTCACCAGCAGCCTGCTGACGCCTTAAAACCCTGCAATCACCATTCCTCTCAGGCCCATTCTGTATATAGCTCTCTCGGATTTATGCTCATTCACTTCTCCAAGGAATTTACAACTAAAGCTGCAAAGAAATGTACTATACTTTGTTTGAGTACATTTGAATCTACCGCAGACAGTCTGAGGAGGTGGGGAGGACTTGCACAGAAAGGTGGTTAATCATAAATACGTCCATAATGTGACAAATATCTAGACCTTCTATCCTGCTGTAGCTCTTTCGCACTTCCCATCTCAACACAGTAAACAGTGACGCATCTAGAAACAGCAGAGTTGTTGTTGTCGGGGTTAGCGGCTTAATGTCATGGGTCCTGTGAGTGGTCATTACCTACAGGATGAAAGGTTTGGAGAAAGACTCTGTGCTGACCCAGTGTGCTGTGCTGTGCTGGGAGGCAGAGATAAAGGACTAAGTGAATTAGAATAGCCCGTGTTAAAATGACAGCGCAGCAGAGCCAAGTGGTTATCATGTCATTATTGTTGTTGTTTATCATTTTTATTTCAGCATCAACAGACACATGTTCCCCATCCTTCCCCACAATTCCTATTCAGGAGAAGAAGAAAAAAATGGCACCGTGCCAAAGTCATTGTGGCTCACGGAGGAAACAGTAGACCATATTTGAACGGTTTAGAGCACTACATTACTGTCATGTACTAAAGGGTTGTCCTGTTCATTTAGAGTACACGATGGCAATCAGCATGCAGGGAACTGGTTAGCTGCCGCGTAATTGCTCCTGGGCTCATGCTTATTCCTTTAGAAAATGTCCAACAGAGACATTTACTAGCAGCCTTTCAACTTTAACAAGCGTCACATTAGGTTTACACACCCCAGCCCTGGAGACAGGCAAGTTGCAGTCTGTGGACTATTAATCTCCTGCCTAAAATTTGCTTTCTGCCAAGATTAATCAAGCCTTGGACCATGCGGTCAATAAGAGGAGGCTATTTAGATAATTGTAAGCCATTATAATTACTTTAGGAGCGAGGGGCCTTTAGCTGCAACAATGAATGCTTTTACCATGTCAAAATGCTGAGAGAGATACAGTGGCCTGCTGGCTGGCTCCAAGTAAAGACAAAAGGAGTAAATTATGAGAGTAAATCAGCACTTCTTACAGTACAGGAACACATGATTATTGACTTTAAAATGTACCAAATACAAGAACAACATGGTGCCTGTATCGAGCTGTGGATTTAAAGATTAAAATAATTGCATGTAGGCTAGATTGTGTATGTAAATTGTGTGTGTGTGTGTGTGTGTGTGTGTGTGTGTGTGTGTGTAGCCTATGTGCAAGCCTGTGTGTGGTGTGGGGAGAGGGGGGAAGGGTTGGCAGGCGGCCCGCAGTCAATATCATCATCACCATTTCATTAGACTTGCCTTGCACAATGGGAACGTCAGTATCTATCAGGAAGCTAATGTGGCAGTGATTCCCAGGGGTGGGAGATATATTTGGCACATCAGGAAACCAATGACTGGATTCATGGATATATGGGAGAGTGGAGTAACACAGCTGAGGAGGGATAGATGGGCAGGTGACCTATTGTGTGTGGGAAGAGCCTGCATGGGAACTGTCAGCGCAGACGGATGCTGGAGCTTGAAGGTGCTGAGGGAGCAGTTGGGAGGAAACTTTGCCTCGATTTCACGACGTTCACAAACAAAACAAGTCCGTCGTGAAAATGAAATGAACACAAATCGGAAAAGCAACGTAATAAGCACAGGGAATGCCATGCTCTCTGTTTCATTACCGGTATTAAAATGAGTGGTGAATGCTGTCCGTGTGAGAGGGTGTAGGTGTGTGTGTGTGTGTGTGTGTGTGTGAGTGTGAGTGTGTCAGGTGTGAAATGGAGGGTGGCGCAGACCAGTGCAGAGACAGACATTAGGTATTTCACAGTCTGGTGTTCAGAGCCAGCTCCCCCCAAGAGACAGAGACTAAATGAAAAAAAAAAGAAAAAAAAGAGAGCACTGTTTCAGCCGCATTATTTTTCTGGCCTGATCTGCACTTGCTCAAAGTTTAATAACGCTTGTAATTAGAATTGATGGGGATACTGATTGCTGATTAAAGTGATGAAGCCCATGAAATACCATTAAACATTGATTTTATGGTCTATATCAGACATCAGGGTCCTGTTAGAAGCTTTACTTAAAGCTTAATACATACACACACATACATAACATGAAAACATCATAATATCAATATAATGCTGATGAAACATTTTGCATTATACTGAATGGAGTAACGAATAATATTGGTTTCACCTCGTTGGTATAGTGATTATGTAACTTACCTCCGTGGCCAATTGTTTATGTCTTGAGAGTTACTAGACTGTGACAACTATAGGAGCTATAGGCCTGCCTTCATTAGCATTTAATCATTATAAGATTCTCAGACACCTGCTTCCAAATTATCCATGTAATTATGCTTTGGCACAATTAACCTCTGACAATATTATCGCCATCCTTAGAGCAGCAAACAGCAAACCACTCTCCCTTTTAGATGTGGGAAGAAGTGGAGGATCAGGGTTATGATTTCTATTATCCCATTATGACTGGTTATTTCTTTAATCCTCTGTCTCTTGTAACTTTGCAAAGCAGCCAGTGACACCAGGTCCATAATGATCGCTGCACTCAACCATGAAACAAAGGAGCAGCGTCTGGTGGAGGATGGGAGGAGAGCCGCTGAAACAGCCAGTCCCTGTATGGCTGTGCAGAAATAAAATGCAGCCAGGCAGAGCCTTGAAATTGGCTCCTCAGAAAAAAAAAATGTTAAGAGAGCACAGTCTAATGCATTTTATGATAAATATCTTAAAAGTGTGAGTAATGAGAAGAGTGGAGGAATCAGTGGGGGGTTCATGAAATCTCAGCTGTGGGATGATCAGCCAATAAAATGTCCCTCCAGGGTGATTAATCTGACCAGTGGTTAGTGACAACCAGGTTGACTGCAAAGATTTACAAAAAACAAAACGTTACCATGAAAAAACATACACATTTACCCAAACTTGGTCCTTGGCCAACACTGATATGATTTTATATCATATAGACAATGCAAGGCCATAACAGATTGCTTAATTATTTTACCACATTGTGAATTATTCTCCATATACTTTGAATTATTCCACGTTTGTCTAAAGCTTGGATACATTTACCAGTACAGAAGTAGACAGAAGTCTATTCATGTACTCACTCTGTCAGTACTGTAGCTCTCCACCTTGATGCACTCAACCTGTCTCTTGCAGTGACTGATGAACAGTAAGGGCCAAAGGCTGAGAGTCTTTTAAGGTAAATCGTCTCCAAGATGCTCTCATATCAACGCTGTTCACCATGCATAAAGCTTCTAATGTTACTATCACAAAATGGAACACTTCATATTCGCGCAATAGGTACACGAATGAATGAATGAATGAATGAATAGTCAAACACTGGGTTCTATCAGTTGTATTGTAGAATGGCAGCAGACTGAAAAGATACACATTTATTAGTAAATTTCAAGGCTGATCACAGGTCCTCTTACAAACTGCGAAAATTGTCCCAACAGAAGTTCTAAAGCTAAGATCTTTATTAGTGCTGTAAGTACAACAGTAATACTTTGCAAATGACGGCATGAGGTTAAAGTGCCTACATTGAATTTGACAAGGGACATTTCATCCCACTAATTCAGGAATGTACAATAGTTCAATAAATCTTATTACAGTAGCAAACACTGTGCATTGTATTGTTCAAGCAAACTGCTCCATAACAAATAATCCCCTTCTCTCACATTATGTCATTTCTCAGGGAAAAAGTGTGCATATATTGAACGTGTTAAGACAAACAAAATTATGCATATCATAGACTACAGATTTAAAATTTGCAGTACGGTATATTTAGGCTTGAATTGCCCCTTTCATGAAATGAGATACTTCAGTTAACACATTTATAATACAAACAATCATCTGTCCCTAGAATAAAAGCTGCCCCAGGTCATGGTTTAGCATTGTGCTTTTTATCGTTAACAAAGCACCGGCAGTAGCAGCAGCACTGCCAGACTCCAGCCTCCCAAATCTAGCCATGTGTCTCTACAACATTCAGTCAGTGATTCACATTGACGTAGCACAGTTACACAACATAGATTGCACTAAGGTTAATGGTGGTAAGTTAAATATTCCTATATAAATATCTCAATCCATCCATAAGTTAGAGTAAGGGCCGTGTACATGTACATATGTGTAACTCAACCCTTCTTTGGTTCACAAATACACTAAAAGACTTCCATGTTATTCAAAACATTTTGATAATATACAGCAGAGTTTCCAAATATAAATGGGGATACATTACAAATGGAATAGAATAGCGGATAACCTATTCACACTCATAATCTCTTGATATAAATAAAGTGATTAATCTATTACATAGGCCTACTATATGCTGGATTTGATATATAGGATTTTCTTACTGTAAAACTAGGACACATTTGGCACAAAGGCAATGTAACAATACTATACACAATCTACACAAAAATCATTATCTCTAAAAACACAGCACTCAAGTACAGTACTTGTTACAATGACTGTGTTATATATTTCCACTTACGTAATATCAAAGGGAAAGAACAGCTAGGGTACAATGTGGCGGTGCATCTGGCTTGATAGTTACATAGACAACACGCAGCACCAACAGTCAGTACATCATATTATATATATTACATTAATATTGTATATGTCAATGCTGTAAGGTTCCTTCCATTGTGCTCTGTTGCTTGTGGAAAAAATATTTTGATTTCATTCTGCTTTTCAATACTGATCTTCATGTAGACTACTGTACAATAGTAAAATGGCATATTAACTGCTGAAAGAATCATCCGAATGTCCCAATATTCTTGGTAGTTCATATTTTACATGAAAATGAACTACTGTTTATCGCCCTGACAAGGATCTGTGGACCAAAATGTTGGTTCATTTCCACTTAAAATATGAATTAGCTAGAATTCCAGTGTACTTTGGTGCTTCTTTCTCAAATTTTAACTTGTGTCCTTTTTACTCTGAGAACCTGGAACAAACAAAGGTGTGCAAACTTTTTAAATATATGTAGTCGCTGCAGAACAGACAGAGAAACACGTGGGGGGGCATACTATTGTGCATTGCCTGAAAAGACCTGTAAGCTAAAATCTCTATGTCTTTATGAAACAACAGGGACGTGAAGCCAAGCTCAAGGCTTTCCAGAGTTGGAAAAGACAGATATTTGTAAAAGGATTATGTATATTTCACAATACAGGTGTGGCTCTTACAGGTCGTTCCCCAGTCGCTCAATCTCCTCGACCAAGAAGTCGATATCTGACCTGGTGGCAGCGGGGTTGGAGATGACCATGCGGAAGAAGTTGACCTTGTCTCCTTGAGGCTGGTAGCCCACCATAGTCGTCCCAGATTCCATCATCATTGCCTTGATCTTTGGGGCCACCTGTTATTAGAGAAAGCAAAAGAATACCCCAAAAACCATGGGACAACAGTATCACATCACTGGCATCTGTACATTCACACCCCGCCCCTCCCCTACATGCACATAGTGGCTGAAAACACACACATATGCACACACACTTATTACTTTACTGTATATGCATCCCTGAATCTAAGCAGGTAAGTGAACCAGTGTGAGAGGGCAGGGGAACTGGAGCTGAAGCATACAAAGCATTCAGGTTGATGAGTCATTACCTTGTGCAACCTCTCCCTCCTCTCCTGGCCATCAGGCAAGCTGCGGAGGCTCGGTGGAAGGTACCAGAAACACACATTAGTGTGCTGCGGCTGTCAAGACAAAATGGGAAACAGACATTTGCGACAAGTGATTATAAAAACTGCTTCTTTTTTTTTTTCATTTCAGCTTTTCACGTCAATATGTCAGCTAACGCGGAGATGTAAAAATGATCCAAACAATCAATAAAATATGAAATATTTAATTGAATTAGCCATTTATCACAGAGGAAAAAACACCTTTTTGTATAGTAGAAAAAGTTCCTGACTGAGGTAAGAACTGTTAAGCCTATAGTTTCATTTGGGTGTTTCATCCCAGTACATCCCAATGCTACATCCCTTCCCTATTGGCTCAACAATTTATGCTGCAGCGGACTGTTGAGTACCCCAGTTAATGAATACTGATTTATATTCATCAGATAACTCAGCGTTCTGACACTTTATTAGGGTATTCATTTGGAAGATATTTGCTATCTGCAGTAATAATAATCTCACCTCTCCCTCGAACACCATCTCATAGCCCTCTCGGTTCTTGATTTTATTGTAGAGATAGGCTGACAGATCCAGGCACTTGTCAATATGCTGCTCAAATCCTACTGTTCCCTTTTAGATAGATAAAGAAAAAAAAGAATAGGGAGCACAGGCAAAAGTAATGTTAGCGTCACAATCTTGAAATGGCAGCATCGTTGATAGAAGCAATGAGTCACACATGGTTATAGGAAAAAGCAGCTGATAAGAATGCATACCTTTGCTTTCCACATGAGCCAGAACTTGAAGATATCAACATGCCGTCCGCACTGAATGGCCTTGTCGCCCGTGTCGTATGTCACATCGTACTGTTTGTCTGGCTGGAAGAGGTAGCCGGCGCACATGGAATTGCAGCCTTGTAATATTCCCTGCATCGTGTTAAGAGAGACAATAAGATTACCAATGACTAGCAGAAAATAGTTTGTGTGTGTATGTTCATGGGTGTGTGTGCTGTGTGTGTAGAAGTGACTGTGCAGCAGGCAAGTGAAAAACACACTCTCACCCTCTCTCTGACCAGAATGGCAGAACACTGCAGCGGGACTCCCATCATCTTATGAGGGTTCCAGGTGACTGAGTTGGCCCTGCACAGATATTGAAACAGTCAGCACAACTCGGTGTGTGTGTGTGTGTGTGTGTGTGTGTGATATACCAGACCAGCACTGATATGTATCAAGTATTTTAGAACAGAAGTGCTGATGTGAGACCAGATTGATCCTTTCACTTCTATTGAAATGTATGTGGTCATGTGAGCTGACTAGACATCCTAGATCAGTGCACCATTTCGGTCCAGATAAAACAAAAATGACTGTCTATACTACATTTATTATTTTTAAAACATGTATTTATTGTGTAGTTTTACCTCTCTACTCCATTCAGCTTGTGCCTGTGTTTCCTGGACATCAGCAAACCGCCTCCCCACGCACCCTGCACAGTGTCCACCAGTTAGATTTATGACAATAATGATGCAGATGATGACTAACTCATGATCATGGCGGCTGAACTGGGAGCTGACATGTAACAGCTGATGTTCTCTTTGCACTGAGGATAATCAATATTCTCTTACATCCACGTGAAGCCACATGTTGTACTTCTCACAGATGTCTGCGATCTCATTGATGGGATCGAACGCTCCGTAGACCGTGGAGCCGGCGGTGGCGTTCACGAACATCGGCACGTACCCCTGCGAACCAAGAACACGGGTTACAATTCTGGGCTGAATTCAAATCCTGGTGTTCTTTCACTCTCTGTGATTGTTGACATCAAAGAGATTGGTTAAAACACATTTCTCAGATAATGCACTATGCCTTTTTTTGCAGTCATTGTCAGGGCAGAATTGCATGCCCATTTCTTCCAGCCTGCACATCACTTTACCTTAGGAGAATTACTTCCAGACACTGTGCTTTAGAGCGGGATGCGGTGGGCGGCATCACATGAGAGCAGACAGAAGCATTAACCTTATTGAAATAACCTTGCTGCTGTTATTGCACACGTTCCTGTTGCCTACTCTACAAGTAAACTCCATGGCTCATATGGGTGGTTCTCATTGTAAGTCCATCACTGTCCATCACTGATAGAAACAAATGCACAGTACTATATACTTTCTATGTTTAAGTTGATGGCGTGATAAACTTTGAAATTCACCTTCTTCTTGGCCTCTATCACTTTGGCTTCCAGATCAGCAGGAATGACTCTCCCTCTGGAGAAGAAGATGACATGTTAGGTCAAACAGACATTTTGATCTTGAATCTATTTCACCAGACTGGCTGCATGTTGCTTCAGTACAAACCTCTCATCTGTGCTCAAAAGGATCAGGTTCTCTGTTCCAAAGCCGAGGGCCGCACTGGCTTTCTTGATGGAATAGTGGCTCTGCAGGGACAGAAGCCGCTTATCATTATTGGATCGTCTCAAATGGTTTGATCCTGTTAACACTATCACGTGTCAGCTTGGGATTACACCTAAAATACTAATTGATAAAGGTGTTGATAACGGTACGCTGTGTTACAGAAGGTGACAATAATCAGTAATGCATCCTGTGTGAGACTAACATGCTCTGAGGTGAAGAGGACCAGTCTGGGAGCAGCTGTCATGCCTTTGGTCTTGACTTCAGGGAAGAACTTGTATCTGGCAATCATCACGCTGTACATGTTGGATATTGCTCCTCCTGCAGAAATCAGATGTTGTTTTTCAGCAATGAAAATACAGGCTCAGGACCGTAGCCAAGATATAGCACTGGTATAGTACTGGTTTCTGATAAAGTACAATACAAAAACATACTGTATAATGGATTAGCTCCAAAATGGCCAAGTTATTCAGTCATCTAATCAATGTTTGATCGATGTTTGATCATTGGTTGGGCTCTCACCTGGAGAAAATATCCCATCACCCTCTCCGTCAGGCCAGCCAACGATTTCTCTCATCTTTTTCAGTGTCAGCTGCTCCATCAGTACAAAGACAGGAGCGATCTCATAGGTAAACCTGGAAAACACAGTCGGCAAAGCCCAAACACAATTGACTCTTTTTGCATATTTGGTATTCCATAAAGCCAAGCTTTAACAGCTGATTGAACATATACTTTTTACCTCACATTTGAGTGATGTGTTTTGTTGTGTAATAATTGCATAGTAGTATATAGATCAGAGTTATGCAATTTGCTTTCTTTCTGCTGTTTGATTTTGGTGAAATTCCATTTCCCTAAGAGACTGCAGGAGAGATTGATGGGATCGATATGTAATGCAATGATATTTAACAGCATGCATTTGTATGCTCTAATTGTACAGCATGGATACTGAGCAATGCAGCTTTGACAATAAGGATGGAAGAGATACAGCGTTTTGTAGACAGTCACAGTTCAATGACGACACTGTCTGGTTGCATTAGAGATGGCCTTTTTTGCTGTGAAACGACACGGAAAATGGTACACAGACTTAGACCCGTTAATATGCCACCAAGAGCTTGTCTTTGAATTAGTGAGAGAAAATGAGTGAGAAGTGTGATATAACACAATGAGAATGTCTCAGTCTTTCTATCTGAGCAGAGTCTGAAGTCGAGACTCTAATGAACCTGTTCCCAAGTCGAACATTATTGTAAACATTGCGAGAAATAATAAGAATGGCTTGCTGTTATAATGAAAAAACAAAGTTATTTCAGGTTCCTTGAATTTTCTCATTACAGTAATGTTTATTATGTTTTATCTTTTCAGAGTATATGATTGTTTCTATATCATTAAAGTGCATTAAAACCCTCTTCCTCAGAGCAGAGCAGAGTTGGAATTACAATACGGGCAGGCTCATCTATCTTCTCCTGACCAGTATGCTTCTAATTACATAACTATCCGTCTATTCATGCAATGAAAGTTAATGAATCAGTGGAACAATACAGTATGTTACATTATGCCCCACAGCAGTGTTGCCTTCAGGTCTCTTGCTTGGCATGGGCATACACAGTGACGATAAAAATAAGAAGTCAGATGCAAGTTCACAGATGTCGCAGATTAATTTCACCCCATTCACTCATGCAGATGACACTCACTAATTCTGATTATGTAAGTCCTAGATGTGATTGTCAGCCTATTAGTGTCAATCAATATCTGCCAGGGGTAATTAGGGTTGATGGAGTCATTCATAAATGTAAATTACAAGTATGTAAGCAACCTCCACCCTCTGGTTCAAGTCATGCACAGTGATGTTGCCCGTAACACACAAGCTAACTACAGTATTTCTGCAGCATAGCTAGACATCTGCTGTGGGCTTTACTGCAGAACCTGAACAGTAAACACAAAAGGAACAAGGCTATGGAAAACATGTCTGAGGATTGTAATGAAGGTTTAAACCTATTCTCCAAGTCTGTTATTTCACCCTAAAAAAACGAATTGAATCCTTGACCTCAGAAGGTTATATCTTGGTGGTTGAGCTTTCACTGCTGTGGCCAGATAAAAATGAGAAGACTGTTACTACTCAGATTACACTAAATATGTATTACTAAGACTTATAACCTTTTAGCATTTTGATTTTGAAAATATTTTCATGCTCATCCTCATAGAGCTCAAAGAACATCTTCGCTCCAGTCCATCCATACTAGCTTTTTGCCTTGTGATTACTGCCTGTTGTATTTGTACCATGAAGGGTACAGGCAGCTATAGATCAAAGCGTACAGTGATACTACATGTGACCAGACTGTGAAGGCTGCTGGTCAAATTGTATCTCCTCAGTTCATCATCATACTTTGAAACAACTCCCTTGGTATTCTGGAGGGTTAAAATGGTCTTTCCCCTTGAAAAGAAAAAATCAACACTGAATCCCAGTGATGGCTGTTCACATTGTGTACACATGGTCTCAGGGGAGAAGCTCTTTTCTTTCACTGGAACTATCATTACATAAAACAAAGACACCATGTAAACTCTGAACGCAAATCAATATGCAATTTGGCTTGCCTGTAGGGCGGTATTATCTGACCACACCAGAGTGCAGGTCAACAATGATAATAATGTGGGGAAAAAAAAAAAAAGCTAGAAATCTCCTCTTTTGTGCTTTTGCCATTCTGTGATTTTCTTGCTTGAGTGACAGCCTGTGAGAGCATGCTGGGTATTCTTCAGCTAAAAGCACACCAAAGACCCTAATTATGTCACTTCAAGTGATCCCCTGACGAAAAAAACCCTCTCTCCGAGGGCAATTTAGAAAAAATGGGAAAAAATGACTAAAAAAAGAAAGCAGGGTTAGGATTTGATGGCACAAACCTAATCACTTCTACATTATATCTAATTGTTATTGTTTTCATCTCATCTTATTATCTGCATGATTACATTTGACCCTATTTACTGCAGAAATGATTGATTTAGGTATGGCTATCTACAGACTTATTAAACACGTTATTGAAAATATATTGTGAATTGCAGTGGCATGAATCATTTGTTATACACCTACACTGTGTCACACTCACATATTGGTGTTGGCTGTAGAAGTAAGCCATTCTCCTGCCAAGCCAATGATGTCTAATCCAGTGGAGAGCTGGTTAAAGAACCTGGGGTGACCTGGGGTTGATAAAGAGACAACAAAGCAGCATATTTTACACAAAACTATTAATCATCTGAGAATTTGAGAGAAAAAGGCTTATCTGTAATCGTTACACAGGCGTGTAGGCTAATGAGAGTTATTGATTGCAGTGAGCCGCTCTGTGCCTTTGGCCTCTTTGTTCTCACCTGTCCTCACCCCATATTTCAGGGTGTCCCTGCAGTCCACCAGAATCTGCTCCAGAGACTCGGGCTGGTCGGACAGCTCCAAGTTGAAGCCCTCCATGCCCTCCAGCAGCTGGTGGGGGTGGTGGAAGTCCAGGACCTTGGTGGATCTGTCAAAGGTCTTCCGAACGTAGTTTGTGAGAATTTCCACAACCTCCAGCAAGAACTGCATGGTCTGTTCCTCCCCATTTTTGGCAGGCAATAAATCTGTGATATATGAAATTCCGATAATGTCAATATTTGTGTCTCTTCTTTTTTTAAACCTTTGAGTAGTTAAGATCTAGAAGGATTGCTTTCCATTTTAATGCTTTAACACCATGTTTTGTTGAGAATTTTTGCAGGCCATTTTCACAATTCACTGTTGAATTTCTCATGACCTTTCAATTTCTCAACAGGTTGATAATTATTCTTTTTTTTTTAGGGTGAGTACAGTCTCTATTGGTGATTAATATGCACTGCCCAGATCCAACACTAAAATATAACACAGACATTGAGCAATTTATACAACAGCAAACCCCATCAAATGAAAAAAAGTAGTTTGACTAGAATCTTTTCCATTATAATCATCCTGAAACAATCAAAACAAACAATTCACCATTAATTGGCATGGAGCAAATTTATTCACTAACTCTTGCATCTTTGAGAGCTTGTTTAATTACTTTGGTTATTCTTGTGAAGCTAATTGCGCACAAAACGGTGCTCAAAGTTGATTTTCGCGCAAAAGTAGATTAAATTCAAATTCCGTTAAGACTATGCATACCTAAACCACCAAAAAAGTAATCAAATTTAAAATACAGGGTATTTCTTTTACCTACTTTTTGTTCAATCAAGATAAAAAAATTCCAGACATTCTTGGACACATGTGTGGTTTCTGATTAATTTTAAATCAAATTTGAATGATTTTAAATCACTATTCAGTTTTTTTTTTTTTAATGCCATCTTCTTCCCAGTCCTACCTCTGGCGAACAGATTGGAGAAGTCGGTCTCGGTGCGTCTGAAACGCGCGTCTCTCTCGCTGTTATCACAAGTCAGCAGGTTCTTGGACGTGCGCTCCTTGAAGGAACCCACAATCCGGCTCTTCTCCTCCAGGTTGTTGTTCTTCTGCAGAAACCCTAAACGATTACAGGAAGAAGAGGAGTCCAGCGGGTGATTACAATTTCCATACATGTTGAGAGAGCTGCAGCTTCACCAGGCCTATACACTAATTCTCCACTCCCATATCTGACTCTCTCTCTCTCTCTCTCTCTCTCTCTCTCTCTCTCTCTCTCTCTCTCTCTCCCTGGAGCTACTGTACTTTTTTGTGTTTAAGGTTCCCATCCTGGCCAGGGAATCCTATTTATGGGCGGAGGACTCTGAGGGGGGTTGAGCCCGGTGACATCAGCACCAAACTCCAGCCAAGCAAAAACAAATCGCTGTCATGTAGTGGCTGTAAATTCTTATTAAGCTCCCCCGACAGATTGCACTTCAGTGGGCAGGGAACAGCACAAGGAGCCGATAGCATTATGGCCCAGAGGCACGTTTAATAGTCTGAGTGGGCCGTTGTGATAGATGTGAATATATCAATATGGCCTTTTTTTTTTCTTCCCTTAAAGGCCTGTTGGGAAGAATATAGCGAACAACTAGATCTCATAGAAATCTCATCTAGAAATTGCGCAACAAGCCCTTTCTATATTTTCTAGGGTTTTGAGATATTTTTCAGAAATCTCCACGAATCTGATTAGACTTCTACATTTCTCTGTGATATTATTTTTAATAAGTCAGTTAGTAGCATATCTCCCTTCTACTCCTCCATTTAGATAATCTGCTATAGCTCGATAGCTGTGGTTTCATTTTGTCGTTGATTTTGTTTTGTAAATCGTCCTGTGTAATTAAATAGCCTTAATGAAACCAACAGAACATGTCGGTCAAAAATGCTTGAAAATTGTATTGAGCACTGGTGCATGATACACACCATTATGGGAGATGTCAGTCCATTCTTGATTAGTGTATTATAGGCTTAGTATGAGACTGAAAGACTGAAAAAGACTGAGATGCTGCCAATCAAAAAAATCTATCTTGAGTGATTCCATCTTTAATTAATTCCATTGGTACCCGAACAATTCAGTGCTGGATTGATGGTTTTGGCGAATTGATGCACACAGGCTGAAGCCTCTCGCATAATGTTTTCCATTTTGGTAATATTCCCAAACTCAGATGTGAACGTGTTGGGCCAGATGACTCACAGGTGAAGTGGAGGTGAGTCATAGCAGGGCGCAAATACAACATGGCCTCTGTGAACTTGCTCCGAAAAACCCATGTGCTTATACATCTTTATTCCTAATGAACCGAATAATCTAAATGGTAAGGCCGATATCTTGCTATAAAACCCCAAGGCAAGAATCTGGATTCCATCGACGGCCAAGCAAAATGATGTAATACAGTTATGCTTAAAATCTGATTGTCTCCATTTCTTTTTTTTTAGAACAAATTTCGAAATATCTTTTGTGTCATTTGATAAAACGCGAGACAAAAAAAAATGCCAACTTACCACATATCTTCATTCCCAATTTTCTAGTGCACCCATGAGCAACTCCACACCATGCGTCATAGCCTAAAATGATTTTGAAAAACCAATTAGGGCCTTACAGAAGCCTAAAAAGCCGATTACAAAGTACATTTTTATATGAAAGCAATAAATGGAAAAACGTATGTTACATCAGCATGCTGCATCAAAAACAGGTATCTTGAGATGATTTCATGGAGCCTCACTCTCTGGGCCCCGGATCTGAATTAGCCTATTTCCAATGTATGTTACCATTCATGACCTGGGCAAGGTCTTAAAATTAATTAGCCGTTTGGATTCATGCCAGCCTAAAGATCTAATTGAGTGAAAAGATGCTGGTTAAAATGCATGCACCACTAGACATGAGCCGGCTGGCCAGTGACAGATAGAGAATTACGCCGTTATCAAGGGCTTCCAGCCAGGGAGGGATGGGGCACCTTGGATGGGAGCACAGAAGAAATCCTCAAAAGCAGCAATTTAGGGGGTGTGGGGTGGTGGGGGGGAGAGGGGTGGGGGGCAGGTGGAGGGAGGGGGGCAGTTCCATCCCCACATCCCAATTTAACCCTTGCTTTGGATCATTAGATAAATCATTGCCCTCCTCAGCTCATTGGAGGCACTTTAACTCACTCCTTTACTTTTCCACGATCCGTGGTTTTTCAGCCAGTGGAAATGAGATGGGCAATAAATAGACAACAAAAAATAGGAAAAGACCAGGTGCGGTTTACAAATAGGATTCAGACCAGACTAGGCTGCATTTTGCCGAGGAGTATAGTAGCCTATATGCACGGTCCTTTGTGCAGCGGCCTTACACAATATAATCATTGCTTTTGGCATTTCACCAGGGTGGAAAGAGACAAATGAATTGCCAATGGGCCGCAAAGTCATTCCAACCTCAAAATCCAGCTCCGGTGAGAAAAATGAGCTTTTTGGCTCCATTTGATTGGATGAATTAATGTTTGCTGTGGGTATAAATGAAAGGAAGATTTTGCTATATTTATAAAAGGTAAAATCTAACATTCTATGCATATACCTATATTTTGTATGAGGAACATATCTGGGCTGTAACATTATTTTAGATTTCTATTCATTGGGTGAATCAGGCTTATTTGTCCCTGTTAATAGCCGACGATGAAAGGACTGTGGTAGCTGTAGGGTTTCTACAGTCCCTCTTCTTAAGGCTACAATGCTTGAGCATGCCATTAGGAGCAATTTAATATGCCTGAATTAACAGCCACTTTGGGGTAATTTCCATTTTTCCATTCAGGCACTTTATTCAACCAGAACACATTTAGCTAAGCCAATAACAACAACAACAACAACATGAATAATAATTCTGATAATAACAATAATAATAATAATAATGATAATAATATAATTTTGTCAATAGCCTAATAATTTGTTAATTTGTCAAGCCTTTTGAAAGGAGCGACAGAACGGTGGTCCAGCCTCAGGGCTTGTTTTCCGGGCTAATTGCCTTCAGTGTAATGTTAGTAGAGGAAAATCATTTTTTGACAGCAGGATTCGTCTGTCAGATGCCGGGAGGTCCGTAGTGAATTCAATGCTGCGGTGATTTGTGGGGAGGAAAGCATCTCAAAAGGCAGCGGTTTTTTCCCTCGATGGAAATGATTAATGGCGTTGCCCACAAAGTAAATAGCACAAGTGAAATAGCATTTTATCTGTGATGGACCTACTTGAGCCCGGTGGTCGTAAATTTGTCGAGTTGGGATCCGGTTCGCCGCCAGAGGAGGAGGGTGCAGACGCCGCCATCACTCCCGAGACTCGGTGCAAAAGTCTTCACTTCAAAAGCTTGGGCACTTTTTTGGGGGGGCGAAATCTCTTGATATTATCCAAGATGAAAAGTAACTGTCACTGACAGAGAAACAGAAAAATAACTGTCTAATCCACAGGAATGCATAATGGCCTGTTCTTAAATATGAGTATAATGATAAAGATCTCTCTCTAATATTGATAGAGATGCTCAACTTGGCGACACAGGACGCAACAGACCTGTAGACGACAAGGGCACAGCCCGGACTTACAAGTTGAAATTCAATTAGCCGAGTCAAGATCAACCCCAGATTCACTGACAATGAACAATAAGTTATGGGATCATAGATAACTATGTGCAGTCACAAAAACAACAACAATGCATTTCATTAAATCGACCACAGCCGCTGACAACGACACATTATTTCAGCACCATATCTTGATCCTGGTCAGGCTGGATAATGAATAGCCGCGCATCATTGTAAATGGCTCCAGAGAGCCTCATGTTTATGTCTGCCTTATAATAAATAGGAGCACATCCGCGATTGTCCTAGTCAAGGCTGTGAAAAGCACAGTCGTCAGAACCTCAAATTTGAAATACACATTGGCATGTCAAAATCTATTGATGGCGAGATGAGATCAGTAAAATGATAATAAAAGCCTATAAAGTGGTGATAGATTTTTACTTCACCAAAATAATTAGATATGGCCTAAATGATTATGAGCATCTAACCCTTCACGTTGAATGACAAATGTCAAATCAAGAGGATTATTCTACTGATGACCGTGATGCAGGTCAATGTCACACAGAGAAAGACGACGTGCCACACTCACCAAACCACACCAAGGCTATTAAAGGCTGGTCTATAAATTAATAAGAGCGATTCTGAGGAACAATTAAACCATGTGCAACCAAACCAACATCTTAACATACAATAATTCATATGTAGGCTAGGCCAACAAATTTTCAATCAACCCTATTTTCACAAAACGTTTTAGTAAATCTTAAAAAAAAAAAAAAAACACCTGTTAGAGCATCTTCAATGACAATAAATCCGCATAAGTAAGAAGAGTTTATCCAGTTAGACTTGTTAGATCAAACCCATTGTGTACAGTCGCTTACCGTGCGTGTGTGGGGTCCAGGTGAACAGGTGCAGTCCAAAAAAAGAAATTGAATTTACCACCAAATTAAGTCCGTAAGGAGAGCCTGCTGCGCCTTTTGGTACACTCCAAGAAAAAAATAGATCTGAGCTGCAATTCTCCTCTGAATCCCAAGCAAGGTGACCTTTTTTTGTTGAAGCAGGTATGATTTGCTGATATTTAAAGCATGCTTTGCCTATTTATTGTCACTACGCACGCATGAGTCACGGCAAATACCTCCTCTGGTGCTGCATATTTCTCCCAATATTGAGCAGACCCGCCTGCAGTCTGCACATTTACACAGAATGGCGCCGCTTTCGGCACTAAAGTGTGACTTTTTGGAAGTGATGATTGTCTTCGGACCTATATACCTCTGTTTTGAATCCTGGTCACGAACATGGAATTGAAGTTTGATCCTATGAGCAACACATTACGCGAGGGGGGAAAAGGAGGAGGGGAGGGGGGAGAGGTCGTTGTCTTGCTCATGTGGAAAAATCAGAAAGACAATAATGAAGAAAGCCTCCAGAATCATAAGTCTAAATGATTTTATAATTGATTTTTTTTTTTTGCCCTTTCAATACCCAATAATTATTTTGACATCTTGCCATTATGAACAGTGATTAATAACAAAGGCTTGCAGATCATCAGCAGGCTAATTGTCATTTTATTGATGAATTAATATCCAGAATATTTTTCATAAACATTTTATTCTTCACTTTTTGTGCAGAGACAATGGAAGGGAACGGTGAAATAAATATACGACATCATGACACATTAAGGTCGAAAATGAAATCCGCAAGGTGGCAGTGAGAAACCAAGAATGACTCCTATCTACAGGAGCAGGGAACAAATGGGCCATTCCAGAAATACTTCATGAAGCTATTATAAACCGACCTATTAATCTGGAATACGTAATCAACGACAACACACGGGCGCGCGGAACATGAGTGGACGCACCGGACAGCGGAACACAAGCACGAGCTCAATCATAATACCTACTCACAAAAGCCTCCTTATTATGTGTTATATCTCTCCCCATGGTAATGGATGATTATGAATCTGATACAAGTCAATATGTGATGATGTGACGCTCAATTAATAATAAAAACAAAACTGTACTTTGCTCACAATGGCATTTTTTTTTTTTTTTTTTAACATTTATTTTAGGCATTTTATGCTTTATTGACAGAGATAGTGTGAGAGAGAGACAGGAAGGTATGGGAGAGAGAGAGGGGAGGACATGCAGCAAATGACCGCGGGCTGGATTTGAACCCGGACGCCCCACAACGGCATATTTTGACGTTTTAGTGTTTTCAGCACTGGACAGCTCCGGAGCCTGTTGTGTTTCCCCTTCAGGCTGCTGTCCAGTCCAGCCTTCCTCAGTCTGAAGGCTTTACTCTGCAGACAGTTTACCAAATGCTCATAAGAATAAATGCAATTTATTTTGGTCAAACACCTTCTTGATACCTGAGTACAGCCAACATCTGCCCTAACTTTGTATTTTTAAAGAAGCTGTCAATGGCAATGAGCCTTAGCAAACACACACAGGCAGGTTTTGCTGATTTTGTCTCTCTGGTGTAAAGGAGTGATAATTAAAATCAATTTAAAATGCATAATCTCCAATCCAAAGGGAAAGGAATGGGGTTTATTTATTTCCCTGGCAGCTATATAAGACTGTCCACAAGATGGGGCATAATCCAAGGCAGAGAGAGAGAGAGAGAGAGAGAGAGAGAGAGAGAGAGAGAGAGAGAGAGAGAGAGAGAGAGAGAGAGGTATAGTAGAAGAACCAATTGAATTGTTTGCAAGGCATCAAGTCAGGGTCATAAAAATATGCTAGCTATCCTGTGTGTGTGTGTGTGTGTACGTGTGTGTGTGTGTGTGTGTGTGTGTGTGTGTTTTGTAAGTTAGGTGTGATGAAGGCAACTAGCTGTCTATTTTCGTGCAACTGTAAGAGTTATTATTCCCACTGTAATCTGTAGGCTAACTCTAACTAAAACATATCTAGTTTGCTGAATTACCAGTGAGTGAAAACTGAAGCTGTGAAGATAATCCAGAGAGAGAATGAAACAGAGAATCTCCTTGAGAGAACGTGGTCTGGTCCGGTCTGTTCTCTGCGAGCCTGCAGCTGTCAGTGAATTTCCCCTGGCTGTCAGAGGGCGTCTCACTGTCGTCTGCATCATCCTCATTGCTTGTGAACTATTCATCTTTTCACCCCATCTTTGACTTGAGAGACACTCATGAACAAACTTAGCTTTAACAATAAGAGTAGTTTGAGCAAATAGTCCTATGACATTATGAGTTATTTCACTAAAATGAAGAGATAAATAACGTCATTAATGCAGCATAAGGAATGAAATACAAGTGGCACAGATGTATTATTTAGGATCACTGAAACATTGTAAGACTGATCAAAGTTCCAATCCAAAATCAATACATAGACAACCATTCTAAAATTCAGCCTGCAGCAAACAGGCACCTGGTGAGAGGAGAGGTATGCTAGCGAGGTTCAACTCTTAACCCAGAGCTCAGCACTAAGGATTAAGGATAAAACGGGCTAACGTTGCACGGTGTGAAAAGCCCCGTTTGATCTTCTTAAAGCAGTTCAAGCTATGATACAATCAATGGCAATTGTCTATGATAGTTTTAAAACGATCCCAGCGCTGCATCGCAGTGTTTGTTGACAGCAAAACAATGATTTGATGTTATTTCAGAAGCGATAATGCATGCAAGCAGAGTCTAGGCTATTATAATGCATTCCTCAATGATTTTTAAAGAAAAGGGATTTTCTTCCTTCTTCATTTTCTTTTGAGGTTCACAAAAGCAGAAGTTATGAATGAGGTTTGTGCTCAAAGAGGGTCAAGGAAATAATGGAAACAAGATTGGATCCTGGCTACCCAGGGAATAAAAACATGTCTATGGGGAGCAGTTGGTTCAAGTAATTGCATTGCATTGTATTACTGTGGATACACTGTTAAGCTATGAAAATGGCTATCTGTATCTAAACACATTTATGTATCAAATACAGAGATGGAAATCAGTTATGACAAAATCACATGTCTTAATCACATTTTCATCATTGTGTAATGATCTATAAAACATGGAGCGCAGCATGAGCCTGACTCCACTGACCCCTACACATAAGTTTTCATTCAACAGCCTCCATTTTAATCAAAATGGCATGAAATTTCCTCTTTATCACAACACTTTTATACGTCTGGCTATAACAAGTCAAAGTTAGAATCCAATTTAACAATTTTTCACGGTTAAAAAACCCACTACCCCTTTTTTCCTTAAAAGCCAATTAAAATATGCAAAAGCACAATCCTTTAATTTTCTCATAAAAATGCAAATGACTCAAAATGGCTAGTTAAAATCAGAGGAATTATTAAACAATGAAAAATAAATTCTAATTTCTCTATGAAGTTATAAAGCGATAATACAGAGAATGACATAATGAAACAAATATGAAACCAGCATGACGTCTATATCTTAGGTGAAGAAAAGTAAGCCATGCCTATGTGTACTGACTATAAGACAAATGCTTAGATCAGATTTTTGGAGCAATGATTTTAATGCTCTGGTAGTCTTGGTAGAAATCCTGGTCATGGGCCCAAATGACAAAGATGTGCACTAGAAATAAATCTGAAAATAAAAGGGATTTCTTCTTTCTCCTTCTCTTGCTATTGTGTTTTACAGCTGGGACGAGATGGGATGCGAGGTCATCTTGATTACACTGCAGTACGAGGTTTATTGCCTTTGACTGAATGAGTCCCAGCGTTGTCCTAACCATGGGATGCAGTTTGAACTGGTCTCCTGTGAGACATGAAAACCCCTGATCACCCTCACACAACTGCAGACATAAGTGTGGTGGTGAATGTAGAGAAGAGCTGAGCTTGAATCTCTCACATATGGTCCAGGATTAAGAGTATCTCTGTTGGTATTACAGGTGCCAGTCTTGCTACAGTACATCTTCCTAATCTCCTATCCAGGTAAGTCCAGCGTCTGCTTCCATGATAGAAGGCCCTTCTCCCTTTCTGAATCAGACAAAGAATACAATTTCTACCAAAGGAGCGAGTTTAACCAACTGCTTCAACTTTGTTACACCAATGCACCAAAACTCACTCCACACATCACAGGAGTGACCCCAGCAAGAGAACCGGGCTTACCGTTTGATCCGAGTCACGACAGTGTTAAGAGGCATCGTTCATGCCAGCAAGGACTAACAAGACCTGTATCTCTACCAGGCCTTTCAAATCCATGAATGTTGTGCCTGAAAGACTGAGACAGAGCCGTACCACTACTGAGATCATCACCCTTCAAAATTAGCTGAATGATAGTATTTCTTTACCAGGAGTGAGTTTAAAAGACTTCTTAAAAGGTAAACTATATTTTATTCCTCGCAAACCCCTGCCATAGCCATGTGATATGATGACATGCACAAGATCACCTTAAAAAATGTGTTATTGTATGTGAAAATATGTATATCTGTATGTATCTGTATCTGTAGTATCTTTATTCGTGTCACACCTATAGACTTCTATGCATTGTCATTTCCTTATAAGTTGACAGTTTCTTTTTACATCCCACCTCCCGCTTGTCTGTTTTGCTGATTTAGCAGACTAGCCCTGCCTGAGACCTGACAAGCCCAAATATTTGCTTTGCCTCTTGACTGATTCGTAAATGTTTGAGTTTCCAGATGGGAGAGACTCTGATTTAAATATGGCAATTTATATATCATAGTTTATGGTGCCACAGACAAGTAGACAAGGATGCGTCTTAGCCACAGTCTGGTTTCAGCTCACAAATAGGTTATTATTTTAACAAATGTCTGGCCAAACTGCTGTCGTATCCCCCCCCCCCTCCCCCTCTCTCCCCAAATGTAACGTTAGCTCCAATCTTCACAGCTCTACTGAAGTATTCTCCACAGACCGCAGCAGAGTTGTTGACGGTGGGGATTTGATTCATGCCACAGCTTGTCAGTCATTTTATTTTGAACAGCAACTGCAGACCCAGTGTTGGAGTGAAGCAGATCATGTCTGCTGAAAGAGTCTTAGAGTCTGCCAAGGCTGCCTGAACCTAACATTATCAGGCCTCCTTTGACCATAATTTAATCTCTCATCTATAGGTCTGTAGCTCTGTTTTCACTAGGATTCCTAAACATATTGTTCTGCAAATGTTACAGTACATTTTAATCCAAATTATTTCTAATCTATTCTAACCCAAACATGCTATATTAAACTTCTAAACCCTCCTTTTAGCACTCATTCTCACTATTAGTGAACTGTAGCAATAGTGCAGCACTCACTATTTCATTTAGATACAATACACTTTACAGACAACTTCATTATAAAGTATTTTCCTATTTATCTTCTACCAGCTAACAGCTGGACTCTTTTAATCAAAATGAACCAATTAAGCGCGAACTTAAATATCCTATAAATGCAGTAATAGAAGTAAGGTAATTAGGAATTAATATTAAATCTCTGCAATAACGCTTACATTGACATAGATACCAAGGTATACATTTCCTTTTACTATTTGACAGTAGAGTTGATATAATTTTCAATCGTAATAATATTATTAATGTGATTTTATATGGACAAGTATTAGCAATATGAAATATAACAGTTCCTAAATCTTTCATTCAAAATAGAGATAAGCCACAACATATAAGATCCTTTTTATGAAGAGTTAAGCATTATGGCCTCCTACAGTGTTTAAGAATAGTGACTCTATCTTGAACACTGAAGCCAAATCGGCGCCTAACAATGCCTCTGTAAGGAGCCACTCCGGATGCTTTCAACATATCCATCCATAGAAGTCATTTTTATAATAGGATCATGAAATTTGGATAAAGATTTCGCAGTTCAAATGGTCACATCTCATTTTATAGGCCTTTCCCTTACGCCTCTCCTTTTTGTGATAAATGTACAGTGCTATTCATACAGATTGTTCATTCTTGGGATTTGATAAAACTGGATGGTCGTATTGCGCACCATGAAGGACATTCAATCCAAACTTAGGTTTCATAAAGGCAGAATGTAGTATCTCTTACCCAGTGCACATTTGGATCAGTACACGTAAAGCAAAGGCCTTTGAATACAGCCTGCAATAGCATAGCAAATAAATATAGCATAGAATTGTAGAAGATACGTCCCACAATTAAAATCAAAGTGTTTGCTTTAACTTACTTGGTACACCAGATGGATTGAGTTTACAGCATCAGGACAATTCACATAGTGCAGTTTCAAATAAGTTGCCAATCACACAGAAGTATACTAAAATGGATTTCAAGTAGCCAAAACTGTCAGTTATTGTATTGTCCCCTGTGGAAAACCCTGCTCTCACACTGCAAGGAAATTAAAACAAACTCTAAGAATTATTTGCTTATCTGACCGAGGTCAGGAAATACAAACAGACTTGAACATGTCGGCTTTGTTGGTTGTTCTTTCCCGGACAGCGTGTATGACATGCATGTAATATGTAAAAGAATTGAATAGGCTATCCTTAAATATAAATACAATCTACCAGTAAGTGACAACATGCTCAATTCACCTTCCATAATCAGTAACAATTCTTAGAATAATATTTGTCCACCACTGATCAGCCACTGTGGCAACTTACAAAAGGGGGCGCTCTTGAGGCAGAAACCTGACAGTTCAAAACTCAGATGAATAGCAGCAGTTGTCCTATTCCTGCTGGCATTTTTCAGTGATCCCACACTGTGCTATCTAACTTGCAAAGAGCAAGAAAGACAGGACAGGACAGGACAGGACAGGACAGGACAGGACCCCTGGCAGCCAGTGATGCTACTTACTGCATTATTCTCATTCATATCATTTGCAGAAGGGATCATCACCTCTTTGTGTTGATGGGTTACGGGGGGTGCAACTGCCTGAAGGTTAGAGAATCAAGCTTTTTTTTTTGGCCCACAAGGTTGACACTTCAAATCCCCAGTCCACATGGGAATATCTGGGCAGAGGAAGTCAGCATGAAGCACTCTGCCCTCCTTCAGCAAGTCGCTGCAAACCGCCCTTTGAGCAAGGCACTTCACCCAAAGCTGCTCTGGTGCAGCATAAACAGTACATGACTGTGACAGTAGAGGTGTGAGTGTGTCTAAAGTGTGCAACCCTCCCTCCCTACTGTCGCAGGTATTCACCCGCTCTGTTGACGTAAAAAGAAAGAGTTTTTAGCCAGCTTGCTTGGTTGAATAAGTGCTAAAAACTGGACTGTCGTCAATTATCCAGTGAGGCATAAAGTAACTCATACTCAGTGAGAAAGGTAAGAAAGTACCTCACAGTATGCTTGGTGCACATCTTCCATGTCACATGGTGTAACATGAATCCAGTGATATTCAAGCTAAAAGGCAAAGTGTTTCTCTGTTAATGGGTCTCATCTGAAGCTACGGGTGTCACTGGAAATTCCTCCAAGGTAAATGTAATATGTAGTAAGTGAAATTGTAATTCAAGTGCCATGGCACAGAACAAATGGAATACCTCTATTAGAGCGCATTAAACCAAATTACAGCATTCCTACAGTTGATTCTACAGGCAGAAAAATGAACATCAACGCTGAGGAAAATGTGTATGACTGATATTCTCCAAACAACTGAATATACAATATTATGGACCAATATTTAATTGTACTCTTACTGTTGAAAAGTGGCAAGAGCTTGCTAACTTATGAAAAAGCAATAATCCCACCTAATAACACACTGGAATGATACCTCTAAACTATGAAAAAATGAACCGCTACAGTGTGCAGAACATCTGTCAGTGTGATATAGTACATTATGTGTCAGAATATTTGATACCACCTGTATGGCTTTACAGCTATTTACTGCACCTCTGAAGCGTTCTAGTCCACGGAGAGGAATCCCTCATCTGCTTCATATCAATTTTTACTGAGATGGTAACCAATATTTTCTGAAATACAGGGCTCCACAGGTATATTTCACTCATATTTTTTCTTTAAGGTGTTTTTTTACATTTTTAGACAGCATGTGTATATTATATTTTCCAATTCATTCTGGAAAAAAAAATCAAAATACAGTCCGATCCAACTCATCTCAACTTCTGTCACCTCATCTCTACTTGATTATAATGGTTAGACAATGCTGCTTGGCTTTCATTTTAGGTTATACAAAACAACAAAACCAGTGGTGGACTATGGGGCAATAAAAATACATTTTAGGTCAGTATAGTGAGTCAGTATAGCCAAGGTAATGGCAAAACAATTAAGTTATATTTTGGGTGAATTACTCCTTTGGCATCAACATGCCCTTTTTGCCACTCAGTTACAGTGTGATAACTATTATTATACTACAATTATTCACTCTTTTAACTGCAAGCAATAGCATTAAGTCAACAAATTACTTGATTTCAGATTTTACTAAGCAAAACAGTTTGAACCTCACAATCAACCGCTGGCATTTACTGCTCTAAAACTTTGACCTGTTATTGAGATTCCTCTGAACAAAACGCAGCCTGGTCAGGAGTTCAAAACTGAGCACTGACAATGAGTGGAAGCCCTCAAGAGACACACAATACCTAATCAGCTACTGAACAGATACATAACCGGCCTGTCTCATCAACCACATCGCTGAGGGAGATTAAATGAATTATTCTGAGATGAGGAAAATGTTATATTCTTTATTCTCACACAGTATTTGGGTCATTTCAACAATAGCATATCTTTTCAAGAGCATGCTAAAAACACCCCATATGGAGCAAAAACGGACACTTTCATTCAACAAAAGCTATTAAATATAATTTACAAGAGAGTGAAATCTTCCACCGAAGACAATGATCAAAACACAAGTTGAAAACTTGTCTTCCTTGATATGATATAGACAGTGAATTCAAACTCATGGGCTAAATAAGTTCTCCATGATCCCAAATTAACTTATGAAACTTCATTATATACAAAAATGTGCTACACAGACCAGCAATGTTAGAAACTATTGTCAGTATGTAAGAAATCAACCAACAAAATAAACAGAATATCCTAGTAATAATGCAGCTCACTTTGTACTTGAACTAATGTAGAACTGTATTGCACTAGAGACTTCTACTCTTCTGACTGATCTAAGGTGTTACAACATACTCCTCGTGTCCTCCCTTTTGACATGATCAAGTGTCTTGTCGTGGCACTTGCTCTTTTTGTTCTGGTGAGTTTTGACGTGTTTTGCCAAGTGGTCACTCCTCATGAACCTCTTGCAACAGTCCGGGCAAACAAAGCGTTTCTCCCCTGTGTGAGTCCTCAGGTGTCTCTGCAGCTCGTCCGACCTGGTGAAACTCTTGCCACAGAACAGCCAGTTACACACAAACGGCCGCTCTCCTGAGTGCCACCTCAGGTGCGCTTTGAGGTGAGAAGTTTTGCCATAAACTTTCCCGCAGCCCGGTATGTGACAGATGTGCTGTTTTTTCTTCCCGGGCTCGTCGTTTGAAGTGGAGGACTGGCAGTTCGGACACCTGCACCTCCTGCAGCGCCGGGCAGTGGCGAGAGGGGACTTGGTGTGCAGCAGCGCAGCGATTTGCGTCTGGTATTGCGCAAAGTCCGTATGTCCCAGCACCAAGCCCCTCTGCAGCTGGAAGCGATGGGGGCCGAGGGATGAAGGGTGAGTGACATGGTTCCCCTGCTGGAGGCTCCACCACGGAATATCCTCTCCAGGGTTTGGGGACAACTGTCTCTGCTGCTGGTGCACAAGGCCGGAGGGTCCCGTAACGAAACTTGGCATGGCAGGCGGAATGGCAGTTGGGGCTGCGTAAGTGACCGCGGGGACGTAGGTGGGAGGGCAGGTGGACTGCAGAGACTGCATGGAGCAAGGTAACATCTTCACGGGGGAGAAGTCATATGGATACGAGGGGTCCGCCGGAGGGGTGAGGGGCAGTTCGTGGTGGGAGCTGAAGGAGCTCTGGATGTGCGCAGTGAGCTGGGGCTTGGAGGATAGTCCGAAAGTGGAGTTGCCGGGCAGAGTGGTTTGAGGATTCCCCTCGTTACTCCACGGGTGAAACAAACGCGAAGGGGAGCTCAGAGTCGGGTCGTACGGGACCTGGAGGAAATCTGCGGGGTTGGATCCGTGGTGATGCCCGATCCGGTTACAAGTGGCTGCCAGGAGAGCCAGCGGGGAGTGCTTGCAGTTCTCTGGAGAAGAGTTTGGAGTGCGATCCTGAATAACCGAGACAAACATTTTCACCATTATAATAAACTATTTTACACATTTTGTGCGGTTACCAAGCTGAAAACGACGAAAGCGCATTTTTTAACGTTTATAATTCAACCAAATCAAAGTTTGCCTATATGAGTTCGAATCCTATCTGCGCCAAATCGATTCTGTAGAATAGCCTGAATCGGGACAATGTGACATAAAAGTTGACTTCTCCGTTAGACTGTTAGAGTCATAAACATGCAAACAAGCACCGTTAGTAATTAAATCCTAGGCATAGGCTATTATGACCAAGACTATCGAAGTAATAAGGCTATCATCTTCGTTAGATTGCACGCAAAAGTGACCATAATGTAAGAATCCCATGCTCCAAACGTAAATCAACTCAGACGAGTTTATAAGTTAAAAAAGTCGTCAAAGTAAACAAAAACTTTGGGACAAACCTGCAGAAAAGCCTGGAGTGTTTCATTCCGCAGTACAGCCACTGCTGCCATGGTAAACGTCCTCCTCCCTCTCGATGAAAACAAATGAAAATAAAAAAACTAATTGAGATAAATATGTGTATTCGTAGTAAAATATCTTGTCGTGCAGGTCTTCACTCTCAGTGCTTCCTCTCCCCGAGATATCCTTGGACTATCTGAAGAGTGAGGGATCACTTCTTAGAATTTGATAAGGACTTTGGTGGGCCGCCAGCCAGTCAGAAATAAGATTTATTACTTTGAAGTTTGCCGCTGCCCAATCATCAAAGAATAGCGGCTCTTTGAGAGGGGAAAGCAAATCCTTTGAATCCACAAAGCTCCTATGGTGTGTTTGTTGGTCTGGATAAAAGAGCTGATTATTAGGGGGGATGGGAAGGGAGGAGATAAAGGCGGGACAATTAATGAAGTAATCACTATGTGGGAAATGTATATACACAAATAATTGGATTTTCTTGATCAAAGACCCCCATGCCGCCTGGAGACCCCGGTATTGGATGCTGTAGTCATCTGATCCTCTTTTTGTAATTAAGGATTTGTAGCAGAACCCTATGTGACAATGTGACATTGTTATCTCTGGAGATCTCCAAGCACATTGCCTGGCTGTTTGATAGAGGAAAGAGACCAAATCAAGTGACTCAACACAAAGTTCTCATCTCTTAAGAATTGGCGTTTCTTTTACATTTGTAATTTGAATTAAATTTCTTTGTTGTGTCTTTGAACTGCAACACTGCATTAAACACTTAATTATGCCCTTACTAAATTATTCAAATACTTTTTTTTTTCTTTTACTCAGTCTTTTTTTTAATCAGAATCTTACTCAAAATTTAGATTTTTTTTTCCCGTTCTTTGTTGAGCATCAAAATTTCCACTCTTGACAAGCTGAAAGGCAGGCGACTAACTCCCAGTAGCTAATTTAAATTTGCCTAACATGTTACTTAACATGACACATGCAAGAAAGCTGAATAGCCCTCCATTGATTCAGGTGACAAAAGTAGCACTTGAAACGGGTGATGTCTCCATTATGTTTCCTTAAAAACTTGTCAGGTCAATTCTTCTGGGAAAGAAGACTTCCCATCTACAAGCTGAGAAAAACTGGGCAAGCACATATTCAAGGATCCCATGCAGTACAGCATTCAAATAAAGCAGATGTACTGTGATGTGGGAAAAATAAAACACCAAGACTAAACTGGCATTTTGTGCTTTTCTTTTCAGAACACACCGTTTTAATTAAGGCAAAGGAGTGTGTCGTTTTCTTAGGATAATTTCAAAACTTCTGCGGCAGGGCAGTCAACTTCAGCTGTAGCATTAGAAGTTGTAGTTTTCTATATCAATGCTGTGATCTTTATCTGGCTTCCCTGCAGAAACAATCACTGTCCTCTCAACTAGTTCAGAGCGGCAGATTTTGAATTAGATCTGTTCCTTTGAAGGGATTAATGTTCCCAGTCCTCTCCCACGGCTCTACACACAGTCATGAGGGAAAGGGGGAGTCCTGCTGGGCTGTACTGGAGCCATGTTGAACTACAAAACACTTGGCTACAGGAGTGGTGTAGTCACACTGCTGTCTGATATAAAACTAGTGGAGATTAACCTTGTTTACATCAAGTTATGGCAGAGGTGGGTGAGGAGTGAAGCTACTATACCGAGCTTAGAAACAATAAACAGGGTGTAGAGGCACCTAAAATAGTTGCTCCTCTACTGCGGTTTGTGGTTGTATAATAATTCTTCTATTAGCTACAAAGAGATGAGCCTGAGTTGGAAAATCTGCTTATACCTGCAGAAGAGGTCATGTTATAAATTGTTGCAACCTTTGAGTGTGCGTATGGAGATTTATCATAATCAAGAACCATTTGACCCAGTTTTATTGTGAATTGCACTTTATTGGTGTACATGTATTCACTTTGCGCATTTGGTATAAAAGGATTTTGATACAAAGATCAGAACAGGTGAAAAGAGATGAAATTGTGAAACTACAGTATGCTGTAAGCTCAGTAAACCAGTTGTCAGTTGAATTATTGGGCAGTTTAGATATTATTCAGTTATAGAGTCAATGGGGGAATAAGTGGAGTGAAACCAATCACTTTTGAGGTACACTCAAAAAGTTTGTATTTCTGATAAGATAATTGTGCAGCAAAGTGTTGTCAGTTATTGATTCTGTGTGTTTTTTGCTTTCAGGTTTAAATGTCAGATAAATGTCAAATGTTGTGATCTGCTCTCACATGTCAAGTAAGACAACTATTAAAGTAAATTAAAGGGAGAATCCACCCTCCAGCAGAATCGACATATGATTTTCGTATGATCCTTAACAGTTCAACAGAGATTTGTGAAGATGAACAAGTCTCTTTCAAAAGGTAGAAACAAGAGATGCCAAGACAATGGATGGGAGACCAACTGTGGATACAGTGGCAGCACTGAAGGTGATTTCACAGGCACGGTTTCTGTTTCATAACTTTTAGCACTACAATCAAATAAAACTCATCTAGATGCACATGGTCAAAGAAATGCTTTATGACTGTACATAGTTAGTCCAAATCACTAATTATTGCCTTTTTTTTGTCTTTTAATAACATAACAGATTAGAGCCTTGGTTCTTTGTTTTCTACACCTACAGTATTTGGGAAAGACCTGTCCATGTTTACAAGTCTTAATTAACTTAAGATCACAAGATTAGTATATATTAATTCTGATTCAGGGTGGATCTTCGCTTAAATGAGCATTACTTGTAAGTTGTCATGCTGTGCGAGGCCAATTTTGGCCACATCCCCCTCACATGTAACGACTGTGTGAATTTTGTGAGCCATCAACATTACCAAACCATTGATATCTTCCTTTGAGATATCTCTGTTCAGCCCTAAATGCAAGTTCTTACATTTTAATGCATCTCAATGGGACTTCGGCTATGGGATGGATTTGGCTGCACACGACTTTGATATAGTTTGGAAGAAATTCATGACTATGTGCTTGACACAATGTCCAGACCCTGAGGTAATTTACTTGCCTCAAACCTTTGCCTTCTCACTGCCATGCCTCAAGTTTTACAGGGTCACCTTAGCAGTGCTACAGCTAAAGGAAAATTTTCCTAGGACATTTGATGGGAAAATTAACTTGGAGGAACCCCACTGCAATAGTTTTCTGCTGGTATACCCCAGGGCCTGAAGACTGAATCAGCCAGTACCATCCATGTATTTCATACTTTACCACAGCACACTGGGGAGAGTCCATCATACAGCTGCAATACCATTAAGAGGCACAGAAATGGGTGAAGCTGCATTTAGAGATTAGCAGAGTAAAAGGAAGACATCAGTCTTGTAATGTTGATATTTCATAAAACTCACACAGCTGTTGTATGTAAGGGGTAAGAAACTGATATTACGTTACATGACTAGTTGATTTGAACTTAAATCATCTCAAAACTTACTGTCGTCTGAAAGCAAGGGACTTTTCCAATAATCTACTACTATGAAGGTAAAAGAAAACAATAGGTCGATATCTGCTGGTCGGCATTTTCACCTCATATATCTGTTTTGATCAGAAATCTTAATTTCCTGAGTTTAAAACACAAACAACCAATTTATAAAAGCGCAACAGGCGACTGACATTCTTGTAAAGGTGACTCGAGTTTGGGACAACTCCCATATATATAGATATTACTTTTTAACAAAATATGTGCAAATGATAGCAAATATTGACATAATTGACATACGGTGTGTTGAAAAATACCACAAATGTGCATTGTCCCAAACAACACACAGATGTGTTGTTTATATATTTGCAAGTTAAACACAAGATTTCACACAAATCTACAACTGGGATAAAAATATAATTAATATGAGACAAATTGGTATGTTGCAGGTAAAAATCAAAGATTCAGCGCATGACGATTATCATACTACCACCATGACAAGGTGGTTTAAGGATATTTTTCTGTCTATCATAATTTTCATGTTTTTGGATTACAGATATGAAAAGGACCATTAATTAACAGTGAATATAAATTTACTCAAACGATAAAATACATTATTAATCAAATGACATTTATTTTACTCATATAAAACAATTTACTAGAAATAAATAAAATATACAATACATATCAAGTGTTAAGATGTAATTTGTTTTGGTTGAAGTCCAGTGCAGAGTTGAAGAAGGCAATCTGTAGAAGAGAGAGAAAAACTACATTGACAATATGCTTCCCATTATGCGGCACACTCAAAATACTTTCCCCATTATCAATGTTCAATTTCATTCACCTCATTTAATTCGGAATGATTTACAATTCACTGGCAATCATTCACCCAAAATGGACGGGGGAAAGTGGGGCTGCATGTGATCTTGAAAGTTTGAGGGAATTGACAGTGAGAAGTGTAGATTTGACGGAGTTGGGGGCAATGCCACAACATGAACCCTTTTTAACTTTCCATATTCTCTGGACAGTTGGAGAGAAAACAGGTTCCACATCTGTCTCATACAAGAGATATCAGAGACTGGGGAGTTGGGGTGGGTGGGTGGGGGGGGGGTGCATGTGTGAGCTTGAGAGTGAGAGTGAGTGTGTGTGTGTGTGTGAGAGAGAGAGAGAGAGAGAGAGAGAGAGAGAGAGAGAGGGAGAGACGCTCGAGGCTACTGGGTACTTGAGCCGCTATAATGGTGTCTCGTATGAGAAAACATCTGTGAATTTCCTCAGTGATCTACAACAAAGTATAACTCAGAGCAGTCACTCAGCAGACCTTTGAAGTTGCTGTCTGACAGAAAGCTGCCATTGTTCGCAGCCCCCAACACAGAGAAACTCCAACTTTGGTCTCACTAATTTTCCCTGCAATGCGATACAACTCTTTTTTTTTTTTTTTTCCTTCTCCCAGCCTATGAAGCAGGGGATCTCTGCATATTCAAGAGCAAAGAGCAAAGCCTTGGCAATGTGCAGGCTGGCCTGGGGTCACGTAAGGCGGGACAGGTCATTTTACCTTCTCTCAGCCCACCCTGGGTGCCTTAATCCAGCCTCTAAGAGGGGAATTCTCCCCCTCGCAATGATTTGCAGGGTTACAGCCTGCAGTGCTCTCCCAGGAAAAATGATAATAGAAAGACATCATATCCAATAATCATACTGAGGTGCCAAAAAGTACAAAAGCACCTCTACAAGCCTTTCAGCACGTGTGAAAGTATCCATAACTTGAAATTGTGAAAGGGTGGATACTGTCAGCTATAAAGGACAACTAGTTTACCTTTTTTAATACACTCTATTCAAAACTGTCAACTGTCTTTCACATAGTGGTAGGGGGATTTAGAGGGAAAGAACCAAAACTGGATGGTCAGAGGTTTGATCCTGGTGACAGCCAGTGCCAATTCTTGTCTGGGAGTCTTTGAGCAAGACACTAAACCCCTACCTGCACCGGGGGTGACGCAAATGGCTGACTGAAATAAGAGAAATTTAAAACCTGTCGGGCAGCTTTTAAAACAGTTGTTGTGCCACGGACGCTATTTTATTTCGACCTCAATTAAAAGGTCATTTCGTTGAACACCGGGTGATATGTCCGCGTTCCTCCTGGCAGTGGCAAAAAGACAAGCTTTCCGTTATGCATCCCAAACTGAAACAAGGCCGTGGTAATTCTCACACTGTTACCCGTCCAGCGTTTATTCAATGGCAGCTGGTCCCACCATCTGGGAAAGCAGTGCCGAGGCAAAACAAAACAGGTTACACCTTTGGCCATGCCAAGTCTGCTAGTGCCCCACTCAGTCTACAAACTGAGAGAGGCTAATCACAATTTCACGCTCTGATTTGTCAAATCCCATTCCAGCACCGGAGGCACCAAAAAAAAAGTTTTAAGTAAACAAATTTCATGGCATACAGGATAACAGCCTTTCTATACTGTTTCTATTGTTCTACGTAAGCCTTTGCTAGCCTCATCCCTCTTAACACGGGTAAGAACTGAATGGTGGTGCTTCCTTTGCAATTGAAAAGGGAGCTGTAATTTTGAGCAAAACATTTGGTCACTATACCAACATTAGAGGAAGGAAACTCTATCCCCTCATGCATGCATTTTATATTCATGCAAATGTGAACAACTCAACAGTGCATAGAACGCCCTCAACAAATTGCAGGTGTGAGGAGGCTGAAACAAAAGCCACTGTAACCCTAATGGCATCCCTTGTCATTAAGAGACCTTTGATGTATGTACTCAACAGACTCTTTTATCTCCTTCTTCCTCTATGCCTCTTACTCTCTCTGTCTCTCTCTACCCCGCTCAACCAGTTTCTTTATTAATGCAGTCTTTAGGGAATGTTCTTTTGCTCAGAGCCCTCAACACATCTGACATCTGGTTGACGCTCATGCATGTCCTTTTCTTTGGCATCAATCATTAGCCGGCTAAGAGCGTCACAATGCTAAGGTTGTAGACATTTTAGGCGTCTGTTTGTCCCTGTCCCATCCGCATTCACATACGCCGTGAAGTTCGGGGGAACAAAATCACAAAAACACGAACTACTACAAATTAAAACTTGGCATTAATTCTTTACTTAAGGAATAACTACGGTATGCTATCATAATAATGTCTGATATATTCTAGTGTGGTGAAAATCTGAGATTTAACATCTGGAAATCAAAAGCACATAAACTGCATTAAAACAGTGTGTTTGAAAAGGCTGCTCATGAAACACTGGTATTCAAACTCTCCCTTTGAACTCAAAGGATATAGAAACAGGACAATGTTGGCCTAATCGTGTTCTCTCTTTGAAGTGAGACATCACTATTAGGTGAATAGGTAAGTATGCTTCTGTAGAAAATAAAAGCTTTTCATCATTTGTTAAGGCTGCAGCTAGAGCGATATCATAAAGGTGGTTTAAAACTTTGGATAGGAATGTTTCGGGCTGCAGTGGATGCAGCTTTAATGAAAGCGCGGTGTATGGAGCAAATAGCTAAAATGGCAAGAATAACACCAGCGGTAACGTTAACCACATTAAAGGAGTCCTCTCTCACACCAGATGTAGTCAGATTTAATGAGGAAAAACAAGAGGGAGCTGGATTTACGAAGAGGTATTAAAGAAAACACAGGTGTCAGGCCTCTCGTGTTGACTTGACACTGTCTCTCTGCCTCGGTGTCCTGCGAGGCAGACCCGCAGCTCAACTGGCAGGCTAACACAGAAGCTTCGGTTCATTAGGTCAGAACATATTTTGTGAGAGTGATGACAGTATTTCATAACATTTGCCATTACAACACATAATCAGCTAACCAAGGCAATTACATATACACCTCCGCTCACCTCCTCTCATATGCTAAAGCAGGCAATCAGCCAGGGAGTTAATTTGGCAGAGAAAAACAGGGAAAGAAACACCCACTCTGGCACCATATGTCACCACAGTCCAACCTTGTTATTCAAACTAGTGAGCCTATTTGAAATTCCTCTCCATGGTAAAACAGGGCCAAAATAATCAAGGGAGCATGATCACACTTAATTGATTCAGTGTACTTTTAAGATGCACTACAGGGTGCTGGGGTGACCTATTTCAGACTGCTCTTCAGAGGAACCAACTATCCCAGCAAGGGAGTAATGCACAACGAGTATTATAATTACTGCAGGATCTACGGCCACAACCGGAGGTGAAACGCTTTTGAACTAACCGCGACACCACATTATAATGCTGCCAATGGTCTGGGGTATTATTCTTGCAATTTTGCACTTTTGAATGGACGTCCTATTTGTGCAGCGTTAAATATGGCAAATAAAATCGACTACATCTATAGTAGGACTTTAAAATTCATATATTTTAATTATGTGAGCTAGTTTGACAATAAAAACAACTGATTTCTACTTTCTCTCTTTCTGGTAAAGGTTTAGAAATGAATAAGTGTCAGGCAACTGGAACCAAAGCAAAAACAAGATTCACTGACAGTTAAATTGACTGAGTATGATATAAAAACTTCCGGTTTTCAGGTAAACAATGTTATCAAATTTCATTATATAAAGACTGATTTAGAGTGTAATATTTGGATTTACTACTGTATACAACTACAAGCATGGTCACTGTTCAAAACAACACAAAACATACTTATAGTTGGCAAATGACAGAGTTAAAACCACATAATTGTCAACTAACAACATGGGTAGACTCTTCTTTATAACCATCTATGATCTTAAATTTCATCTGCACCATGCTTTTATTACATATTATTTTAGGAGGAGGCTTTTAAAGAAATGCATTATATTCCACCTGTACTGGTGAAGAAAAAATACAAATAAAAATGAATTTCTGCTAATGTTTAGTGTGTCAAGTGTGGTGACTGAATGTGTAATGAGTCAGAACAGAGTGTCTCGATCTGAGCCTGACTCTTACAGTACTGAGCTTTGGGTTTCTGCTGATCACCTTGGGCCTCTTTAAACCCACCAGGATTCCCATGAACCTGAACCCAACTGGTCTCGCTATCTAGGCAGAGCTCTAATGTTTTTCCCGCTGAGTATAAGGAGGATGGGATCTTCAGTCATACCACCCTACTCTTCCTATTAAGATCAAAATCTCTTCTCAGGCCCTGGGGTGTCAACAAAAGGAGATGCAGTAAATGATATGCAAATTGAAAAAAAAAAAAAAAAAAAAAAAAAAAGAAGCTCTACAAATCAACTCGCCGGCCCTGCATTTCCGACACTTCACATCTTAACAGAAAATTCCTGTATTTCGGGTGAAATTCAAAGTGAGGTCTAGCTCTGCCTCTGTGAGGGTCTGTTTGGAGATTCCAGCACACAGACAGCACAAAGCCTCTCTAACTACAAGACAGCTCTCTGTGGGGAAACTCGTAGGGATAGTATTGGTTTCAGAAGGATTTGTTTCTGGATCCGTCTTAGACAATAGATATAATGCTTGAAAATAGTTAGATGTTAACACCGCTGACTTTAAAATCACCCTGTCTGCAAAACGAGGGGCTCCTGACTACTAGCTAGGGTTTCTCCCACATCTACTTTAAATATCTGGCATAACAATATCAAAACTATGTGAGTGGAAGCTCGGCATTCAAGGGTTTTATTGTGACTTTGCAAAATGTTCTTCATGAATTTGATTAGACTTCCCCTCCCACTACACCACATGATGTTGTATTCTTTGTGTTATGTGCATTGTCATTCATTTGTTATTTATTGATGCAACATCTGTAGCGTTTGACACCAGTTTGCAAAGCAGCTACTTATTTCTTACTTAGTTCAGGTCTTAAAAGACCAAAAAAAAAACCCTCCAGAAGAATGAAAGACACCATAATAACATTACACATTGAGAGGTAATGTAGGTCAAGAACAGGGCTAAAAAAAAAAACTATAAAAAATTCTGTTACAGTAGAGAAAATACACAGAAAATGGCAGTACACTTGGTTATAGAAAACTGTGGGAAAAAAAAATGTAATTGCAAATGTCACTGATGAGTAAGTCATCGCGTAAACGCCTTTTGACCGCATCGAATTAACAATTGAGGGCGTCTCTCGTACAGGTCGCTCATTCTGCATCACTGTTACTTGCTCCACACACTACATCCAATACCGAGGATGTTCTTTGGAGTGTCTGTCTATGTGTCTGGTGCGTCTGTCTTACCGGTTGACATGGTTGTAAGGCTCAGCTCTGACTGACGAGAGGCCCGCTAGACAGGGTGGGAGGGGGGCCAGTCGCGTAGTCTTCCTCAGGGATTGACTCCACAGTTGACAGTAATTTGTAGTACTCATCTTCTCCATCCAGCACTTTGATTTGACTGTGATGTGAGAGAAGACAAGAAGAGAGGATGGAGGAGTGTTTCACCAGGATATACTGTAGAGGAGTGATGCAGAGTTATTCTCGATAAAAAAAAAAAAAAGTAGACATTTAGAATAAAAACAATATTTGCAGATACAGCTGTTAAGGAGTTCAGACTTTTTCAAGCATACTGATCTTGTTGACTGAACCAGGATGTCATTTATAGTACAAATACAAGTCAGACCTTCAACAATTAAAATTAGCATGCTGACAAAGCCTTAATATGTAACCCCCTCTCTAATGACGCAGAGCAACTGCTCATAAAAAGCCTGTTATTTTCGGCACTCCATTTACATTATAAGAAAACAACTCCATTTCTGGATTCTCCTATTCCACAAAGGGCCTGCTCTGTTTAGAGTTGCTGTAAGTAGGAAAGCAGTTATTTACCCAAGTTTTCTCGGCTTCCTCTTGCTCCCCTGGTAATCCAGAGTTCTCTGAGGAAAGGGCCAAGAGCACACAGTCAAAAGATGAGCAGAGAGTCATTAATTTTTAATTCAAAGTGATTTTGTGTTGAATGCGAGCAGATGCTGATAATATCAGAAGTCACAGCATAATTTTTTCTGATCAAAGGGCTCAAGTGAGTCTGATGAAGCATGCATCTTGCTCAGCTTTGATAAACCACATCAATTATTCACCGTGAAGGCAGACATCCTGACATGAAAGCAACAGATAAAGAGCATAAGCACATGTTCAAGACAAGAGGCAGAGAAGCGTGGGGGTGGGGCTCCAGGGTCTGGCACAGGTAGATTTAATTGTATTATCATGTGGAACCAAAGTCAGACAAAGGCCTTTATCGGCACTTTGAACTCACATTTAGCTGGTTGTAGTACAGGCTGTCTTCGGGGCTATTGAGCAGCTTGGGCTGCTGGCCCCGCCGGCGAGGGGTTCTCTGCTGTAGCTTCACCACTGGACCTGCAACAGAGGAAAACAGGGGCAGTGATCCAACCGAGCAAAACTCACAACAACAAGCACCATCACCAACATGATAATCACGATGACGATAGCACCAATTAGACACAGATTCTGCCGTCGACTTATTAAATCCTCATCGCACTGTGCAGAAAGTGGTGAAAACATTTTAAATTACTGAGGTAAGATTATGTAATTTAGTAGATGAGCTTACTCAATAAAATGTTAACATTGCACAAATTCACCCCCATGAACCACATCTAATTAATCTCCCCTGACAGGTGTACAGCAGACCATGGTTAAATTTGTCAAACAACTACAATGGCAGGAAGCTGAGGTGAAATTGCGGTGTGTGGTATTGGATCCACTTCTTATTAAGCAAGTATTTTGACTACCTGTGCCCAGAACCAAGAAGTCAAAAAGTGAGAAAAGCAATTCTTGTCTGGGTTTCCAAGATTACACTGGAGCTTACATCTTGGAAGTCTTATGGCAAATGTTGCACAACCCTAACCATATTGTATTTTCATCATACTAGAAAGAAGTTCAAACTAAGTGCAAACAATGTTACAAGTGTAAAAGTTTTTCTATGGCAGTCATGTATACAGACAATACCCCTAATGTTTTAGCAGCACCACATATTATTATTATTTATTTATTTTTTATTTTAACCTTAATTTACCAGGCAGATCACTTAAGAACAAATTCTTATTTATATGGACCACCTGGCAAATGACAAAGCAGATAACAAAGGACTTGGAGAAGAAAAATAGTGCAACCATTTGTTTACAATCTTGAATAGCATTGCTTTTGCCACTGAGCAACAAAATGAAGATTGGGCAGCAACATGTTATTATGTCATTATCTTTCAGTTGTAATGTAATGGTTATTGTAAATACGTTTTTTTAAAAAGTGTGTAGATGTGAGATAATAAACTGTGCTTGAGTAGTTGCGTGGAACAATTTTCATTATAAATAAAGCACATCTTACTGCACATTCAGTAAGAAGGTTTGATGAGGTTGTAACAAGTCTGAGTAGTAGTAATGTATTATTTTGATGTATCAAACATCTGTGTAGGTGAGGAGTTATTTACTGTATGCATTGATGCATCACATAATTGAGGTGGGAGTCCAATAGGCTTTTGTGGGATGGGGGCCAGCTTGCTTCTTGATGTTACGTTCTATGAGGGAGGTTGTGGTGTCATTATTTTACATTTTTAGCCACTTAAAGGTGCAGTTTTAACAGTTTTTTTCACTGAACACTAGATGCATTATACTGCATGAGCGGATGTCCATCCTATCAACTGGTTATATAGGAGTCAACTAGCGTAATTAGTAGGGATTGTGTCCATTGGTGTGTTATGTGATTTACAACGGCATTTGCCACACAATGTTAGGTCTTAAAAGTGATCTTATATGACGCCCATCAGCTGGCCTATAAAGATTATTGCTGCATCTCAGCCATGCACAGTTCAACAAAGACCTAATAAAAATCCTCCCATCACTTAGTGACTTCTAGAGATCTACAAGACTCTAGATGTAGATTTTTGCCCTGCTGACAAACATAAGGAGGCAAGGCATTTCTAGTCTCAATGTCACAAATGTGAGCCTTGTTTAAGCTGTTGAACAGACTGAAAAGCAATTTGCACACTCATTGTCTCATTGCCATCCATGGACTGGCAGTATAAGAAACAGTAATCCTCAATTCTCTGTACCAACTACTTCTCTTCAAGCAGATGATGGTATCTTTGGCAGCCCAAAGTTGTTTTCCCTCATTGTTCAAAGCAATGTGAATTGAACAATGAATTATTCATAACACCACAGAAAGTGAAATGTTATTGATGGCTTTCGCTAAAGATAATGAGCTATGTGATAACCTGATTATTCAAACATAAGACAATTATGAAGGCTTAGTACATTCTTCTACAACAGTACATCCCAGGTTTCAAGATTTATGGGTTACAAAAACGTGTTTTAAAGCCCAGACACCTTTACAAGGAAGCATCTATATTTAATGTCAGATAACGTTTCATCTTCTTTGCCTACGTTTTGGGTGAGACAGGACATTCCTTCATCATCTCCTGCTACCTCGGCTTCCCTACCTTGACTAAAGCTGCATTTGCTTTTTCCATCTTAACACTACTTTGTACTCACTTTGAACAGACCTCATCACATCTCAATCCTATACATCAAAGACCAGACCCCCCCCCCACCCCCCATCTTTCCTCTGCTTTCTTGATGTTATTCAAACCAGCATAGGTTTACTAAATTCACACTTTGTAAATGCCCAGAAAGTTCCTGTCAGTTCTAAGATATGAGCCAACTTCTGCTGTGAATCTTATCTATCAATGCCTTAGAGGTGCTAACCATCTACTGTACGATTCTCCTTGTTATCCCAGTGATTTCCCCGAATATTTGGGGATCTATTAAGCTAGGTTTGGTAAGATTTAATGTAGATTTTAGTGTGTATTTCATCCAAACAACGATCATCTTGGTTGGTTCTAACATGGTATCAAAAGCACTGGGGTTGGAATATTACACTGAGATAAACAAACTGAATATTATGTTGCTGCTTAGCTTTTTGAAGGTTGAAAAAACTATCTTCATGACATGCTGTCGTGAAAAAAAGAACAAATGAAATAACCCAATTATCTAATTCAAATAAAAGGTTTGCACCTTAAATTTCAGTAACATAATGTCCGTATGTAGGACATTGTTCTGCTAATGATGTCTGAAATGGGTTTGATAAGCAAATTTCATATTCCCCTGAAACTGCATCAAAGCACTCAATCACGAATAATGAATCCTGACGGCCTTGAACGAAGTTTCAAAATGGAATCATATTGCAAAATAGAGTAACCAAACAACCGCATGGGCTGTTTATACATGTTCAACAAACCTACTTTTTGACGTACCTCTTATGATTCTATTCACAGTTTATAAAACCAACTCCACTAACAAAAAGAAGTGATATACTGACTTCTAACTGCATTCATTGCAAGGGCCCCTCTTAGTATATAACATAAATCAGGTAGAATCTTATGAAGGTCTTGGGGGAGACGATTGCCTGTCCGCTCCAGACCCTCCACTGTGGCTGAAAGAGAGGATCTCTTGTTTGGCCTGATATCCTGCTGGATCCCTGTCTACTACTGCAGATCTGAAGTCCAAAACACAACACATGGGTTTCAACATCACCATTTATCCAATCTGACCTGCAGCGATTAGAGCGTGCAGCAGATCAGAGGATGGGTCAGGCTTCCCATCTCTCTGCCTCTGTTTGGGAAATCACTGCCATTTGATCCCGGCCAGCCCCAGAGGAATGCTGCTCCTGCAGATATATTACAGGCATGGAGGCTGCCAAACTGGCTTCTGGCATGGGAGTCCTGCTTGGACCCGGGCAGGCAGACCTGGGAAGGGGTCAGACTGTGGCTCACACCGAGGCTGCTAAATGATCGTGGGTAACGTCTGCTGTTTGGGGTGGGGAGGAATAATGGTCAACCGGGAATACAGAGGCAGTGGAATTCATACAATATTGATTTCTCCCTATCAAAAGAAAGCCCAGCAGAGTTTGCTCCTCTTGGTGAGAGACTTACATATTGTACATGTTTTCTTCTTGAGATAAAAAGGATTGGAATTCTTTTTGAGATAGGTATTTCTTTCATTTTCAAAGAGAAGCAGATGACTCGCATTACATCTCTAAATACCACTTTGAAATCCCTTGAAAATCAGAATGCTCCTCAGAAACAACATAAAAGAGCTGCTAAAAGGGATTTTTAGTGGAATAAATTAGAGATGTATCGATTTACTCTCCTAAATCACGTGCTGCGATCACCTGACTTCTCCCAGACCACAAAGAGCCACTTGGGCTTTGTTTATTCAGATGGAGGGAGCAGAGGCACCAAAAGGCATGGATTATAAGGAAAAATCATCAGCAGGGGCCTTTGATGTCTAAATGAGGCATGTGCAACCCAGACCCCTCTCTTTACCTCACAACCCCCCCTCTAACACACACACAGACACACGCACGGACACATAAACCCGTGTGCACACACAGGCACATGCACACAAACACGTGCACACACACACACACACACACACACATGCATGCATGCACACTATTTGCCAGTTGCAAACAAAGGCAGATATCTGGAGTCAAACTTGCAGAGAAGTTCCAGAAGTTTTCAGGACTCCTGAGATTTATTACCACTGTCTTCATTTGGGACATCATAGTTAAATGGTAACTCATGTGCTTTGAATTATAAGACACACTGGTCAAATCACAAGGTTCTGCAGATAATGCTCCAAAGGGCAGTTCCTGCATCTGTTTTCACTAATGCAGGCAGAGGATGTTGTTACTTACAACCAATTTTTCACACTGAAATCAATCATTTCCCCTGACGGCAGATTTGGAACTTTGACTCCAAAAGAAATCTTTGTGTGGAGGAAAAAATATGTAAACTTTGTGGAAGTCAATCATTTGTCAGACATGTAATACGTATAATGTATGGATGTATCAGCAGGACGAGTAAATGGAGGCAGTGGGAAGAGAGCAGTGAGTCACAGCCAAAACCAGCCCACAAATAGATTAACAATGCAAATGAATGGTTTTGAACATGTACACACATTGGACATGAGCTTTTCCCTGAACAAATAAAAGCACTGATCAGTAGGGTACATAATGGTTTTACTGAAGAAAAGATGGTTTATTTAAATATAGTCTGATGACCACCAACACCACCACCACCATTATAAACCATTTTGTGCATGGAAAACTTTGTTAAACTATACCAAATGACTCAATCCACTTGTGTGATAGCACAGAGAACTTACAGTATCATCCTCTACCTTGATTTTATGTCTGAAGAGATTATTCTGTTGAAATTGTGATGATGAGTAGTTTGGAAGTACATCCTGTTAACTACTCCCACTGACATTAAGAGGATTACGTAGGTAGCGGCAGACAGAGGCAACTCCTTCCGTTAAGTTGAGTCTTTCCTATCCCTTCCAAATCTCTGCTGCCGCTACGTCGAGCCTGTAATTTGCCTAAAACTGAAGGCATCCGGTTGAGACGCTCTGATATGCGGAGACAGACAGATAAATCAAAAGGCTGAGAGACAGCGAGAGGGAGGGAGAGTATTTGTCTAGAGAACATGGAGAGGGTGGATCATTTGTCTGGCAGATGTATGTTGATATGGTGTTGCTGCTGCTGATGGTGGTAATGGTGGTGGTGGTGGTAGAGGCTGGCTGAATAGAGCCTGGTGGTTGCAAACCTAGTGGGAGGACATGTGGGAAGTGGTGTCAGAGCTGTTGGTAATGAGGGAGCTGGATGCTAGGAAAGTGAGATGGATCAGTGAGTGTGGGTTTGACCTCAGTGTGGGGAATAACGGTGTCCTAATACCGCATTTACACTGAACTCTACCAGCTGTAGCTAAAAAGTGGAGAGTGAGCTCAGGGCGCCAAACAAAATCAATTTTTATTGACTGTACCACACTATAGACTGAGGGTACATAACTATAACCAATAAGTCAGTATTAACTCAAACTATTCTTCGCCCCACTTTCGTTTTCCTCTTTCTTCTCCTCGTCTCCTCATCTCCTCTCTTCAAACGGCCAGGTTAACTATCTTCCAAGACGCAGAGGTAATTGGTCTCTGTGTTGTGGCTCCACTTTATCACTGTCTCTCTCTTGACATGTATGTTTACCACAACTATAATCTTCAAAAAGCCTGTTAACATAAGTAGCTCAGCTTTCATAAACCATAAAGTCAGCTCTGACTGATCCTCGGCACCATCCTGTTTACCACGCTGAGGAGCATAAGCAGCACTCTGATCATATCTGCTGCTTGCTAGCAAAGGCTTTCTCTCTGCATACGCCTCTGTGACTCATTTTGAAACATATTCATATTGTATTAATATTCAGGCTTGGGAGACAGGTGGAGAGAGGTGACATCGTCTAAGTGTTCGGCTTACATGAGTACTCTGTGTATGTAGAACTTTTCCAGCGACAAAAAACATGGGAAATCAAAGGTTGGCGCTTCAGACATCTGAGAGCGCCCGGAGTACAAAGTGCTTTAATGCTCTCTTCCCACCATAAAATGCAGCATTTCGGGTATTTGGCTAAAGATTGAGAAAAGTCCCCTAGCCTGGTGTCAAATATATAGTGAAACAGACATCTCTCCAGCTGAAGGATATCGCTGCCTGCTGGTGTGCTTTGTTTCATACATAAAAGAAAAAAAGGGGACTGGGCTGGTCTGTTTCAACACTGGGCTTAGTCAAATCACTTAGAAAGGACCCAATGTCCGTCAAACACGGAGAGAGGTTTCCGGGTCATGCCCCGGTGTTCTGGCATTAATGGGAGTAGGGTGTAGAGTGTGTGTGAGAGTGTGTGTGTGCGTCTGGGGGTGGGGTAATTCGATTTCCATGGCTAATTTTGTGTTTTTCTCCGTTGGTGTCCTGAAACACTCCAGGTCGAGCTCCAGCCCCAGAACCGAAGCGATCACCAGAGGCGACAGCAGGATGAGACACAGGAAGGAGCCTGGTCTCCAAACATCTGGCGGGGCAAGGCTTCCATGACTTGCTCAACCTCAGGATAAAAAAAGGCCCTCAGATCTGCGGGGATCAAAGTGTGCCCTGGGTGCCTGAGCCACCGTGGCCTCCCTCAACATATTCAAATAGGGTTTCCTGAAAGCAATCGGAGCCACAAGCAGACCTCAGAACATAAACGAGGCAGGAAAAGGGGTGCTGATGAATACCTGAAAATCTGTGCGCTCTCCACACAGAATAACTAAAGCATTAGTGAAGCCCATAGTTGAAAGAGAAAAGAGGATGTTTTTTGTCAGAACATGTAAGTGGAATACAACTGAATTTTCACATCTGAAATATGGTATTCATATGCCCAAGGACAATTTAGTCAGTGTGGTGACCTCTCAATGTCTCTAATAACAAAAACAAAGAGTCTAATTTGTGTGTCTCTAATAACAAAAATGATTTGTCCTTTAATCTGTGATGCCACACTGCTGGCTCCATAGATACTGAACTGGAAAAGTTGCAAAAGATGACTGTTAAAGTATTAGTTGTATATAGCATGTAGTATAGGATTAGAGTTCATGGTCCATAACGAATACCATTCGGCTACAAAATATATTTAACATGTATGTATTTGATGTAATTTCAAACTGAATGGGATCCTATGTGCAAAGGAACGAAATGTGACTTTTAATGACACATCCTATACACTGAGCTTGAGTCAGTAGGTAGTTTGGAAGTAGCAAAGAAATAATATAAATGAGCAAAAAAAAAAATCCAGCTATGTTACTTCAAAGCTCTGCGTTAGAATATGACTAGGAGCTGCAGTGACACAGGACAAACACATTTGAGCAAAATACCCTCAGACTGGTATTCACTGCAACATTTCCCTCCATAATCACACTGACATTATAAATTCATCAAACACCGCTTCCCTTCAGCAGCGGTGATGCCTGGGAGCGGGGGTCACCTGTATGCAGCATTACCGAATTAGCCGCTATCTAACCCAGACCTGCTGTGGCGTGCTGACACTAATCCCGGGCCCGCTGGAGAGCCCTGTCTGTGTTACATTATCATGTCTAATCCCCGTAATCTCTCAGCCGCGCTGCTAAACGCTATTCCACCTCCGTCTCTTACCTCATACTCCTCTAATAACATTAATGAAGGGCCAGGCCCCCATTACCCAGGCTACCCTAGCGGTGGGCTGGGTGACGGCCATAATCGGAGGCCCCCTGCACAGCCACCCACTCAGCCTTCCAGGCAGTCGGAATTAATGTAATTCATCGCCTGGGGCAAAAAGCAAACCAAACATATGTTCAACAAATCAGGGTTTGTGTATTTTCTTGTCACCGTTACTATGCGGGTCTATTAGAGTCATTGATGAGATCTTTAGTGAAGGGCTCGCCGTGTGGGAGAACGACGGCTTTGAAGTGCTCGTGCCACTTCTAAACCCCCCCGCACCCCCCACTACCATGAGACGTTTATGATGAGCTGACCCAGGTTATTAAAATACCGCAGAAATGATCACTCATAATGCTCTCTCCTTTTGTTGTCAACAAAGAATGGCAGGAGAGGATTGGTTGGGATGAAAGGTTGAAAGGGGTCCTGTATTAAAAATGGCACTTTATCCATTAAAGCAGGATTTCTCCTGTCTCTTTGTGTAATTACCTGCACCCGCCAGCTCTGTGTTTGGGCTTACCTTGTTTACACTGTGTGTCTCGCAGTCTAGCTGTCTCCCTGCAAGGCTTCGTTACACTGTCTTCTGCTCTGCCTTTGTCTCTCTTGATGTCTTTCACTTGTCTGTCTTGGCTGTCGGGGCCAACCTTGAAAGAGGAGGCGTAAACACACCCAGAAGAGCAATGTCAATGAAAACAGAGGATAAATAGACACAAGTTAAAGCAAGCCCCATAGTGTTTTTTTTCTTATTTAGTCATGTGGAAGCTGTATTCATTTATTTACAATTTACAATTTGGCACTCATATAACTCAAACCCATTAATGTGCTTTGCAATGTTAATCACATGCTAATGCAATTGCATATCCCCCTTTATTAGCCCTACCTCCTAGCAAACAGCACCACACTGACTTAATTGTGAGGGTGAAAAAACAGCACATACAGACTTCCTCTCATATTTAATTTTATCTTTGAATAAAAGAGCTATAGGAAAGTATTAATCTGCTTAACATTTCTAAGTACATCCTCCAAAGGATTTTGCTTTTTTAATCTTACATATGCTCAGCAGAGTTACTGGCAAAAACTGTACATTTTCCTCATTTCATCCTTTCAACATCAAATGGTGAGCAGCAAAAATTGGATCAGACTTCAAAGACTGTGATGTGCTCCAAGTCACGGAGTGGCTCTTCTATTTCACATATTGAATTCGAGCAGGATATCAAAGTGCTACCAAAGAACCTCAGGTCTTTACTAAAAAAGGGGTCTAACATCTGTAGAAAGAGAAGCGCAAAGACAAATCACCTCAGGGAACAGCGAGCATTTATTCTCAGCCGTGAATTTCCAGCCTTTTGATTCTCTCATTCCCGTACCACCCTGTCTTCTCCTCTGAGATGGAGGTTGGAGCAAGAGAACTCTTTTGTCTCAAGGACTCAAAAAATTCCCAACGAATAATCTATGTTAAAGCTGCTTTGTAGAAGTGCAGTATTATGCATACAGAGCTAAAGCCAGGCATAGGAAAATGCTCATTCCACTGATATTTTGTTACTTACATTTTCTCTATATATGTGATCTGTATGTGACTGTCTGCTCCATGGGCCATTAGTCCTGTGAAAGTAAAGCACCATATAGTATTGTTTATTACATTGTAAATATCTTGTTACTACATTGTAATGGAGCAATATGTTTTATGGATTTATATTAGTAGAGCAGGGATTGATTCTTATTTATCTTGTGTAAGAGCAAAAACAACTGGTTTACGGTTATGCAATTTGTAGAGATGCACATTTGCTCCTGTGTGTGATCGTCATTATAGCGTTACTAAAACGGTGTAGAGAAATTTAAAGTAACATCTACAACCACAATGCTGCAAGCCAGTCGTAGTCATGCTTTGAGTCTAGAAAAACAAAATCTCATCCAGCGTGGACTTGGTGATGCAACTGGAGCCTTCGGTGTTGGATGCAAACACAGAACTCGTGCGTGGCAGAGAGGAGGGATATCAAAAGGGAAAAGAACAGCATGTAGGTGAGAACATAGATCTTACAGGAGGAAAATGGGCCAGATCATGTCAAAATAAATCTATATGGAGAGATTCCAACACTGATTAAACAGAATTGTTAAGTGGAGGTTTGAAGTTTTTCTCACCAAGGAATATGATTGTAAACATGGAGAGAAAAATCCCCGATGAGACTCTGCTCAGTTTGAGTATACAACAAGCATAACATTTTCAGATGTGTAAATCTAGTCTTTTGAGTTGGAGTCTGGAGAGAGATGCACAACGTTGACCAAAAGTCAACTAAGGATTAAACAAGCAAAGGTTTCAGACTGGATAAGGGTGTGAATTGTTTTAAAATGTTGACACTGATGTGCATTGGGGTTGGCAACATAATTCTTTTCCATATCATCATCGTTTATAAAACCTCTCCTTATATTCCTTTCAGCTTTATATACAAAGCTTAATAACAACCAAAATTATTAAGGAATATTTACAGTATTCAATAAAGTCTAAAATGCTTAACTACTGGGCAAAGGTTAAAGAACTTGTATAAACAGATAAACAGCTATAGCCTTTGTCCAGATGAGATATGTGTGAATTGCAGTGCAGAGAGAAGCTAGCTGCAGATTGAGCAAAGCGCCGCCAATGGCCTGACACCATGTGTGCTGCTGTTCTGTTGGCGGCTGGTCTCCTGCTTAGCACATACTTTCTTAATGACTGGCCTGCCCATATGCTGAATAAACACAAACTCTTCAGCTCATACATCTGGAGACCAGTGCAGCGCCCAACCCCATTTGTGGTCAGACAAGTGCGCTATCTTGGTGGAAAGATATTTATTACGTTTATAAAACTGAGAGAGGTGGTGCGTAGGGAGGAGCTTTCTCTTGCGGTTGAAACAACAGTACATTACAGGGCAAAAGGAGCCCGTCTGGCAGGGCTAAAGATGAGTGACAGGTATGCAAGTCCTCCAATGGTGGTCTAATTTTGTCTTATTCAAAGATTGTTTACAGAGGAATGAGTTTGGAAAAAATACTGAAAAATAAAATGAAATAAAAGGTTGAAGCCTATTCTCTGCACAAGATTTAAAAAAGAATTTTGAAAAAGAACAAAAATAGCAACAAAAAAAACACCCCCACCATGCCGCAGAAAAATATCCTTCCAAAGACAGCAGACCCTGAAGGACAGGGGATGAGGAGGCTCACCCGGTGTGCTCCTCCTTGGTGGTCTTGCCACCGGCCTCGGGGAGAGATCTGTGCCTCTGCAGTCCATGGTCTCGACGCACCCGATGGCCCCTGTACACTGCACAGGCAACCAATGTTAGACATGGTGAAGGTCTATGCACTCACACGGCTGTATAACCACTTTCCTCTCTCTCTATCATTCTGAATAACATACACGATGTCCACTAACACCGCTGAGGCAGTCAGTAGATGTAATTGTTGTAATTAACACCAATTACAATGATTTATCAGGGCACTAAAAAGAAAGCTATCAACTAAAAACATTGCATTTGCTGGCAGAAAGTGAAATGTGCTTCGCATCAGGGACACAGGGTCGAGTTTTGCAGTGGGAAAGCATTGTGTGATTAAAGGGACAGACTGGGCTCTGATGGATGGCAAACGGAGCCTGCTGAGTTACTCAGTCAACGGGCTTTGTGTTTTACTTGTAAAATTATATGCACAGGAAAAGAATGCTCAAGTACATTGTTGAGCCATGGTTCTATTTTGCATGGTCTAATCTGATCGATGGTGAGCATGTCCCCCAGGCCCTGCTGAGATCTGAGAAGCCACCAGGCTCATACATTTGAAAGGCATCTGTTTATTTTCAGAATGCAAATGCGGCCCACCTCAAAGGCTATAAGCTGCAGAGAACACACAATGTGAATGTGCTGGAGTGCTCCGCCGGGGGGCTGAGGCCCCACTTATGTCAGGTTCAGGTTCTCCCTGAACCCTAGCGCCCACACACAAACACACTTTCCCCAAAGAGAAAGACGGGAGCGACAGAGAGGCTTTTCTCACACCGAAACCCTGTTTACCCATTCCGCGGCATTATTTACAAGGGTTTTAATGGAGGACATTTACACAAGGTGTGCAGGCGACTGAGATGCTCCATGTGCCAGATGAGGGCAGCCCTTAGGAGAGCCAAGGGAAACAATGCCAAATCTCCTCCCCCAGCCCTCCTCTCTCCTGCCCCTCTTGGCACCCTCCCTTGTCCTCCAGTGAGAGGCTCAGAGGAGGGAGGGGGAGGGGGAGGGGGAGGGGGAGGGAGACCCAGGAAGGTTAATGTGCCCACTTTGATCTTCGTCAAGGCACACTGAGTAAGAATTAATTTACATTTCAGATGAAAAGGTTGACAGTATAAAAAGGCATCTTGTTTCTGGTATGTGAGAGCTGTGTAATAGGCCAGGAATTTGAGAGAGGAAGTCGTGAGGAAACAGAAGGGATAAGCCCCTCTCTTGCCTTTACTGGGAAAGAGATGAAAGGAAAAAAGGATCTCAGTATGCACTGTTCTTCTGAAACATGGGGACCAAATGCTGCCCAAACTTTCAAAAGCTTTTCTTTATGCATTATTAATTAATTATTACTGTTTCGCGGGCCACTCATTGAGATCAAAAAGGTGTTTCACAAAGCCATAAGGTTTTCAGGCCTTTATCCCTTTTCCTTTTGAAAACGCACGAAAAAGTGGCATGCATTTTCCGCTGGACGCAGGACTACATGAACATTCCAGAGGCCTGCGTTTCGAGTGAATGAGGAAGTTCAGAGGAAAATATCACCGGTTCTTTACCTGACTGTATGCGGACAGCGGCCTTTTCCCTCTCCTTTTTTATTTGCTTGAGGTTTTGCCGAGCAACATAGCCCCTCCACGCTAGAGAAAGAGAGAGAGAGTGTGTGTATGAGAGAGAGATACAGAGAGAAAGAAAAAATGGCTACTGCTGACCTACCTCTGTGAAACAAAATAGACTGCACATACTACACAAGATCCCACTTCAAAACACTGCTAAACCAGGTGGCAGTGGGATAGATCCCTTTGAACTCTCTGAGGTCTTATTGTCTCTTCTGAAGCATTGCTCTTAACCCCCATAGGTCAAGCTGTGGTTATCAAACTCATCTCTTTTATGAAGACTCGCCAGCGCATAATAGCCTAGAGGTGATTAAGAAACCGCCGGTCAGATTCACTAAATATTTGCACCTGTTTCATCAATAGACGATAAAAGACTAAAAGAGAAGCTACATCATATTTCTCTCTTCATTTGCATTTAATAATAACATCCTATTCTTTCACTTAAGTTTGAATAATTCTGTTTTCTCTCTAATTAATATGGGTCTACCTGACTGGATGATGACGGCCCCGTTGGTCCTCTTCTCCTTCTCTTTGCGGTAGCGCCGGGCCCCCAGCCAGCCCTTGGTGTACGCCTGCATCACCACCACCCGCGCTATCACCTCCCTCAGCAGCAGGTTCAGCTGCTCCACATGGTAGTACTTCAGAAACACCTGACAGGCAGCGGAGCCAACGTTAACACTGAGGTCTTTGCACAGGAACAGACAGACTGAGATTGTACTGCTATAAGCACTTGGTTTTTGGTACATGTTGTAACTGTGATGACGTTTGCACAACCAAGCATGTAATACAAAAACAAATTTCATCATTCTACATAGAGCTTTTTTAATTTCACATTACCTTAGTCTTGCCTAGGACCCATTTTTCTAGTTTGGCTCGCTCCAATATGGCAACGGCATTCTCTTTGCTAGTCTCAGGCATCTGGTGAGCCCGGAAGGCAAGGTAGTAATATCTAAGAGAGGAGACAAAGGGGGAAAAAAAGAGGAATAATTTGACCTTCGACAGGACAGAGATATTGTAAAATACAAATCTGAACACCTTATTCCATGCAACTTTACAATAAAAGTATGTGAAACTGTCGTTTTCGAGCCACCATGCCACAGTTGGAAACATGACTGCTCCAGTTTGAACAGAAAAATGAGCCTCACTGAGACATGAGTCTTCAACAGAGGCCTATTGTTTGAGCTCTTTTGAATTGATGATAGTCTCTTATTTCAATGGCCACAGAAGATGCCCATCAGCCAGGGCCTATCAGTGTGCATCAGCTCCACGGCGTGTTTATAGCTTATTGTCTCGGGCCGGCCACTGATCCCCTTGTCGTAGTTTACAAAATACCAGCATAGGACAAAGTGGCTCTAACTGTTTGCTCAGGGACATCAAGGCTCCGAAACTACTGGTTCATCCCTTGTGTTCTGGTGTTGGTCAAAGAGAAGAACAACAACAAGAAGAAAAACTTCTTTGAACTCCCCTCCCCACCTCAGTCTACAGCCTTTCATTCTAATTCCTGTTGATACCTGTTATTTCTTTGATGGTAAATACAAAGCACTGCTTGGCAACATCAGACGAGCCTTTGATATGAGAGCACAAATTTAAATCAGTTTTCACTAAAGGTGCAGTTTAGCCATTCGGTCTGTCAGTATTATTTCTGCCTGGCTCGGGTGGGATGATATGGATTCAACAGCAAGGTTAAAATAGTCGTCTGAAGTAGTCTGAAGAGGAAATGCGTTAACCCACTCACACGCATACACACACTCTGCACTGCATACACACACACACAAACACACACACACTTCATGCACAGGTGTTGCAGAGATAACAGTAAATTATCAGATGATCAGGTGATTCATGATCTTCCATTTATCATAAAATGAAATGATCAAAAACACTCACTAACATTGGGAGGAAAATTAGGACACACAAGAAAATACCATGTGGTCATTCTAAGTTTTAGTTCATCAAAATTAAACCCAAATTTTAAGGCTTCCCTAGAGCAGTGAGACTAACCAGCCATCTCAAAGTTTTTTTTTCACAGGCCACAAGCCCAAGTTAATTAAATTTTATATCATCTTAAAGCCTCCCCCATTAGAGGTGCCTGGAATATTTTTCAAAGGATAATTGATCAAACGTAAGTTTCCTTGCATTTTCCCAAGGACCTTGTCTGAGTATGTATTTTTTTCCTTAACAGGGCCAAGGAGGTATTAGTGTATAATTTTGAAATGTTGCGTTGCTGAGTTATCTGATGGACATTTGAACATTAGTACAGCATGTAGCGCTTGTGAAAGTTATCAAATCCTGTCCCACATTTTTAAAAACAAAAACAACATCCTTACATAAAATAGCCCTAATGATGAAAGCCTGTTTTAATTGTGTCATAATGCAATACCAATGGGACAAGGAGACCACAGCTGAGCTTTTCCAGGACACTGAGCATAAGAACAAACTCCTTATGAATAGTAAAAGGAACTCCATTAAAATGTATCACCCCTTATAATCACAGTTCCTCCCTGTTTGAATTTTATCCATATTTTGCAGACTGGAGTATCCACCCAGTTAAGAGAGTTATAGGATGTAGTTTCTCTATCACTAATGACTGCCAATTAGTCAGCCTCTTGCTCTGCTCAAGTTTTACTCCTATCTAATTAAGGAACTCGTGTTTTTGTGTGATGTAGAGCAGGGTTCACTTGTTCTGCACTATCTCTGGGGTTGTGTCAGCACGCAGCATGTGTGCACACTGCGGAGTAGAGGTGGTGCCGGGCTTGACACCGCTGTTACCTGTTGACAAAGTCTTCAAACAGGATGCGGTGGGAGTAGCCTTGCCGGCGGATATTCACTGTCTCCAGGATGCCGGTGTAGCGCAGCTGCACCATCACCCTCTCCTTGCAGAAGCGCAGCGCCTGCCTGTCATCGTTGGGTTTGATGCAGCGCACAAAGTGTGGCTGACCCACCACCATCTTAGACAGCAAGTCCATCAGGGAGTACTGCAGACACACGATAAGACAGGAACAATCAGTCAGTCGAGGTGGACAAGACGAGAAAACCAGAGTGCAATTTTCATGCGCATTCACAGTGTCAGAGTCAAATGATATGTTGATGTGCACTTCAAACAGCATCCAGCTTTTTCCAAATATAGATGCGCTTGACAACAGAGTTTGCGTTGAATGGTAATTGACAGTTTTTATCTGGTATAAATGATTAATGGTGTTTCCAGTGGTTGTGTGGCACTGTGGATTTCAGTTGTTTTGAAATGTAGAAGTTTTATAACTTGACTTTTTGAAGTGCAGGGACAGAGTTTCTGATTTTATGGACAGACTCCATAGCCTGCAGTCCACTACCTCCGGCCTACACAACAAATCTTCCAGGCACCTCACTCTCCTTTGTCAGGCGCTGCTTGTGTGCCTTTGATCAATACAAGAAATAGCTAGGCAATAAAGTAAATATGAAATCCAAAAATTGGTCTTCAAGATTCAGGCTACAGATTTGTACCTTAGCCTGGCTCTTTTTTAAAGCAGACTTAACTAGTCAAGAGATTAAATTAATACTTCATAGTCAATCTTATTGGTGTGAAGAAACCAATGAGGCAGTTTGCAGCTTTGGGGGAGACTTGGAAATATTTTAAAAAGATAATTAGGTGCTAAATAGAATAAATGGATGTCACAAGTCATAACCTGCTTGTCAATTTTTCTTTCATTCAGCCTGTTTGGGGATGCATGTCTTTATCATCCTTAGAAAACTTTTGTTTGCAGTTTGTTTTTATTAGTCCTAAACTAGACTAAACTATGCAAGATTGTCTGATCACACCGTTTAACACACCTACCACAGTGCTAAATGCATTATTAAGAAATATTGGATAACGGATACTCCAGCACCGTGGACAGGTGTATATAGACACATTACAAGATAAAATATTTAAATTTATGTCCACAAACACTTTGGAAAAGAGGCAGCATTTACATATATGACACATACTACCAACTCAATTAATCAATTTAATATAGTATTGAGTCGAAACAATCTTATTTTTCTTAAAACAATTGTCATTGTCAACATGTCATTTTCTTGATACTAGTGGAGTGGTGTGGCTTTTTCTGCTTTGTTTCAAGATACTGACACTTGTTTCGAGAAAATTCTACAATATTTCCCTTGTTTTAAGAAAAATACGATTTTAAAACTGAATAGGAGACTAAATGACTTGTTAAGATTGAATGTTGTTATCAGAATAATTGGGTAGTAGTGGTAGTGAAGACACCCACACGGAAATAGGAGGCCACAGTCTGTCTCCTCATGTTGGTGGTTTCTTCCGGGTGACGCATCATCTCCATGGTGTCGACCTGAACACAAGCATGAACACAAATGAACGTGCTGCATTCATGAATAGGCCAGACCATGAATAGGCCCGACCTCAGCATAATGAGTGCACTAGGAGCATCACTGTAAACGCAGCAGATTCGAATTAGACGGCCTTATTTCCAACCTGATGTCTTCGGTGAGCTCTGCAGAGATAAAGGTATTATTACAGCATTTCTACTTCCGCTAAATGGGGCAGTTGAGAATACACAGCTGCATTAACTGTGCCGTCTGTATAACATAGCACCATAAACACTTAAAGCTAACAATCTAGAGAATAGATCTCCACTGCTGTGGGGCATGGGGAAAATTGCAGAGCATTCTGAATAATGAGACTAGCCGTCACCAACCAGATAGTCGTTCCGACGACGGATTAACGAGGACACAATATAAGCTTTCTAATGGCCCTCTCAGTTCATGGCTTCATCAAAATTAATGATGCAATAGATATTTTATGGTAAGTCTACATAGCAAAGTGCATATCTTAATACTTTATTTCATCCCAGCACAGAGGGAAAGGTATGTCAAACATTTTCTGAGTAACTTGAACGGAGTAAGTGGATGCTGTGACAAGTTGCGATGTTGAATGCGGTTCATACAGAAGTACAAGCGGTTATCTAGGACTCTCCTCCGCTGTTCTAACAAGGGCGAGATACACGGGTGCACTACTTTAATCTGTTTGTACTGGTAACTTTTTGTAGGCGTCAATTTCTGTCAACTTTTCACCAACTTTGATTGAGAACATGATGACATACATATTACATCAATCACGCTGAGTTCTCATTAAAACGCCCTTTCTTCTCAAAGAGTAACTGTGTAGGTACGGAAGGGAAGTTCAACAAAGTGGGGCTGTCTTTCCACCGGTTTTCCAAATGTACCTCTCGCTGGCCTATGCTTGTGTCCCACATTGAGTATTTCTTCATGTAAAAAGATGAACCTCCTAGCATTTGTTTTCATTAAAGCTTTGTCCACAAATATTTTGGCAAGCCAGTGTGTGACAGGTGTTGGAAGAGAGAACCTGAACATGATTCAAAGTTAGTAAAATATAGTAAAAATCTCTTTATGTCAATCAATTATTATTATTAGGTCTATATATCTAAAACTTCAAATGTTCAATTTCAATTATTGTTTGTCATGAAATGTGAATTTTGAAAGACTGCTTATAATTATGAACTACTCTATAATTTTGAAATAATAATTAGTTTCAGTTTAAAAGAACATTGGTAAACTTTTGTTATGTTCCATAGGAGTCTTACCTTCAATAGGTATTTGGGAGACTTTGCACAGCACATGTCGGAGAAAAACATGGAAACAAAGGAAGAGGAAAGTGGACAGACAAGGAGTAAAGAATCTGAAATTAACCTTTAAGGGGTTTAACACTGTAAATCATAATGTGAGCATTTTTGTTACATAGACCAACAAAAATCTGTAGCTGGAAATTATATCTTACAGACATTATGATTTGACCACATGCTTCCCCTTAAATTAGGTAAAATAGACACAGTGAAGAAGATGCAAATGAAATTTGCATCTTCTCGAGTCTTTTCTGTAAGAAAGCTTTTTGGCTAAGTGATGCTGCAAGAACATACAATAATGTGTGCGATGCCATAAAAAGGCATCCACCAAACTATATAGGAAGAACTTCAGCTTTAAAAGTGAACAACAGACATTATTGGATAGTGTCTTCCTTATTGAGCCCTTTGAGGTTTGACCTAAGAATCATTTTGTGATATTATACTTATCATAAAAATATTCTGGACTCTTATGGAAGTATTTTTATGCAGTTTGACTGAGAGAAGCTGATTATTGAGGGGAACCTACAAAGAGAAGATATTATTTGAAAATATTACAGTGTTTCAGTGTGCATAATAATGGAAGACAACAACGTTAGTCAGAAAGTTTGAAAAACTACAACTATGCAATAGACACCAAATGCCAGATGGCAATGCTGTATCACCACAAGCAAGAGAGCAAAGATAGCAGGGTAGTCAATTAAGGTGGCTATGCTTCACAGCACAGGTTTTTACTATGGTGCTTATGGTGCGATGCCTGTGAGCAACAAATAAAAAGCATTATGCTCTCGGACGCCATGATTTGTGCTAAAGAAGCACGAGCCCCACCTTGTTGCGTCCTGAACTGAGCTGCGGTGGCAGGGATCTCGAGGCAGCAGTGATTCTTGCCCTTGAAGTTGCCAGATTTCCTGTTCAAAACACAAAACCAAACTGTAAGACACCCATGAGGGGAAAACAGTACTTAGGTGAAATCAGGAAGAAGTCATATCAGGGCTCACTTAAGGCTTTACAAAGATTAGAACTGCTGTATGAAAAGGCGTAGAGGGAAATGGTTATTGAGAGCAAACCATCAAACTCAGAGGCACAATAAACTTTTTCGGCTGATAGTCTACTTTTTCAACAAAAAGATAAAAGGCAGCAATGTGAAGTACCGCACTATGTTCACCACAATGTTCATATTCGTGCACGGTATAAAAGACAGTTCAGAAGGAGCCTAAATCTGCGCTGAATCTCATGGACTCAGGAGTGCAGCTGCGTGCACAGCAGTCCTACAGCCCCACACACAGCGGAAAGGATATGAACATAGCATATGCAAGACAGTCTGAACATTTCAAAGTTTCTGCACAAGATGTCCAAATGTTTTCTCTGGCTATATCTTCAGAGGCTAAACTGTGATTAATAGCAGTGAAAGAAGCCTTTGAAGCAGGATTGGTGACATCAAAGTCCTAATCCATGGGTGGCAGGATTTTTATAATGAGTGGGAAGTATCTTAACACATTTCAAAGGGTTTACTCCATGAATAAACAATAGCTGCACAGATGTGCCACACACACCTTTAGAAAAATACGTCTGCAGACACAGGAGGCAGCATTACCCAAGCAGCAGTGTATGGCAAGGAGGAAAACCTTTGTTTTTTTTTAAGATAAAGCTGAATTGACAGGCGAACAATTGTTCTAGATTTTACACAGCACACAGATGAACTTCTAAAATGCAAATATGAAGTAAGCTTTTGTAATATAATTTCAAGACTTGAGTCAAACAGTTATTGATACGGTCTGACAATGAACCATAAAGCAACTTTAACATTGGATCAGTCCTTTCTCAGAAGACTCGGGGCTATCAAGTGTATATTAGAAGCATTACTCATACATTTCTGCATCTCTGGAGAGATCAAAATCAATTTATGGTGGATTAATTAAGAGCCAGACCACTTCTAACTTTAGACAAAGAACGTCCTACTTGTGCCAAAGGCTTCACTTCAAGCCAAAGGAATGTGTTGTCTCATGGCACACACACACACACACACGCACACGCACACACGCACGCACACACAAATGCATGCGCGCACACACCGCTGTAGTCAAAACAACCCACAACATATGATGTGAGAGCGCTTCAAAAGGATTCAGCCAGTCTTTTAAGCTAGCGATGATATTGCTTTTAGCGTTTGACAGTTGGCTGCTAAGTTTTATTTATTTATTTATTCATTCATTTTGCTATTAATACATTTTCCATTTGGCACTCAGAACGCTAGAACAAACAAAATCGAGATATTCTGTCACATGGAAATACACACTTTTATATTTGCTGATAATGTGATTGAAAAAGCATCCACAGACACCCGAACTGTTACCCAAAAATTGAGGGAAGGGAAAGGAAAAATGGAAAATATTATAACGTGTTCGCATTTAATTGCTCACAATGAACACATGTTTGTGAAGGGCCTTTTGTTTGGAATCAGAGGGACAGATTTTACAACTTCAAATGCCCCACTGGCATAGTCTATACAAAAACACACAAAAGTATGATCTTTGAGAACAGGAGCCGTTAAACTGTGTCGGGTATATTACCAGTGCACAGGCAGGGACCCGCTCCAATTAGCCCAGAGTAAAGCTGGATGGATTAATTGGAGTGGGTCTTGTGCAAATGAAGAGCGCTCTCTCCTCTCCCCATTAGTGCTGCTGGGCCAGATCATCTGAGCACATTTGTCATGATGAATTAGCGGCTGCGAGTGGAACGGGCTCGTGGAGTGTCACTGTGCTTTCACGCCTCTCACTTCCATGACACCATCAAGGGGAGATGAAGGGGCTGCGCTGTGATGAGGGAAACTATGACAGTTGTACCTAAGCCTTGCAAATGGACACTCGCTGCTTTCTTCATGTATTCCTTGGCGGGTCGTATTAATTCATTCTCCTTGCGGTTTCATATCCCCTCCTGACTAGATGATTAGAGCATGGGTTAATAGTCAGTATCCTCAAAGATTTCCCCCTCCTGAGACATGAAACCAAGTGAACACCTGTGATGTCCGGCCCAAAAGACGACCTTCTAATTTAGATACAGTAGAGAACCTGTCTAATGATGTGGATCATAGTTATTCAAATGGGGAAAAGAGCGAGAATGAGGAAGATTCGTTTTTGACAGAAGACTCATTTAAAAAAGCACACGTTTGTTTTTTTTGTACGAGTGAGAGCGATTCTTATTTTTCTGACTGCTCTACAAGGGCCATATGATCAAAACAAAACAAAGAGTATTCATATAAAAGGTTAATAACTAAAAGTGGAGGGTAATGGTAAGAGGAGAGCAGGTGAGGGGTAATATTTCCCATCAGGTCATCCTGTCTCGGGGAACAGGCGGTGGAGGAGCGTCCCACTGATCGTTTCTGCTTCACGCATGTTGCTCTTGGCATGGACTTCCAGGACAAACACTGAGAGAGGCAGAGAGGGGGAAAAAGAAAGAGAAAAAGCCTTCCTTGGCATCTGTGCGTTCACTTTGAAAATTAAGCCCAGCAAGAATCCTGTAGGAAAAAAAAAAAAAAAGCTCAAGCTGGCAGTTGTATTGGGGTTCTATTGACAAGAATAGTCAATGTGCTTGGGATTAAAAAGCAATCCCGCGTTCAATATGACACCTCCCTACATGCTTTTATGAGTGCCAGTGTGCGCCTTGTACTTCAGAAGCTGTGGATCGAGCTGTCGACACGGGGGACAATCAAAGTTGTAAGAGAGAGCAGCCTTCCCGAGCTGAGTGAGCAGGGGCTTGCTGGATATCTCTCCCGCTCTCCCGCTCCTCTTTTTGAAAACATGTGATCTAGAAACTCAACTCAGCAACCAAGCAAATGAGATTATAGCACCCATAACCCCCGCCGCCCTCCCCACCCTCCATAACCACCACCGTTTATGCCTAGAGATGGCTCCAGGGGCTGTTGATTTAAATGCCATCCGCTACTGTCAGAGCAGATCAATCATAAAAAGCATGGTGTAATTGGCTTTTAGTGACACAACACAGTGTTGCATTTATCAAAGGATGTTCTACCATGTGACTTAGGAGAGCCTGCTCCTCGCTATTGAAGTACGGGGCCCGTCAAAATCCTGCTGCTGACTCAAAAAAAAAAAATTTCCCCACTACCACGATTAGGGGAGAAATTGAACAAAAGTATTACTTGGTAAGTGTCTCTTGGTAGACAGTGGAAGTGTAGTAGGGCGCCCTGGTGAAGGACTGTGGAATGTGCCCACTGGGATGAAAAGCCTTCTGCTGGGGGAGAACAAAGGGCCAAATGTGTCATATCACTGGATGAAGGCTGTCATTTCTTCACTGGAGAATCTCTTAACATGAAGGGGGGAGAGGGAGAGAGGGAGAGAGAGAGAGAGAGAGCGGGAGAGAGACAGGGCTGCATCTGTGGCATCTTGTGCAGATGTCGTGCTTTTACATTTCATTTACAGACTTGAACTTCTGACTTCCATATCTAACAGGAGAGAATATTTGTTCCAACAGCAGAAGACTTTGTTGTGGTGCGGTCAGCCGGTCCAAAAGTGTCAGAGGAATTACAGTAGAGACTTAAAAATGTTTTGCCTTACTGTCCTACAAGCTTGTGTGTAAGCTTGTAAAGTATGAGCAGATTTGTTCATTCATACCGTTAAATATTACGAAACAAAACACATACACGCTGCAATGACTGTGTGCTTCCATGGCTGATTAAAGCATATATACTGCAACAGAATTCACATTCCTAGGATCTTGGGTATTCATTTTAAGCATGAACAAGTCTCTCTTAAAGCTAGAAATACAAGTCAGAAATCTCCTCACTGAGCCTAGAGTATGTGGACACGATGAGAGTTGTTTTATGTAGATATGGGCTTATTTTCTGGTTCACAACTATTAGCACTACAGTAAATGAAACCTCACTTTGGATATAAAAGTTCAAACAAATATTCCCTAAATCCACAAATTCAGTCACCAATTCACTGCCAATCAAACAGGATGCAGTTTTCTCCCTTGATGAGACAGATTAAAGCCTTCGTTGTCTGCTTTCTATGGCTTTGGGAGAGTTATTCATTTTCACAAATATTGATTAACTGTCTAGGATCACAAGAATAGCATAGATAAATACTTTCTCAGGGAGAATTGTTGACTGAAGCCTGATAATTTTTTTTCTGTGGCAGTTGGTACGATGTGAGATGAAGTTGCAACTGAAAATCATCTGCTTGCTAAAATCAGGAGAAATATGAATACCGAATGCTAAGTGTTTTAGAATCCCTGCCCATCCATACATAGCAAATTAGACTTCTAAGTAATATATTTCTGCATCTACAGCTCTACATATATTATTTTGCAAGTGCTTAAGTTAAATCACATGAATATTTCAAATCCTCAGCCTGCCCCTTTACTTAGCATATTTTCATCAATAAACCTGCGTTAGCTAATAATTCAAAATGACAACAAATTAGACCGGACCAGGTCTTGCTCATATCAGCGGTTTTCCCTCTATACAAAATACATTATATAGTGTTAAAACCCTGACAAAAACAAACTGTGCATATCAATTAGCAGCAATGTGTGCAGGAAAAATGTGTCTTTATAGCACACTAACTGTAAATTTCAAGTTTTTAGAGGCAAACATCATGTCCATCAGTTTGTAGATCCTTCATTTGCATTGTGCTCTGACAAAGGACTGGCAGTCTTGCGGTGCCATGCGCGTGTGCAGATGTGCTGTGCTACAAGCAGCCGGGCCAGGCTGCCCCAAGGCTACACACACACACACACACACACACACACAGACACACACTCTGACCGCAGGCTGCCCAGGCCCTGGTAGGCCCTATGAGCCCAGCCAATTCAAACACTGTGATCCCACTGATCTGGGAAAGGCCCTGGCTCTGAGGAATTTGTCCATGCAAATACATCCCATTTCCTCTGACAAAACACCACCACATGTCCAAGCCTCAAGGACCCACATTCTGCAGGGCTCAAGTGGCCTCGCTATTCACCACGAGGGAGCCTTTTACTTTCCGGGGCCTTCCTAGTTTCCTACTGTTCTCAAGACGCTACCTACCTGCATCAATATTCAGGCCAGCGCATTCTCAACCTGAGATCTGAGACGCATGGCTAGTCCTTAAAGATCAAACAATATTTGAATATTAATCTGTTTTGAACTTTAAACAAAATATAAAGTGGCCAAAAAGTAACGGCAATCTATTTGATTTAGATGAATTGTCTGTGTATCACTGCAGTGTGTACTGATGTGTACTGATAACACCGGCAGAAATATTAACATTCAGTGCATGTGTGTGTGGTTTGACATCCCAGATCCACTGTTTTACTTTCATCACAATGTCAAGCTGCGGGTCTACAAGGGTGACCCCTAGTGGTGACATTGTGTACCTTTAAGTGGGGAGGCAACCCAGAGTGTAAACCACCCTGGTAAAACAGATTTCCATCAGATCCCCCAGATAATGGTAATTTCACAGATAACAGTGAATCTATAAAGTGAAGTAAAATGCAAATTAAATACCCCCCCTCTAAATTTTACCCTGAAGAAAAGATTTATAATTTTCTTATGCTATATCTCACTTAAAAGGGTGCTCCAGCTTTTCCAGATTGATAAGCTGGAGCAGAGTGTGTCATAGCTTTTATCTAATGAGATGATCTACAGTTTCACAAACTGCAATAAGGAAATTGGACCTCCAACTCCAAAGAAATGACAAAGAGAGCCGACTGAGAGCGCACTGCACACACGCTGCCTTTAAATGAGAATGTAAAAGAATCTGTACACCTCACCGAAACTACTATACTTTTATAAGATGGAAAGATTTGAACGAAATAACACGGTAACAGTTTATTTCTGTGATGAGGCATCACAATCTCAACCTGATCCACCGGTCCAAATGGCAGGACACGCAAAAAGTGCAGGGGAACAAATGGAACTAAAGAGGCTTTTAGACCTAATTGACACTATGTCAGCAGCAGTAAACATTACAGCACATCTTTGTTTCTATTCAGTGCCTTTGAGCGCTAAAGTGCAGTGTTCATTGAATTTATTTTTATAGAGAGTATTCCTCTGAAGCCATTAATTGCATAAAAAAGGAGGTGGCTGAAGGCTCCCCTGTGCACAACCTCCAATTTAAGTTTACAGACACATCACATGGATTTCTACTGGAGACTCAGCTAAGGTGCCTATTGTGAATTGAAGCTCCTTTAATTCCACCGGGGACGAAAGCAGGCATTTACAGGTCCCTAAAAAGGAAGTGAATCACATAATGTGGCTTAGCTGAAATAAAGTAGGAAGTGGGAATCTGATAATTTAACACATCCATTAGCATTTCAGCTAAGTCAAGTGACCAGGAGGCCTCAGCCATGGCTAATGATGAGCATATTACTACCTTCATTTAAGCAACAGAAAAGAGGTGGGAAGAGTTGCTTTTGTGTTCTCTAAATACTGTTTCTTCATCCCCTGGGTATTTAGAAACCTTATCATAAAAATATCCCACTGCACTCACAATCTGTAGATAGCATTCAGCAGTGGGAAACCAAGAGGGACAGCTTAGTGAAAATAAAAACAGAGCCCCGTGCAGAGAGCTGAGCCTCTCAAGAGATAATGGAGGCTGCAGATTTATCCACACACGGCGCATAGAAGCTTGAAATGAAGGGGGACCATGAGATGCCTAGGGAGCCGCGTCTTTAAGAAACCCACTTACCTGAACATTTATGGAGGCACGTACAACAGTAGACACCAGCGCAAATTCAAACAATAATACAACTGGAACCCTGTATTGTCAGCAGTAGTTTGCCTCACAGAAAAGTTTCTAGAAATTGTGTGAAATACGGGTTAGCGGTAGAATAATGTTCCCAACTGTTGGTATTAGTGGCTGAGAAGTTCCACATTGCTCTACTTCTTATTGAGGCATACAGAGTGGCCTACCTGTTTTTGTCAAGGGGCTGGAAAACAGCTGCTGCAAAAGCTTGTTCTCCGACGTTCTCAGCACCACAACGATGTCTGCAGGAAGAGTGTCTCTGTTCTTCTCCAGGAACCCGTTCACATTGTACAAAACCTGTAGAATATCACATGGGAACCATTTAAGCAAATACACATGAACAATCTAAATGTAAATAAACATTTTAAGGAGTTTACCTGATTTGTCACTAACTCTGAATCCTCTCAGTCCAGACAAAAGCATTGCAGCAGTATTTTGGTTTTGAGATTTTGTTAGAAATGCCTATGGAAGCTAGTGGAGCTTAAAACAATGTATCTGAAAAATCACATGTAGCACCCTTAATACAGCTTCCTTGATGTTTTACAACCTATTTAACCATATAGAAAGACATAAGTAGGACATATTTTTTCGCTCCATTCACCACAAGTGACAATTTGTGACAGGCTTTTTAAAAACTAAAACGTGAACTTTTTTGTTAATGCACAAAATCTACCTGGTTATTATAGGTCAGTTACTGATATAATAAGTTAGTGATATCATACAAAGATGCCAAGACACATTTGATACCTTTCCTGCATAATGCTGAATTCCAAAACAAAGCTCCACACGTTTTGGTATCCAGAAATACTTGTAGCGCAAATTGTCCTCAAATTTATCTGTAGGGGAGAATAGAAAACAAAAGATACCAAAAAAGATGCTTTGTACGGTGTAGCTAGTAAAGAAAAAGAACAAAATGCAATAGCCTGTCATATGACCCCTTTTATGATTAATTTTGGCAAGCATCTATATAAAATACTTGTTACAGTCTGCTTGAGGTCGAGCACGTCCCGAGCATTGTTCCATGTCTTACCCACTAAGGTGTGGTCAGTGGCCTGGGGGAAGCGGCTCTCCTCGTCCAGCAGGGAGAGCAGGCCCATGGGCTTCTGCAGGAACATGTCCAGGATGGGCCTGTTGTCCTCGTACTCCACCAGGCTGGCATCCACTCCTTCGCTCTGGTATTCCATCTAATTAGAACCAGTGAATGTAGAACAATCTACAGTTAATGATTTCACTAAATGACCCCATTAAACAATCTGGGCTAAATATGATTTGTGTATGTTTGGGGGAGGGGGGGGGGGGGGGGGGGGGGAGAGTTTCTAATCAACAACACCAAACAGCTGCAGCTGCACCCGGTTCTCTGTCTACAGTTGAAGTTTACAGCATAATAGAGTCTTTTACTGAATGCATAAAACAGAACAGCTCTGAACTAACAAATAGAGCCACTTACTAATTCATAATTTATTTCAATTTGCAAATAACCCAGAGTCGTATCATATTATTGCATCTATTTAATTCAGATCAAAAAGTTCTTTTAAATATATATTTTACTAATAAAGTGGAACCAATGGATCTAAACCATCCTCATGTTTAAGTCATTAACTTGGAATAATCAGTTTCTGTGTACTGCTGGATTGAAGACATTCCCACCATATAAAAATCCCTTTTCCACTAAGCACCAGCCCTACATCAGGGGCAGCTAATACTTCTTTAAACCAAGAGAAAGTTTTCCACAATAGTAATGCCTTATGTTCACTGCTCTTTATTGTAATTTATGGGCAGAGGGTAAATATAGACTCCAAGAGCAGTAAGACCTGGAGAGTTGTGGAATATTCAAATAAATGAACGCAGACTATTAGTATTGTCAGTTCTTATACTGAGTGGAAAGTTCCCTTCATAAATGATTGCACTTCTTATTATTCCTTTCAGAAGGACTGCTGCAAAGTAAACACTAACTAAAAGGCATTATGGCAAAACAGTTCTTGATTAATGTCTATTCAATGCCATCAAGGAAAATAAAGACTTCTCGCACTCCAGGGTAAACAACTTCATTAAATCAATTAAGAGAGTAATTTGGTAGTGCGCAACAGGATAAACAATCCTTTACACATCACAGCCTGGCTATGAGCAAAATATTTCATGTTGAGGGCATTTCTGCCCTGATGGATGTATAAGCACACAAATAATATTAAGATGATTGATTTCCATAACAGTGTTTAAAAGGGAATCTGTTTTGCACCAGAGGAGTGCATATTGAACATCGGCCATTTGGTGGACGCTTTTATTCAAAGAGCATTACAATGTCATGAATGCGTTCATTTCTTTTTTAAGCATGATGCATTAGCGCGGACATTTAATGTTGTCCTGTGTCTATTCATAATCTTTCTCTGGATGTTGAACGAGGTACATTTTGACACATCCTTTCAAAACACCCACCTGTTCAAGAGCAAATATGTGCTGGTTGAAATAGAACTGGATCTGCTCATTTGCGATGTTGATGCACAATTGCTCAAAGGAGTTCTTCTTGAAGTTTTCGAATCCAAAGATGTCCAGGATTCCAACATTCATGCCGCTCTCTGCGGCACTTCAAAGGAGAAAAAGGGGACAAACAAACTTATTCTTCTATGTAACGAAACAAGCAAATCCCCAGCAACCATATTAATTGATAAAACTTTAATGATAATCCAAGTTCAACCCAAATACAGAATCTGGTCTGAATGGCTCAGTCTGATGAGAAATCATAAACATCAGCTTTCAGAAAGTCAGAGCATAATAAATGACTTTATTTCAGTCTTTATTGATTTAACCTACAGTCATTTACAAAGCCTGCACAAACCGTACAAATTTCTACAATACAGCATAGAGTCTGAACAAAACATCTTGCTTCTGTCTTGCATTTCATATCCAGCGCTTGGAGCTGGCCATTTTCCATGATCAGTCATTATCCACTATATGTAGAGGTCACCTTTAGCCTGCGCTACCAGGTTATTAATGGCAATAAGAAAAAACGCAAAGATGATTGGAATGGAGACAGGAACTCAGGCTTTTGTACATCTTTGAGAGATGACTCCCTGACAGTCTACGCTCACATTTATGAAGGAATTCTTTTGGATCAATGAACAGCCCCTTTGCAGTCTCTCTGAAGTCTTTTTAATCATCTGAATATTATTTTCTCAGCACGCAACTCTGTATCAAAAATTTATTAAAACTTCTTTTGCTCTCCTTTTGCTTGTCTTGTGCTTGCCCATTGATATTCTCCTCTGTGTGTTTGCATCTACCTCTACAGTCTTGTGTTTGCCTCGGCAGACTTCCATAAAGGTCACCAAAGCTTTGCAGAAACAGTGTGTGATAGCGTGAGACAATCGAAAGGCAGAGAGAGTGGAGAGGAGCGGTAGGCGTCCGCACAGATACTCATCACCGGCCCGCACTCACCAGATATTCATGTCAGGCTGCAGCAGGGAGTTGATGCGGTTGACTATCCAGCTGAAGAGGCGTCCGTACAAGGCCTTGGACATGGCGTCTCGCACGTCGGTGGCTTTGTCCACGGTGTTGGTGCGGATGATGGTCTCGCCCCTGGTTACCACACAGTGGGAGGTCAGGGCCTCCTGCAGCTCTTCAGGGCCGATGCTGAGGAGAGACGCCGCTGACAGAAAGGATTGAGAGAGTCATTCAGTTTGATTTGATGAGCAGGAGCACATCTGCCTAATGTCATATCGTTAGTATAATAAATTGAGTTTCTTTGCTTGTTCACGTTTTTAAAGGGATGGTAGGGATTTGTGTGCTTTTGGAAATAGAATGTCTTCTCCTGCTTATAGAAATATAATTTCCCCTATTTTCTTGTTAACAAAATGAGAGAATCGTTGAATATTACAACACATATAGCCTACTGGATCTCACCATTCTCTAAGTCCTCTGAGTTAGGCACTTCACTCTTATCGGTCTGGTGCTGGGTTGTGATGGCAGTGAATTCAATATTGCCAGTATTCAAAATGGCCGAGAGAATTCTGTAAACAGAGTTGACCTCCTAAAAACAAAAAAAGAGAGAAAAAACAAATAATATAGCACTAAACTGATTTATGACTGAATCTATTTAGTCAAATTTAAATATTAGAGTACCTCTTCAGTAAAGCCAATGATTCGGAAGCAGTCCTGAATTGCATCAAACTGCTCCTTGTACAGTTTACTGGAGACAATGTCTTGCATCACTTTGCGGTGCTGACTGTCAATGTACCTGCAGACATACAGTAAAATCGTCAATGTCAATTTCCATGGTGGGAAATGAATGCTGGTAGGATTACAACTGAGATTTACAGTAGGTCAAAGACCTAACCTGCACTGCTAACCTGGGAGGCGTCTTGTCTGGTAATCTGTAATTCTTCAGTTTATTTTCATGGTAAAGCCCAGCATACATGTAATAAAATATGTGGAAGTTTTTCTCTCCCCTGAGGGAAAACAAAGAGAGCGGTCAGTAATCCAACCAATGGAACTCCAGTGAGACAAGTGGCCGCTGGCTGCACATACATTGCCTGTTTGATGACCCTCGACTTCTCCAGCAGGTACTCTGATATCTTGGCGCCCATGACAGCTCCAGTGGGTGTGAACTTCATCTCCAGGTACTTTCCAAAGCGACTGGAGTTGTCATTGATAGCCGTGCATGCGTTTCCGAAGGCCTCCACTAGCGGGTTCACCTGCAAGATCTTCTCACGCAGCGTCCGATTGTTTGCCTGAGAGCAACAACATGTCCGTTCAATAATCTCCAGTATATTTGGGAGACGGTTGCATAGTTATACACAGAAGTATTACAGTTATAGCATTAGAATTAGATTTACATAGTTACACAGTTAAATACAGGCATTTACTATGTAAGATTCCAGAGATTCAGCACACTGCTACAATACCTTTCCCAAGAAGGTAAGATGTTGAACAATCAAATGAGCGCTCTCTGTTTTCCCCGCACCGCTCTCCCCACTGATTATGATGCACTAAAACAAATGGAAACAGTTAAGCAAGGAACATTTTACAAGACATATTACAAAACAATTTCCCTTCAACATTTCCATCATCATTCTATCAATCTAATGATCGCAGAGAAGCGTATTACCACACATCTGACGATTTTTCTGAACGGTACCTGGTCTTTGCAGAACGTCACCATGCCTTGGTAGGCTGCATCTGCAGTGGCAAAGATGTGTGGAGGGTTGTCAGCCCGCTTCACACCATGGTACAGCTTAGAGAACTAAGAACAGACACACACATATATACAGTACATCCACTAAGGCAGCACTAGTGGCAGCACCGATGAGTGATTATTCATCATATCCATTGTGAAAATCCAAGTTAAACCATTGAGAAAATGTGTGAGACTAGTCCGTAACCAACCTGAGGAGAGTAGATGCTGAGATTCTGAAAAGGATTGAGAGCAATGAGGATGTCACCAACGTAAGTGTATATCTGCAGCTCATCATACCTCTTCTGCAGATGGCTGATTATTGTCTCCTGCAGAAAAGGAAAAGCCCGCATAAAACTCGCTTTGTGCACCCACCGAGTATCAATCGCACTGTGCCTAGAACCGATCAATGCACAATGAGGTAAACACATTAAATCTTACCTCATCTAAGAACTCCAGGTTTACCAGATCATCATCGGGACAGCTCTCTATTATGAGGGTTTTACGAGTATTGATCCGCTCGTGCCTGTATGAAGCCAAGGACATGATAATACTTCAGAAAGCTTTAAAGTGACCAACAAATGAGGAACAATAATTCGGCAGCCTGGATATAAGCCCCATTCACTTCCTTGGCTTGTTTGAAGCCCTTAAGGCCTTTCCCTGGGGACGCCTCGCCCATTATCACAGGCTGTGATTGCACTTCATCTGTGTTTTGACCTATCACTCTCCAATGGGACCCAGTGGGCAGAGGTCAACACAGAGCCAGCTGGCTCAACGGGACTGTGCGAAACCCCAAGGGACACCACAGAGTGTGTGAAAGAGAGAAAGAGAGAGAGAGAGTAGAGAGAGAGAGAGAGAGAGAGAGAGAGAGAGAGAGAGAGAGAGAGAGAGGGGTGTCTGTGTGTGTCTGTTTCTTTATGTGCATTACCAAATGTGTGTGTGCAACTGCTTATATGCATTTATTCATAGTATTCCCATGATGTCACATGTGTTTCCTACCAATATGCTGCTTTACCATATACACAGCTCATTGGCTATGTGTCATTTGATTACAATCGCCTGTTAATTTATTACAATCACCTGTTATTTTCCTACCAAGATGGCCATGTGGTGATGTAACAGAATACTATAAATACAAGTGTGCATGTGTAGAATGGGCTGCAGTGTGCAGTGGAAAAACCATTCCTATGAAATTAAAACAGAGAATCATAAAACATCTTCCCAACACTCAGGTTACCTCTCATTGTTCAAAACTGCAATAACAATAAAATTCTGCATTCACAAGAGCTATCTATATTCTATTACAATAAATAATCAATCATATGATGTGCATAACAAAATATTCAGGCTTCAGGTTAGGAATTGTTTCCCCCTCTGCATTCCTATTCATTTTCTATTCTGAATATAGTGTAAATGCAACAGAGTGGAAAAGTCACATCCTGTCTGGTGTTATATTGGCCCCGGTAAAGTGAATACTCGCCATCTGTTCCTCCAGAGGATGTAACTTCGGAAAATGACTCAAGAGCCCCGGCTTCTACCTCTCTCGTTCGCTTTGAAGTATACTGCACTATTCTACCTATTGCAGCTACTTTAAAGTTGTCTGTGTCTTTATTCTTATCTGAAGTCACTGTGCGCTGATCTATGGCGTGAAAGACTAAACTGGGCAAACCCAGTTCTCGCCCTACAAGCTCCTAATCCCATTATCCACTTTCACTGTGGACAGGAATTCAGGATCAGGCTCAGGCACTCACTATACACACTCTCGGGAGTAAACAGAGCTGGCACAACATCAAGACTCTCAGTCAAGGGCAGGTTCAGCGAACTCCTTTGTAATGAAGATTAAGTATTTCCAAAGTCAGTATTTCTCAAGCAAATAACAGGAGACGTTCTGCTTTGTCACTCGCTGCAGCGTGAGCATGCGAGTGAACTATCCATCATGCTGCATTTTGGGATGAAATTTATCTATAAATGTTCACATTTTATATACGCAACACCATCACACCATCCAAAGAAAGATCTAGTTTGTAGACTTGTATCCATATGAACTGTCATTATCCCCGGCGAATAAAAATGGTTAATTCATTAACCTCATTAGCTCATTCACAAAGAATGCAGACTGTACTGAAACATTACCATTTTCCAGAAGTAAATCAATCTTGGACAGAATATTTACTCCCTCATTGGTTTAATCACACGGGTGGGGGAGTGCTTTGTACTAAACACTCCACATCAGACGGTTGCCACATCCATTGGCCTAAATGGCATTTATTAATCTAAGGTTAGTCAGCACAATCACTCCTACCGAATTAGTCGCACTCCCCTAACTTCTCTTTAATCACATACTGTAATGTCCATTACTTGGGCTCATCTTCTTTTTATGCTGGAGTGTAAGCAGATGAGACCCTGCCCCCTACTGGACAGAAAAAATATCTCCAGTCATTTCATGCCTTTCCATTCTACAGCGTGTTGCCTCCACAATGATCAACGAACATCACGGCAATAATAGAACACAAATGAAACACAGCTTGGTCATCTAGGAGTATCATTTCTCCTATAAGGGCAAATTCTGAATGAAAAATCAAACGTTGCCAAGAGACTTACTTAGTTTTGGTTTTGCAGCCCAGGTCCTGCTGCTCCCGGATCAGAGTAGCTAACTGCTGACCGAGTGCCACTTCTTTGCCGTGGGCCTGCTTGATGAAGGGATGCTCCAGGAGGTGGGTCACAGATGGACGTGCCTCAAAATCCTTTATCAGACACCTGCACACACAAAGAAAACCCCACACAGTTACCTCATCTTTATACTGTCCATCAGTGCAGAGACAGAGAAAACCTTGGACACCTAGACAGGCATTCCAGCTAGGTAATCTCCCAATTGTGCAAGGAAGATCCCACATTATCAGTGTTCAATATTCAAAACAGAGGAAAAGAGAAAGAGAAACAAACTGTGCAATCACCGAGGCATTTCAGAAAGCGGATTTATCTGGATTAGCTCTGTCACACACTCACACCAGTGGGGAGCTCCTTGCTAAATGTTTCTGAGTCTGGGTCACTTTCTGTTCTGTCTGAGTACCACATGGTCACCATCACCATGGCCCCGAGTCCAAACAAGCCCCGCTCCGGCACAGCAGCAAGCCCTATCTGTGATGTGCAGTGTTTGCCAAGAGGTAATGTCACTCTGAGATACTGGCCAGTGGCTTTATGTCAGCATTGCTTAGCTGCTGGTAGGTATCTGGTAGCTGGTGGGTTTTATTTCTTAACAGTTTGGGCATATAAGAGAGAAAAAACACAGAGTGAACTATACTACAACTAGGTGACATAAAAGGCTTGAAAACCCCTACTTGAACTCAAAAATGCATTTGAACAGCCATCAACAACCCACCATTGTGTTGTTCATCTACTTGTTCAACTAAAGACTTAAGTGTCTGAATATGTGTGTAAGTATACGACAACACTAACAATTGCAGGCAGAGGCAAGATAGGAGAAAAACAACAATCTAATTCCTACCACCTAATCTGCACTGAAATTCTGTTTCTTTTATCAGTTTGTGCAGCTCTGGAAGTTAATTCCATGAATTCATTAGCGTCAGGACATTAAGCAGAGGTTGCTGCTATTAGCAGTGCTGTGCTGCTGGGATGCTGAACGTCAGGCCACTTTGTCACAGAAGGCAGCTCTTTGGCTGCACAAGTGCAGACACTGGTGATGCATTTATTATTCCGAAAAACACCCCCCCCACACACACACACACACACACACACACACACACACACACACACACACACACAGTGGTCTGACAGGGCTGAAAAGGCTTCACAAACAGCCTGCAAAGCTTGATAAGATTGTCCAGCCTCCCCACATTGTGTCCTGGTGGGCTTTGTTTGAGGAGATTATTCCTGATATGATATCACACAATCCATTACCCCAGATTACAGAGAGCGCAATCCAAAAACTATCCAATGAAAACCATCGCAATGACACTATGTAGCATAAAATGTGTAAAAAATAATATCACTACAACATGTATTGGCCGGTCTAAGTGGTTGTATCCCTTGAGTATACATCTGACTCTGTTTTGACTAATCAGTAACTCAGGTGGCAAAAGAAAGGCTGATGTCTCCTGGATGTACTGTTTGTTTTTTCAATTACTTCTTTTCAATTATTACTTTTCAATGCATCCGTCCACTGATGATAACATAAATGTAAGACAGAAACCATGTCCACACAAATAACTCTCCAAACAAATTGAATTTTATTTTCTCATTATCACTCCGGCTCACATGCCTTGTGTGGTAGATATTAAGGTTGTATATTTTGAGCAACCATTACAGGCCACCACTGACATTATTAGCTTTGCGCAATGGAGGAAATGATAACTTATCTGGACCTTAGATAGAACTGATAATTCAGGTGAATGAGTTTGTTCCTCTGTGGCAGATTTACACAAATGAAAATCAATGAACAGAGAGACAAGAGCGTTGATAGAATCTGGCTATAAAATATCAATTTCAATTCCCTCAGTGTTTACATGCACATTCATGCTTGATACTGACAATGTGCTGTAGCTAATGTTCAGCTATTCTGACTGAGCCTGATTCAAAATAGCGTTATTCATACTTATTTTTTATCATTTTGTAGTTGCCAAAATTAAAAATTATTTGGCCTACGTTGTTTTTAACAGCATTGCGGTTGCTGTTACAAATATATATTTACTTATAAGTCCTCTATAATAAAGCTTCAAGACCAAGTATTCAAAACATAGAAAGACAGAAAACAAGCATATAATTGCAGACATACCGTATTTAAAATTCAGGAGTTCTTACAGTTGAGGGTTCAAAGCACTTACCAAATAATTATATTGAACTCATTTTCCAATAAAAGCACATTACAAGTGGCATTCATAGTAGCTAGGACTTGCTTCAGACTGTCAGACTGTTTCTGTCAGAGATTTGAGTTTAAATGACTTCTTTCTTACAGGGGATTCAACTTTATTACAGGGGAATGTGTATTATGGACGCAGAAACTATCTACCCTCAAGAAGACTGGGTTAAGAACATTAAGTATTGTTGTTCACTATATACTTTTACATCCCTTTTTGGAAAATGATTAAGACTTAAACAGGAATAGGGCCAAAAGGACAGGTTGAAGGGAGAGGACACTTACTGGCCAATGAAGTGGCTGAAGCTTCTGCACCACTGATCTGGACTGCGTAATGTAGGGGAAGGATTCCTGAAACAAAATCAAAACATACATACCAAAATCAGTCCTTTCACCTGCAATAACCTCTACAATTCACCATACAGCATAATGTCTGAAAAACAGCTTTCAAATGACATCGACATCACTGGAAATTGAAGATTGAGCATTTCTACTGTATTAGCTGACAAATGATAGCTGGCAGGGTGTGACCATCAGACTCCTGTGAGAGTTACGCAGGAGTTTTGGTCCAGGGACGAGCTGGTAGGGGTCCAGGTCTGTGGCAGCCAAAGAAGAAGTGACAAATGATAACAGCTCCTCCACTGTCTGGCAGCTAGCATCTGCCATGGGGAGCCAAAAGTTATGGGAGCCAGTTATACCTCTGTCAGCAGCATTTACGGAGGCCATCTATAATGAGGCTAACACTTTTCAAGTACTTCAGTGTGCGCGATGACAGGAACCGGGCCCGTACAGGGAACCAAGGCTGGACCGGACCGGTACAGTCCTCTACACCAGGAGCTGCCAGGCTGACAGCTGGAGGTTGAGACTTTTGTTACTGCCAGGCAAACTGAATCTGGTTCAAGATATCAATTAATTAACTGATATTAATTAGTTCATGCATGTCTTGTTTGACAAAGCTATCAGGCATGACAAAGTGAACACAAACTCTAAGGATTAAAAAAAAAAAAACTGCATGAATTTAGGGTTTTGAAAAAATAAAAACAAATTACTTTCATTTTGTTTATCACAAAACATCCAGAGCCAAGCGAGATGCAGTTACACACTAAACGACAACCTATTTAACATCTTTATTTTATATATTTTTTTGGGTACAAAATCTGTCATTTTCCGCAGCACTAAGTTAGTCGAGTCTTTGATAAGGATTCAGACAGGCAATCCTTTCTGAAGTGCAGATCAAAGCCGGTAACTGACTGCTTCAATGCAACCTCTAATATGAGCCTGAAGCCACGTTCTCGCCTTGATGTTGTACCATACTGCTTATACATTACAAAGTCAATATACCAGCACATTGCTGATAACACTGTCAAGTGCCCTCATTGTGCTTAGCAAATTCAGGCATTTTTTTTTCTTTCAGTATTTGTGAGAGTGCTGGCTCATATTGTAAACACAAATGGCTTATTCAAATCTAGGTCCAGGCAGTGCTTGTACTGTCAAACGTTCATCAAAGTGGATTGAGGCAAAATCAGAGAGGTGTCAACAGCACTTGAAGGCTGTAACTAAGCCATGGAGAAAGACAAAAATCATGCCCATGCACTATATTAATATGATACTTGGTATGCAGAATTCATAATTCCTCCAATTCTCATGAGACATAACACATTCTGATTATTCAGTCAAGCAATTTCTTAGGTAGAGTTACAGAGTAGCATTACACTTTGACTGCTTCACTTAATTCAACAGTGTCAGTGCTAACTCAAGAGTCACTTAACATTTTAAAGTATTACTGCGCCCTCTTTCTCTGTAATTCTCCACACAGCTCTCATTTTGAAACAAGAAAAACACAAGAGGAGCTGTCAAGACCTCAGATCACCGTAATCACAATAATATAATGATAATATTCTTGTTGGTTCAGTTAGGAACTGCTGCTTAGTTGATGTCAAAATTCAAAAGTTAGAGGGAGAAGTGAGCAGTGATGTACCTCAAAAATTATAAATGAAGCAGTGTTTCTACCTGGCAGCGGACACAGGTGCTGCTCTAGCTTCTCTGGATGTTAGAGCTGGCCTTGGTCCCATCTTTCATTATGTCTTTCATTATGTTTCTCTTCTGTTTTTTCATCTCATTGTTATTGTCCATTTTACTGTTTTATCCTGGCAGCTATTGCACCCTCAGCCGTCCTGGTGGGGGATCCCTCTTGGACTTGGCCCACCCAAGGTTTCTCCCATTTTTTCCTAATAAGATTTTCTTGGGAGTTTTTCCTTGCATGCACGGAGGGTCTAAGGTTGGTGCTGCCGGGTAGACTAGGCTTGGCTATGTAGGTTAGGTTGGCCTGTTATATCTCTCAAACAGGCTATTTTGTGGTGTCTTTTTGTTTTGCTTCCTTGTGTTTTATTTTGTTGCATACTGAATTACATAATTTTGTTCTGTGATTAATTTCTGATTAGTTAGATCTAGGTAGGCTCATTCGTTGTAAAGTCCTTTGAGACATGCTTGTGATAAATTAACTTGCCTTGAAATTAATCAAATATGCACTCACGATTAATAATAATTTGAATGTATTTCTTTAGTACAAAGTTTTCAGCACAAAAAAAAAAGGATCTCAGTGTGTAATACCCTTTAAGCGGGCGCCAGAATGAAACTAGGATGGCCTTTAGACAAGCGTAACAGAGAAAGAGTACAGGGGCCCAAAATAAAGACTTATTCAGCGAATGGACCACCCGCTCAAAATTTCAGCTCATCCATCACCGCAGCCGGAGCACCAGCAGTTCTTTGCGCACACATGAATGAACACGGAGAACTACTGCTACATTTATCATGTCCTGAAACTCACCAACAGCATCGCCACATGCTAGGGTGCTGGGCACCACACAGAGCAGTAAAATAACTGCATCAAAGAGGGAGCTATTAAACCCTTTGCTCATGACTGGAATGTCACCCAACCAGCCACTGATCTCCAGTCAGAGGTCAAGACTGGAACAACGCCTATTACTGGATGGGGGGACTTGTGAATCTGTGACATTAAGGTTTACAGCTGCTTCACTCTACCAAACCAACACTTGTTTTTTTAAACAAAGCATCAACGTAGAAAATCGTGGTCATCTCAGCTCTTACGTATGATGCCTTTCCTATTCACAGAGGAACAATGAGCAATTTGTTGCACTGATGGAAACATACGGAGAGAAATATTGGCATGGGTCACACACAGTCTTCGACTGAGCATTATTGCTGGAGTCCTTCTGTGACACACTGAAGAGCTGACAGGTTATCAATTGTAATCTTCCAGAAGTAAAAGGTTTCAGTGTTGTTGATAAGTATAGGGACCTTATATAACAGTTTTTACCAGAGGCAATCAGATTTCACACTGAAAAATACAGTACGGGTGAATGAAACGCACAGTTGCTCATAGTGAACATAAAACATGATTTAAACACTGGCCTTGACTGTAAAATCTGCATTATTATCTGTAATTATTATTATATTATTATCTATAGAGTTCAGTGATGCGGAGATTTGACGTGACATGTCAACACATAAGTCAAGCACTGCTGCTTGACTTGGGTTCATTCCAAACTTGATTTTTAATGTCTTGAGAGAATCCATTCTAGGTATCAGAAATAGCAGAAACTGTTGATATCCATCACCCTTGACTGTTCTGCTCTACAGACTTTAACTGTGGCTTTCTGCTGGAGACGCTGCCTCTCCCCAGCACACTGGTCTGGATTGCACGCGCTAAGCCCATGATTTGATTAGCCTTTGTTGGCTTTGACAAGCCATCATTTACTTCTATCATCTCGCTCGTTCTGGTCTCTGCTCAGACAGATACAAGTACTGTTAAATATGTGGCTAATATCTACAGGGATCTGGCCGAATAAACACAACCTTGGACGTCTTTGCCAATGGTCTGTAACCTTCAGAGCCTTTTTACACACACTTTCTTTTGACTTTACATGGACACTCTAAGGGTATACAGCACAGAGAACACTGGCTCAAGCAATTAACCTTCCCACATATTGAACGTCGGACACATCATTGTCTCACGTTTCCATAATTAATTTTGCAGCTGACGATTTCACAACTTTACCCTTTCACATGCTTCGTTACCTCCATTCATGGCTACCATAGTCCTCACATATCGGCCATAGATAGTGTAGCACACACAATTACAATCAAGCTTTTCATCACAACAAAGAGCGGACAATCGCTGGAAAACCTGCATAAGCTTGATTCTTGGATTCAACTGAAAAATTAACAGAAACTGAAAAATGAAAACAGCATAATGATATCTAACGTTAATTGCGATTTACATATGGCAAGGTGACCCTAATTCATGGAGCTCGACAGTGTTCCCCCTGACAGAGACCGGAGCTCCACTTTACCATCTATTGGCCTGGTGGGAGGGAATCATTTTCACCTGTGCAAGCTCCCATAGCACAACAGTATCATAATGATTATGGTACTGCTGTGCCACTAGCCCCAGAGTGATGATAGTCCTGGGTAGTGAAGTGGTCCACACCCTAAGTCACTACATCTTCTGCTTGACAAAAGGGAGATTCTCCAGCATGGGCTAAATGTGACGTCAGAAAAAAAAAAGAGAGTTCACATATAGCAAACAGCATTGCAGACGTGTGGAGTGAGAGACAGTACCACAGCTGCTGGGCCAACTACATGCTCTAGGTGCACAGCCACAAAAACGACAACCACTGCTGCTAGAACATAGTTCAATGAGGAAAATGTATAAGATGAACCAAAACTGGGTTGGAGTTTTCTGACTATGTTTGCTATGTAGATGTGTTTCAAAGAGGAAAAATGATAAGAAGGATGATACATACAAGATATACTGCACGACAGTGAGTCCTGCAGCCTGGAAATACATTAATGTGTCCAATTGTAAAATATCAGAATGATGAAAACACCTATTGCATGTTTTAGTGCCTATAAGGATTTCATAAAATATATACTACCCAAGGACAATACTTTACCAGGATAAGCCCTTGCTGTAATGGCTTGTGACAATTGAAAGAGCACTAGGGCACATATACTGTAAATGCAATCTGCAGAAACATCAAGAAAAATAAAACCTAGATCTTCACAATCATCAAAACCTGTATGATGCATCACTCTAATTCCTGTGTGCATCATTGTGTATCACTCTTAATGTGTTACTACTGTCGCAGATACAAAGGTGAAACACATTTCCCTATTTAGAGAGGAATTCGTATGGGAGAAATAATTCACACAGCCTTTCCTTGTGATTTTGTCTGCCTTGCTGCATTGATGGGGAAATATATTTGAGATAAATGACATGTTAACAGAATCATTTCATGGTTCAGCACACTCACTCTATGATTTATATTGGACCCGCCCAGCCTAAGGTCCCAATTCATACAATTTATGGACCAGGGCAAAATATCTATTTTGATTTGAAAAGAGACTCAGTAATGTCAGTTTACTACTATGTGTCTAATTCTATTCACATTCACGCTATCCCTCTAGTTATCCCCAAAGTCAAAGTCTTAGAAAACTGCAACAATGAAATGGGATTGAACATAGATGAAGGGAAATGCATTACGCCCCCCTCTTATCATGACTGCAGCTAAATGTTTGATAAGGACACTTACTGTGCCACCTTCATCACCTGCCTGAAAACATTCATGCATTTCCAGGTTGCCATTTTCATCCTGCCCAAAAATAAATACAATCCCTAGGCTACTTCCACACTACCCAGAAAGGTGACGTAAGGTGCATGCCTCCTGCTGAACTGAGAATAAGCCAATTCTAGGTACACCGAATTGGTAGCATCCATTTTACCAAGACGTCCTCCTCTCAGCCGTCCCTGATCTTGTAATTGTTGTGATGTATTTTACGTTCTTGTTGAATTTGGTTGTGATAAACTGCTGTGGTAGCGCCCATAATTCCTGCAACATAAGGCACGCATGTTCCTCCTCTGGCTTGGTGGGGAGGAGATAACATTGTGACGGGTGGGTAGTGACAGCCTCATCTCAATGTGAATGGAGCTAATCACCAATGCAAATTGCAATCAGAAGGGCATATCTTTACCTAACTGGGAGATAATTGCATGATTGTGCTGATAACAAAAGGTCAACTGCATGTAGCACCAAAGCTTTCAAATGATCATCACACACAAACTGTCTCCTGCAGTGAAAATTTACAGATTAAATCACTGCATTAATTTTAAGGCCAAACACTACTACATATTTTGATGATAAAAATTCTAAACACTGATTATTCAGCAGATGTAGTCTTCTAGATAGAAAACAGGAAAATACAATGGAAATAATAAATATGCATCAAACCACAAAGATCTGATTTAATGCATCTTCACATTGTAAATTTAATTTCAGAATTGTGCAAAAAATATATTGTAAGGAAAGCCACTGGTATTTAGTTGTTGTTTTTTTCACCTCCTCCACATTGCAGTGATCCATTGTCAAATTCAGTTTGTCATTGTCCTCCTGACAAAATCAAGAGCATTGTGGAGCATGTGAGTGTCCTTGTGTGGGCTGCCTCCAGCTGTGTGGCAGGAGCGCCCTCTAGTGGCCTCACCGTGGGATCTTGAAGAGCGCTTTGACCGGATGCATCTCTGCCAGCGGGGGATCTCCGTCAGCCAGCTCAATGGCCGTGATGCCAAGCGACCATACATCACAGCGGGCGTCATACGAGTAATCATACTGCTGCTCACAGGCTATGACCTGCCGCCACATGGAGAACACGAGCATGAGACCACACTGCCAAAAATATCCTTCTTAACTACTCTTTTAGCCTTGCATTAAGTCTCAAAATCCTGCTTTCCTTTAAACAAGTAAAACATTTTTTTGAGAATTTTCTTGAAAAAAGTGTCAAATTCTTAAAATAAGGTTGATCACTCCACTATTATCAAGAAAATTCTGTTAAAAATAGGTTTGCTTTGGACAGATATGATCATAAAAGCTGACATTTAATCAGCTTTGCATCTCAACAATCTACTGTTCTTCTATTCTTACTTGTCATAGCACTCTCTTATTTACTGAAGGTTTGGTGGAAGATTTGATTTTGGACATCAAGACTATTTGAACATGGAAGGTAGGTCAGCTGAGTTGCCACTGGTATGGGCCTCTCTTTTCCACCGTCAATAATTATTACTGACACTACATTTTACAGCTGGGTTTATTCTAATTGCCCCTGAGGAACCCTCCTACCAGCCCAATCACCGCACCTCATTTCTGCCAAAGAGTAAGCTGGGGGCCACAGACTCCCAGCTATTAACCTTGAGGCGACCTCAAGAGCTGGGCCCGTGGAGGGGAATACACAATGACACAGGAGGGAGTTAGAAAGAACAGCTCCCTCCCTCCCTCTCTCTCTCTCTAACACAAACACATATATCAGACTTTGCTCGTTTACAATTTTCCATTAGACACACTTGACGTGAAAACATACACGCTATTCTATTACTGCATTATTAGAGATAAACATGGATATTTGTGTTAACTAGAACATGAAATCTGACCTCAGGAGCCATCCAAAAAGGAGTCCCGACTGACGTGTTTCTCCGCAAACGTGCGCTTGTCAGTTGAGCTGAGACACCTGAAAACAATTCAAATAATATTCAAGGGCTACTTAAAAAATTAAGATTGCACGTTAGATGTAGATACTGTTATGTTCATCAGTGTGAATTTACTAAGAATGTGAATTAAATTTATAGTACAGACTAAATGTTTGAATTAATCAATAAATTCTGGCATATAATTTAGTGTGGCAACCTGCCAAGCAGCAATAACAATGGGCCATAATCATTTCAAATTATGTAGGACAGATTTTTATCAGCATGAGTCCACTTCATCTCTGCGACACAGAGGACATAAACATGCCTGGGGGTGACTCAAAGTCATTTGCCATAACAGCTTTCTTTTAATATGCAAAGGATCAAATAATGCAATTTAAATGAGCAATAATAGCCTTGGGTTAAGGCTATGGTCCATGAAATAAAAAGATGTTATGGTGAGCAAGGAACTAAAGTGTGGAGCACATTAAATGATTTATCCATGTGCTTGAATTCATCTCATGCTCTTTACAAACAACATCGCAGGGATGAGCTGTGGACACTTCCCATAGATTAACAGTCAACGACCAAAAATGACTCATTTATCTAACAATGACCTCAGAGAAAAGATAATGCTGAGAAACACTACTCAAGGCCTTGTTTATGCATCAGTCTCTTTCCATGAATTGGCTAAATTGCCTCTTTCAACAAGCGAACAAAGACCATTACCAAAGTCAACAAGTTTGACTCCTCCCCCGGTTGTCAGAAGGATGTTGTTGCCTTTGACGTCACGATGGATAATCCTGTTGTTGTGTAAATGCTGAAGACCCTTCCAAGCCAGAGGAAAGAAAACACCATGGTGCTTAACACGCATCAGTAGCCCCATTATTAGTCATTTGTGATTAGTATAATCTGAATCTGTTGCATACAAAGTGGGGTAGTGCCATCTATATAAAAGGACACCCACAGCTGTTGAAAAGGAGAGAAATCCATTACCGCCTGCCACACAACCCCTGCCTAAATAAATCCTTAGCACGCACTGTGCGTGTTTGCATGCAACCCCCTCCCTCCCTATACCATTAGCAGCTTTGCAGCGGGCTATCTTACCAAGAGGGCACCGTATAAGATGTATGAGATAACGGGCTCCCTCAGACGCTGGCCTCGCATGAGCAGGCCTTTGATGAGTTCTGTGACAGAGCCGCCGTTGCACAGCTGGGAGGGAGAGAGAGAAACAACAGTGACTCCTCCATCACTCACCACTCTAGATTATGATTCATGGGGAGAGCTATCCCACACACAGAAGTACAAGAGTCACGGCTTCCTCTTCAAAAGCTATGAAGCCTCTCATGGCAGCGGGATAGCATCAAGACTCGTGTAGGTGGGTAGCTGTGATAAACTGATGGTACTACTTGAATATACTACTTTGTACACTTAAGTAGTTAAAAAAAAAGGTTTCAATAAAGGTGTACAGCATTTGGATGGAAATGATAAGCAGGAGTTAAGGTAAACATAGAGATATCAGAACTGATACACTTTATATAAACCCTCCAATGCTATGCTATATCGTGTAATAGTAAGGATGTAAGGGAAAGACGCATTAGGGGAAACCAACAAACTGCGATCCTGGGCCTGTGTTTACTAAAATAAAGACTCTGAGTATCCAAAATATCTCCAAGTGCAGATAATGTTGGTCTAGGAACTCTGACCAGGTCCCAATGACCATAACATTCATCATGATGACCTCAAAGGCTAAATTAATCCTAATTCATCCTAATCCTGAAAAATGAATGCTAATCTCTTTCAACTCATGTTCATCTTTTTCTAATTTTTCTTTGATTTTTTTTATACACTACTTTCTATATATTACTTTTAAGAGAACCATTTCCTAAATACTACTACTTTTTAAATTTTGTGTTATGCTATGTTTAATGAGCAACCCACCATGTTGAATTCCTGTATGTATGTACAGTATGTATGTAACTCACCTCCAGCACCAGCCACAGTTGTCCGCCTGCCAAGTTGTCTGACTTGTAGAACATGCCGAAGAACTTCACCACGTTAGGATGGTTGGACAATGACTTCAGGATGCTGTATTCTGCCTCTATCTCCTCGTCCACATCCTTTTGAGCGACACGAGAAAACAAGCAAAATGAGAACAAAGTACTGTTGGAGATGATGCAGTTAGGCAAATGCGTTACAGCATGAATTATCAGCTTCAGTCACACAACATAAAAACACTACTTAATTCTAAAGTTTCAGTAACGCTGATGCTTAAAGATCCAGTGCAATGATTTCAACTAAGTCAGGAAAGATTTGATGCTGATTTCTAACACAATGAGCATCATTTATTTCAGTTTTTGATGGTTAGATGGTATAAAGCTTGTAGGACTGAGTGAGTGTGTAACCTTCCCTATGATTGTGCCATCAACTGCAGGCCAGTATTTCTGTCTTTGAGGAACAAATATCCAGTGTTGGAACTTCGGCACCCAGCAACAATGAAGGCACAGAGATTTTGGCTAGTTTGGCAAGTAGCTAGCTAGTAGCGTATGGGACACCTGATTAACTATGCATATTGTCGACCAATCAGAGCAGAGGGAGTTTTTCAAAGGGTGTTAGTCAAATTTCCACAAAGCTGACAGTTATAATAATTTGGGTAACATTACATTAACAGGACCTCTGTTCAATTTTACCATGGAATTGAGAAAATCAGCACTGGACCTTTAAATATTTCCGATGGTGTTTCATTTCAGCACAGAGCAGAAAACCAGGTAATAAGTAAGCTAAAATTAGACCCCTAAATTAGGGTTATAAACTCAGAAACAAAGGAAGGGACGGGATCTGGTACTAAACTACTTCTAGAAGTGCTTTTCTATCAAAGTAAATCTCAGAGGAAAGGAAAGAGCAACAGTCAGAGAGGTAGAATTTCTCTTCCTGGATGTCTGAGTGATAGTGTCAGCAGTCTAATCAGGGAGAGGGATGAGAGAGGAGGCAGCTTCATCTTCATGGCCATCAGGGGAGCATCATGGGGGATAGCACTGCCAGGATGGGGATTGTTCCATTGACACAATCACAAGCAAGCCTCAGACCAAGTCTTACTAACACAGTATGGTGCTACTGCAGGGTCTACAGCATCCTTATCACACACAGACAAATGAATGGATATACAGAGAGGATATAGTCAATTCAGGAGCTACACTTTCTGGTAAGGATGTGTGAGACTTCACATGACAGGAAATAAATGAAACGGGGAGAAGGTGATATATATCATCAGAGCTCGTACAACTACAACTGCATCAAGAAAGTCGAGAGGAGACTGGGTGAGGAAAAAGTACCGGCAACTTACTCTGTTTGTATGGTTCGAATGCTGAGACAAGCCAAACAACGGTGAAGAAAAACAAAATTGTTTGTTTTAGCCTTTGCCTATGAGCTGATTTTTTTTGTCACACTTAACAGTCCATTGCAGTAAAGAAAAGCTGTCAAAAGTGTACGGTTGTGGTGTATTAAGTAACCAATACTAGCAATAAAATCTCCCAATGGGGAGGCACACACACTAATGCCAGGTCACTGTTAATAATAGCTCATTTTAATTTTTAGCCAGCACAATAGCTTACGCACTCAACATTACGACAGAAGTCTTTATTTGGGTTTTGAATTAAATTAACTAATCGAAACATTGCTGTGGCATTACCGTGCATGCTTCCCCAGTGGGAGTCTTTATTGATTTTTTTGGTGAAAAGCAGAAAAAGCAACATTATCCTTTTCTGGTCCCACACAAGGTGCCATGGTGAACTCATGTTTTTAACTGACTTACATTGATTGGGTCCAGCACTTTGACTGCTGCCTGACTCCCATCCTTCTTGTTGGTCACTCGGTAGACTTTGCCATAGGTTCCTTTACCAATGGTCTCCACTATGTCCCAATTACCTGATGGATCCCCCAGATTCTCCAGGCCAATCATGCTGGACTTGTAGGGATACAGTCCATACAGTGACCTGCTACAGAACAAGCACATACCAGATACATATTTTTTGTTTAATGTCATTTTATAAAATATAGAACTTTTTCAAATGAAAGTATGACTCTGAGCACAAAGAATGCATGCAAGTCCTTCAGTATTTCCATTTCAAGTTTCGCAATGGGACCAAAACTGAAAGTGATTCCTTGGTAAAAATTTGCATATTCTGAGGAATTAAGACTTTCAACTGAATTTTCCAATGCATCAAAGATTGTAGACCTTTTTTATGGTGAGTGCAAAAATTTGAGAAACTAAGGGAAATGTTAATCCCTTTCTAATACTTAATACTTTGTCAAGAGAAAGCTTCTTAATCGAGTCAAAGTGAAAAACATATTAACATAGTTGAGCCTCACAACAGCCTCACACAGGCGTTGACACTACTGTAGCAAGAAAGCAAAACACATTGTTTCTCAATTAATATTACTATTCAAAGAGTGAGAAGTAATTAAAAAGTATGAACTGTTTACATTGTGTATCCGTATAGTACAGAACAGTGCCTTCTTTCCCACAGGCCTGCTGATTCAGCTCAGTGACATGACTATATCTGCCAAGGGAGCCACTTAACAGGGTTAAAACAGGAGAAATGAAAGCGAAAAACAAAGCAGATGGCTGTAGGCTGAGATGACGGTACTGTACTTACATCGCGAGTGTTATTTTCTTCTGACTCATCAGGGCAGAGACAAATTACTTACAACTAAAGAGTCTCAAGTGATCATAATATAACAATACCAATAGCAGCAACACTCGCTTCCCCAGGAGGACGGGTAACAAGTAGCATTTCACAGAGACACTGAATTAGCCCTCTCTCCACAGGGACCTTGTCACTGCCCACTAAGAAGTGCAATCTCTTCAAGATCAATTGGATTGGACAGAGATTAACTTCACCAGTGGCGTCCTGAATGAGCAGTGAACCAGTTCCACCTCCACACAAACACAGTGTTTTGTGAAATGATGCAGGCGTCTTCAGCCTATGCAAGACCAAGTAAGATGCATTTCATGTAATGACATAGTCACAAGGACTAATGATCGACAGCGGTCCCGAAACATAGTATAAATCATCCTTACAGTTTGTCTTCAAGCGATGTCATTGTGCCCAACTACATGTAAGATCAATGATGTAAAGCGAGAAGTGTCAAAACAGCTGAGATTGTAACTAGAATAACATGATAGATGAGGAAATGGTATTGACATGTTGGGATATATGTATCCCATTTTCAGAAAATGATAGATATTTCAAATAAACATGATTGAGCGTAATGTTTGTGTATAATCTCACGACTGTTGTACCTGTCATAGATGTGTTATGCATCACAGAGGCTGTGTGACCCTGAGGGGGGAAGGAAGAGTCGTTTTGGGGGAGTTCAGTAGATTGATGTGGAAAACTTGAATGATGTTTTAACCCTCAAGGGCTCTGGGAACACACGAGGATGGATTTATGAATTGTTGTACGTGTAGGTTGAGCAATAGTGTAAGGGTAAATGGTAGATGGATATACCACTATTCTATGGAGATTTGCAAAGATACAGCTGATATCCTTCACTGTGTCCTTCAAGGGAGGCAATAAAGTCGCTGGTTTAACCGCGTGTTTGTGTAGCACACGATTAAATAGGGATTACACAGAGAGAATACCAAATCATTTGGCTACAAGTCCAGTTTCAGCTTCAGACTAATAATCTATCATTGATCATTCTGAAATTAATTACCCATTGCAAGTGCCAGTGAGTAATGCATCTCACATGCCTTATTAATCAACAAGATCCAAAGCTATTTTGTTGCCATTTATTACTGTCGTTCTGTTTTGTAAGGCGTTTGGTTCTCTACGCTGCTCTGCATCTACTGCATTTCATAGTGCATTGAATACACTGCCAGTCACCTGTTGTCAAGGCACCATCACCAACTTTTGTAACAGAAGGCTCATATTGCTCTAGAGCAGCTGTTTATCTACAATGGCTGGCAGCATCCGATACCCATTCTACAATATCAACTTTCTCCTGCACCTTCAAAACAAAGATTAAAGTCTTAAAAGTGCGATGGTCCACCATACGGACGATCCACCATAAAGCTGAATATTATTTTCAGTGAATTAACGTAAAGTGTACAACTCATTTCAATGGCTAATGTCTATTACACACAACCATCTCTTTCTGAAAGAGCATTGAAAATACTAAGTACATTCAGTCTTCAGTACAATGCTTTTAGGTTACAGAACAAATCATCTGCCTTACTGTTTGACCCGCAACAAATACCGTTGTAAAATTTTAAACCAATGGTCCACACGCTCATCAGCCTTAACTACTGTACAGACATTATTCTGTTAACAATTAAACTGTGAAAAACATTTCTCTTTTCAAAGATGAATAACGCTTAGATCATAAAACCTTAAGTCATACATACCTGTTCCTGTCTGCCGATTTTGTCTCACTGTCTGCGAAAGTGTCTGGGCGTCTATCCCTCCCACCAAAATGCCGCTGACTAAATCATGCTAATCTAAGAGAATTAATAATTCATTCGCTAGTAATCTGCAATGTGATCTAGTTTTAAATATTCAGGTGGCAGATGTATCCACTCATAATGGTGGCTGATATGAAGCATCTCAGATTGCACACAGGTAACCAGGAAGTTCATGATAGTTGCTAGGTCACATGACCTCTGCCTGTCTCCCCTTTGTAAATAATGTCAGCTTTACTTACAACTGCTGCTTCTTCATCCATGATTGAGTTCAGACAACTGTTGATGTCTTACAGTCTTTTGTATATCATTGACAACAATATAATTGAATATCTCTTAATTTGCTGTGTGCCAATCCCAGCAGTAGGAATGTTATGGCAAAAGGATTCCAATACTGTTAGATTATCTAACAGTAAGCATAATCTGTCTACACAGTCAAATAACATCATGGAATACAAGGTTAGAGTAATGCAGGGAAGCATAATGCTTTCCATTATTTAGTATCACTGTAAGAGTTTATAACTGAGCCTGGTCCTGGCATCCTCTAATTATAACAACACAGGAAACAATATTGGACTATACGGTAGCTGCATGCCGAGTGACAACAGCTAAAAACAAGACATTATTCCACCTGAGAAGCAACAACACCAGATGTTATGTTGCCATGAGTTCAAAACCCAAGGGATCCTGTGTAGTGAAAGAGAATCACACCAGCTCCAAGGAGCCTTAATAACACCAGTGTATCTCCCTCCAAGAAAAGCAGAGCTTTAATGTAACTGACCACAAAAAATTGAGCAGATGCTGTTTAAATGGTTTAAGCAGTTGCAATAACAATATTATATGCTGCATTGTTTCATGTCAGAAGCTTTCTTTCAATCATACACCTGCTGTCCAAGATGTTTTTATTTGTCTTATCACCACAAAGCAATCAAACAGAAAACAACCCAAACACTATTCTTTTAAATGGACAGGAGATACACCATTGCTGCTTTAGAACAGGACACCAAAGCTGCAGATGGCAATGCTCAGGTTACCCTTTGTCTACCATACTGTGTCAGCATAGGACAATAAGACATGACGTATGTGGTGTTCAATGTGCTTGGCAATGCTGTTCTACGAAACACTGTGAAGTGGTCTGAATAAAAATCAAAGCAGCATTATCCGACAAATAAAATATCGCTGGCATATGTCTAAAAACTGGAATATGTGCATGGTTACATGTTGCTTTCAGTACTGGGAAGTCATAAATGCAAATGCTTCAAGAGCAATATGCCCCTCATTCAGCAAAGTATAATTGTCTATCCAATTCTAGGGTTATGTATGGATATGGGAACAGTTTTAGGTTATGTGACCAGCTGCAACACAGAGACTGTCTTTGTCACCAGAAACAGTGCAAAGTAAAAGTGAGTAATCTCATTTTCTGCTTCAGTCAAACTCACACACAATCCCACCGTCTCTGGTAAGCCTTACCGCAACTCCAATTGGTAAGCCCTATGGTAAGTCTGGGGGGAAAAAAAAATACTCTCAACTATAATCCCTGCTAAAGGGATGTGGAGAGGCTTTGCAGTAAACCTCCACCAGCCACCAGCCAGGCCTAAAGCATCATGCCCTTGTTCTCACCCTGGCTGACCAAAGTCTCACACAACCAGAAACAAAGAGAGGAAAGTCCAGTGGGCACACATTTTTTTTCAAACTTGCAGCCTCAGCAGGAATTAAACCCCTAATCTTAGCTGTGCACATGCATGCTCAATAATCTAGACTCCAGGTGACAACTTCTAATACACAAACCCGTATCCTATTCATCAAACTTTCCCCCAAAACTGTGTGTAACTGTATGTCAAACTGATAAAAAGCCAACCTTATCATCCAAGATAGAGGATTCAATCTCAAAAACTGAACCACAGTCAGCAGTGATACTCCATGTGCCATACACATCACAGCTAACAGATGTTTCAGCACCCTCTGCCAGTTTTCTCCAGTGCTGTGTGCTGGCACAATACTGTACAGTGCTTCAGAGTGAGCTCATGTGTGCCTTCAGATTTTCTTTAAATATATATATACATATATATTAAAAAAAAAAAAAAAAAAGTCAGATATAAATATTAGGTAAGATTATGTCATTTGAATCAAATTTAACCAAACTGGCTAAGAAACAAGTGTATTTTCTCCACGCATTTTGGGCCAGAATTATGTTGAAAATGTATATTGCTGCCTTTACTTATATAATAATGCAAGCTTTATATGACTTTTCCAACAAATTACTAACTTGATGTGCCTTGCAGTTGTCTCACCAAACTGTGGTATGATTCTGAAAAGATTTGAGAATTACAACTCTACCTGATATTGGTCCCATCAATAATTCAGTGAACCTGGAGACCTGATGACATCCACTCAGAGCTATTTTCTTGAATATCCCAACATGTTGTAGCAGAATTTGACTATACAAATACATTGGAGGTAGGCCTATTCCTAGCTAGTTACCTCCGCCAAGGAGGTTATGTTTTCGGTGCCGTTTGTTTGTTTGTCTGTTTGTCAGCAGGATTACGGAAAAACTGGTATTCATGAAACTTCGTGGAAGGGTGTAGCATGGGCCAAGGAAGAACCCATTCAATTTTGGAGCGGATCCGGATCCGACTCACGAAATTTGCACATCATAGCAGACTGGACTATTGGCCTTGGCGGAGGTCTGCGCTCTCCGAGTGCCTTTCTAGTTAAAATTGTATCTCATATTCCAAAACCTGCCACCTTATATTCAACTCAACCATTTATTTATTAAACCAAGCAGGCCTGTCTGTTTATGATAATTTGTTGTTTTTAATCTTTTTATGTAGTTTCTTACTATTATGCCTTGTCCTTAAACTCTAGAGGAGAGGTCAATACCAGCTCAATACCTGTTTCTATTGCTTATGATGGGCAGTTGTGGAACTACTGACCACTGTGTAGAATGCAGTTCAGCATGTAGGCTACAACTGAGTAAAATCGATCCAAACAAAGCTATATCTGCTGTGAAGTCGCAGCTCAGTGTATACATTCTCAGTAGACCTATAGCAGGTTACAGGAGAAAACACACTCCTACCTTGTCTGTGCTGCCTCCGTATTTCCATCTCTAACATCTGCAAAATAGGGGGAAACAGTGTTAAAGATCAATTGATCTACATTACTGCACAGGCAAGCGTCCATCTCTAGACAGCTGCCTCCAGGGGGTCAAGCAGCCGATACTGGAGACAGTTTAACAAGGCACCTACCGTACTGTACTGGCCTACTGTAATTAATCCACTACTGTTAAACTAACTTATTGCTGAAATTCTGTAGTAGTCCTAGAGCTTACCGTCCATAGCAACATATCCGAACTGATTTTTCTGCTTTCCCAGTGCACGATTTTAATTATTAACAGTAACTTGATAGGCAACTGCGCATGCCGTCACAGAGAGGAAGCAACATCCACTCCAACTGAGCAAAGAGATTGGGGACTATAGCAGTACACAGACCTGCCAAATTTGACTTTTAAACAGCCCTCAATGGCCTATTCATCCACTCTGAGCGCGAGGCACCCACATGCTTACCTGAGCTTGCAGCCACCGAGCTGTTTAAATTCGAGGTTGAGCAAATGTTCAACGATGCTCGTTGAAGCACCGCCTGTAACACCAACATCTCAAAGTATGAACCTATTCTCACAATCTCAGTGTTTAAACGCGGACAGAAATCCTCCGTCGGTATTTGCTACATGCCCTACATTTTTTTTTTCCTAATTGGCATGAAACAGAGGCTTTGTGCGCCCATTGGTCATTACCCGGAGGGCCTCCCTTGTTTATCAAACTTCAACCCAATTATCCTCCAAATGCACAAACACATTGCGCAGTTAAATTTCTTTCAGAAGTCTCGGTAGGCTATAGCATTCAACTAAAGGGCAGTAAAGTATTTAGATAAACTTGGATTATATAACATAAAAAGAAGCCATGCGTATATAGTGCAGCCATTACACTCACTTGTGTAGTTTTATGGTGTTAATAAGTTGATTTTCCCTGCAACAAACACAAGTAAAAAATCTACATGAGCTATAAAACAATAAATGAAATAGCGTACCTTCTTGAAACTGGCTTACAATGAAATGAGTGCGTGCTGATGCACAGGGCCTACAGCAGTGAGGTCAGTCAGCAGCCTATCAGCTCTTTTCCTCTCATTTTAAAAAGGATATTTTGTAACATGTAGGCCAAGTTTCTACACCTATTAAGATAACCGTGTATTCTGATATAAAAAGTAACATTATATATTCAAACAAATTCAAATGTCATTGTGTTTATCTATGCAGGTTGTAATGGCCTTTCCCCCCTTCAGATTTCTGCTCCAATGAACTGAGACCCCTGGCGGCCACAACTTGAGGTGACTGTCTGTATCCCAAATATCCCAAGTTTCCCCCTAACAGCCTACATCAGTGAACAGAGGGCTTGTTTTAAAGCAAGTCCTGAATTTGAGAAAGTTCATGATAAAAAGTATTAGGTATTTAAAGAAGAAAGAGCTGAAACAATACCAGTCTCTTGTAGTTCCCCTTTCCCCTCCCCCAACTGGCACTTATGCTTGGTCAGTAGTCACTTTACTTGGAGATGATTTCAGGCCAAAAGGAATTATACTTAACATGTGTAGATACAAGACGATGAGCAAGGCATTGCCGATGACAAATCTTTTGTATTAGTTAAGGAAATAAACTAGATTAAACAAAACTTGCAACAGGAAAAATAAAAAAAGGACACAAATCAGTGTGTTTATATTTTATTCACATATGTTACATTTTGCATTAAATGTCCAAGTCATACTTTCTGGTCAAACTCAGAAAGTTTGAGTCAGCACCTACAGTAATGTACTGTATTCTCTCTTCATTCATACAGGAGAACACACAAGAGCTTTCAATTAGAATTTACACCCATTACTCATTGGCTATTTGGTTGCGGTCATTTACAAAGTGGGTACTGCAAAATAAGAATAGAGGGAAAATCAGTAAACAGAGAAGCAGCATGCATGAATTCAAGAGGAGATTGTTCAAGTGTTAACACAATGTGGCCCAGCATTTCAAAACCTGGGATCAGGGATATCACTGGTATGCTGTTGATCACCCAAAAAAAAAAAAAAAAGTAACATTAATCTTGCAGGCACAACTGGATAAGTGACCTCTCTTCCAGAGAAAAAGATGATAATCAGAAAATTAAGTAGCTAAGACACTTAAAGGATAAGGCCGGTGTTTTTTAATGCATTGCTTACCGTCAACAAATCCTATGAAAATAACAAAATCAACAATGCGTTTGCTCTACTCCCGTTACTTTCTGACTTCCCACGTACCGTTTTTAGCCGTCAACCCGGAAGTCATTGGCTCCAATTGTGAGCTAAAAACCTTGAAATACAGCTCACAAAGACATAGTTTCAATTTTAAAAATCACTAACTGTTACCACGAAAAGTCAGGCTGTTGTAGTTATTACCAAATCAAATGGGAACAAATTCTTCATTACGCCGGGGACTATTTTAGGTGCTACGTAACTATTTTCCTGAGATCGCAAAGTGTTTACAGCTGGCTTATTGAGTTGTTTGAGGAAAAAGTCGGCTGGCCTGGTGCATCGTGATGATGAAATATGCTGCCCAGAGCAACGGCATGGCTCTTCGACCTGTTTTTAACCGTTTTTTTAATACAATGGAGTTCTATGGCTGCTGGGACATGGCTTCATTGGGCACCGGCTACATGGACGAGATTTGCTAGCAAAACAAAATCATTGCTGATTTTGCTTTTTTCATAGGATTTGTTGATGGTAAGCAATGCATTAAAAAACACCGGCCTTATCCTTTAACTCAAATAACGGTGGCTAAAAGGATGTCATGCACAGTGTATAATGGATACTCAAGTCTGATAATCTTGTAATGTTGGAATGCACCTATGATTCACAACTAGATGACTTGTACAACTTATGGATGTGTGAGGGATAGTCATCACTATAAATGTACTGTACTGCAGTTATGACTTTTGGCTGTCAAAAGCATAAAATGAAACAAACTATTTTCCTGACAGTACAGAAAGATGAAGGGTATTGGCATTTCTTAAACTACATTTAATTGAGTTTCATATCTTGATAGAAGACTTTGACAATGGCCAAGTTAATATTTTAAGACCCAAGGCTATATTATATATATATATATATATCCCAAAATGATGCATGATACATGCCCCTTTCCATGTATTAGGGTCTTAACTCATAACGGAATATAGTATTACTGCTTTCATATGGCTTACACTTGCCATTGCAGCGGAATACCATATCTGTGCAATGACATTAATGCCTTAAAAATGTACGCTAATTCAACTATTGTAAAACCGACACCTACTTCATATCTTGGGCATTATGGAGAGCAGTGACAATGAATAGTGGACAAATGCACCTTAGATAGTTGATTCATTCTGACCTGGTGTAGCCAAACCTGCCTTGGGGTTGGGTTTGAGTCTCTTCTTTAGAACCAACCAGAACCAAGTAGGTGATGGAGGGCAGGACTGCAAAAATTATAATGAGCGGAACAAAGAGGTGACCGCATGCCTCGCTAGACATTAAAGTGAGCTTGACTCAACATTCCCAGCCATCTATCATAAACTCAAAGCAAAACCTCTTAGAAAACAAATCTTCACAAAAGGTAAAATTACTTACTTGAACAATGAGCAGCAGCATTTATTTAAATATCTAAAACTTTGTATTTTAAACAGCAAAAAGAAAAAAAATTCCTGAGGATGGATTGCAACTAGACCCATAAAAAGAGCCTTTGCTTGTTTGCAATAAACTCTAGTGTTGATGGGTGGACTTGTCCTGCCTACCATTACATGTCAACAAACGTGAGTGCACATTGCAATAACATCGCTACACTCATCAGGAGCTTGAAACTCATGCCAGCACAGCAGAGCAGATTTTGATAAATGAGGGATATGCATTAATATTATAAATGGTGCCAAAAATAATCAAACTTTGCAGGGGCATTCAGCATTAAATATTTTTCAAACCAAACAAATATTAGAGGCTTCAAAAGCCTCTTCCAAACCAATTACTTCTGGGCAAAGTTGTGCTTTCACTTTGAACTGACCAAATTTGCTTCTCCCTGTTGAAAACCACACATTAAATCACTTAAATAAACACACACACTTGTTAGTCTTTAGGCATGATTGTACACCAAACTTCACATAAACCAAGGCTGTGGCAGAAATACCCTCACTGCATGTTTGTGGATATCACATAATAAGATTCCCAAATATTTTAATCGAGGCAGACACATAAGCCAGAAAAAATTCTTCTCCATCAGGGGTTGTGTTTTTTTAGTGGGCTTTGGGAGAGCTTAGAGTCCATTGTAATGAGGCCCCCAACGCTTATTGATGTGGTCGAAGGTGTGCGAAACCCACTGTTGCTCCAACACTCGATACCTCTCTTCACATAAGAAAAGAGGCTTGCCACGGCTGGAGAAAGGGCAGAAGGAAATAAGATTGAGAGCTGTGCCTTTTTTCCCCCCCACTGCAGCACGTATTGCAATACCTCACATGATTTGATGTTTTCTGATAAGTACTAAAACCAGGAGTATCAAAAATGTATTAACTGCGTAAGGCTCATTACACAATGTTGTGTGGCTAATACGACATGCACTGTGTCCATGTCAAGTACCGTACCGTAGATCGCGGTCCTCCTCTCCATGGGCATCCAGGTAAACAGAACCCCATAGGCAGAAACGATGTCCACGGATGATGATGATGACTGAGGCATTTATCAGTAGGAAGATGCCTGTAGCTGCGCCACAGAGTTGGGAGTGCTGCAGTGACAGATGACAAATATCAACATTACCAAAACTGATCCTGAGACTGTCAAGTAGCCATGCAAATTCAGCTTGCATTAGTGGGGGTAAAAATGTATAATTTTGTCAACAGTTACAAATTAGTTGGTGTTGGCCCTCAAGCATCATCGTTTAAACAGACAGCAAGACTACGACATTGCATTATTTTTAAGGAGAAGTCGGGAAACTCACCAAAACACATTCACAGATACCCTGCTGCTTGCAGCACAGCCCTTTGAGACAGACGAAGGCGCCACAAACGAGGCAGAGCGCAGGGTCCTTTGGCACCTTTTTGCAGGCAGTGCAGGCCTTCCTGTGATAGTACTGGAAGATGATATTGTAGTTGTCAGGTAGCTGGAGAAGGCGGGGGGCTGCCCACTGAGGATCCTCGACAAGCAAAGTCTGGGGAGGAAAAGGACGACAGCACTATTTAAAACATGTTCAGGTCACAGATTTATTGTGCACCGTTGTGTGTGAACTGGAATAGGAATTTAGGATTCCAACACATTGTCATGTAAAGGTCATGGAAGTGAGAAGGAAAATACTATGGTGAAATTACTATGACCAATATGTCGGTCTTTATGATTAAATGCTACACTGAAGTTTTTCTGGTCTTTCAAACCACATCAACTTCAAAGATCATTGAATTCAGTATTTTGCTATTTGTGGTGCACTGACTGTCCTTCACTGTTCAGTGTTGATCCTCCCAGGAGCTTTATCTGAAGCCCTCTACATTTAACTCTGACTCTTGATCACGGGACTCATCACCTCAGGTCCTCTACAAACTTGGGGAAAAAAATACGAGGCTTTCTATTCATAGCTCATTGTACTCTATCAGTAAACCCAGATCAGAAGAAAAATTACTTCTCATAAAGATGAAATTTTTAAAGCTCTCGAAGACATGATAAACTGTGCTTCCTAGCCGTTATCAGACTTTTTTTTTTTTTTTTTAAATAAGCCTGAGTGAGGGGAAAAAAATCTGACTTGTTTTCAGCCTTTACTGAATAAATCTTCCAAGACTCTTGACTTCTACGTGGTCTTTATGCTGTCCTTCAGCTCTAGGATGTAATAATAAATAATGCCCTATGTTAAGGGTTATGTGGAAACAATCTAAATTGGCGAGCAAAGCACTCCAACTTTTCATGATGTATGACGTCCAAGATCAATTCAGTACTGAATGACAAAGAGGGTATGAGACACATGGTTTGTCGTGCCATCACTCCTAGGAGACTAGAGAGGCCGGAGTCACACGTAACAACAGCAATGGCCTTTGTCAACCAAGGTTGACACTTGTTTCAAAGTGTCACAATAGTATAGCACATTGGCACATTAGTTATATTAATCATTTGCAGGACAACAATGTTATGTTGATTAATGTGTGCTTTAAAGATTTCATACAGAGACTGTATTGACAGGTTTCAAATACATTTTTACAATTTAAATCCGATTACTTCTCCATGACAGCATGGAGAAAAGACTGGATATATATCGTTTTCCATTAATTTTCTGTAGGAACTCTGAATAAAGATTGAAATACTCAGACCTACCAATGATTGCTCTGCCTGCGTCTCAGAGACCCCTGTGACCTCAGCACACCACTGTGTCACCAAGTCGAAGGCGCTGACCGCCCACTCCAGACATGAGGCACTGTGCATGGGGTTGGAAGGCTGCGGGGCCGAGGCTATGAGCCCCAAACACACAGCCAGGGATGAGAACTCCTCCTCCTCCTGAGAACACACAGACAAGAAATGGATTTGTGAGTTCACTCTGTCTCTTTGCTTTCCCTCACTCCTGTGATTCACAGGATGTCAGAGGTTCTACACTCTATTTCACTGAACTACCTAAATGTCTCATGTTGCTTTTATTGATAGCGCAATCATGCTTGGCAAGACTTCATGTTGCTCAATTACCAATGTGAGAAACCTAAAAATACCTTGAGCCAGATAAGCGGATAAGCCAAGACCAATGTTACGGTGCACCAACTGCCAGGATACAAAGTAGTCTAAGCAGTTATGATGATGACATTTATGATGATATGTGGTGGCATACCAGGCAGCCAGTCAGGCTGTCTCCGTAGAGGTGATGCTGCAGGAGACAGGAGAGGCGAAGGAAGGGCAGGCAGAACTGCTGGAGGCTGAACTCTATGGATTGTGGGGACCACACACTGGAGCTCAGCTGGGGAGAGAAGCACCACAGTAACACTTCATCAATAGCCAGTCAACAGCTGGCTGATAATGGCGTGATGTATATCTCTTTCAGAGACTAGTAGAGATATTAGGGTAATGATCAATTCATCTTGTGAGAGAAAATAAGAAAAGAGCACAGCAAAAAAGGCAGAGAAGAGAGACAACATGCTATTGGCAGTAATGTTCTGAAGGGCTCAAACAGTAGTCATTTTTTTGTGTCTCACCATTGATGTTTCTTCAGTGTTCACCTTGTAAACACTCTTGTCCTTGGAGAGCTCACTGATTACATGGCTGAGTAGGGCTTCGAAAGACTTCTCAGCATTGGCAGCATTCTGTGACAGCACAAAAAAATAAATATGAAAATTTTGACCGTATGTAAGCAAAAGTTAAAGGTAGTCAAGTCAAGCTTATTTATACAGCCCTTTATCACAAGCATGTCTCAAAGGGCTTAAAATACCATATCATATACCACACTACATCAAACACACACTCACATTCACACCTATGGGAAATTTATAGTCTCCAATTCACCTGACCTGCATGTCTTTGGACTGCAGGAGGCAACCAAAGGACTTGGAGGAAACCCACGCAAACACAGGGAGAACATGCAACCTCCACACAGATGGACCAGGGCCGAGATTTGAACCCAGGACCTTCTTGTTGTGAGGCCACAGTGCCAACCGCCGAGCCACTATGCTCCATGTAAGCTTTTCTGTGCGGAGCTGTGCACTGAGCCTGATGAAGGCAAAGCCCAGTTGGTTCATAATGCGTTTCCATTATACACAAGGCTAACCAGGCTAATGTTTCATTTGTTGCTATATTGTGCCACTGTAGTGGCAGGATGCTATTAACGTTATAAGCTGTTCGTCTGTCTGGCTAAGTTTAACTGACCAAAGAGAAATTATGAATAGAGGACTTAGAGTTGGTGTAGTTTTATGTTGTGTTCTGTATTCTGTTCTCTAAATATATATACAGAGAGCAGAGTTACCCAACAGTGCATACTAGGGAGAGATAAGATTTTCACCCATCAGCTCTATTTATGATAATTATATGGTCTTTTGGCAAAAGCCTTGCTATAGCACATGAATAATTGGTCAACGAGCTCTGTTTTGATGTGCCATAGAAAAATTATGAATCTTGATGAGAATAATCTATAGCTCACAAGCCTTAGAGTGTAACCCACACTGATCCCCAACCATTACATTTTAACTGTGTTGCACTTTGCACCATGTTTCTAGTAATGTTATCATAGATGTCATGCCACATGGCTATGAGTACATTATGCAGGTCCTATCATAAATATATACTACTCCTAACTGACTTATTTTATCTAATGTAAACAGCTCTCTCACCTCTGGTACGCTTCCCTCTAGTTTTAAACACACAATAATTCAACCTCTCTTGAAGAAACCTAACTTAGATCCCTCATTACTTAACAACTACAGGCCTATCTCTAAACTCATTTACCTAAAGTTTTAGAAAAATAAGTTTTTACTCTATCCCTTTTAAACATCAACAATATTTTTGAGAAATTCCAATCAGGTTTTAGATCACTACATAGCACAGAGACAGCCCTCCTCAAAGTCACAAATGACCTGCACGGTTTTATTTCATTATTTATGAATTATTTTAGACCTCAGTGTAGCATTTGACACCGTTGATCATGCAGTACTAATTGATTGCCTTGAGCACTGTGTGGGTATCTCTGGCTCAGCACAGAATTGGCTCAGGTCCTATCTATCAAATATCTAAAGAACCTTTTCAGTTACAACAGACAATTCCTCATCTTCCTCAGTAGACTTCACATGTGGGATCCCTCAGGGCTCAATTCTAGGCCCCCATACTTTTTGCCCCTCACTATGATCCCTCTTGGCAGTATCATTCATAGGCACAATGTTTCCTTCCATCGATACACAGACGATTCCCAGATATACCTCCCCTTAAAACCAGGTGACCCAAATTCCAATTACACCTTTAAGAACTGCCTCGCTGACATTAAGGATTGGAGGTCCCAGAACATTTTACAACTGAATTACAACAATTATGAAATACTCCTATTTGGCTCTCTAAGCTCCAGACATCATGTTCTACAGGACCTTGGTAGTCAGTCTTCAAACCTAGGAAACCTAGGCTAGAAACCTAGGAGTGATCTTTGACAGTGACCGGACTTATGAGGAATAGGTACAGACTAAAGACAGTAGAGCAATCTTGCTTCCTACAATTAAGAAATATATCTAAAATAAAGTCATTTTTATCCGTCTCAGATCTAGAGATCATCCATGCTTTTACCTCATCTTGTTTAGACTACTGCAACTCCCTGTATTCCTGCCTTAGGCAAAAATCACTCACTTTCAGCTGGTTCAGAATGCAGCAACTAGGACCTTAACTGGTACCAAACAACAAAGACACCACATATCCCCAATTTTAGTGTCTCTCCACTGGTTGCTAGTTAGATATAGTGACTTCATTGATGGATACCTGCTGTTTCTTATAGAGAACATACTGTACTGTAGTACCCTACATATAGCCTCAGAAATTGATATGGCAATCTAGTGTCCCTTACAGAGGACAAAAATACATTGTTGGGTAACAGAAAACACAAAAATGGTTCCCCCTGACAATCTATTGTCATCTTCAAGTATCAGAATAAAGTGCTCTGCCTCTCAGTGTCTTCACAATCCTCCATCTATCTCTAAAATGTGCTGCACAGTAGAATATAATAACTTATGCAGAGTAAGCAGAGGACACAATAATTCTTTTCTTACAATAAAATATCTGACTGGCTGATAAGCGGTAGAGACATTACTGAATGTGTGTTCTGATAAAAATTCAACTGGTTTGACTAATATTTTATATGGAGGAAAAGCTGGTAGCATTTATCAAGCTGAAGGTGGTAGAATATAAAACAGCGGCTGTCTTATCTCGTCTGCCGTCCTCTGTCATAGATTTATAGAGGAGGAATTTAATGTCCATGGATTTCCTTCCTCTGGGCTCTGATCTTTGTTCAGACTTTGCATCTTTTTTTATCAACTTCAATTTAATTACAATGGCATTCCTCCAAATATGGATGCCGTCCTCAATGAGGATTTGAAATGCATCTTAAATGGCAGCTTGTGAATGAGTGCACTATTGTTCATGACATTGTAGTGGGAAGATATTAAACCATGCCTCTATTATAGATGGAAACACCCTAAGGGGGGAGGGCTTCAGCTATTTGTCTATTGACATTCAAGCTAGCCACTCACTAATACAGATTTAATAGACTGAAGACAGATAGCCAATTAATGCCACACTCTCCGGCAATCACACTTTCCTAGATAATGAAGATCGATATTGTCTACTGTGGAAACCGCATAAATGAACTCAGAAAGGGCTTAATTCATCTCACTACTGAGTCATACACAATGTGAACTGGTCCAAGGGAGCAATCAACTGACTTAAAAAGGCATTGGATGCATTTGAACTACAGACCCTTCAAATATGTCCCCAAACAGGGTCAAAACAGCATTGGGAATGGTAAACACAGTGATGGTGCTCTTTACCCAATTGTTTCAGCAGCACATTATTGTTTTATGTAGTCCTGAGTGCTGGGTTCACTGAAATTATCTTCACACTATGGCCAAGTTTGATCATTGCGTTACATTAGAACAAAATTAATTTTAGCATAGGGCTGCACAATATTGACAAAAAAAATCATATTGCAATTTTTCGATATTTTAGATTTTTCAGAAACAAGAAATATTATTTATAAAAAAAACAACTGATGTTGTTGCTTAAGATTTGCTAATTTATAGGCCAGAAATTGGGCTCAGCACCAGGATACCACAGGGAATCCATTTTGAGCAGCAACCACTGATGAAACAATTGTAGCCTCATGCCATTTGGAAATTGAAGTAGTTGCAATTTCCAATTTTTTGCATCAATATGCCTTTGTGAACCATGTTCAGGCTGATGTGATGTGATGTGATTTTGCTTTTACCTTCTTGAGTGCTCCAGATGTGCTCCAGGCCTGCCTCTCCTCTGGGCTGAACTTGGCTGAGAGTGCGGCCAGAGCCTGGGTATACTGCAGGTTGTACAGCATCTTCACCACACAGGTGAAGTGTTCTACACAGACAGACAGACGGGACAAGCCAGGCGGAAACACAAAGAGGAGAAAAGAAGAATAACTTTCATAGTCCTTTCATTATTACAAATGTCTCAAACAACATATTCAGCAGAGGACTTCAGCATGTGCGCATGTGTTATTTTATGCACAAAAGTAATTAACTGAGAAACTACAAACTCCTCTAGAGTCAATACAATAAATGCCCAATCAAAGAGGTTGAAAGCCATTCACAGGGTGGGGGCAATCTATTGGGTTCTTCATTCCTGCTTATAGAGCCTCATCGAACAGTGGGAGGGTAATTAGCAGAAGGCTTCAGGTGGGGAATGCAATCTGAAGGAGGTTTGAGTTTGGAACTGAAAGGAACAACAAAGACTGCCATTATTTGCCCTTCCACAGGAAAGGGCTGCTGACAGCTCCACTGTTCTGGTCATTGTGCCAAGTGTCAGCACAGAATTAAAAAGAACACACAGATGACCCCTCCTTACAGCGATGAAAGGCAACCAGGCTCCTTGGGGACAGATAACTCCCGATCCCTTGTATTTCTCCAAAAATAAATTAATAAAAAATATAAGAAAACAAAACAAAACGTAGGTTTTGTGACCTCCATTGTTATGCCCTGTGCTTCAATAATAGGCTTCATGCATCTCTCATCCTGTTGTACAAAAAAATAAATAATAAAAAAATCAATTCTCTATCTCACAATGACTGCAGTAATGATGCTTGGTTTGGCTTGATCAATTTGGAATTGAAAAGACACAAAGTCCATTTAAAAGCTAATCAGATACTGAGTGTCGTTTTCCCCAGCAGAGGCTGAAGGGCAATGTGAGGAGGTGTTACATAGCCTACAGGCAGGATGCAGTACATGCTGCAAAATGGCACCTTGAGAAAAATCTGATAGTCACACACAATCCTTAACCGAATTTGTTTAAGATTGTGAATTACAAGTTAAGAAAGCATTTAGGATATCTAATTAGAATGTTAACCATTACAAGCTACATCTTTCACCAAATTCTCCTTTTCCATGTTCAAAAAGATTTTTGGATCCTAAATGTCCCTGCCAGCGGTCAACCTAGTTCAGTCATCAATGAAATGATCAGCTTGCTGTGACACTGCTCCCATTAAAGATGATTGCAGCCATTTGGGCCAGGTCTTTAGGTGGCCCTCCCCCTTCTGCAGCGAAGAGCTGAGCTGGAGGAGATCTGACGACGAGTCGGAGATGAAGGGCACACAAAGGAGGTGCATCCCTCCCATCACCAGAACTGTGTCACTCTGATCCTCACAGCCAAATAATGGCAACAGGAGCATAGATAAGAGACTCCAAATGCCTCCTCCTAGCATTCAGCCATGATTAGGACTGATAATGGGACTGTCATTGTGGAGCAGCCACCGAGAAACTCCCCGCTCTCTCGCAGCCTCATGAAGCAGACACAGGAGCGGTACCTTTTCGCAGAGGCTGTGGCATGGTCAACACGAAGATAATCAGTAGAGACGGGACATCTCGAAACAGCATTGGCACCTCAGGTCTCTCTTCATCAAAGCCACTGCAAAACAAGCAAAAAGAGCTTTTCAGAATATCAGAATATTTTTTGGCCCAATGTCAAATTGCTATTGTGACGAAAACAGACACAGAGGCATGAATGGATTAAATGATTTAAGACCTGCATTTATTTTGTTCTTCTAACAAGATGTCCACGCAAATGGTGAAATGCAGGCACTCTCCATGATAGGAATTATGGACCAATTATAAATATAGTAAATATTGACTGTTCTTTTCATTAGAGGGATGAGAGCAAAGTCCTTGTTGAGTACAACACTTTAAATTTGCTTAAACAAAGACATGGCTTTTACAAGTCCTCCACTTAAATACAGCTGGAAAAGGCCCATTTCCTTGTATCCCCTGACCGACTTCCTTAATGCAGCCCTAGTTACATATTGTTATTTTATGCCGTCTCCATTTAAATGTCTTCTTTTCTGTTGACAACCCAGTGAGGTTCCAATCTCCACTCTACTCTTAAGAGGCCTCAGGGGATTTTCAATGAAAGGAACTGCACTTACAGAATAATACCTTCCATTACCAATGCACTCACCAGTTAATTCCACTGCGCATTGGAGAAAAGCCTTACAGGACGGTATTATTGACTTTCTGGTAAAACCACTGCATACAGTATACACAGTGACATACAGTAAAAACGGAATAAATGCAGCTACTTCTGAATAACATCAATATAGTTATGTCAAATCATAATGAACAGGCCTACAAACCTCTAAAGTTTACTCAATAAAAAAAAGAATATCTGGGTAAGAGCAAAAAAGCGTCTATGCAAAAACATCTCTCTCTGTCCTATTTAAATAGGCTAGTTCAGGTTGACCGCCTAGGGGTGTCAATGACAGTGCTGCCTCCCGAATCCCTAACAAGGTATTTTTAAACACCAAATGGCTCCACTGAGAATACTGTATGGTTGTGAGCACTTTAATAGTAACAGGTGTAAAAGCTGTCTTCCAACACTAACAGGGAGGAATGGTTGTTGAAGCTCATCTTATATTGCTAAGTGCTGCGAGTGGGATTTTTACAGCTGTTTCGACTGTGAATCCTGACAACCAAACTCTATTAAGGATAGAAAGGCATGTTTTGACCTAGTAATTTAAGACATGGAAAAAGACAATGTGGTAGAAACTATGCCTTTTGTTAAATACGGGTTTCTGTTGAAGCTGGGTGGACAGCTGAAGGTTGAGATGCTGTGCTGCAGCAGTGCTGGTATGGTGTTGGTGTGGTGCAGTTGTTCTCAGTACAGTGATTTTGACAGGGTCGTTTCACTCTCTGTGGAGTGCCCGGTAATTTGCCAGATGCGGCAATTATTGGTATCTATGGCAACCACACATGGTCCCTTTTCTGTTTTTAGCTCCTCTTTGTGTGGAGGAAAAGCTGTTGGGGGCAGGAGGAAATGGTGGTGTTTAGAGAGAGGGCAAAGTGGCGCTTTGATTACGTTCTTGTGTGTAAGCGAGGGGTAGCATTAGGGTAAGCAGTGTCTATGGTGAATCTGTGAGGTACGAGGCAAAACGTATAAATAGATTTCCTAAAGGAAGATGTGCTTGAAGAAGAAAGTCACTCACTCTGCCTCTCTGCTTTGTGAAACCTGAGTCAGCCTAGTCCAGGGGTTGTAGGCTGAATCAATGCTGTACAGACGCATGTGCATGGCCAGCACATGGAACAGCTGATCTGCAAGGCAAAAAAAAACCCCAAAACCCACACATCAGTGTAATGTCAGAGAGAAATCACAGCGCTGACAGGAACAAAACCAGTTCTGTAATTGTTCACCTCAGTGCCTATTGCCACACCCGGCCAGCTATCAGTGTGGATCAAATGATGAAAGCAGTTGACTTGAACTGACTGCACTGAGTGCAGGCTAATGGTTTGGCTGGGATAAAACCAGGCCAGACCAGATGGATACATGGTAGTGCTCAATAGCTCCAGGCAGCTCTTTGGTCAGGTCACACCTGTTCACTGTGGAACTAATGGAACATGAAGAGAGACCCCTCCACAATCTCTGGTGTATACACTGGCTTTTGATAGCAAGACGCTTCAGAGCCCATATAGACTCTTTGTCACAAGCAAACCTGTTAGAAGTACCAAAGTGTACAACATCACAGCTAACCTCAACATGGGTAAGAGGCAGCACAGAAACAACCTTGTGACCTAAGCAGGGATTTTGGAAGAAAAGCAGTGAGAGAAAGGTCTATTCCTTTAAAAAGGGCACAATATGTTAAGTAATGTATCCCCAACTGGAGAAGTGTCCTTCTCTTTATCTCATTAGTCCAGAAACAAATTAACCTACTTTTTCCTCATTATGACCTAAATCCAAGTTAGCACCTATTAAAGCCAGAGTTTGAAACTAGCATAAGAGCAATAGATTCACAGCACATATGAACCATGTTTGAAACTAATTCCACTAAATCAATCAGTTCCATTTAGTATCATCTCTAGGTGCACACAACAACCTTCTGTATAACCTAAGCCTGCTTTGGGCAACACTTACAGACGACCAACGAGCAACACTAATCCTATTTGATTTTGTTTTCCAGGGATTTATGATGCTGTAATGCAGCAAAATACTTCATATAACCAGCTCTGCAATATTGACATTTGTGAACTGTCAATACCTAGACCAACACTGCCCTCCACAGGTGAAGACAGAAACAGCATGGGGAAAGCACAGTGTCTGACTCTGTACCAGTCCCTGTGTCAGAAAGGGTTAGCATTCCTCCACTGGGAGATGATGAGTCAACGCCACGGAGCGCCACTCTGTAGCCCAACACCAGCCAATGGCCTTCAGTCTAGTAGGAAACCAGGCAAGCAGTCATGATTCCAGCTAAAAGCTCTTTTTTCAGGCGGACAGCAGTCTGCTGTTCCCCCATACTTAGGAGGCCCTCAGTTTGGCTTCAGATATTGATCTATTTCCTCTGCTTTCGATGATGCGACTAATGATGATCCTTTAGCTCTGGTCTTGTCATTGCTCTGATTATAGATTTGTAACACTGTGTGACCTTTGAGATTCCTAGATTACCAACATCTTCATTCAATAGACACATATTTTTCCGAAAACACTGTCTGAGGTACAGATCATCCTGATTAAAGAACCTGGTAAAGAACTGCTATAGTCATATACATATATACCATATACCATCAACCTACACTTATTAACACTAAAGTTTAATATTGAAAACACATTTAACAGTCTACTCAAGACAGGAAATCAGAGTCTGTATTAAAGGATAATTACGGTTAGTTTCCTAGTTTTTGCCATGACGATTGATTGTGTTCAAAATCCCGTCACTTACTTCACTGTAGAGCTTTATGTACCTCTAGTTTGCTGCTAGCGCTGCTCTCCAATACACACCCAAGGGTCAAAGAAAGCTCCAACAGTTGAACCCAAAAAGCAATTAAACTCTACCTCTCAACACAATAAGACACAATTCTCTACTGATTAGCTGCCTTTTCCCCGGGGATTACTGGCATGCAATGGGCATTCTACATGTAAAATAATCTATCAGCCACTCAAACAAAAACGATTGAGATTTACTGAAGCTGGCCGACACTCTCGTCACCAATTGATTCTGCACGACTGTAAGGTCAACGTGATTTGCCTTCAAACACACTGTGGGGCTGAAGCAACACAGCCTCTTAGACTAATTCAAGTATTTGGTGCTGAATAAACCAAAGACATTCTATTTGAAGGAGCTGATGTAGCCTATTTTAAGGGATTGCCAGGCAGCTCCCCTCTGTGGTCCATGGCGTCCTCATCAGTTAAACAGAAGAAATGCCTACTGGGATATAGGCTTAGGAACTCCCTGGGCTCTCATAGTTAGCACGTCTGCCGTTTTCCTCCATATCCCATTCCCAAAGAAGAGCGAACACTAATGTACTGCAACTGAGTAAATTTGGCCGTCAGCACGGCTACACAGTTAATGTAGCTCAGAAAATGGCATACCTCCAGTGTGAAATCTCTTCTCAGCCACTCAAGGATGACAGGCCATTTCACTGCAGCAGCCAGCAGCCACCACTTTGAATTTATCACCACTTAACAGACTAATTAAACAAAGAGAAAATGGCTTGTGCTCCTTATTACAAACTGAACTCTGATCAGGGTTCCACTTTTTACACATTTTACACTTCAAAATGCCTTTTCCACAGATCTTACATAATTGAATGAATTTGAAGATTTTGGTCAGTAATCAATATGAGGTGTGCTGATAGTGGCTGGGCAATGTGACTGTCAACTAAACCGTCACTAGTCAAACACATGTTTCATTTCAACATTGCACTCATTACAAGAAAACTGCACATTTTTATGGACATATAGGTGAAGGGGATTAAAAGCAAGAGTCAACTACTGACAATTTAGAATAATAATAATAATAATAGAGGTCCATGTACCATTATCAAGCCTTTGCCTTGCCACAGTGGCCTGGCGCAGTAACAGCTCCGTACATCAAGATCACAGTTTTCATCCTCCCCCAGACGCATGCCCTTGCCAGTTGCCACACAATCAACGAAAACAGCACTTGACCCATTTGTCTGCTTCATTTACCCTGACTGCTCGAGCTCCCAACAGCTCACCTGGGATAGCATCTCTCCTTGCCTGCCATTGCTAATCGACCTTTTCTTTTCTTTTTTTTAAACAAATGGTTCAACAGTAACATGGACCAACGGCTTTGATCTCAACTCAGACACTTCATTACACAGGGGCCGGTGGGACATGACGTCCTGCCACCTGCAATAAACCACAAGTCACCGTAATCACCAGTTTAAACGGCAGAATACAACAGACATAACATCATAATAACTAAATCATCATGGTTCTTATACTAATCAATTTTGAAAACATACATGAATATTCTAAGGAAAAAGGAAATGTCACTTGTCTACTGACTGTCTCTTCTATTGTTGCTATTATTTGACCCTTGCAGTCACCACTGGTTGCTTCATCAACAGTACAGGAGTGTCTGCTAAATGCCTATAATGTAATCTAAAAACATGATACCACAATTTAATGTCTACATTCTATAAGTTAAAGGGCTAGCTAACTAATTAACATTTGAGCCTAATTTTTAATTTGTGGCCAACATGGAAGCAATTTTTGATGATCGAAGTAATTGGGTCTAAGAACTCGTTTGTTGAACCATCCCATTGATGTGTTAATATCAGGCCATACCCAATTTGCTGAGGACAAGGGCATTCACAGTCCACCTGACACATAAACATACACACACATTGTAGGTTAGTGGGCATGAACATTTTATTTGATTGTATTTAGAAGATAATTTATAAATGACATAAGAAATGAGTGGGTACAGGAGTAACTACTCACTGAGACAGGAGCGTTTGGCCGCTGCACTGGCCCCTCCAGAACACAGGTTTCCTCCCCGGTGCACAAGCTCCAACTCCAGGTTGGTCCTAAGGAGACACAGCCATGACTATTAGTAGGTAGCATAAGTCTATTGGGTGCATATTTCACCCCTTAAAGACATGCATCACAAACTAAAATAGTGTAAGGGGAAAAAAAAAAACAATAACAGCAACAACAAAAAAAAAAAATGGTAGAGTATCATCAGATTCAGCTTTTGGTTAGGTATGCTGCCTCTTTTCACCAGTTTTATTAGGAAGATGAAAGATGTTGCCTAGTCAAGCCATTTGCCGTTAAATGCGCCTGTTTTACAGCAGCAATTCCGTATCAAATAAATGACAGCTTTCTGAGACTGATTTTGCACAAGCCGGACCATTAGCATAAAAGCTGTTCCATCCACAGTCTGCATGCATAATCCCCAATGTGCATTTCCCATGCATATCCAAAGACATTTCACTCCTGAATTTCAATTCCCTTTACCCAAAACAGTGAAAAATACCTTTAACAAAGTACATAGATGGTAAAAACAGATAGGCATTACTAAAATAAGACTGAGCTGGGCCTGTTTTCATCCCGCCACTGGCCATTTCTTACTATGGGCCAAGGAGGTGGGGGCAAATCCTTGGGTTTCCTGGGAGAAAAAGCAATTTCACATAGATAATGCAGCCACGGTGAAGCTCCATCTGGCTTCTGCTGATAAGAGCGCCCCTGTGACAGAGGAATTTTCCACTCCTCAGGCAATTTGCGCTGTTCATTGAACTTCAGAGAGCCAACAGGCACCCAGACACACTCAGGGGATCTCTCTGTGCAGGGTTGAGGGAACCACAGCATTGGGTGGGCAAAAGGTCTGGAGGGGTGAGGTCTAGGAAGGGCAGAGTTTTTGGAATGGGAGGGGTAAAGAGTTAAAGACCCCAAGGTGAAGTGCAAGCCAGTCATCTCTTTGACCTGTGACCGGTCTGCTGAGATAATACAAATTCCCTTAAATTTGCAGCCATTCATCAACCTGTTTCCCATCACTTACATATCGGGAATAAAGAAAATAAAATTGACAGCAGTCAACTGTATTCACACCACGAGAGACCATATAATTCAAGGTACTGCAGAACTCTAAATACCTGTGAATGGGCAATCTGCAGAATTGCAAGTGTGACTAAGCAAGCTTGAGAGTGACCACTCTGAAGAAAAGTGGTCCTAAAATTCAGTCAGTGAGGGTGCAATAAATCCATACTCAGTCAGACCTAAAGGACTCAGTGAAGATGGAGGAGCAAGAGTCAATACCATTTTACTGCAGCCTAAATTGACAAAGCTGCTAGTGCTGCTTTGAAAGAACATTATTCTAGCAACACCTCTGGATCCAATATAGCAGTATAATCAGAGGTATGAATAAAGCCAATCAAGTAAACCTTCACAGCTCCCTGAACAACTTTCAGAAAATGCCAAGCAATCCATATATTTGGTGCAGGTACAAAGACTGTGCAACATCTGCAGTATTGAATTTCAATTCCTTTTCAGGGGGCCCTACACAAGTAAAAAACTAACAAAATAAGACTACAATTCTGGAGAGAGGACAGTACTCGCTTCCTGTGTGGACAGTCATTGTTATTCAAGGTGAGGAGCTGGCATTAAGAGGCAGACAGAAGAGCAGACAAGCGTTTAGTCCACCGGCCACAAAAGTCAATGGTGTGTGTGTGCATGCGTGTGGTGGTGCAGTTAGAGGACCTCCCTGTCCAAGGAATGTAGACGTAGAGGTCAGTAGCCACAGAGACTCACTGAGAGATAACCCACTATGACCATGTCATTGCTCATACCTCAGGACTCACACACAAACACACACCTTTAGGGTAAAGGCTCTGTGTAGCTTTTTCTTAAAGCCTAAAAGGGGACTAGGACAGAGGAAAGGAATCCATCAAATGATAGGACCAGGTGCGTAAAGATGGCAGCATCCTGGTTTTTATGTGACTGATTGTCTCACAATGCAAAGCATCCAAAGGTCACCATTCAGTCCTTTCAGGTTGCAAACAATGGGTGTGCACTGCATTGTGGGAGGGGGCAGGAGGACACCGATCCAAGAGTCCCGTATGCATGCACCTGGATCTTTATTATGTGAATCAAGTTATCTTTTTTACTCCAGTTCCACATTACAAAATGTAGTCAGAGATTCCCTGACAACATACAACCACACCCAACTGATTATCTGTCTTGTTCTCACCTCTGAGAATAAGAGGTTATATCTATGTGAATTACATGGGAATGTAGGATTTGCATAACCATTGCTAAGGAGGGGTTTATGAGAGTCCCACCCTCCACCCTGCGACTCTGCTCTCACCTTGCCACAGAATACATGAAGAGGAAATCATTATCAGGGGAGCCAGGGTTCTTTCCATAGTCCATGTATTTCTTCTGGGTGGTGTTCTTGATGTCCTTGATAACCAGCTCCATCTCTTTACTCAAGTTGGACTCCGTCTGAAAAAAAAAAAAAAAAAAAAAAAAAGAAAGAATACAATGAAGTCAAAATGCCTTTCTAGTATGAGCTTGAGGATGCTAACTTGACTTAAGCTAAAAGGAAAAAAAAAAAGAAGGCAAGATATATCTACATTATAAAAGTTGGCATGAGAAGATGGGTTAAATAGCAAAATTAGGCTGAATTAGAGTAACGTCCACAATCTTCTTGTGATGGCAAATTGTGACAAAATGTTAAGTGGCAAGTATTTACAACAAAAGTCAGTATTCCACACAGTTTGGAGTCAAACATTTCTGGTAATCATAATCACTGTCTCTTTGTTGTTAGCTACTAGTGAGGTGAAGCAGTGTGTTTAGAGGACAGGTAATCATGAAACTTACTACTGATGCTCCTAGGAAAAATCTCTTTTCACTCCTCCCCCTTCATAGGCAGTTTAAAGCGCATGTGCTTTCACAAGGAGTTTGTGGACGTTGTGATATATTATAGTAACATACAATCCACATAATTTCCATTCATAACTTTCACTATAGCTGTTTTCATTTCAACCAACTTTTCACCTAAATCATTGCGTAGCTTTCCTACTGAACTGAAAGCTTCAGTTTTCTTGGCTCAACGCTGCACTCGAGTGCATCGTTTCAAACACCCACAGGGACAGACTTGTTCTGCCTTAAAGTGATGTTGGAAACATCATAAGTACAAGCTGAGTGCACATCAACGACCCTACAAAAAATGACTGGAATAGTGGGAATTTTTGATGATAAATGGTAAAAGTGATGCATTTTATTATTCAATATGTTATTGTTTGGCTTTATACGTAAATACGTTTTGTACACAGTATATGTATGTATAAGTATTATGTTTCTGCTTTCACTGTTTTAGTTGTCATGAATTTTTGTTTTAAATTACTTAATTAAAAATATCAATTACGAAATGCACCTTTTCTGCTCTTCATTCTGCTGCTGCAACACAAAGTGGCTCTGTGCCACTTGATTTCTAAAATAACACAACACCCACAAAAAAGCGCATTTGTTATGATTTACTGTTATTAAGCACCTGAATGTGCAACAGATTTCCGAACTCAGAAGTGGGAGCCTACAAGGACTTGAAGGCTGCATAAGACACTGCTAGCCAAGTATTCAAGAGAAGCACTCCATATGAGAAGAAGAGCATGAAAAAAAACAGTAGGCCAACTTTTATTAATTTAAGGTCTGTTCCCATTTCATAGCACTATTTGAGTCTTTATATTCCTTTAATTCATGACTGGAAACTGGAGTCCTTGTTTAACATTTCAAACTACAATTCATTATAATGGGTCTGAAAACCTACTTTGACTGATGGTTAACTGAAGATTAAGTTAATCTTTTACTTGTGTTTAATAAACGCTGCAAATGGAGTTAAGGCTGCAACCGAGTACTGTACTGTTACCATTTGGGTTGTACCTTTCAGTAATTTGCAACCTAGCCACAGAAAAGCAAAATGAAAAATATCCTGATGCATATTGCGAATCATGATGGTATCTGTAGATATTGTGATATGATATTTTGTCCATATCGCCCACCCTCAGCACAGGGTCAGTTACAGAACAGCACCCCTGGATCTGGTAGAGATTCAGTCTCTTACTCAAGGACACTTCAGCAGGGCAGGTGCTTGCTGACCCAGGGGATTTGAACCAGAGTTCTCCGGTCAAAGCATGGTCTCTCTAACCACACCACCACCCTGTTGCCGTTTACATCGCAAGTCAATATTCCCTACTATAATATTGTAATAATTATAATGTTTGTCTCTGTTATCAGCCAATAGTGAGCTGACAGTGTTTCAGGACAGGTATGGAGACATACAGGGTGTTAGTAACAATGAACTCCTGGCCTTGTGGTGAAACTTACTGGGAAAAGGCCCAATTGCTCCTGTAGATCTTCTACCTCCTTTACCAGCACACACGTCTTCTTGTTAGTGGGCGTGTGCCAGGCACCAGCCTCCGTGCCCCGCCCAGGGCGACAGGGAAGGACACTGTTGGCAAACTGTCGACACAGTGGGCAGGTGAATTCACCCTTGTCAACAGAGAAGCCCTGCAGGACCTGGTCATTCTGGAAAAAACAGACCACACATCAGATCAACGCAAGAAACAAAAGCAAATAGAGCAGGATCACCTTCAACATGACCCATGTGATCTGGATTCAAAACTTTGAAACAGGTGACAGTCGCTGAACTTTGAATTTACAGTAAGCAGGACAGCACGTTATTAGTTAACAACAGGCCTACTTACATGGCAGCATACCGTGATATTGCAATAGACATGGGGTCAAGCTTTTTCTTACCCTCAGAGATTCCATGTAAGACTTGTGGCAATCTATATGTAAGGTGTGTCCACAGGTCTGGACGTAGACACCCCCATCCCAGCCTATTGACACAGACTGCAGACAAGAACTCTGCAAAATTCACAAGAGAACACAGCATGAAGATTAAGGGCATATTAATATCCCTACCATATACAGTGCCTTCATAAAGTATTCAACTTCCTTGACTTTTTCCACATTTTGTCGTGTTGTAGCCTGAATTCAAAATAAATTACACTGAAATTATATTTTTTTATCAAGAATCTACACAAGATACCGTATAATGACAAAGTAAAAACGTGTTTGAGAATTGTTTGTTAATTTATTGAATATTTTCTTGGATACAACTGCATCAGCTTGGCACATCTGGATTTTGGTATTCTCCCACTCTTACTTGCTTATTTACTCAAGCTCAGTGAAGTTGGATAAGGAGCATCTGAACGGCTATCTTCAAGTCATTCTACAGATTGTCAATGGGATTCAAGTCTGGACTTTGGCTGGGCCACTCAAGGACTTTCACATTCTTGTTCCGAAGTCACTCCATTGTTAATTTGTCTGTACATTTACCTGCCATTTTGTCACTGACCACTAGATTCCATGAGTGAATGTCCAGCCAATCAAGTATAATTATTGTTGGTTTGAAGTTGATCTGTTGGAAGATTAGTGTAGTGGACTGGGTTGTAATGTATTACTGAAGTCTAGGTATGGCAACCAAAATTATTTAAGAAGTAGAGTGATTTTTTACTTGGGGCCCCTACCCATTGGTGTGTTATGTGTTTGTACAACAGCGTTTGTCACACAATGTTGTGTGTTAAAAGTGATGCAGCCATCAGCTGGCCTACAAATATCATACCAATGAAAACCCACAAAGAGAATAATGGATATTAAATTTGCTGAAGCTGTTGTTTTACATTAAAATAAATTCAATCCCTATTGGTGCTCTTTTTGCTTTCAGCCATGCTCTCTCCCATCCAAAGCTGGCTATGTTTTCAGCAGACACCTACATCTTTGAAGAAGCGTTGCATGAGGGTGAGCCTGACATCATGAGCCACGCCGCACGTGTCCACAGGGTAGATGTGCTCCTCATCACTTGTCGGCAGCTTCTTAGCCTCTTCGCTTTTGCAGCGGTGCCCCAGCACTGAAAGACAATCACAGCACAAACCAGCGGCACTCAGCAGTCAGTGACAATGACTCTACTCTAACTCAATGTAATGAATATTTCAGATTCACTGTTTATGGCTGTCTATAATATTTACATTAAACAGTCAAGGACTGTGATTGTGGCGAGAGAACATATGCCACGTCAATAACACAGATGTTTACGCTTTTCACACCCCAATGCAAAATAATGACTGATAAATCAGACACAGCCAGTGACAGCTAATTTCCAGCACATAATCTCTGCAATCAGTGGCAGTGAAATCACACTGGAAGAATGTCCTGCTTTAAATGATGATAGTTTCTGGCCACCAAAGAGGACAATATAATCGTATGGTATTATGGACCCAACAAAATAATTCATGTGTGGTGTTTACATTGTTGTCTGGTTGCGGTTCTATAAAAATAAGTGGTGGTAGATCATGTAAGATGTTCCTTTGACCTTGAGGGCAGAGTGTTCAGAACCGCATTACAACGTGACTAATTACTAATCAAACATGCCATTTATTTTCACGACAGTGAGTGATCCTCCTCTGTCCACAAAAATGACATAGAAATTACTTCTTAACAGCAGTAGGCAGTATGTACAAGCAAGCAGGGATCAACATGAATGATAAATGAGCCAATTAAAACAACAGCTAACCTGCCTATTAAAATGAGATTTCCAATATGGTGGATCCAAGCTGCCATGAATAACTGTTTGGTTTAACAGGCAAGGCTGGTGATAGGGGAGTAGAATCTCATGTCTGTGAAATACACCTCCTGTTAATTTGACCCCTCCACGCTGCAATTGCATTTGCAGGTTGTTTAAATTGTACTACAAATCAAGACAGTGATGAAACAAAGTGGTCCTGTATAGGCCATTAATTTAGGCATGTCTGAAAATGGAGGGGGGACGCTGGGTAATGCAGTACCTGAGGATGCCTGGAGGAGAACCACCAGGCCAGTGGGTCTGTCCTCGGTGGAAGGTCCGCTCTGGCCACAGATCACGCAGTCGTAAAGAACTTCAGACTCCATCACCTCAGACGCTCCTAGGTCCATGGCCGCCTCAGCATCTGGGGATTCTGTCACAAAAAACACCAAATGTGAGGTTGCAAAAGCTTCCTTTCAAACACTTCCACATAAAATAATACAAACAGAATTGATAAAAAAAATGTTATCATAACCAGGGGATACACTGCAACAGCCTAAACAAACAAATACAAAAAAAAAATTGAATAAAGATGAGATAAATTGTGATTCGATTTTCTACTCTATGATCTGTTGGTGTTAACAAACTATCACCTAGGAAAGAGGGAAAACCATCCAACCAGAGGGGATGAGCTCGGCAAGCGGTGTGTGAAAAACAAAAACATTGGGAGGTAATGTGGTGTGAAAGGCTTTCCTTTAGGCAGGCTTAAACATTGAGGTAACAACCCATGATTAAGGGAGGTCACTCACTGCAAGCCACGCTCCTACTCAGGGGACAAATATCATGCTCAGTTACGCTACACTATTCCTTTCTAATTCACACTGAATCAATAACGAATCTAAGAATATGCTTCCGACTTGGGTATTATTCTGTAATTCCTATGTGTGGTTGCCTTGCTTCGTATGAGGCATAGATTGTCAACAGGAAGATTTATTACTGTTATCAGTCATCAAGTTCTTGCCACTAATCAGTGCACTAATTTCAGGTCACCAGCATACCTAGCACACATACTGGAAATAAAAATTATTCAATGTGCTTTGATGCAATGAAAGTGCATGAGCACTGGACTGTGTAACAGCCATATATCAATACTTACAATATAAGTCCATTCTCTGCTATCCCTATCTGAGTGATTGGCATAGCACTACAAATTAATTACTGATGTGAAATTAGTTTTAAATGTTAAGGACTGTGTTCAATTTGAACAGTAAATATTGTGGAGAAATGTCAAGCTGTGCTGGAAATTGATTTATTGCTTTTTGGAGGAATATGTTCTCAGGAGAGGTCACTGTGTTCCTGGGGAAATGAAAGCTGTTTGCATTAGATGTCAACGCCACAGCTTTAGCCTCAGGCCATCAGAGTACATAGAGCCACCCGTGTATACACACACACACTCACACACACACATACATACACACTAAAGGTAAGACACAAGGACACAAGTGTTGCCGTTATATGCTGCTGCTTTATGCTTCCTACAACATAAATGTGTGAATCCTCCAAAGAATGAATTCTATGCAAGTAATAGGTTTGCACATTTTCAAATGTTGCCAGCTCTAAAAGAATACTGCGCACGTTAATCACAGAATTGGTGACACAGAACACTATTAAACATATCCAACTAAAGGCACAATAACCATTAAGCCAAAAACAGCAAAAAAAGAGTCAAATGCATCAATTGTTAAAAACAATAACAGTACTTGATTCCTACAAGCTTCAGTATTAAGGTAATTACTAAGCATCAATAATTAAAACTGAGATGAGGATTTTTTTCTGTATGTGAGTTTGAAATACAATACATGTCTATTCTTAGATATAGTGCCTTATCTTGGTTTTATTTTTCCACAGCGTGCCGTGCCAGTAGCCAGTGAAGCCATAAGCAACGGAAAGATTAACGTTTGAACAGATGTTCCAACTGTCCTTGTTAAAATTCAAAAACTAATATTTATATCCTCTGTGACATTTGATTCATTCTGTGAAATAAATGTAGTTCAAGAAAAGACCCACGGCAGTTCTTTATACTGGTAAGATGTAAAAACAAGCTAATCTATTAAAAAACTGTGCCAATGTTAGCAGGAACTCCTGCGGTAGGTTAGCAGACTCAAGGAAAAATGCCTCAACTGTGTTATACTTTCTCAAGGACGTAATGGGAAAATCTACCGTACAGGCAAATTTAAAGATGACTATAATCAACCCATGTTGCATTCACGTGATTTAAACATGCATCTCCCTGTCCCAGTTAAATCCTACTCAGTAGTGTCGGTGATGTGACGCCAGCAGCGGTGAGCCTGAGGGAAAGCCACAAAACTTGCTGCTCAGCAGGAGGTCTGCACACAGAGGTCGGAACACAACTCTGCCTGAATGCTCCGTCTGATCACAGCAGCCATTATTCATCCACTAACCATGCTGTGTCAGGGTGGGCCCTGGGAGTCCAGCCCACTATTAGTGCTTTGATCCTATGTGCCCTCAGCCAGCACCCGCCCACCCTCCCAACCTCCCCAGAGGAGCACTCTCCTCTCAATTTCTCCTAACAGGCCTGCAGAGACCACAGCCCACTGTCACCTTGACTCAGTGAAAAAGGCATAGCAGTGATGGCTTTATTTCAGCCAGCGGCTCTTTTCTTCAAGGGCTGGCTAGAAAGCTAGCAAGGTGTCCTTCAAACAAATGAGCGTAACTGTGTCTTTTGAGTGCTTTTACAAGGTCTTGCATGACTAAGTCAGAACAAACCCAGTTCTATAGCCATGTGCTATCATAGTGGTTCTCACAACCCTTAAAAGCGAACCTTTGCCTATTCAAGTCCTTGTTGTAGGTGTAAATCCCCAGAATGGTAAACTGTGACACCAAATTATGATTTTCATTCTCCATTTGAATTGAGTAGTCAATGGAAGAGGCCAACAGTGTGTAACAGCATTTATCACAATATAACACATTTTTATTTTAGAAATAATTCAGATTCCATAACCCCCCAATAATCAAATTAATAAATACTGTCTTGTGACCCCCTGGATTTCCCAAACCCTCCGTGGAGAACCACTGCTATTATTAGGTTCCAAGACTCTAAGCAAACAACTCTGCAGTCTGTAAAAGGCTATACTGGGGCCACATGTTAGCAGTCTCTTCTTACCAACATCCATGGCTGTTTCCATGAAACTCTTTTGCCTGGAAGCGAATTCAGCAAGCAGCTTCTGCTGTCTCTCTCTGGCCCTCTGACGTCTGAAAGAAAGAACAATGAGTGATGTGCAATTCTATCAATATGCATCAATGTGCACAACAAAACAAAAACAAATTTACTAATTGTTTGTATGCAACTCTAAAATAACTGTTAAGTGCTGAAATATGACAAATGTCATCATTTTGATTCTACCAATGAAGTTTCATTAAAAGGAGTTAACCTATTTCCATGGCAACAGATTCGCTGGGTAAGTGACAACAGTGGTTTTATACTCAGGAAACAAGCACTTCTCGCAATAATAAGCTCTTAACAACCCCTTCCTCTCCATGAGAGCATTAACCGCTCCCCTTCCACTCCTCCGATGCATTACAGTCTCCAGGGAATGAGCATGCCTGTTGTGCAGGGCATGTTTCCCTCACAAATGCTACATGGCCATCCATAGTGTGTGCAAGAGATTTGTCTATATAGCACTGGATACTGTTACACGCACAGCAGGCGTCTGATTTCAACAAGGTTATATTGTGAGTGTTGGAAGGGTTGATTATTAGACTAATGTGGTGGGCAGACCACCCCCACCCCCTGCCCCCACCCAACTTGCAGGGTGCGGGGCTGACTGTAAATTGAGTCCCTAATAAGAGGACATAAACAAATGCTGACAGGAGTGCCACAGCTCAGTAATTTTCACCGATGGCTTCAGGGGCGCAGACAACCAGCCTGAGGAATGGGCAGCAGCCCCTCTTCTCGCTTCTCACTGCCTCTGACTGCATCGCTGCCCAACAGTTGCCTTGGAAACAGCTACAGTCCACGCAGACGGCAGAGATGCTACCTTTGTCTTTGTCTTGGGGGTCAACTCAACCCCAAAAGTAGGCCATTATTGAGTGGTTATAGCCCATTTCATCATCATTAGAGGAGGAAAATGGGAGACTAGAGAATAGGGATAGTGGGTGAATGTGAGGCGAAAAGCCAAATCCCACTGGATTCAACTTGCTTTTTCAAACAGTCTTAATGGTATGAACTGATACCATAGCTAAAGGAAGAGTGTTATGGAATAGTACTGCAAAAATACCGTTTCTGCAGGTTAATTTTGACAGCCAATGAAAGTGTTGTAGCATTTATAACCCTAAAAAAGATTGTTTTAACTGTGTGGTGATACAACTCCTATTTCATCAGGTTATACTGACACAAAATGACTTAGCAACCACTGCAATTAGATAAAACTGTGTGGAATATGTTGTGTGGAACTGTGCATGTGTAAATGCATGATGGTGATTATGTATACAAACTGTATGCTGTTACGGTACCTCTCTTCCTTATCCATGGTTTTCTTGTCAGTGGGACTGTTCTTCTTTGGTGGCACTGGAGGACACACCTTTCCGCAGATCTCCTGGATGCTACGCTTGCTTTGGCGGCTGCGCGTGGCCGCCTTGGTGAGGATGCGCTCGATGGCAGTGATGCCATCTCCATGGGCGTGACGGCTCGTGTCCATGTCCTCTAGCCAGGAGGCTGACAGAGAGTTCTGCCTGGCTGACAGCTTCTGGTGGAGCTTGATGAGGAGGGACAGCATGCTCTCTCGGATCTCCAGGATCTCTGTGACCAGCTGGGGGGGCGTGCCCGGCGGGACCCAGCGTGTTGAGGAGCTCTTGGGCCTGACAACCTGGGTGGCTTCGGTGTTGCTGCGGTTGATAATCTCCTGGAACTTCCTCCTGCGCTCCGCCACAAGGCTGAACACCTGAGCTTCACGCAGGTTCTAAGACAGCACAGAACAAGAAACAAGTTGCTTCTCAGAAAGGCAAGCATAACTATGCATATTTGTTGGACATTCTTTTATGCAAAGCACCTTACAATACCATGAGAGCATAAATGTTTTAGCATGTGTGATCACAGTGGGAATCAAACCCCCAACACCCTGGCAGTGTTACTGCCATGTTCTACACATTGAGCTATACAGAACCACTGTGAACACACATGGGACCAAGCATACACACATGTAAATGCTTTCACACACATACAAACTCCAACCACCCCTTCACAGCACACAATATTTCAAGTCTCAAGCTCACATTATATCAGTATAATGTTCAGCTAGAGAGCGAGAGAAAACCCTTGTGACCCATATCCAATTCTACTGCAGCCAGGTCTGTCTGTGAGCACAAACACTATCTCCTCAAATTACAACATCACTGAAAGTCTGATGGATTGTGATGGATTGGAGAGGTGCTGTATTACCATAGTCAGACAGGCACAGTACACATAAAAGTCAAATTAAATGGCCATTATAAAATTTCAGCTGACGTTTCAAGACTACGTCTCCTGACACACAGAACAACCATATTCCTGGGGAAAATTCAAATCATCCTGATGCAAAAGATCGCAAGCCATCTGAAGGATTGCCGTGACCTGACCTGACAAAAAGGACCGGAGCAGCACTGTTAAATAAACATACATCATATAGCCCAGTCAGAGCAACATCAATCACACTGACATGCGGTTAAAAAGCGTTTACCCAAACCTGCATTACACACGTAATTAGTTTCAGTGGTCGAGAGGGAGGGAACTACTGAAGCACAGCATCATACACACGCCATAACACACCAAGGCAAACCTCCTTTGAAATGCACACACACACTTTGAGTACATACACAAATAGAGACACACAAAGAAATTCTTTATAATAAAGATATTAAAAACAACAGATAAATGCCATTGCTAATGGCATAAAGGCCTTCAGCCTATTCATTCATAGAAGGGGTGCAAACAGCTACCTCTCTCCAATTCCCTGTAAGACGCCTGGAATTCTGTGGAGCAAGTACGGCAAAATGACATTTAAAAAATAAATAAATAATAAAATAATAGTAACAGAGGAACATGAAGGTACCAAACAAACAACAATATAAGATGAACACAGAACAGTACACTTGTCTAGCCAGAGCTAAAGAAAAAAAAAATTGTGTGTGAAAACAATATTCTAAACTAAGACCAAGACCCACTGCATGCTCATATAAATGGCAGCTGTGGAACTAACTAGGGATATGACTGTTGTTGAAACTTATGGGTCAGTGCGTAACTGGGTTTTGGGGCCACAATTTGGTATTGCAGAAAAAAATAAATGCACACACCCCCCACAGTGAGGGTGGGAACATTACCAGGCATGTATCAACTCAAAACAAAAAATGCTCAAATGCAAAACAACAACTGTAACTAACACTCCTATGAATAATTTGAGTAATTACGCCAAGATGTTTCTGAAAAGTAGCTAGAATTAGCATTCAGTTGTTAAAATCTATTGCAGTGTGTTGCACACATGAGAATCAGATGTTATGTTGGTGTGCCACATAACTTGAAGGCCTATATTCTACATATCCTTTTCTCTCGTTGCTTTGGTGTTCCTGTTGATAATTTTGGAAAATAAAAATTTAAAAAGAATTTAAAAAGCAACATTTTACAGGCAGTTCACGATAAAACTCCAACTATCCAGTTTCCCACTGTAGCAACTCTTTCAGAAATTAAAAAAGGTTGAGAATTTACACATTAATCACAAATTATTGGCACAGCTTGGATAGGCAAACAAAAGATTTTGATTTTTTTTGATAAACACTCAGGATTATACTGGTTGCTACTGATGCTTATTGTTATGTGCCTCTTTGTTTCTATGTATCCATGACTTGCAGTGACGTCACTGTTTTGTTAACGTCACCATAGTGACTCCCGAACAGCGTTGCATTATAACCACAAATTAACAAGCAAACGTCTCACCTGACTTCGGAAGAAAAGGACAGATATTTAAGCCCTTGGAGGATGTGACCATTACTCTCTGCCACAAACATCGTTGACACCACTAAATTCTGCAGATTAACTCCCTGATATGTCATTTCATGATCTATACATACAGTATGTCTTATTCACAACCCGTCTCTGGATACCCGTGAAACCCTTAAGGCATACAAAAGATGCATTTTGGTATTTCACTTCAGCGTGGGTGAACTATCCAAAAGTACTTCCCTCTTCAAGAGAAAAACATTTTTCCTGATTAATGGGCAGGCAAGATAACGTTATGTTTATAAATTATTGCTACTATGTCGCATTTATCAGTGGGCAACAATGAAATTTCACCCCTTCTATCGTGACACGATTATTAGAACCAACAGCACAATATAGACAGGCATTTTAATTGGTACTAATAAAATAGCGATGGTTTTTGGGAATCAAACTGTGTTATTCAATAAAATAGCAGTGGTTTTTGGGAGCCAAAATCGAAGTGTCAACAGAACAATGACATCACTGCAAGTCATGGATAACGTTGCTCCTCCTGTGTTCATGTATAATATTGTTCGTTGTTGTCCCTTGAATTGTTCCTGTATTGTTTCAAAACCATATCCAGGGTACTTTTTAACCTTTGTTTAGTAGCAAATACCAACACACAACTCATTAACAGCTTATAATGTAATCAAACTTTGCCAGGCTTAAGTAGTTTCATACTGTCGTGAACCGGGGGAGCTGTACTAGACAGATTGTGTGCCGTTATAGTTCCTACAAGCAACACACATTACAGTCAGCAAGCCAGCTGATAGTAGATCTCTCTCTTACCTGGCCAAAAGAGGAAGCTTCAGAACTGGTGCTGGGAGGGGGCTCTCTCTTCACTTCAGGAGCTGTCTCAGGAACCCGGACCCTCACAAAGTTGATGACATGGTGCAGATTGGACAGAAGGTTGGTGCCGGGGAACCAACTGTCATGGCAGTGCTCCTCAATGCAAGGCTCCTGGAGGCATAAGATACAAACACTGTAGGACACCGGCCAGCAGCCTACACAGCGAGGGCAACTGGTGTCATAACTGAAAATCTGAGTGTAAGAGGGTCATCTACTGTATGCTTCCACTCCAGGCGCTACTCACAGCCCACATATCTCACCTCATCCTCCTTGTCGTCTTGAACTTGATTGTCCAAGCCCAGCTCAATAAGGTACAGCACCATGCACAGCACATGCTCAGACATGTTCTGATGATCCATCCAGATCTAGAACATATGAAGATATTAGTTTACACTGAAGAAGAGATAAAACCTTAGGCATGGTTTATTACCATGTTGCAGGTAATACAGCATGTTTATTGTGACCTTATGGTACTCTGGACTACTGAGCCCACATTATCCCCTCACTAATGTTACTAACTATGCCATGGTGCTACAGTAGAACAATTATTTGGGTGTGAATGAATACTTGTGTGTTTATGTTCAGTCTACTGTCAGTAGGTCTTACAGTACGCCTTGTCTGTACTATGAGGTACTTTTGTTTTGTCCTCCACTTAGTGTGTCAATCCTGTATTGTACAATTGTCTTATAACATGTCAGCACCAATTCAATTTGGCAATTAAAAGTGCTTCCGATTTAGTTCAAGCAGTAAATTGAGATGCAAGGGCAAAGCTGTATTATACTACATGAATAGGTGTTGAAAGGCTCACCTTGTAAAGGAGAGTGAATATTACTATGTGCAAAGTCTTGCAGTGCAGCAGCTTGACTAGGCCTTTGTAACATGGGTGCAGAGGAGTCCTCTCCTTGTAAGGTGGCCACGGGTTGCCGGTGTGAATGCCAGACTGTTTCAAGCTAGGTGACAACATAATCCACAACAAAAAACATCAGAAGAACAAATAACAATAGAAAGAACATAGTAATTACCACACTCATAAGGGTGTGTGTTACGGTGTGTTATCTTACATGCAATAAAAGGTCATTTTTTCATACAAAGCAAGACCGTGAGAGAAATAGGAGTTTGATGATGTGACAACTAACATTGTTCTGAGTAATTCACTGTACAAAAGCTTTTAGTCTATGCAACAGAACAGCCGATGGGCAGCAAAGTCTCTCACTCTATTAGTGATGAAAGGATCATGGTTATATAAAAACGGGGCCGGCCTGACAGGCAATCCATCATATTCAAACGGTGCGAATGAGCAACATAAGCCTGGTATCACACTCTGATGGGGGGAAATGGCAGCTTCAATACGTTTCAAGGAGAAATATGCCTCTGTGTCATCAGGTTTAGAACACTAAACACTGGCCTTTGCTGTAATAGTCAGGTCTTTCAAGAAAAAGGTTTGATGGAGAGATATATTCTAAAAGTAACTACAATTAAATACCCAAGTGATCTCTCTGTAGCTTCAATTACATTCATACTAAAAAAGGCTTAGAATCCCATTATAAAAAGTAATCTTCCCACACTACTATTTCAAACCAAGAATCATCCAGGGAAGCACCCTTTGGTATATTTAGCATCTTCAAATCTTCTAGTGAGCTTAAAGAAATTAACCCCACGGTATCTCCTTCACCCCTGCTGGCACATTTGTCTTTGGAGACTTCTGCACCGCAATCAAACAAGAAAGATTTCCTCAATTCTATTACAGTTTGGCTTGAAATATTGATCTTGCTCGACAGCCATCTAATTGGAACCCCAACCCTAGCACCGTGTAGACCTGACCCTTCTTATCATGTCCCTTCATGAGCAGGTGGGAGAGGTGACCCTACGACATTGAGCAGGGCATGATACAGGTCGCGTTTGGTGAGGGTGATGAACATGACCACTCCAAAAACAGAATTGACCAGAACAGAATTGCAAATGTAGATGAAGGACTGTATGCGGTAGAAACAGGATACAAACCTTTAAATGAGGATAACTGCTAACTTTATACATAGATTATGTAAATTCTTAAGCCATTTATTTTGGAATATTGAGGCACCAGTGTTGACTTACAATGCTGAGTATCTGTCCATTGCTGACTGGACGTCACGCCGATAGACCGTTCTGAGAACAACCATGATGGGGTCAAACTCCTTCTCCCACACCTCCGCTGGTTGGGAAAAGGGAAAGATCTGCTTTGTAACACCTGCTGAAAAGTCAGTGACTCACAGTTTTTCATTTTTCTCCTCCTCTCCATAAGTGGTGTAAGCCTGCCCCCAAGTGGCTTGTTCAGTATTAATGACATAGACCTAATGCTCAAGACTGCTGCAAACCTTCAATTTAGAAGCAGTGGAATGTTTATCCATTTTCAAGCCTCATACCCATCTCTTTCCCTTTTCCACATAATTGACAAGACAAGACATTGAGCATAAAAATTTAAACTTTTGTTTCTATTACCTGCAGCAATGAGTACAACACAAATACAAGCAATGTGATAGGACTACCAATCTAGATTGTGATCCAATGAGGAAGAAAAAGAGGCATTAGGCAAAGTCCTATATTTAGCAACAAGAGACAAAGGCATTGATGTAACTAGCCTATTTCATACATGGGGAGGGGAGGTAATGTTTTTTACTTTGAGTTAATCCAATAAAGCCTTCCAATAGCAGGGCAGTTGTTAAAGCTGTCTACTAATAGACTGTAGCTTCAACAGAATCCTACCTTTAGGTGTGTACATGCCCTGCTGCATGGAGCCTCCTGGCTCAAACACAGGTGCTTTGAAGTCAGCCACAGCAGAGAGCATCTCCTCAAAGCTACAGCTCCCTGGCACAATGCCACTCTTGGGGTTGGGATTCTCAGGAATCTGAAAAAGCATTCTTAAGGAAATAGACTCTCAAGGATGACTGGATAGCTATTCAATAGATCTCAGCTAAATTAAGTAGTGAAGGATACAAGGTCCAACAGTGAGCTGTGTGTACGGTCATTCATACACAACTGAGAGACCATCTCAGCTCGGAGAATCTCATCATCTGCCATGCCTGTCAGCGAGAGTGAGAGCAAGCGGCAGAGAGAAGTAATAAGACAGATTGACAGAGATTGATTAAATATACTGGATTGTGTACATCATCTGTTGTAGAACCTACCCAAATGAATGCGAAGACTTGTCAGTATGACCAGGAAGGTCAGCGCTCCTTCCAGCATCGGCCTCTCCTGCTCAGAGTCCAGCACGGCATTCTGATGCTGAGACGCCATGGTCAGCAAGTCAACCACTTTGAACCTGTGCGAGAAAAAACAGTTAAAGAAATCTGCAGAATGCCACCAATCTGGGTCACATTAAAAATGCAATGTGTGACAATAGAGAAATGTTTTTTTTTTTGCATTTTTGCTTTTATTTGACAGTTTAAAGTAGAGATGGACAGGAAAGACTGGGAGAGAGAGGGGAATGACATGCGACAAAGGTCCTGGGTCGGATTCGAACCTAGGACATCGCATTTTACATGGTATGCATCACTGAGCCACCTGTACGCCCCACAACAGAGAAATGTTATACATGTTTATGTGTGTGTGGGTGAGAGCTTACCTCTCGAAGACAGACGAGATGAAGTAGTCAGGATCCAGCCTTGACGCACAAACCTGTAAAATAAATGCAGATATATGTAGAGAGACAAATACAAAAATCAACAGAAACATGTATTATAAAGCCGAGTATATAAGTGATACTGATCGAGAGCGCATTGATTCAACAATCTTAACCTGGAGCAGATAGATGTCTGGGTCAATCATGGAGTTGCAGAAGTGAGATTGCACGTAGGTCATAGCCTGTCCTTTGATCTGGAGACCATTCCTGACCCACATGTTGCTGTGGATCTCTGACAGGCTTGCCTAAAATCACACAAAGCAAAGTTTTAATCGACTCTGAACATGACTCAAGAGTTGAAGATGAGTACATAAATGTGTTTATGGGCCTCTAGTGCTATACCTGGATCTGCAGTGGATGCACCATGATCTTCATCAGCATCTCTTGATCTGGAAGGAGGCTGTCCAGGTCCAGCCCCTGGCACTTCACAGCCTGCAAGAGTTCAGAACCAAACAATTAACTATCCAACATATACACAAGAAAAAATAATAATGATCATGATAAAAAAAAAGTAGTAAATGTTAACACATTTACAATAATGTGGATTCTTTGGTACCAGTAGTATGAAGACTTCTGTGAGTTGAAGGCCTCTGACATACCTTACTGAGGAACATGGCATAATAGCGGTGCAGTGGCAGGTGAAATGTCACTTGATTTGGAGCAGGCTGTGAGAGATACATGAGCCATGAGAAACAGGAGAGGAAAATGCTTGCTTGTAAATACAGCAGTTTGTGTGTCTAGGCCTACATGTACATCTGAATTTACCTCGTCAATGAAGCCAATGGCATCAAACCAGATCTGCAGTGTCTCCAAGCAGTAGCGTACCACAGTTTTAGTGTATTCCTGTGTCTCCTGCACACAGAGAAGATTTGAAACTTAAAGATTCATATAGTTGTATATGTGCATTTGGTGCATGTAGTAGAGTATGTCTGAGATGCATGTGGTATTAATCTTTCAAGATCATCATGAATGCACTTGTGGGAGTTGTGGGAGAGTAGAGACGGGACTTACTTTGACTTTGCAGTGTGTCAAGAGACCCCACATTGGTTGTGCACAGGCCTCCAGCTCTGCTGCAAACGCTGCATAGTATGTCTGAGACTCAAATTCTACATGTTCATTCAGCTCCCGCTTATTCAAGTTCATACCTATAAGAGCAGGAAAAGGCTTGCAAAGTTAGACAGTACCCACATCTTGGTGGTGTCATGTAAACAAGCAAATTATAAATCACAAAAAATGGGCCATATGTTGTTAAAAATTCACTACAGACTACTCTAAAAATGTTTTTCATGCATGTAATGAAAATGCTGTCTGTACAAATGTGTTAGTATATTGGTAAATGCATAAATCTCTAAATCTGCCAAAAATGTTTGGTGAGAGCCAGATTAATCTGTGTCAAACAAGAGGATTCACCTCCAAGCAAGGCAACAGCAGTCTACATTTATACAATGTGATAGTGACACTTTGCACATAACATCAGTAAGAGGATACTCCAGCCCACAGTGCGAGGGTGAGTGTTATTTTTAGGGTTGTGGTAGAGTACACATGGCAAGTGAGCAGCACAAACTACAATTCTGATTCAGTGACAAAGAATCACATAATTAACACCCCATAATTCACTTCTATTCATGTTCTATCAAACATCATCATTAGCATAACAGTGCAGATTAAATAGTCCTTTGTGAGACTAGAACCTAGTTTTATAAATTCTACTGTATCATTTAAACCAAATGTTATTTGTGTTTACCCTTACAGTGTCTGCATTACAAATGAAAGTGGTATAGTGGCATTATTATACCACTGGACTGGCATAATTTAATAGATGGAGTACAAGTGATGGAGTATAAATCCAGGACAGACAAATGACAACAGGGCAAGTAATATACAATGTAATGTAATGTAATGAAATGTTTGTTGTTGTTCTTAATCTCAATGAGGCTAACCTGGATAAATAAAGGTTAAATAAATAAATAAAAATACACCCGCAGAACATAATGTGGAATCCTACAACCATTCATACCATTCATTGTGGAAATGCATTTCCACAATGAATGCCTTTAGTAAGTTCTAAATTCAATGTCTGCTTTAGAGCTCAATGGATCCAACTCATATTCAAACTATGATTTACCTTGAAAAAATGACACAAAGCTCATCCACAGCATCAACAATGAATGGTCCTCCAGGAATTTCTTTGCTACACTTTGGTGTGATAGGATATTAATAAAATCGCTAACTAAAGGCCAGTAAGTGTTGTTCTTCAACAGAGCCTCGCCACAGTTCACCACAACATGGCGACTGTTTTCTTCATCTGAAAAGAACAGAGAGAGACAGGGACACACATGTACATGAAGTTAACAAAACATATTGTGGCTATCTATTTTAAAAGATACACTTTGCAATTAGTTTATTTTTTAAAGCAACTAGACAGACATTAACCCACCCACCCACCCAGTACACAAATCAAATCTCTGTCTGCAGAGGCAGAGTTAATGATGCTATTGTCAGAAGAAGAAATGGTCGGCACTCAGAAGTACAACATTCAGGCTTACTTCACTTGGAGCCTGCACACTGAGGAAGGCCAGAGGGCCATAACATCTGTGCATGTTTTTTTCTGCATTAAAAATGAGTAAAAATAGAAAATGTTTGAAGTGAAATAAGCATAAATGTTGCACTTTTGAGTGCGGACCATTTTTTCCTTCTGAAAACAATGTTTTCCTATAAAATTTGGTGGAGCGCTGTGTTTTTTTTGAGGTAATGATATGGTTTAATGATGATTGAGTACAGTATATCAAGTAGAGTGTATGGAGGTAGGGTGATCAGCATTGCAGAGTACCTTCAAATAAGTATGAAACATAGCCATAACCTAATATATAGCCCAAATGTTTCACAAGTCCAAGGCTGAACTAAAACAGAATATTCCCTGACAAAAAGGCCAAAAGATCAACAGCTACTACAATGGCACCAAAAATTAAACATTTTATATGACTTGACATTAATGGACCAGCAACATAAAAATGATGATCTCTTGGTTTGATGTTATATAAGTATGCCTCCCAGCCCATTCCACAGTTCATTGAACACCTCCTAATCTTTGAGTAGATGCAGACGTTTTGACATTTTGTGCTGTAGTACAGGTTATTACATCAAGCCAGAAGGCCACTATCTTTAAAACCATATTTCACTTTGGTAAAACAGGTTTTACTGTGCATGCTACCAAATGAGTTTATGATCAATCACCGATGGTGGCTTTCACCTAGGCAGAAAAATTAATGCTGCTAATAAAAATATGGTCTGGTGATGGGAATTAATTTTATAGATGGGAAATAATTTTGCTTGTTTGCAATTATGGATAGATTATTCATTCCTGAGGCAGCAAATGGCAGACTGATTGTTCATGAACTCCTTTTGATTGTTCATGAACTCATTTTGATGTAAAATTAAAATGTTCCAAATTGAAGTATAACTTTAACCACTTAGTCTATTATTTACAGTCTTTAAGTATAATTAAAAAACACAATTATGCAGACAAAATAAGCCACAGAATCAAAAGTGTGGTGATGTGTGCCAAACCAAAATGAACAGTAATCCGACTCATTCAGACAACTCACCTTGAAGTTCACTTTTGATAAGGCAACTCTCCATCATGTAGAGGAGGACCGTGACCATGATGTCCAGCAGCTGACACTCCTCCGTCACGTGTCGTGCCAGCTCCTCGTTGCTGAACAGCTGCACACTAATATGTACGATGCGGTTGGACATGGTATCCGATTCGTGGCTTTTCATCAGCGTTTTCATGATGAATGCATAATGTTGAACGAATGTTTTTGTGAAGGTGATCTGCCGGAGAGGACAAGAGAAAAGTTAAGTTTCCCATCACGCAATTTAGGCTTATTGTGACTAAGTGGTCCCTTTTTGGTAGATACTTTTTGCTTTGTAAACCTAAGGGGGCAAACATTAGGCTAATCAAAGATTATTACAGTTATGTAAAACTCTGAGGCAATAAAACCATACTAACCAGGCAATTAAAAAAAAATAGATTAAAAAGAAAAAGTTTTAGTAAGCCGGTATACCACTACAAATTCAAGCAAGTGCAAACAAATGAAATTTCAACCTCTGCCACTAAAACTAACTGAATTAAAAATAATTGAGAATTATATTAAAAGTGAAATAAGGACAGAGCAAATATCTACTTATATTAATCTGCAGATGGGACTTGCATCAAAATGCAATGCTCGATTTTTTTTTTCCTTTACATTTATTATGCTTTTTAGAAAGAAAATGTACAACAGAACCCTGTAGGAAAGAAAATACCTTGTAGTCCTGATCTGGCAACATGTTCAGTAAGAAGGTGACCATCTTCTGAGGAAACTCGTATTTTATCGTCCAAAACAGCAGTTCCTCCAAAAAGCATTTATGTTTCAGAGATTCTATAATAGATGGGTCTGTGGGCAGATAAGGGACACAGTAAGACGGGCAGCTCCTGACCACATTTCAATGTCAAATTAGTGCATTACGAGACCACAATTACCTTTGGTAGTGCTACTCAGCTTTACCCTCTTTCTCTGTCCAACAGACTGCCCTCCATCTTGGTCCTCCTTTATTAAAAAAAAAAATGAATTACAGCAAGTTCTCCAACAAGCTTAACAGTAACAATAAATCAGTTCGGATAAAATCAAAACAAATCTGACATGTTGGACACTAAATTCAAATAAAAAATGGGTATACTTTTTTTTTTTAACAATATGTTTATTGAAATTTCACAATTGAAAACAGACAACACATCACGTACATCCTTACTCATACACGCGTCAAAAATAAATAAATGAATAAATAAACAAATAAATAATGATATATATATATATATATATATATATATATACATATAAAATAATAATAATATTAATCATAACAATAACAGAGAAAGAAAGAAAACTGAGAGAAACATAGTAATAATAATAATAATAATAATAATCATCATAATAATAGAAGTAATATTAAAAACATTTTTTAAAAAAATAAAGGCAGTCTTCTGTCAATACACTCTTCCTTTTCCCTCCCTCATTCAGGCCATATTTGTATTTTCTAAAAAGTCCATAATTGGGTTCTAAATATTAGCAAAGTCCTTTTGTTTCCCTTTAGCAATGTATGTCAGTCTCTCCAATCCAAGACAACTTGACAGTTCTTTCATCCACATTTTTAGTGATGGAGGGTCTACATTCCTCCAGTATAATGCAATCACTCTCCTTGCTTGAAGAAGTCCAAAGTCTAATAGTTTTGTCTGTTTCGATGTCCTAACAAAATCATCAGGGTAAATCCCGAGCACACAGAGTTTGGCACAAAAAGGTATGTTTTTCCCCAATTATCTGTGATAGACATCTGATTACACTTTTCCAGAATATCTGTATTCTGGGGCAATCCCATAAACAATGAAACAGGGTCCCCTTCTCATCTAAGCACCTAACACAAGTGTCAGGAATGTTGGGGGACATATGGTGAAGTTTAACAGGGGTTATGTACACTCTCATTAGCCATTTATACTGAAGCAATTTCAGCCTTGTATTAATCGATTGCTTTTGTGCTTTTAAGCACGCCATTTCCTGATCCTCCTCATCAATGTCCTCTTGTATGTCCATTCTCCAAGCATTTAATCTATCACGAGTTGACTCTGCCGAATGTGTTGCCAGAATATTATAAAACCTAGATATGTGACCTTTACCATCTAAGTTCTTAAGTACGATTTCCTCGATAATTGATAGTGGTGGTTTGGACATTATGTGCTTATATTTTAATGATATAAAGCTTCTCAATTGCAAATATTTGAAGAAATGTTTTCTAGGGATCTGATATTTCTGACATAATTGATCAAATGAAAGGAAACTTCCATCTACATATAGATCAGAGATTTTTTGAATGCCCTTATTAGCCCATAATTTGAATCCTCCGTCTGCTTTACCAGGTTTAAACTGATCATTACCCCAGATCGGAGTAAATTGTGATAATGTGACCACCTCACCTACATGTTTATGTGCTGTATACCAAACTGATACTGTATTTCTAAGAAAGGGGTTCTTTGTTTGTTTTTTCAGTGTCTTAATAAAAAAAATGGGTATAATAAGTTATTCTGTGTGTGATGCTGACACATACCTCTTTATTAGACTCATCTGGGCTCCCTGGTGCAGAGGTTCCTAGAAAAAAAAAACCATATCGCCACAAGTGGCCATTAGCGGGGTCCAAGCCAATAGGCCAAGCATACATAAATGCCCAAGATATCGTAATTTAAAAAACTGCCAATTTGTCCTCACAGCAACATTATAGAGCATGACTGTAAATGTACTGTACACTTGTATATGAAGTTTGATTGCTCTAGCATTAAATGTTTAAGTTTGCACATTTTCACTGTCAACTCATTTGTGTGTCTTGGCCAGTTGGTTATGTGTATCAAAATTCTCTGGAGTAGCCATGATTTAGGCAGTTAAAATATGCTCTGTCTAAAATTCAGTGGAGATTGAGTAAACTTTGTAGGAGAAATTAATACAAAAAATAGGTGTCACTATAAGGCTGGCCTGATGGTGGCGCTATGGAGCACAACCAAATGTGGTCTGAGCAACTTTGGTGCACATCCCAAACATGTATGTGAGGTTGCTTTAGCATCAAGTGTCAAGGAATTATGCCTCATTTCCAGTTTGAGTGTCTTCACCATCAACTTTGTTGTTTGAATTTTCAAAATGCTGTGTAATAGCCGTAATCTACGAAGTCAATATATGCTGTGTGCAAAACTTCATGGAGATTCAATCAACTTTGCAAGAGAAATAACTAAAAAATAGGTTTTGCATAAAATTCAGAAATCTCGAAAAAAAAAACGATCATGGCGGAAATGATGAATGAGGCAGTTTGTGCAATAGATTTGTCTTGAGCCAAGGAATCTGAGGAAAAAAACTGATTCTACGCCATATGGTTCAGGAGTTATTGGCTAAAAATGTAAAGATGCTTGTCACCATATGGCCAATTGCTGTATTTTTTTTGGGGGGGGCTGAGTAGTGGGGGAGATGTACAACCTATCCACCAAATTTGGATGCTGTGGGACTTTGAGCTCCACAGAATTTTAAGGCAAAAAAAAAGAAGAAGCGGAAGAAAAATCCTAACATAAACAACAGGGTTCCAGCATCTGTGTTGCTTAGACCTCTAACAAACAGGTGAAGATCATCATGGGACTTAAAACAGTGTCTGACGCCATCATCTAAAGTCGAGTTCCAGCATAAAAAGTTTAAAGATTGTCTTACCCAATAAGCCCAATGCTCCTGCACCTCCTTCAGCTCCAGCAGCGACATCTGCAGCTCCACCCTGGGCTTTCTCCTCCACAGACACCAGACCTGAATTCTTCAACGCTGACAAATACTTGTCATAGTTGTTTTTAGCATACAAATTCTCTTCTTGACCTGCAACAGAACAGCAAAAGAGAATTGCTATAATGACTGCTGTAATGTCCAAATCACAAGAAGCTATAAATTTTATCAGAAGGAAACATGTTCCAGATGGAAGATGTTTCTCCTGAGGAGTGTCTGATTTTTCCCCACATTTTGATATATACACACACATATATATATATTTTTTTTTTTTACAGGTGCTAAAGAAATTGTGCCTGTGAATAGCAATTCTTATTGCAATGTGCAGAAAAAAACAAACACAAGTGCATAATATGCTCATTTTACCAGTATTTTCCAACCTTTGAAAAATAAGATGTCTACAGAGAGACAAACAAAACTCAGTGATATAGCAATTTCTGATAAACATCAATCTAACTACTGTATGACTATCTCACACAAGCTCATCAGGAACAGATGAGTTTGTGAGGATATTTACCCATGCTCAAGTCTTTGAATGTTTGCTGATTGGTCAGGATCTTTGTCAGTACAGTCCTCATTGCCCCTCCCATCTTCGTGAGCTCCTCTAGGAAGGAGATCTGAGGCTCCAGCTGTTGCAGGACCTTCTGTAGATCTCTCTCAGTTGATGTGTCTGGCAAAGCAAGATAAGAGATACAAGCCATGATATTAAGTATTTTGCCAACAGACTGATTGACTTAAAAACAAGTTGTATAACATTGGTGTCCAGCAAAATTCATGTACACTATATCCAATTTTCCTTTGGCTATAATATGCAGCGGGAATAGTCACCAAGATGTAGCAAACGTTTTAGGATCTTTCTACCAGGCCATACCATTGAAAATTAATTGTAAAATGTCAAAATCTGAGTGAACGGGAAAACTATTTCTTCTCAACTGCTGGTTAAGTTTTCATATTTTAGAGATACCAATTTATAACTTCCCAAAGATAAAAACATATGGCATCAGTTTTCACCTGGCTCAGTGTATCCATCCCTCAGGTACTGTATGATACAGATGATGAAGCGAGGAAGGACCATCTCAGACATCAACAGGAGGTCTCGAGGTACCGAGGGGACATTCTCCCCTGTTCTTAACCGATGCCGTCTGCAAAACCTGGCAGAAAACATACATGTTGCAGACAGCTCACGCACATACAAGTGGCTATTTTTTAATTTTTTTTTTGCGGTTTATGAATCCTATTTTTTTTTTACTCTGAGGTCGCCCAGCTGTTAATGATGACGGGTGACTGGCGCAACTTGAAAGTACATCTCTTTTTCGTGTTAATTATGGTTAGATTAAATTGAGATCAATCAGGAGCAAAGACACTCAATCGAAATCACAATAACTGTGGGGCGGGCCACTGTCATACACTGACCAGATAGTATGCATCATTGTTAGCTAGGTTGGCTACCCCTCTCAGTATAACTGCTTAGTCAAGGTTTTCCTATCAGGAAAATGACAGTAACGTTAGAACAACCGTAACTGTAAGTGACTGGCATGTATTAACTTTAGTGCATAAACTTCAGGGGGAATTATATTGGAGCTGACGTTGTTGGCTGCTTAGTAACGTTAGCTAGCGTTGGCTTGGGAACATTAATTAGCTTACTTCCCATCAAGACCTGTCAAAACGGCACCAGCTAACCAGCTAGCGTTAGCATAGCTAGCTTAGCTAGCTAGCTTGGACTTACTTACCCACTCTCTCGCATGACATTACTATCTCCACAGTCACAGGCCCCACCAGCCTGGCTCCTGAACATGTTGAAATCATGGCCTGTGTGGTCTCCGTTATTAAAACACTCTGCACACAATGACATGCAAGGTGAAATGCCACAGGTCCGACATCGATATGCCACAAAATTTGCTGTCCAAACCAAGCCACACAGAGTCGCGTTGTCATAGGACCGGACCGTTTTGCAGAACTCTTCGAAACCTTCGCCTCCTGCAATTAGACATTTACACCAGTCAAGAGCCTCGGTGTCCGCCGCTGGCTTTTCGGGGTTCAGCACAGAATCAAGCAGCTCCTGAAGTTGTCGAACCCCAGAGCTATTGTCAGTCCGATTTAGGTCTGCCTTCAAATGGGCGGCAGTAGCTTTCTTATCCCGGCGTAGCAGTGACGCCGCCATCATGCACTCTGGCTTGTTGTCCACAAATTTATTTTTGTTGTCTTGTTGCCATGTTCTCGGGCTTTCTCGCGATACGAATCCTTGCGTCCGTCATGAATCTCGTTTGCTGGTGAATTTCCCAAAGTAGTCCACGCTCAAACTGTGTTATTGGCTCTAATAAACCTAGTTAAATATTTGGTGTAGAGTCTAAAGACCTGGCTTGCCCAATGGCTCCGGTCATACAAACGTATGCATGTTCTATTTTTTTTTTTTATTTTTTTTTTTAGGTAACTGCCAGCAACAGATTAATATAGATAAAACGTTATCTTCTTAGTTCGCTCATGTTTTCCTCGGGGCCCACAACACTTTGCTGTGTGTATGAGAGAGAAAGAGGGAGAGGGAAGGGGGTGGCACAACAGCTGTGTATGGCATTTTTTAGGATAAATTTCCAAAATGTTCCGTGTCCCTTAATGTTCCTTATCTTTGCAATATCACTTGCGGCTTCTTGTAGACAGTCCACAATTCAGCCGTGAATTGTAAAGCACTGACCTTGTAACAAAGTAACAAAGCATTAATATATAATCTGGAGGGGGGAACTGTTATCACGCGTACCGGGTCCACCTCGGGTTGTTTTTGTTGAAGCACACTCTCGCGGAAGTCGTCCTCCTTCAGGCACCTCACTACAACTTTACTGTCATTAAAACCAAAACCCCGGGGCTACCGGACAGTGGATACGCGCGAGTCACTAATAATTGAACTAGTAATGAAACTAAAAGAGCTAGAGAGTTGCCTTCAGCAAGTGGACGCATTTGAGGAACCAAAAATCCTCCTGGAACAATATCCAACCAGTCCTCACATTGCAGGTGAGCTGATTAGCCTACATGCTAGGGTGGAAGTAACTAATTACATTTACTCACATTACTGTGTATACTAGTACTTTTAAGTATTTTTTTTTAATTTTACTTTGAACTTAAGTATTGTACTTCACTACATTTTAAATCACATCCATTACAGAGTACAAATGTTTTTCCGTAAGCATCAGAAACTGGACAATCATACATTGTCAATTTGTGGACCCTTAATGAGCAGAGAATAGTAATCTGGCTTTATTTATTTACAGTTTATTTTGTAATTTCCAAATTTTCCAATTAAAAAAATCTAGTTTGAACTCTGTCCTCTCAGCCTTTGAGAATTAATTGCATGGAAAATATCACATCTAACAATATTCTCTTTTGTAAAAACTAAGATTTTTACACCGGTACTTTTACTTCTACTTGAGTAAAATATCAGCAACGTAACAATACTTTTACTTGAGTAGGAGGTTTTAGTCCTCTTTCCACCACTGACTATGTGATCATTGGAGTAGCAGTGCTTGTTAACGCACAGTGGTAGCAATAAATTTCTCTTTCTTCTTCTCAGCATGCATGCTTTACACAATCCACAACACATTTGATGACATTGAGGGTAAACTAGTCGCAGACCTGGGATGTGGCTGTGGAGTCCTGAGCATTGGGGCGGCGATGCTTGATGCGGGGTGAGGGCTTTATACCTGTATCTTAATTCATTCTCATCATGGCAGTGTTATTTCTATATACCATGTGTTACCGTTGTGCCTTTTAAATAAGCCTTAAAACGCATCCCCCACTCTTTCTTCTTCAGCTTGTGTATTGGCTTCGACATTGATAACGACGCATTGGAAATATTCAGGAGGAATGCAGAGGAGTTTGAGATTCCCAACACAGATCTGGTCCAGTGTGACTTGTGTTCTTTGGAAGCTGATGCTTACGCCAAAAAGTTTGACACCGTGATAATGAATCCACCATTTGGAACAAAACATAACCAAGGTCAGTACATGATTTACTTACAAATCTAGTCCATGCAGGTTCCAGGTGTTTACATTGCTTTTGATCTTTATTGAAGGTATAGACATGAAGTTCCTCAGAACAGCCTTGACGATGGCAAAGAAAGCAGTGTATTCGCTTCATAAAACATCAACCCGAGAAGTAAGTATCCTGCACCAGTGTTTGTCAACCCTGGTCGAGTACCACAGTCCTGCTGGTTTTCACTCTAGCCATCTAACCAGGAACTGATTCACACCTGGGATGCAATCTGAATGCAATTAACTACCTGGTAGGACAGAAAACCAGCAGGACTATGGTACTTGAGGACCAGGATTGAGACCCACTGCCCTAGACAAACATGGACAGTGTTTTTGTACTGTGCATTTGTTTAATTCTTCATCTGGTTACAGCACATACTAAAGAAGGCCAATGACTGGGGAGTGAAGATGGAAGTAATTGCAGGTGAGCAAATCAACCTTCTGTAGATTTAAACGCATCTTCAAATATTAAACTTTTTTCCTCTTCTCTTGACAGAACTAAGGTATGACTTGCCAGCGTCTTACAAGTTCCACAAAAAGAAATCGGTAAGATTATATGCTGTATGAAACCTCTGTTTTCAGGTTTTCAAGCAGGTTGCATCTATAGTAAAGGAATAATTGAGGGAGAAAAACTTTCTTCAAGGATGAAGGAACAAATTAATATCAGTTGTGATTTACAAAATGTATTCAAACAGACCTTGACTTAAATCATTTTTGTAAAATGTTTTATTTGCTATTCACATATGCAAACTTAACAAAAAAATGAACAAAGCCGATGTTTTTAACTCAAATCACACTCTTGCATGATGTAGGAAATGATTACATTAAGAAAACAGCAATGGCACACAGATCCTAATTGTCACGCAGATCTTCATATGAAACTAAAATGTTCAAATGGAAATTAAATGACAAACTTAATGTTAAATATGATAAAACCCAAAAGCATTGTAAGGAGAGAAACATAGGTACACAAACAATGTAAGAGGCACAATGAACTGGGACTGAAAAGGCTGAAAACTGATGCCAGGCTTACATTACAAATTGTTCTCTAGGTCGACATCGAAGTGGACTTTCTACGGTTCTCCAAAACTTGAAGCTTTCTCTGGAATGGAGTCGAGTCATCTCTGCATTTTCAATTTTCAATGTTTATAATAAATGTTTTTCCCAAAAAAAAAAAATTCATCTCTGGTTTGTGACCTTGCGACTAAGATCCATTTTCAGTTTTGCCAACCTTTGCTGCGGGGGCATCAGCATCTGCTCCTTCTCGCTCTCGCTTCTTTGGGCTTGGAGGTGCTGGAGGACGAGCAGAAGTCAGTAAGACATTTTTTAAATATGTTACAGACAATAAATCTCTTGCTGTCACACTATGAAAATTTGGAAGAAAGTGAAAAACGTACCATCATCCTCATCATCACTGTCAAATTTGGTCTTTTTTCCTTGGTACTGTGATCTGCCTTGATCTCTGCCACCCCTTCCCCTTCGGCCTCCTCTTCCTCTGCCGCCTGATCTTCCTCTACCACCTGTTGACCAGAAGAGATACATCAGCGCTTCAATTTTATCAAAATCATTTTAGATAATCAAAAAATTCAGTAGTTTAAAAATACTTGTATTTACCTTTGCCCTTAGATCTGCTGTATGATTCTTGTTGAGCCTCAATTATCTTCTTCAGTACCTCCTTCTCCACCTCTCCCTCAAGCACCTCCCATGTAACATCGTTGTCCTTGATTTGCAAAGACCCTCCGTTCGCCTCTGTCGCGTTATCCAGCGCTTCCTTTGCGTTCCCGTCAAACAGCAGGGTGCCCTTGTTGGTAGTAAAGATACATCAGTGTAACCAATATACATCTCTTCATCAGCCAGTCTGAAACTTTAAGTGTTGGTCAGATTAGTTACCTCTTTGGCCCCTCTTGTGAAGTCAACCCATTTGATTTTTCCATGCCCAGAGAACAAGTCATGGAAGTCCTCTCTTGAAACTTTCTCAAGCTCTCCTGAAAATTTCAGCAAGCAACCTGTCTGTTCATCCAAAAGCAGACCCTGCAAAGCAAATGCCAAATTATCAATAAGGGTGATCATATTCTGTATAGTAAGGCCCATTTCAGCAGTCTTTAAGCATTTCTGGAGATCTTACCATTTCTTTTTCCTCTGCATGTTTCTGCTGTTGTTCCTTGTCCCTAAAGAGAGGAGGGGTGGTGTCAGTAATTTTTCATAGAACACACATAAAATAGAAATGTTGTGTGTACTCACTGTTTAGCTTTGGCTTTTGACTCTGCTTTGAACTGTTTTCTCTCTTCTGCTTTCTTTGCGTGGTAGTCTTCTCTGAAAACAGAACAGCAAGGACAGATTTCCTATTTTAACACAGCAGTCATCTCTGTAGCACAACACCTTGTGACAGTGAAAATGTTACATGGCTATCCATACCTGCACAATAGGGCTATTCAGTAATTTAAACAATTGTTATTGCTGCATTTCACTGATATATTGACAATTAAAATAATTTGTCCCTCCCAGATTCCACCACCTACCTTGAAAGCACAAGCATCTCATTGTCTTTGAAAGATTTTATGTCTGAACGTTCCAGGAACTTCTTGGATGATTCTTCCGAGTCAAAACAGATGAACACTGATCCCTGTCAAAATAATGAAAATAAATAATTGTAGTACTTTTCCCCCCACAAAACAAAAACATACAAGTGGAAATTGAAGGTTACATCAGCAAACATTACCTTGAATTGCCTTTGCAGGTTTCTCCTCATTTGAATGTTTTCGATAGTGCCTTTACCATTCAGCCACTCTTGAACCTCATCAAGGGTTGTTTCAAGAGGAAAACCTTTCTAGATAAGAAAAGATGAAACAATGATCCCCATGGGGAAATTTGGTTGTTGCAGCAGCAAACAGTGATAGGATACAGCAACAATTTCAAAAGATGGAATATAAATAGCAAATGATGTTTATATAAACATACGCAAGTGACAATTATAAAAAAAAAAACTAGAATGTGTGAGGTGGAATGTATGAAAGAAAAAGGATTCTTAACAGTGACGTTGAAGGAGAACATGCTACAACATGTATCCTGAAATTATAATTATATGCAAGGGTGTGTGGAATTACAGCAGTATAACAGGCAGTAAATAGGCAGAATATGTACAATATGAAAATGAAACATATGCATTATAATAATGGAAGAAATGTGCACTATTCAACAATGAGAAGGATACAAGAATATAAAGAAAACATATGCATATGTAAATTTACAGCACATATACCTGTGCAAAATGTGTCAAATTCACATTAAAGGCCATATGTACAGAAAGTGTGTATGCATGTAGATGTGCGTTGTAAACAAATGGATAAAATAAAACAATACACCTTTCATCATTCATTCATTTAAAAGCAGAATTCTAAATTAAATATAAGTTTAAATGTGCATGCAGTTTTAAAACAACTTACAATGTAGACAGACTTATGTTTGAGGGCGTCTTTGTATTCATCATTCACTTCGGGTAGGGGTTTGGTAAGAGACCTCCTGATTTTAGTCTTGTCCTCGCTGATTTCCAAAAGGCCAGACTTTGATTTCTGAAGGGCCGCAACGATGACGCTGATTTCTGAGGTTAAACACTTCAGTCTGGGAAGAGAATAAGGATGTGTCATCAAATGCTCTGAGCTGGTGCTGCAGCAACAATATGGAGTCTTGAGTACAAGCATATCACTTAATACAAACATGATATCACTCAAATTAAGGTTTACAATCAGCAGAGAAATACTAGTATATTCAATAGAGCATGGAATACAGAAAACTAACAAACCTGTTGAATTTAAGCATCGTCTCCAAAGTCACCCAGCCATCATCAAGTTGCAGCTGTTCTTTGAGAAACTTGTCTCTTGGAAGGTTGTGATCTCCAAAGTAGTACTGTAGGGAAAGATGAGAGACATTATTTGGGTTGCATTTAACTGACTGCATTGAAAAAAAAAAAATATTAGACACGGAATTACCTCAATTTGTCGTGCCACTTTCATCTCAACTGGAGACATCTCTTTATTTTCTGCCATGATTGCTCTGTGCAGAGAAAAGTAGAATTAATTAATAGTGGTCAAAGTGATTATGTTGGGGGTGAAAAAGCTGAGTGAGTCATTGCTGATAACCAGTTTAACAGGATAATCTTATATTCCCCAATTCCATCCTCAATTTATAGACTCATCTATAAAAGGTTTTTAACCCATACATCTATGTAATCCATGATCTTTCCATAGATCTATTAGGATGTGATGGAATAATCCCATTCTTTATATTTTCCCTGATGTAGTTTTTACTACTGCTGCTGCAACGAGCCAATTCCCACGGGGATCATTACAGTTTCATCTCAACTGATTGTAACTTGCATTGCTGGATCATGCTCGGGTATTGGACACTCAACTGTATGTGCCGTCCAGACGAACGTTTTAGTGATTTAGATTTAAATCTCCATTTATTGAAAGTGTACCAAAAGTCGCTACACTTTCGGCGCTGAATCACTGCGGCGAGAGCAACAGAATTCAGGCCCAAAGGGAGACTCCGCTTTGTCGGGTGGCACTGGGCAAAAAATTAAGCGCACCTGATGTCATGCCGCTGCAGCCAGCATGGAGGCTAACATGCTAGCTTGTATTTAGCTGATATAGCCCGGTCTTTGGTCCAAACACCCACCACGCTGAGTTTGTCCATGCACTTAATAGCCAAGTCATCCAAACCACAAAAGGTTTCGCATACTTTTGAGTCTAGTCACGACCACAGAGCATGGTTTATTCAGTGAAGAAGAAGCTAGCAAGAAATCACTGTTTAGTCAAGTCATTTACTAACTCCACTCTAGCAGTGGCATGCTAATAAAGCCTGCTGGCCTTGGGTGTCGAGCTTGTCCTCTGGTCACAACTTATACAACATTTGCTAAGGATTTTAAAAACCTTTAAACAACATTTTTTACACCGACAAAAGAGGAAATAGTTACCGAACGTGGCAGGAACGTTGGCTGTTCTTCTAACCTAAAATCTTCGCTACTCTGCTCGCACGTTGTGGAAACTGCGTGCTACGGAGCACGTTGAGGACCAAAACAGGCTCAGCGATATGGCGTTTGTGTAGACCGTGATCTAATGCAGGATGCCTACAAAGGCGAATGCGTGTGATAGCGCGAACAGGCTCAAGATGTCGCTGTTATTTTAGGCAGGGCCATGGGAATACATTTTAAACAGGGATAGCAGTGGGATTAGGTAAACAAATTAAACACATTGTGTCAAAGCATTGCAACAGCAATGATGTGCTGCCATGCATGATTAAGCTATAAATTCATTTGTCTGTCAATTTACAAAAAGCCTACGTTTTGTTACCAAATCTATACATTCCAAATCCCAGTTAAAATCTGGAATATGGCTAAAAAATACTCTCACATAAAAGGTGACAGTCTATAATCTATAAACCATAACATCCCAAAATGATAACAGTATGGAGCCAAAACATCAAAGTATGTGTTGCTGTCTAAATAAGATAATGAAACCTAAATAGTTATGGAGTTCACTGTGATACCTTTAATACTTAATAACTTCAGGCAGGAGTCACTCGTGTCACAAGTGTAGCAATTTAATCAAAATGCAGCCTGGTGGTACAGCTCTAATGGTTTAGGATGCTGCTAGATCAAATAATTAAAAGATGCTTCCTGGAGCATCAGTGCTCTGAGGTTCATTCCATACACTTGCAGTCTTCCTTGCCACCCTCCACTATGTACAATCTAATAAAATAAAAATGTCCAAAAAAGTTATCTAAACACGATAATTGAGGAACCCCTGAGTTGGTGACATGATCGTTTTTCAGTGTATTAATTGTTTGGCATCTACATTTATAGTTCTGTGAAGGTATTTCAGTGCAAAACATAGGCTACCTTTGCAGTTAAAATGTTGGCATGATACCTGACATATGTACAATTTGTCAGAGTTTGCAGTTCACTCTTTGGCCTCATAATACGGCACAAAAGACCTATAGACATTTGAGCTTTGTGATAAAGGCTTGACACTAAACACTGTAAACACAAACACATCCATGTGATCTGGTCGGGCTAGGAAGAGTCCCGACAATCTCCCAAGAGTCCAGTGTGGGGTCATATTTCTCAATGCTCTGCAGATAGGTCCCTTTTGAATAGGAGTATCCCCCTGTCACATAAATACAGCCATTTATTACGACGGCCCCGCACTCCATCCTCCTCTCCTTCATGACCGATATTGGTCTCCATTCGTTTCCCTCCGAGTCGTAGCAGTCAGCGACAGTCGTCTGTCCACCCACCAAGTACAGCTTGTCGTTGAGAGACACAGAGCACAGCCCATACTCTGAAAACAAAGGATTCAGATTAGAAAACAGTATTCAGCATGTGTATACTCCTGTTCCCTCTTCTTTTTCTCATACCTGGATGAGGACTTATCGTGATGATGCTCCACTCATCGATGTCTGGCCTGTACACCTGGATTTTTTCATAGGTGCAGCTTCCTCTGTATCCATAGTGGCCTCCAGTCACATAGATTTTATCTGCCATTACACAAGCAGTGGCATTTCCTACACCTTCAAAGAAAACAGAGGTTAGTTATCATATGAAAATTCACTCATGTCTGGTATCAGTTTAAGTATTAATAACTTAAGTGCCATGTAGTGAGAAGTGCAAAGATATGTTATCTTTTGGTGTTTCTACACATAACAAACTGCATGGATTCAACCAGTTATGTAGTGTTAAATAAATAAAGTGAGTTTAGGTGCGGTTTCCCCTCTCCACCCCTGCATACATACAGCATGTCATAGTTTGCATACCTTGTATCATATTGGCCACAGAGAACCAACTCTTTTTTAATGGATCATAAAATTCTGTCTCTCGCTCTGGCGCTCCTCCTCTGTACCCTCCAATGGCATAAATGCAGCCATGCAAAGCCACAGAGCAATGGTAGTACCTAGCTGTAATCATGGGGCAGCCCTCTGTCCATTCGTCATAGTCACAGCTATAAATCGAAACCGTGTCCAGAGCCTCGACAGTGTTTGTCCTGTAACCTCCACTCACATAGATATTTGCCCCAAGTAAACTGACGCTGTAGCTCTCTCTTGCATGGTCAGGCATATCCTTTCCTTGCACCCATGTGTTGCTTGTAGGATCCCATATGTGAACTTCAGAGAGAGGGTGCCAGTAGTATCCTCCTATGATATACATGCTTGAAGACAATTTTCTCCCACTTGCTGACACCTCCTTGCAGTTGGACTTTAAAGCCTGGATGATGGTAGATTTAATTTCCCCTTCATTGCTCAGCAAGCATCGTCTATGCACATCCACAGCAGCCTGGAAGTAAATCTCATCCAGGTCAAGATGGATGGAATGCAGCAGGTCCGTAACGTGGTAAATGCGATTATCCGAGTCATGGGTGACCCATTTGGCCACAGCATCTATCAACACTTCATTCCTCAATACGTTGAGGTCCTCAGCAGCCAAAACGGACCTCACCTTGTCATGGTCCAGCTCCAGGAACTCCTCCTGCTGGATGAGCTCCTTGAACCTGCTGAGCATCACCCTGCGGGCCTCCCTCTCCAGGCCGGGACAGACGTGCAGCTGAGCGAAAGCATGCATCCCCAGGCAGTTGTCCACGTCCAGGAAGCGGATGAGAAAGTCCTCGCACGCTCGCTTGACGGAGTTGAACTGCAGCAGGTCGGCAGCTTCCAGCAGGCTCTGCACGTTGCTCTCGGTGATGCAGACTTGAGCAGTGTACATGTAGTTCACCAAAACACCCAGAGCCTCGCAGTCGATGCCGGTCAGCTGGATGACGCTGTTTGACCTCTCTCTCATATCAGCTGTGAACATTACTTTGAAATAGGAGCTCCGGGCTGACAGGACCGCCTTGTGACAGTGAAACACCCGTCCGGAGGCACACTGCAGAGACACGTCCGTGAACACACCGCCGAGGTAGAACTGTTTCAGAGCATCCAGCACCTCGGCTGGATGCGCACTGTCACAGAAGTCGTATCTGTAGCTTTCCATCTGTGTATCTGACATGGCAACTGCAAAAAGGACATGGAAATTGAATTGTGAGCCTCATAAATAATTAAACTCTTCAATTATTGAGGACCTATGAAGACTTGTAGAATAGCATTTAAGCAAATTTAAGGTGTCAGATTTCCATGTATAATTAAATGCATTCAACGGCGATTCATAAGCTACCTTTTAACACGATAGCAGCGTTGTAACACGTGTATGTCAAATTCTCCTCATATTAATAGCCTATCGGAGGTGTAAGACTTGCCTCATGACCTATTGCCTTCTGCTAAATTCTTAAGTAGGTCTAAACAGTACCAATTCACCCAGCGATACGGGGCTTACCTCTCATCGTATTTCCATGAATGACCCGTGTTGTTTAACAATGACACTGTGCAGTGTCCCTTTGAGCGAAGGCAACACTCCTCTCCAAAACACATGAACCTCAATTTAGCTCCGAGGACGGTCGCAGCTCTATCCTATTTTGGTATCTGTGTATAGTTTGAGAGGTGCCTCCACCCCCCTCTCTCTCCCCCCTGCTCCATATTCAGTCTCCAGCGGTCCTTGATAAAGCCAGGCAGCCATTCAGAGGAATCACCCAGCACCGTTATTCTCCTCAAAGCCTAAATATATCCTCCACCCGAGTCTCGTGACAGCGCGCTCGCGGACAGCGCATTATACCAAATAGGCTGTAAAGCATCATTGGCGGAATACTAATCTTATATAAATGTGAGTGTGGCATAGCCCACAATACAGAAGAGAAGCCATTAGCCTATTCACTATTCATGTTTTTCTCCCTCTCTCGTTGCCATGGCATTTTGAACCCAATTCCAGGGCCGTCAAGGCTTTACCTAATCCCAACAAGGATTAAGACCAGAGCACAATATACATTCCAGCAAAACACTGCAGAGCTATGAAAAATGAACTGTTTGCACTCATTTTACAAAAATTAAAACATTGAATTCCTCCGATAAAATTACTTAGACATATGCACACAACTAAGGGCGCAGAATAAAAACAGACAAAAGTCAATGAAATACTTGATGAGAGACTGAATAAATTGAACACATGACACTGAAATACGTGTTTAATTTCGGTTTAGCTTCAACAAAGCACATGTAAAACATCTAGACATTGATGTTATCAAAATGTAAACTGCAGATATTCAACTTCTAAACAAGTTGTAAACTGTTAGGTATTCAAAACGCTAAGACCAAGATAGAACATTTGTGTTACATAGTTTTGAAAAGGTTAGGTTTTCAGATACTGAATGTTATCCCAGCACTGTTAAAGTGCTGCTGTGCTCATTTATATGGCGAGCTGCGCTGCCTCCTTGACGAGAGGCTTCAAGGCACCAAGGTCTCCGAGGAGAGAGGACACCCCCACACAGTACCACAGGTCCCCAGTCCGGGCTGCAGGGGCACTGAACGACTCCATCTCCACTCCCGCTGAGGCCAGCAATCCTATAGACAAAGAACAATGGAAGAGGTAATGGGTGTGAAGTAAAAAAAAAATTCAATCAACTCTATTTAGTCTTTAGAGTCAAAGCTCAATGCCATCTTTCATGCAAATGGAAAGTCTAAAAAAAAAAAAAAAAAAAAAGAATGCAGTGTAAAGTGGTTAAAACTGTTTTTTGTTAAAACTTACAGAAAGTAAGGAAAGGCGAGTGCTTGAGGTGAGCTTGAAATGAAAAGAAACTGCTGCACTATTCTTTAAAGGAAAAAATAAAACCTTGGATACTCTTAAGACTGTTGGATATCAATTTGTGATGTTCAGTGCATTCCAGGAGTTATTTTCTGATTAAGTATTGTAATTACCTTATTTTTAAAACAAGACTTTTCCTTCAACCTGCCTCATCTACTTCAGCCCCAGAGAAAGTGCCTGAAGTTGTTGCATTTAGCTCAAAATGCAACATGTCTTTTGGCTGCATTGCATTCTGGTCTATTGAGGCTACTGTAGGTGGAGAAACTGGCATCTCTGCCTCTTCTGCGATGGATTTCTCCGTGTATGATTGTTCAACATCGGTGCAAAATAATGAGTTTAGTAAGAAGCCCTTGCTCTTTGCTTCTGAATGGCTGACACAAAAACCTGATGTTTACTGTTGATGTTTTAGAATAGCTGAAAAATTGTCTGCTATCAAACTCCATTGTACTTGCGCTGGAAATATCTCATGTCATCTACATTTGGCCAGTTATCCATGGGAATAAGAAAAATACACCAAACAAAAGAAATGCCAGGTACACTGCCAAAAGCCGTTTTTATATATTAAAGTGTTTTATAGTGGATTTCCCCTTTACATTATTGGGTTATTGTAACAATGTGAACTCTTACCAGCCACAGAGGGCAGGAGCTGAGGACTGGCCAAGGCCTTGAAGAACAGCAGATTGCCAGTGAGTGAGACCGGCTGTCTGAACACACTGCCACTCAGCTCCAGCAGGACCGGCACGCCACCTTGAACTGAACCGCTGGCTTTGTAGTCGCAGCCACCGGCCGAGATCTCCACCTTACACACACCATCGGCAGCACCATCCGATTGGCTGTGGTTTTTATTGACCTAAAGAGTAAGTCCACATGTGATAAGATTGTTTTCTCAGGACACAGTCATTACTGTCATGTGCTATTGTTAAAGTGAATTGATTTTGTACCGCAATTCCAGACTCCTTGGCTAAAGTCAGTACATTGACGAGGTTGGGGCAACCGTTGGATTCATGAGAGAGCAGCCCAACCATTACAGCTGAAGTCATGTAACCAGTGGAAGTCTTCAAGCAATCCCCTGGTTTGTAGAAAACAGTATGGAGTGAATTAACTACCACTACTTACAAGTGAAAACATTTCAAAGCAAAATGGTCAATTTTAGACAAACAGTTTACACACAAACAGCAAAAATTGCATCCCCCCCAGAATTTACTAGTTTGCAAATAGAGTACAGCATGTTTCAGTTTCATACCACCAGAGGGAGACCAAACACAACTTTACAAGACCCTCCTCCCATCACATGACATCCTTTTTTCATTCCTGCTTCCAGGTCACTGGTTAGACCAGTTTTCAGTCCCGTCTTTAGAAATCAGAACCCTGCTGGCTTTCATTCTAGACATCTAGATCAGGTACTATTTCACACCTGGAACACCAGCTGAAGGCAGTAAACAGTTGGTAGGATAGAAAACAGCAGTACTCTGGATTGAAAACCACTGGGTTAAACAATGATGAATTGGGCATTCTGTCAAATTTATCTTCCAATCTCACTAGTTGTTGGTGAGAATGAGAATAATTTTATAACATAATACCTTGAGTGGTGATTTGGACATGGCTGAATGGTTGTTTAGAAGTGGTGCATGATTGCAGCACAGCTCCAATGGCTTCTCCAAGTTTAATCCATTGATGAGATTCCTGGGAGAATGTGCTCGCCAAAACCTGTGCATTTACCTGTATGGGAACAAGATCAGATACAGTATGAAGACTGAAGACACACACCCATACCTCTTTATGTCTGGGTGACTCCACAGTCAATCATTCCAACCCACTCCAATCATTTCAAGTTCAAACTTGACAAGACTGAACTGTTGCTTTTCCCTGGTAATTGTCCAACTCCAGTAACACCACAGTGACCCCCCCAGTGACCCCCCCCCCCCTACACAATCAGCTGCGGCCCACATCACAGCCACATCAGGTGCTCCCTCCAGCCTCTGTAAATCAGAGAATTTTATAGCACTTGTCCTCAACTTTGCCAAATTTCTCCAATGTCAATCCTCTCCACTGTTTCCTCTACCAGCTCCCAGTAGATGCCCATTTCCAACTCAAATTTCTTATGCTGGACAGGGCTACAGGTTTGGTCAGACAGCCAGCTCTAGGAAGAGTCTGTGTAGTTCCCTATTTTTTACATTTCCTAATGATGGAGCCTTTTGTGAGCCTACAACACTTTTGAAATCACAATTGTGGAGGCACAGATCTGGGGAAGATTATAAACAGTTTCCAAACGTTTCCTTGGACTTCATGGTTTTCACAAATGATTGCAACATGAACTTTATGGCACAAAGGATTGCAAGATCAAATGCTGTGTACTGGTAAATCTGTTCTGACATGCACCGTCATGTGGGACCATTTAGACCGGGGACAGGTAACCATGTGCCAAGAAATGCCTTCAGTGTGCAGGTTTTCACTCTAACCAAAGTCTACACCTCATGATTTCACTGATTAGTTCCTCCTCTCTGGTTGAAGTTGTGCTTATCAGTAAAATTGCCTGGTGCAGTGTTTGGTTGGAATGAAAATCTGCATACTCCTGGCACTACATGGCACATGCTTGCCTGTCTTTCTGTTTCATTCTAAATTCTTCAATCAGTTGAAATGGCCACAGGGGAACTCCAATCAAGTTATAAAGATAAAGGACATTTTAAGGAATTTGGATGCTCTGTAACTATTTAGTCACCATAAAAAAGGACTGAATACTTACTGACTCAATTTCAGCTTTTCCCCCTTTAATTCTTTTTTTTTTTTTTTTTTTTAAATTGCCAAAAGTTTGGCTATTGTGTATAGATCTGTGACAAAACCACACAAAACTTTCTTAAGTCACTGTACATGGTTGACTAACTGAATAAATATTAATGTCCCATGCCAGCCTTCTGATCATCATGCCTCATGTTACTAAGTCTTTACTGAAGCACATTGTTATTTTTCCCAGTGCAACTTCCAGCACAGTGATGTGAGGGATATGGTTTGGAGCTGCTGCACTTGCTCAGGGTCTGACACTTATGTCATCAAGTTAGCCATGTGCTCCACAATGTAACAGTAATGAGTAAAATCCAACCTAAGAGTGCTCTAATGTGGTGTTACGCTTAAAGGCCAAAAACAACATCTGGAATTAAATGCTGACAGTGTACTTTTGCTTCATACTCAGTTTTAAAATACAAGTTATGACAGAAAAAAATATGTACAAAATGTACACATTTTGCCTGAATACACAGCTGTCAAGAAATAAAAAATATAACTAAAGACAAACCGAGTGTGTCAAATCACATGCATCGTTATGTTTTTTTTCTGCGTTGTAATGTCATTTTTAATCCTGAAGTGGCAAGACCTCACTCCCACACAAGCTTTGGCTCCAAATGTGTTAAACAATGTTACCAATGTACTGAAAACTACTGTATCTTGAGGTTCTGCCTGCCAGCAACCTTGGATTTTCAATTTTGTGTTACACTTTAACCAGTTTTGCCGTGAAAGAACTCAAGGTCTGAAAAACCATCGGTTGAAAAGGTTTAAGGACATCAAGTAGAACTCACTGCTCCAACCAGGTTCTTGCCCTTCACCATGTCCACAATCTGCAGGGCGATGTCCTGTCCGCAGCGCGCCTGAGCCTCCTTGGTGCTGGCTCCCAGGTGAGGACAGCTGATGACGTTGGGATGGTCCACCAGTGAGCGGTTCTTGGGTGGCTCCTGTGTCCAAACATAACACATAAAGTAAGATGTAGGCTACAGCATCTTCACTGTAAATATTCAAGAGTGATCAAAGGTTGGTGGTTGAAAACCTAAACCACATGGTTTGAAAAAACAAACTACTATTGTGACAGAGTAATTTTAACAGTATTACACTGCAAAATTAGTTTTATCTCAGATGTAGATTTTGTGTGGCTGTGGTCTGCTGTTCCAATATATTCTTGCCTCAACAAAGACATCCAGGCCGGCTCCTCCACACTGTCCAGACTCCAAAGCTCTGAGCAGAGCAGCCTCATCGATGATGCCTCCACGAGCGCAGTTCACAACCTTCACTCCTTTCTTGCACTTCGCAAATGTATCATCATTAAGTAGGCCTTGGACAAACGACAAAATTGGTAAAGAAATTTCAATATTTGGTTTAAAGTACGTTTGTGTTGGCCATGTAATCCATCAGCATCTTAGTGATATTGTTGTCAGTGAACCTCACCAGCAGTGGAGGGCATCAGGGGAGTGTGGACAGTAATGTAGTCACACTGGGGCCAAAGCTGCTCCAGAGACATCTGCTCCACCCCCCAGGTGGCCGACACCTCAGGTGGAGTAATTGGATCATAGCCAATGGTCTGACAGGAAAAACTCACGTTACCATATTTATTTCATCTAAATATTACAGTGCAATTAAGCAATGAAACATAAATGGACACAATGTTGTAACTCATCACCTACCTTCATGCCAAATGACTGCATTCTAGTGGCGACCTCCTTTCCTATTCTTCCAAGTCCAACTATTCCAAGGGTTTTTCCGTACAGCTCAGCACCCATGAACTGCAAAATTAGAAACAAAACAAATGAGCCTGGCCCAAGGACCTTAAAACTGCACAGATTCAACCCTCACATCTGATTAGTGATGACTGGATGAACAATGGGGCAGACCATGCAACAGTAATTGCTTTGTGTGCCAACTGCAAACACACTCATTCGTACAGTTCAGTACACGAGGGCAACCACAATTCTCTGCTTACCTTTTTGCGATCCCAGTTCCCTGCTTTCATTGACATTGCAGCTTGAGGCACATGTCTGAAAACAGAATGTTCGTCCAACTGTTATTTACATGTGATAAGAAAGAGTGAGCTCAGCATATTTAGTGCACAGTGTCATGTGAAAACGATATTGTTGCCCAAAATATATTGAATCATCTTGCCTTGAGAGGCTCATCAGCAGGGTGCATGTCAGCTCAGCAGCACTGATGGTGTTGCCACTTGGTGTGCTGGAATAAAGAGTTGATCCTTAATATTTATTATAATATCCAAGACAAAAACGACCAGGACACAACAGAGAAGAGGCTGCTTCAAAATGAGAATCGTCCATTGTAAAGGTTTGAACAAGAACACATATGTAGTCGTGGAGTATAGACTGCAAACTTACTTCATGACAATAATGCCCTTTTTGGTGGCAGCATCAACATCCACATTGTCCACACCAGTCCCAGCTCTTCCAATGATTTTCAGATTACCAGCAGCACTGATGACATCAGCCGTTACCTTGGTGGCAGATCTAACCACTAGGCCATCATAGTCCTGGGGGTTAATTTAACAGTAGTTAGCCTTGAGTATATTTTAAGATGACTACTGTTACTCTATTTGATAGGACTACAAACCATCTAGTTTGATAAAGTAACCTATTGTTTTACCATAGTCCTTGTATTGTGTAATTTCTAATTTGACAATGATTTTGTGCAAATGATTTATTTTGTTACAGGCACAAATTATTCAATGCATGAGGCTGCAGCTTTTCATTTCCCTCGTGTGTGGCACAGTGAAAATGATGGGAGAACTCAGCAAGTCAGGGATGCAGTTGCATCAGATTCACAAGGGGCGGTACTACAACAATCGACCCTCACACTTCACCTAGAGAGAAACGTGTCAAAGAGTGAATCCCGAGCATAAAATTGGAGTAAATCCACTTTACCACTCGGGCATTAGCCTACATTAGTATGCAAAACAATATAAACCGTATGCAGCCTAATACTGTCGCTTTGTAATGTTTTTCAAACAACTGCAAATCAATTGCAGCTGCTTAAGTAATGCTGACCAAAGCGAAAAAATAAACTTTATGCGTTAAGAAAACAGTGTAGCCTAAACAGAGGAACATACATGTTACGCAAGATGAAAAAAGTCCAGTGCATGTGGACGCAATCAACCATACCTTTATCTCCGCGAGCAAATCATCCTTTTTCATATTTTGCTTTTCCGTCACTCGGATTCCATTTTCCTCAAGAATCTTCCTGCAGCATGGGTCGACACTTTCACTGATTAAAATACTTTTGATGGAGACCGGGGCCATCTTGCAGTTTTCCTCTGGGTGGCTTGGTGGGCAATTTCAGCTGAGTGGGTGATGCCTTCGTAAATTGATGGACACAGCAAGTTGCTTTCCCTCTGCTGGTTTTGAATGGTCATCTCGGATAGAGACGGCCCCCTTCAAAGTAAACCCGCCTCTTTATGCATCTCCTGCTCTGACGTAGGCTTGCATAAAGAGACTCGTTTGGCCTGATAATACATTACGAAAAGGAACTAAGTAATCCTATAATACTTTTTAGGATACTATAAGAAGGATATTCTACAAGTAGGCTATCACAGCAAAACAATGGGATTTTATAGGAATGTTATAGGACTAATGTAGGAGATAATAAATAAAAAACAGACACACTGAAAGTGCCTATGGGCATATTATAGGAATATTATAGCCTAGACGTTTTTCGTTTGGCTATAGTAAGCCTCCGAAAAGTTTTGAGGAACAAAGGAACTAGTCTCCTCTTATTTAACAGTAGGGTTTACTCAAGTCAGGCGAGTAGTCTCACCAAGCAAATCATTTGATAGTGTTAATTCAGCAGACACAGTACATCACCTGACTCAGTTAGGCTGCCACATGACAGACAGCCCCTTTTGTGGTTTTCATTAGGCTACTGGCTCAGTTAATCAGTTTGACATGCTTGTCACAGGCCCAGTGAGAGGCTACTACTAGATTTGCTTGAAAATCTAGTTTTGGAATGCATGACAGAATATTGTACAGTATGTAGGAGTGTCTGTATATTTGACAATTGGTCACTGTCTTTTGGTCTCTGTTGTCTTCCTATACCCACAATATTTATGCAATCAAGACCCTGGCGCGAAGCAAGTACTTACCAAATTTTATTATTGATTATTGTTGATTTAAAGTAGTCAGAAATAACAGACATCAGAATACATTCATTGGCCAATCAGCAGGACCGGAGAATAGGCCAAACGAATTACTACTCAAGGTTTGTACCCAAGTAGCCTACAATTGTTATACTTTACTTGAGTATTTCCATTTCAAAGGACTTAAACTGAATTTCAAAGGAAATATTCGACTTTTTCCACTCCACTAGGCTACATTTTTCTGAACCCTGCAGTCACTAGTTATCGGCTTCTTGTAGGAACTGGTTTTGAATACAAAACGTGATTCATGAAAATTATACAGCTGCAAGGAGCCTGCCCACTTTAAGAGAAAGTAGGCCTATTTAGAGCCAGCATAACTGGACCAACTCCTTCAACATTATTATTCAACATTAAAGGTTATGCATCCAGGATTTTATGTTCCCAAGCACTGAAATATGACAATGCCATAATGTGTACTTTTACTTTTGATTTCCTTTGATATATTTCCCATTCAATATCAAATACTTTTAATGCACTTTAATACTTTTACTTCAGTAGAATTTTGAATGGAGGACTTTAACTTTTAGGCTACTATTCTATCAGGGTATTTCTAAAAGTTTTGCGTAGAACTGGATCATAACTATTCAACAAAGCCGTGTAATAAGAAATATTAATCCTCTCAGATGGGGCTCCTTGAAACAAAATCTTATCAATTTGGGGGCGGTGGTGTCATGCATCTTAATTATTTGGGGTCCTTGGTAAAAAAAATATTTTGGGACACCCTGCTCCACTTTGCATTACGATTGAGGAAATGGCGCCATCTATCGTTGAGCAGCGGGAAGTGTTCTGATTGGTTCAGGCGTTGCTCGGATACGCAATAACAGATGTTGATTCCGTAGTTTGTAGTCTGTGTAGGCTACGGGCTAAGTTTATTTATCGAGTTTTTTGATCTTACTTAGCCTACATAATAAGACGCAGAGTTTACCCACAGCTGCCGTGATACATTCAGATATTTCAGAGTGCTACGGTTCATTTGATTTCAGACGACTAGGGGTAAAAAAATCTAACGCTACCACAAATGGCAGCATCGGTGGTGCAGTATGGACGACGGAGAGGATCCAGTAAGAAGGGTGAGAGCAAAGGTAACAAAATCAATGGGGTTAACATAGCTCCAGTTAGCTGTCAGACATTTTGTTTCTTGAAATCCTGTAACCAAGAAACCGAGGAAAGTGCAAAAGTCAATCACACAGTTCAGAGCAATGTCAGAATGTCTCAAAAGCAAACATTAATGTATGCATCTCATATGTCTCTCTCATAAGCAACAACACAGCTCTTTATATTATGTTAATCAAGTGTTTTTAAGTTTTATTTGGGCATTTTTTCCATCACATTCCACAAAATATGGGTCATAATATTCTTAATTCCCCAAAACATAGTTGCCAATATCAGAGGTCTTGATGTAGTGTCTGATGTACAGTTTGATGTCTACTTTATATGTTTACTTTCTGCTGTTTCTCTCTCTAGTGTCTTCAGCTGATGAAGCCAACAGGATGATCCAGCCACCAGACCTTCGACAAGTCACTGTGTTGCCCAAGGCTGAATGGCTGAAAATTCAAGATAGATTACACCAGGTTAATACATACAAGGACAGTATCAGAGAGGCAGCACAACAAAGAGAAGCCATGCATCTGCGATCCAAAGAGGTGGTGAAATCCTGGTCCAATACCATAGCTGTAAGTTGACTCTGCAGGGCTTTTTTTCTACGATTTTATTTACTTTTTTAAATGCAAATGTACTTGTAAGGTTGCACGATATACTGCTGTAAAGCAAAAGTCTAACACTTTGTATGCGTACCATATTTGTCAAAGGGGCAAAGGCAAAAGAAGCTAGAGGCAAAGAAGATTCGGGAGCAGATTGAAGAAGAACAAAGGAAATTAACTGATATAGAAGAGGCCAAATATCAGGAACAGAAGAGGAAGGAGGCCATCACAAAAGCCAGGGCTCAGCAATATTATCAAACTGACCGTGTCAAAGGATTTCATGTTTGTATAACTTGGGAGTTGACACTATTGTTACAGTATTATTGTTTCACTTGTACATGTTATGTGTTCACTGCAACCTGATGTTTTGGGATAATTATGTGATTTTGCACTTTCCCTCTTCCGCAGCGTGTACTCTTGCTGACGGAGGTTTTGAAGGAGAGAGAGGCACAAATTGAACTGAAGCAAAGAATACAGAGTACCTCTAAAGATATGGACAAAGAGTTCATAAATATGACAAAGTCCAGAGAGGATGAAGCTTTGAGACAGGAGCAGCAGAAAGCACTTGAGAAAAAGCTTGAGAGGCAGGCTGTCGCAGAGGATCTGACAAAGCAGTAAGCCTCACTTAAAACTCACACGAACACAACTGTAAAGAAGCTGCAGTGGAATCAGTTATGGAAAATATCACTGCCATTTTGCTCACTGGTTCAAATTTTCACCTGAGAATAAGGCTGAATAAAAATGCTTGGTTGCTGATGAGAATATATGATTCCCTTTCTTCAGAATAAAGGAAAATGACCTGGCAAAAGAGCGAGAGAAACTAGAGGACAAGAAAGAGGGAGAGGAAATCCAGCACCTTCGACAACTTTATCTGTGGGAGCAAAGAATGGAGACGGAAAAAAAAGTAGAGCAGAAGAGGAACATCATGCAAGCTCACTTGGTAGGGTCTTTGGGGCAAGGGTGGGCATTATTTATGTTTCCATCATATTTTGACACAAAGGTGCACTAATGTATACTATGTAATTACAGGAGCATCTCTCCAAAAGAGACGTCATAAGAGCAATAGAGACACAGAAGCAGGAGGTGGAGGAGGAGCGAAGGCAACTTTTTCTCTCTGCAAAACAAAACATGATGAGGTTGAGGAAAGACAAAGAGACTGAGCTGTTTAGGTAAGTCCAAATGAAACAGTAAGCGTCATGACACCTAATGAGATCGGGCTCGTCAGACATTTTTGCACATTGATCATCTCGAAAACCACTATGGATCACAGGAGATCAAGGTCATATTGATTATTTACATCATTCTTCATTCTTTAGAGAGGCCCAGGTCCACAGGGACAGGATCATGGACAAGCTAACAGCCACGCTGCAGGAGCAGACCGTCAACGAGGAGGAGAGAGTCGCCAAGGCGGTCGCAGAGCGAGACGCACAGCTGGCACAGCAGCAGCAGGACGAGGAGGAGAAGAAGGCTGCCATGTTGAAGTCCATCACTGCACACAGAGAAGCCATGGTAACACAAGCTCACATGCTGCATCCGATGAACACTGCAAAACATAACGCTACTGTCGCATGAAACCCTTGTTATTCCATTTTATACTTAAATGCAAAGTATGGTACCATACTTGGGCCATGGTACTTTATGTACATGGCCCATGAGAACCATTCAAATCCTTATTGTTTTCAGTTATGGTGAAAATCAAGTTTCTTTTAACTCCTTAAAAGTTGACTTTTTGGAGATGTACACTACCAGTCAAAAGTTTGGACACACCTGATTGAATGTACTATGTTTTTCAGTATCTGAAAGCCATTTTGATCTAAATGCTTAAATGTTTGAAATGTGTTTTTTAGACAGAATAGTGAAGTTGATGCCTATGTATGAATTTCTTTCCAAAGCCTTTGCCTTTCCATCAAGGCAAAGGGTGGCTAGAATATAATATAGAAAATAGTAAAAATAAAGAAAAATGTGGTGTGTCCAAACTTTTGACTGGTAGTGTATTGATAGCAGCAGCTATCACTATGTTAATACACCTGTAACACCAGCTGTGTTTCATCAGAGACAGGAGAAGGAGCAGAGGGACATGGTGGCACATCAGAACGCCCAGGACACGCTTCAGGCCAAGAAAGAGGCTGACAGAATATTTCTTGAGAAACAACAGCTGAAGGCCCAACAAATGAAAGTGGATGGAAGAATTTTACAAGATCTCTATGCCAATCAAATGGTAATGTTAAACCTTGCTATGTGACTATATCCACTATGCCTTTACTGAAAATATACAATTGTTTTGGAAGTAAATTACAGGCCTTGTTCTCTGAAAGAAAAGCAAGCTTGTTTGCCACTTATCTTCCATCTTTCATATGTAGGCTGAGAAATGTGCCAGGCATCAGCAGCTGAGAAGAGAGCAACATGACTTGGAAGCAAAGAACGAAGAACTTATTGCAGAAGAGGAGAAACAATTCCAGCAGTATACGAAGCACATAATCCACGCAGCAGCAGAGGCTGAGCGAAACGTCCTTCCGCTTCGCAAAGCGGCCAGGGACGGAATCGGAGGAGGGCTCGGTCCCATCTACGGTGCAGTGAGGCCTAGCTACCTTGTTCAAGATATTACCGGTGCTCAGATGCCCAAATATGTCTCTGGTACAACCCAGAACATTAAAGAGCTTAATGAGGCCGTAGATATTCATGACGCCAAGAAGCGACTTGGATTCACATGGTAACAGGTCACTGTACGGCAAAGTCCGTTGATAACACACCAGTGTAATGTGAAAATCAAGAAAAAAAATAAACTCATTATCATACTGGATTTGTCCATTTGTCTTTTTCAACTCTATACGGCATAATATAGATTTAATCAGACTGTATGCATAGCTGTGTCCAGAAATTAATTGCATTTATAATAAAAGCATGTCACCCTCATCCAACTTTGCCTCAAGAGACAGGAGGTACATTTAAAAGTTGGGCCAGTTCTATTTAACAAATTTACTGATTTTAATTTTGAATATGTATTTTTAACAGAAAGGGTGAGATTTTTGGCTGGGAACTTGTTTTTTTGGGAAACACTGCTCTGTGCAAATGATCACCACCACACCCGAGCACTCTTCCATAGAATCTGCTGTGAGGACAAAAGTCCATTGAGACGCACTGGAGGAACATTATGTGAGCAGTGGATAATGAAACTTATCGTAAAGCATAAATAGCTTAGCGTAAATTTCCTCTATTAAAGTTATCGCTGTTATCACTAGCTTTAAGTACCAATAATGTCTCTGGGCCACCAAAGGGTAAAAATGAGACGGATTGGCACTGTATTTACAGGATGTTACAGCAACTGTTTACTTTAAAGCCAACTTTGGTGAGTTTTTATTCATTTTCCACTATGTTCTTGTGGGTATTTGATGTTAAAAACAACTTGCACAAAAGAGAATTATACAAATTCATTTTATGTTGTACCTATAGCATTACATTGATGTTTTTTCATTTGAAAAGCAAGCCATAGGTATCTCAAAATCAGTTGTTTACAAAAAAAAACAAAAACAAAGGATGACAGTAATAGGTCATGGTTCTACATTTTATCCAACAATGAAACAGGGATAAGCATGCAAGATATAACAAGACCGTGACTCTCTTCCACATCAATTGTTGCACTAAAATAACTTGTCTAGTAAAAGTCAGACATCTGCCAAACATAGTCAGTCACTACATCCTTATCCCCAAAACAGATTGCTTTAAATAACATAAAAGAAAAAAAAAAAAAAAAATTACAGTAAAAAAGTACTGGGGGAATTTAAAAAGGTTCTGTGTTGCAGTGAAATCTTTCAAAATTATTTTTACAAACTGTCTAGAATTGGAACTATTGTAAAGCCAAAGCATTCAAAACAAAAACCTCAGATTCCAACTGACTTCCTCAGATCAAGTACGGTTAACACTTCATCAGAGGCTCAATCACTATCAGAGCTGGAGCTGGAGCTTGATCTATCCCTCTTGTGGTTTCTGTCTTTGCCCTTTGCGCTGCGATCCGGTCTCGGGCTTCTCCTGCCGTCTTTGGATTTGGAGGGAGAATCCCTCCGTCGACTGTTTTCTCTTCTTTTCTTGGAATCGGGGCTTTTTCGGCTCTTCCTTCTTTCTTCTTCGCTGTCAGAGCTGCTGCTGCGTCTGCTCTTGGAGCGCTTTCGGTGGGCAGATTCCCCGTCTTTCTCCCTTCTATGAGATGGTCGGTCTTTGCTATGGTCTCGGTTGTTACTCTTACTCCTGGAGCGCCTGCTACGGTCTTTGTTGTTACTCCTGGAGCGCCTGTTATGGTCTCTGTTGTTACTCTTACTTCTAGAGCGCCTGCTATGGTCTCTGTTGTTACTCCTACTCCTGGAGCGCCTGCTACGGTCTCTGTTGTTACTCCTACTTCTGGAGCGCCTGCTACGGTCTCTGTTGTTACTCCTACTTCTGGAGCGCCTGCTACGGTCTCTGTTGTTACTCCTACTCCTGGAGCGCCTGCTACGGTCTCGGTTGTTACTCTTACTCCTGGAGCGCCTGCTACGGTCTCTGTTGTTACTCTTACTCCTGGAGCGCCTGCTACGGTCTCTGTTGTTACTCTTACTCCTGGAGCGCCTGCCTCCGTGCGAGTCTCTAGTCTTATTTCTGTCTGGACTCCTTGTTCGATCCATATTCCTGGATGTCTCTCGCCCCTTATCCTCCCTTTCACTGTGGTGCCGTCTGTCCGGACTCCTGCTGCGCTCCCTGACCCGCTCCCTGTCTTTTTCCCGCCTTTCCTCTTTGTCTTTTGATGATGCAGGTCTACCCCTATCCCTGCTCCTGCTATTCGATCTGTGCCCGTCTTTCACAGTAGTTCTCTCCTTGCTTCGTGACTTTGTCCTGTTTCTCTCGCCGTTCCTTCCTTTCGTATCCTCTCTATGCTTTTTATCGGACTCAGGACGCTTATTTCTTTCTTTACTCTGATCAGACTCTGACTCTTTTACTTTCTCTTTAGTGACATTTCTGTCTTTGCTTCTGGAGCGGCCTCTTCTGTCATCGTTTTTGGGCTTGTGATCCTTCTCTCTGCTTTTTGATCTTGCACCCTTTTCTTTGCTTTTACTGCGGCTTTGAGATTTGTCTCTTTTCTTTGCCTTGTGTTTGCTGTGCTTCTCATCCTTCTTTGAAGTGTCCTTTTCTTTGCTTTTGGATCTGTGGGACCGACTTTTCTTGTCTTTTTTACCCTCAGCTGTATGTTCATGCTTGGTTTCGGACATCCGTCTCTCTCCTCCTCTTGGAGCTTTAGCAGCCTCGTCCTTGTTCTCCGTCATATCACCTCTGTAAAACAGAGGGAATGTCAGCTATAGAACAGGGCAACTGGCACTAGGCAGGATTATGAAGTTATCTGAAAGCTTTTAATATTGGGAAATAAATTTTGCTTATACAGCGTTTCTTAATATGATTGCTACACATCTAAGAACTAATATTAAAACTTTAAAACTAATGATACTGATCTATTTTGAAATAGATCATGCAAAAGCACAGCAATGTATTTTGCATTTCCCTTCACTATTTGCATTCAGTCTAAGAGAAGGACCTTTTCATTAACTGGCCAGAGTGGCAGGTGGATTCTGAATTTACCAGAATTACGTTTGGGATGTTATAACTTTTGCTGTGAGCACTAGAGGTGCACCAATCAATCAGCCACCAATCATAATTGGCTGATAAATATTCCAAATAGGCCATCAGTGATTTCAACTGCCCCATAAAAAAAAAATAAAAAAAAAGGTTTCAATTGCCAGATCAAGAAAGTGGTCGAAAGTTATGCTGTAAAAAGTTACAGCCAGTTTGTGGCAGCAGGCATGTTGTCCATCTTGCAGTAAATTTCTGATATGTTTTGAATTTCACAGCCCATGATCAATGATTAAAACCAGTTTAATATACTGGACAGAAGGCAGGGCCTCTGCTGCTTTTCATGCTCTACTAGTGGCAACAGGTGAGTCAGCACCTCAGTCATCAAGCACACACGAACATAATTACCATGTGTGGATAAAACATTATGATTTATTTACACACGGATAAGCCGGCTATGTCATGCAGCCATAAGAAAGATCTCATAGTGCTATATTGGTATTTTACCATTTATGGTTGCTGTGCACTTTAACATGCTGTGCCGTTGTTAGTAGAGAGTCTGTCAGTAAAATACATAATTTCAATGGGCGATGGGATAAATGAACAGCTGATCACACTGTTAAAAACAAAAATCATCAATTGGAATCGGCCCCAGAAAACCTGATTGGTGCATCCCTATTGGGCACAGCCAGTGGTGAGCTGAGGTGTGGCTGCCCAGCACAGAAAAAACTAAAACTTGGTAAATATCGGGATTGTGGTTTTTATTGCAGATTGCCTGCATTCGCCATGTTGTATATTGTAGTTGTAAGACTACAGAAGACCGGCCCTCCACAAGGAGCTCTAACTGGCACAGTCAGTATTATCTTTTTAATCACTTCAAGAGTTATTTCAACAGAGTTGCTTTTAATGTTTCCTTTTCCACTATTGTTTTTGCCACTAAAATGATAGCAAAACCTTCAAGTCCGTCCAATCTCATCTTGGATTACTTCTCATCTTTCAATCATCAAGATGGTTGCTTTCCTTTTTAGCACACCTTCCTCTGAGTGATTAAGTTAAGTTAATTAAGATTAAGTTTATTTTTCCTTCAATTTTGTGTTGATGAAGTTTGAGGTGCCAGGTGTTCAGAACAGAAAATGTATAGGCTGAAACACTACTGTATGGCATCAAACCGTGATACAGTAGCAAAACGGACATTTATTAATATGAAAACGTCACAGATTATTATTTTAAACAGCGAATCAGTTAAGTCCTGCATCCACTTAAAAGTAAATCACTGTTGCACTGCTCTCTATGGGATAAACTTTAAACTGTGTTGCACTTCTGGCCTCAATCAGTGATGTGAAGGCAGGTATTTTGCCTTTGGCACTGTCAAAGGGTTTGTGATCAGAAAATAGTTACCACGCCCAAGTAGAGATGGGTGATCTGATCACAGACACATGCCCCAATTCGCTCTCGCTCCCCACCCCACTTTTTTTGCATCTTTCAAATTGTGTACTAGGCGGAGACTGGCTGAAAACGATGTGTTAACGCACTCTTAAATAAGTCAAAGACAGTGAGAGCATCTTACTTGTCACCCTTGATCCAGCGCTCTCCAGTGACCGCCCTCATCCTCTGACGCTGCATCTCCTGTCGCCAATGCGGAGGAGTTTCACTGCGCCGGAAACGATCCCTGGACCTTGAACGAGAGCGCGATGGAGTCCGATATCGCTGTGAGAGAAAAGACAAAACAGTGACATCTTTCATTTGCACAAACTGGGTGTAATTGCTTTGGTGATGACACAAATCTTGCATAGCTCTGATTAAAATGTTCAAAACTAGTTAAATGTAATTGAGCAATCTACAGTATGCGTCACTGCTCTATCAATGCTACATGATGGCTTCCAATCTCATTACACAGAACATGAAGTGTGACAAAGTCAATAAAATTTTGGATACGTTCGTCTTGTCATTGTTTCAGTGCACCTACCCTTGGACCCCTGCCTTTTATCTTCCTGCCAGATCGTGTCATCACAAGTCTTCTGTTATATGTCGACTGAGAATTAAACGTTCTGCCAGCAATCAGAAAAAAAAGGCATGTAAATTAATTAATAGTGACAAACAAAATTACAAACAAAATGAATAGTAGCAAACAAAGTATAAGCAAGAAAAGAAAGTATATCCAGGATGTTTGTCAATGAAACCAACCTCTCCCTTGGCCTTTCCTCTTTTTTCCGCTGGTCCTTTCCAGCCTCCTCCGCCTGCTTCTGGATCGGCTGCGGACTTCTCCTCATGAGGAATCGGTTCTCAGGGATGGCTGGAATTTCTTCGGGACGCACAGTAGATAAAAGAGGCTCTTCTTCTTCTTCTTTCTCATCAGCGCTGCCAGCCTCTGACCTGGGAAGACAATGTGGCTCAGAATAAAAACACTGGCTGCTGCTAAAACTGCAGACAGAGAACATGTGAAAACATTTTCTTCATGTACCTTTTTTTCTCTTTCTTCTTCTGTTTCTTCTTTTGCTTTTTCTCCTTCTTTTTCCGCTTCTTAGCTTCTTTATCGGACTCCTCAGACTCGGAGGAGGATTCGGAGGAGCTGTCAGAGTCACTGGAGCTGCTGCTGGCACTGGAGGGGACCCTCTCCTTCTTTTTTTCATCTTTCTTTGCTGTAAACATTTGAAGGGTTTGTTACAAGCATTGCTTTACAAGTTCTACAAAACTGTACCGGCCAAGACAATAGAAGCAGAGAAAGCAGAAGTGGAAGCTTGAAACTCGATATAGAAATATTGAAAGTGCTTCAAACGAACAAACCTTTTGTTTTAGGGATGAGCTCTCCACAGTTCAAAACTTTCACCTCAGCATATGGTTTGCTATTGGCGTCTGTTCTCTGGCTCTCCATGGTTTGAACAACTTCTTGGCCAGAGATCACATGACCAAACACCACATGGACACTGAAAAAAAAACAACAACGTGGTTTTGAGCTACACAGCAGCACAATATGCCGTCAAGTATGGAATCACAATGACTGAATCAAAACTTTAGATGTAGCACGATAGCACTTACCCATCAAGATGTGGCGAGGGTTTTGTTGTTCTAAAGACGGTGTTGCAGTAGACAATTCAAGAAAAAGAAGAATTTGTAAGTAAGGCTTAAGAATGAGAGGACCAACTATGAGTGATGATATGCCAAATTGATAGAAGACAACAGTGCTGCTTACATGAAAAACTGTGATCCATTTGTATCTTTGCCCCTGTTTGCCATGGACAGCAGGTACTCCTTGTTATGCTTGACAGAAAAGCTTTCATCTGGGAGGGAAAGATAAGACTGTATTGCCATACTGAACCCAAACTAGATTTGAATAACAACGGACAGCTTTGAGTGGCCTTTCTACCTTCAAAAAAGCCTCCATAGATGGATTCACCTCCTCTTCCATTCCCTGTTATGGAAAAGAATGGAATAAAACATCAGGAAAGAAGCTACAGGACAGAGACTTTTGCCCTTACTTGCACTATCCTATCCCAAACATGTTTGTGGATTGTTGGTGAACCAAATTAAAATTTTAAGTATTATGCATGCTGATTCTTTCATACTTGGATGTAGACACCATCTGTAGACAATGAAAGGTACCTGGATGGGCCTTGTGTGTTCATATGAACTACACAGGTCCTAAGGATAAAAATACAGGGTTGTAGACATACCTTCACTGAAGTCTCCTCCTTGAATCATAAAGTCCTTCACAACTCTATGGAACAGGCATCCTTTGTAATGCAGAGGTTTCTGCGTTCCTTTACCGATGCCTTTCTCTCCTGGAAGACACAACGGCAGCATTCAATAATAAGCAGCTGTTATGGCAAAAAATGTTTGCTGGCTTTCTGCCAGAGAGATTTACTCCCAGAGCACACAACAAGTCACCTGTGCAGAGGCATCTGAAGTTTTCGCACGTTTTGGGGCAGACATCTGAAAACAGTTCCACCACAACTCGGCCAACTGTGAACAAAATGCATTGTCAGAAAAATTCAAGTTTACTATACTGAGATAGTGTGTATAGACAGGTAGCCAGCTAGCTGAGTGATTCCTTCTTACCAAGCACGTTACTGATTCCAATGTCAAGGAAGCACCGAGGGCGCTGAGCCTTGATCCCCATGATGACCTCCGCTGAGCAGGTACCTGGCTGTGAAAAACACAGATAACACCAAGTTAGATGGCGGCTGACCCATCACATTCAGGAATCACTCATTCGACAACAGCTACAACTCAGTAAAATTAGCCGGAAATCCTGGAGATAGGTCTGAACTACTGAATGAACAACTTTATCATTCCTCTTGGACAAACATTTTCCGTGAAAAGTTCATGCGGGCATTGTAATCTACTGTTGGTCACTGTAATCATATAACTTACTGACTAGATTGCCGCTGCGACGTTAGCTTTCGATTCACTGCTAATAGTTAGCTAGTTTGCTGTTGACTCGCAAGCTAACATATTAGCTAACTAGCGAAGCATTTAAGTTAAGTCTTCCTGGTTGACCCGGTGTGCGGAGTTATCGCATTTTGCAATCACAATGCCTCCAATTAGAAGATCACCACTAAACCGGACCGGCCCGTAGATCGGAAGATCCGTACAGACCGCTCTTGAATATCGGCCTGATGTTAACGTTAGCAAGTTAGCCCGACAACATTAACACGGATTCTTCAACATGTGAACACTACTTCGACTTGTAGCTACATACACACTTATCGCTCAGCTACGGAACATGTTGAACTACCCCACCTTGACGACCAATGATATTATTCCTTGCAGCAAACCGCTCTCATAAACAACGAAAATCAAGTTTCATTCAGTGCCCAACTCAGTGTTTTCTAAAGATGGCGCGACGGGGACGTCAATGCATTTCGGGAACCGTGCGCCACTCAACGCACAGAAGACGACTTCCCACACGTGTAGACGGATTAGTGGTTGGCGTTTGTTTTTGTACATGTAGACCTCCCGGTGGTGCGCGGTGCTTCTTACTCGTTTACCGAAATTGCAAATACTGTACGTGGTAGATGCAAACCGAGCGAGGCGAAATGTTATATCAAGTATTATTAAATAACTTTATATACCAAGCTGCTTTGGCCCCGGCACCGGTGTATGTGCTTATCTCAAAGTGATTGTGATACCACCATCGTGGTATGCCTGGCCACGTGACACCGGGATGTGTAAATGAGAAAAGAAACGAACGAACTACAGTAGAGGCAAAGACCGTGTTTAACACCAAAGTACCTTATATAACAATATCTCTCGATTATACACTGCATTTAGCGCCGTCTACTCCAATATAACTTTCGCTACGGCATCCGCGGGGATGTAATCATTTCTTAACGATCAGTTTAATCAAAATGTAGGTTTTTAAAATATAGTTGCGCATCTTTTCTCTAGATTGCGGCAGCTGGTACGATTTTCGGAATATTACGGTACTCGTACGGTATGACTTGAAGTACACTCGGTTTGTGGTCCTTGGTGTACCGGGGCTTGCCTTGTTTCCTTGAGGTGTACATCAGTAGCTCCACCCGGCTCGTACGCGCGATAGATAATCTGTGCTGTAAAAAGAGCGCACACGGTCTTTGACATTAGCGTCATGCCCCTGGCTAAGGAAGTGGAGTATTTTAGCACACATGCTAACTATGAATTTGTACGAACAAGTTTGACACGCATATTCTGTCTCTGAGAGATATAAACCATATTCCTTATATATAGGCAGAAATCTCACCCAGAAGTTAGCAAGGGCTGTCGGGGGTTGTCAGTTGTAATTCTTTGTCAGTGTCTCCCCATCCACGTGAATACCGCGTTAGCTAGTGGGGTGGCACACTTGACTGTAGAGATAAGACCAAAGGCAAAGTCAAGTCATAAACATGCTCTGATGGGGAAGTTCACTTCAGTTTTTTTGCAGGATGAACCCTTCTGTCCCTGAGGTCAGCATGCCACACTGAGCTGAGTTAACTGGGCAAGTGTTTGTATTTTCTTGTATACAGTAACGTTATATCCTGTAAGTATGTTTTCATAAATGGTGATACATGTTAAAAGGTTACAATGTGTCTCTTGATGTGGTTTTTTTTTTCTACAGATGTCACTGGTATCCCTGAGGAACATCTAACATCTACTGCCTCCACATACTAATCTTGTGGATGTGATCCCCTGTTGGCAGTCAGTGGACAGTGGTCACCGTGTAATAATGAGGACCTCAGTGTGTACTTGAAGTGGGCCAGGGTCTGTGGTCATGTTTCGGCTCCGGATGGTGAACTCCTGCCTCCGCAGGTGCCTGCATGGCGGGACAGTGAACCGAGATCAGCTCCTGGAGCAGCTGCGGGTCTGTTCTGCTGAAGACCAGGTGTTTGAGGTGGTGGGCAAGAACAAGGCAAAGCTCACTGTGAACCATGTGGGCTGTGCAGTGGGGATGCTGTGGCAGTTTCAGAAAGAGAAACCGCAAATGCTCAGGACTGTTGAGCTCATCAAGGGCCACCCGCAGTTCTTGACCCTCCGAGTTTTGGCAGAGAACAAAATTGCCCTTATGGATGATTTCATGCTGGTAGACATGCTTTACAGTGTTCTCAGGTACAGTAAGAAGTAGATACTTTGTTAATTTAAATATCATATATTGAGATTGTGAAATAGTAACCTATTATTGTCCCTCTTTTAGGCTTAATGTGGATTGTCACGACTCTCTTATTCAGCAGTTGGTTTCAGAAGCGTGGCTCAGAATAGACAGGTATGAAAATACTATGTTTTCTTTTGTGTCGTGTTTTTTGTGTCGTGTTTTTTTTTTTTAATTAATGAGATGCTATACAAATTTCGTTGGTTTTGCAGATTTCAAATGTCATCCCTCTCCAAGTTTGCCATCTGTCTAAGTGATCAACACCTTCAACACAGTCCTCTGATGGGCCACATCGCCAATATTCTGGATCAGAAGTTGTCCTCTATTGATGATGCCAGGTAGGTAATAAGACTAGCGTGATCAAATCCCTTCAAAAGATGAAGTGTTTCATAAATCTAATACCTTGCTATGATTTCCTAGGATCCTATCTACATTGATGATTAGCGTGTCAGCCTTGGTGTCTCCTCGTCTGCGGGACGCGCTCATCAGCAGAGCGGACCATCTGCTGGACACCATGGATCCCTCCAACTACAACAACCCCCGCAGAGTGGTGCAGTTCCTGCGCAACATCAAGTACAGCCACCGGTCTCTGCTGGAGAAGTGCAACCAGATCCTCCTGCACAACGTTCCCAGGCTGGACGCAGAGAATATCAGCATCGTCATGGGGCTTTACCAGTCGCTGCAGTTCAACAACTGTGACTTCAGGCTGGCTGTCAAGCAGAGGCTCATAGAGCTGATCGATTCAAGCACTGATCCTTTCTCCTTCACCAAGCTGTTTGTCGCTCTGGGTCCCATGGCCAGTCCGGAGATCAGAGAAGGGTTTGTTGCATAACATTGTATTATTTTATATGCACTAATGTCAGGGGAGTGAATCATGAATGGAAACCTAAACCCCTTGCACCAACCCTCCAGTCTCACATGGCAATTATATGGTTTTCATTTGTCTTAGGTTGGAGAAGACCGCACTCTTACTGGCAGATGAGTTCACTTCATACCAGGTCCTGGCTGTTGCTGAAGCGCTGGAAGAGATTCAGTGTAGGAACCTTAGCCTGATTAACAAGTGAGTCCCTGTCTCTGTCGCTGTCATATAGCGCCTGGATAGCTTTTATGGTGTATAACATCTGATCGTGTCTAAATTGTTTTTACAGAATTGCATCAATAATCCAGAAGAACCTTCATGTCTACAAGCCAATCGAGGCGGCCAGAATTACCCAAGCCCTTTTTCTGCTGCACTACCAGAACCCCGAACTCTTCACTAAACTAAGGAACATTTTGGTCAAGTGAGTATTTATTTGAGTTAACCCCTTGTACCCTGACTTTACCTGACTTTACCCTTAAATTTCAACAATGTCACATCCATATTCTGTATCTGCTGTTCCAACACTTTCTTGAAGCTCTAGCTGCTTATATTGAATGAAATATTAAAATACAAGACGCCATGTTTTTATGGCTGCACCATTACATCAAATGGAAAAAATCTAGATGTTCATGCATCATTATATACACATTTCCATGTAATTCAGCATGACATATTTGGTGTCTTTGGAAAACTTGTTATCTTGACTAGAATTTTAAATAAAGTTCTGTGGGTTTGAACAAAGCTTGGCCGTGCAACCTGCGTTTGTAATGATGGACCCAGTGGCGGGGGCAGCAGGGAGGAGGAGGTTAAGCGAGTTATTTCTGCTTCACCTTGGGTTGGTTAAAGCATAAATATGGTGCTTCATCATGGGTGTGTACATCATAGTATGCACTTTATTCAGACGTTTAGATGCTGTTGTATATACTTTATCTTGATATGTGCATGTCACCTGAGGGTTGTTGACAACAAAGCTCTGAAACTGTATTATTACTGCAGAGTATGCATTTTATTTTAATAGATGATTCCACTGAATGTTGAAATCAGTGTTATCTGCTGCAACTATTATTAAGCTGCAAAACAAATTGCCTCGATGAGGAAATTCAAGTTTTCTATTCATTCTAAAGCTAGACTGATCACATTTCCTCTCACAGCTTTTTACAAGACAGCGTCTTCCCCTATGAAGTGACCACGCTGACCCGTGTTCTGTCCATGCTGCCTTGCCCGCGACTCGACGAGGGCGTGATCTCACGGGTTGATGCGGTGCTGACCCAGTGCAACCTCAGCGACCTCAACACCTTCGCTTTGGCCATCGCCAAATGGGTGCGCAACGATCCCTCCTATCGGCACAGCACTCCCAGCAAGTACGTACGTCTGCTGCAGACTCTGAACCGCTGCGGGCACGAGCGGCTGCACACGGCCAACCGGCTGGACCTGGTGCTGGAGGAGCTCAAGTACATCTCCGGGGAGTGGTTTGAGGAAATGCTGCTCGAGCAGACCATGGTCACGCTGCAGAGGATGGTGGAGCAGATAAGCTGGACTAATGTGCCCGAGCTGGCCCTCTTCTTAACCAGGACAAGTCACCTCTGCACTCCTCTGATGGACCGCATAGCCAGTGTGACCATTAAAGGCATTGACAAGGTGCTTTAAGAGACAACATGACACGTTTAGTCTGAAACGACAACAAAATTGCACAGCCTACATTAACTTTTTTCCCCTCTCGTCTTTAAGATTCACTACTCAGCGACATATGCCACCCTGCTGCCCTTCGCTATACTGAATTATGATCCTCCAAGAGCAGAAGAGTTGTACGATGTTTGCATTCAACGCTTTATCCCTCATATCAGTAAGTGAATGTCCAGCTTACAGTTTTCCACCTTCCTTCAGAAGATTACACTTAACACCTTTCTCTCTATGTATCTGTAGGATCCTTTGACCCACATCTGCTAGTTCTCCTTGGCTACGCCTTGGCGGTGGCCGACTGTTTTCCTGAGGAACTCGTCCGAGAAATCTTCAATATAGACTTTCTCGGCAAGCTGGATGCCCAGCTAGAAAGTATGTCCCACAGTTACTTGGAATTATGTTAGAAAATAATAATGCTTATTATGCATCACGATTAGTCGATTAATCGATCAGACAAATGCTAAGATTTGCTTTCTTTTCTCCGTTTCATATCATTATTAAATTAATACTTTGGGGTTTTTTTGGCTACTGGTCCGACTAAGTAAGCCATTTTAAGAATCACTTTGGGCTCTGGTAACTTTAACCTTAACCTTGTAATAGGCATATGTTATTATTTTTAACAGTTTATAGACTAAATGATTAATTGAAAAAATAATAGATTAATCGATAAAGAAAATAATCGTTAGTTGCAGCCCTTATGCATCATTAGTTTTAAAGATATTCGGTTGGAGCTGTAAGAACCACAGACTTTTTCTTCAGCATGAATGTAACCTGTTGTCATGGTTCCTTGCAGCCCTGCCGGACGCCCTCAACATGCGCACCCGACTGCGTCTTATGGAGCTGAACCGCGCCGTGTGTCTCGAGTGTCCCGAGTTCCAGGTCCCGTGGTTCCATGAGCGCTACTGCCAGCAGTTGCAAAGGAAAGGTAAATCAGAGATACGCTCAAAATCCTCAGCGCTGGGGTATGATTTACGTTTTTTTTGCAGTCAGACTTCATCTTAATTCATAGCATCCAACATACTGTGAATTGCCTGTCAAACTGTTTTCCAGGGAATGGCTTTGTCAGTCCTGTGCAACAGCAAATCCACAGAATGCTGGGTGAGGTCCTTGGTGGCATTAACTGTGCCCGAGTAGCAGTCCTCACCCCGTATTTTTACACTGTAGGTGAGTAATGAAGGTTTATTTCCATCTCAATCTCTAACAATGGCATTCAATCCCACCTTCTTCCCAGTCCCTCTATTAAAAGACTATTCTATTTAAAGACATTCACACGACAGGTCGCCCATTGTACTTGCAGTGTGTCGTTTTTATCATGAGGCATTTTGCTTTGTCTTCCCAGACTTTGAGTGCGTACTGGACAAACACCATCGGCCTGTTGCCTACAGCGAGCCAAGCACACTGCAGATCTCTGACAGAGGAAAGGTTCAGTGGGGGAACAGCTCACTGGAAAAAGTCAGGAATGAGTTGCCGCCTGGAGCACAACGGTAAGGAGATATTCAAAACAGAGGCTCTGTAGGAAAGGTCGGGAACTTGAAGCATTTCTGACATTCTGTTTCTACTTATTACTTTGTTTTAGTGTCGCTGTGGACTTTTTGGATGCAAAGACCTTCTGCAAAAATTCTCGTCATATGAAAGGCGAAGCCATGATGAGAAAGAGACACCTTGAAATTCTGGGATATCATGTTGTTCAGGTGAGGGAACATTATTCAAGGTGACACTGCATGTGGTATTGTACATGTGCTATCAAATGTCTGAAATGTTTTGTCACTAATTAGCATAATTTTCTCCAGATCCCTCATTTTGAATGGAACTCTATGGAGCTGTCGACACAGGATGCTTGGAAGGAATATCTAAAGAAGAAAATCTTTACAGAGCTTTCCTCTTGAGAAAACTATTTATTGAATCAGTTATGAAAGTAATGTTACATTCAATACTGAGCTCTGAACCTAATTTTCAGAATTTCTAGGCAGAGTGACTGAATAGGGTTTAGTGTTATTAGATACAGCATATTCATATTTATCAAGTGCTCCTTATTTTTTTCCTTAGAGCCATGAAGTTGACATGACTCTACCTCATTCATGTTCTTTGAAATTGTATCATGCTTTTGTATTAAGATTTGGCAAATGTTTAAGTTTTTTTATTTTTTTTTTAAATAAAATGTACAACCTGATAATCTGTTTTTTACATCTTAGAAAAAAAATAAATACTTTATTTTTGGAGTAGATAAATTTGTATTTTTTTTAAATAACTTATTTTTTTCATACCTAAAGTTTTATGGTATGCAATTGTAGATGGTTAGCTATCATTACCAGGTATTTTGCTCTCAAAAAACATTTTATCATTATTTTTGGTGATCAGTTTTTTATATTATACAACATTTAGAGGTTTACAATACAGAATGTTTAAGAATGTTGGATAACAATATATAACACCCTTCCCACCCAAAAACATAATGCAGTTATATATTACAAAATATTACACAGCGAAAGAGTGAGTCAGTTATAGTGAACAAAGATAAGATTGCTTACATTGTGGTATGAAAAAGTACAACCTACAACCTAGTATATTCTTAAAGGTTTGGCACCACTGTTTTGCACCATATAATCTATTTACTGACATTTCCATAAACATTACATTCAAATAGTACTGTAACCATTGAGTAAGAGTGAGAGAATATGAAGATTGCCAATGAGAATTTTTTTTTGCCACTTTCAAACAAGTGAATAAGGCGAGCCTTTGCTGGAGCCAAAGATTCAGAGTTATAAAAACATCATTTGATACTAGTTTGTTCCCTCCAAGTGCAACTGAATACTGGGTACCAATTCGCATGAGCCTAAGGTTTTTGACCATGAACAATACGGGACAGTTGATATGTTTTCTTGTGAGATATTCTGCCAAGACCAAATCGCAGCCTCTGTCCTTCCATGCTTTGGCACAGTGTGTTTACATGTATGGCATATGACTAATGTCCGGGAGTGTAGTGTGACAACCTGGATAAAACCTTTGCCCTTTCACCACTATATTTAAACCTTTAGGTCATTTCAGCCAAGGTGTTGTGACTAATTAGGTTTCTCATATAACAAGAGCAACCTTCTATTGAAATTGAGTCTTGGTCATAAGAAGGCACACAGGGTTTTAGGAACACTATCTCATGTCCTGGGTACTGAGAAATGTAGTCATCCATATTTTCTGCTCTGTGTTAGTGTTGCTCCAAGATAATTGCCCAATCTAAAATCCCATAGAAATGCAGTGATCCACAACAACTGACATTTAGCTATAATGCTACAGAAAGACATTAAGCCAATTAAAACTGAAATAAGTTTTATTAAAAAAACACAAACACCCACTACAGAACAGGCAATGGGGACATTATCTGTGGTACTTTAAAATGCTAAATGATAATTGTGAGCCACTAGTCAAAATAAAAACATAAATACAATATTGTTGCTCACAACTGGAAACTGAAAGTTCATTGTTTGTCCCTGAACTGTAGTTACAGTTTGGGCATTCTGGCTGCATTCAGGCGCATGGACACACAAGAGGCTCCCGCTGCGTAGCGCATCTCCTTTATCATCCCAGTCCACTGTTTCTTATCGTCTTCGTACCTGGTAAGAGAGGTGAAACATGTTACTGTACAACACAGTTGACAGAGCCTATCCTAGATTCTCTTGAAATGAGAGGAGTGCTTCTACTGCAGAAAAAGTAAACAAATCAATATCATATATTTGTTATACTAATATATATAATGTAAAGAGTGAACACATACTGCCAGATGTCAATGATTTCACTGGGTGCACACTCTTTGTTCTCCGTCTCCACGACGGCGAAGCCTCCTATGGCGTACAGCAGCCCTCCACAGCTGACCAGGTTGACTGAGCTCCTCTCCTGGGGAAAGTCTGTGAAGGGCGACCACCTGGAACAAGGTACACTGACTTTAATTAATGTGATCTCTCTAAGCTGTTATTTTCTGGTGAAAATCTGTTTCAGGTTTATATGTGGGCCACAAACATCTGGGCTCAGTCATGTCAAATTTGTGTTTGTGGATTTGATCCTAAGTCACTTACGTTTATATAATATTTACTACATGACTGGAGAGATGGCAGTACAATGGCATCAAGATCACATTGTACAGTATCTTGGTATCAATATTGATTTTAGGCATCTAAAGGTATCAAAAAGCTAAAAAAAAATATAGATTATTTTACAGGCATTTTATTGAAAAAGTCTTTTGAATATGGCCGAATTGTATATAAAAATGAAAATAGCATGTAAAAAGTTATACAGGAAATAATTAAATCTATTGCAGAATGAGATATGCTTCCAACAATGAAAGTCAAAAAAATAAATAAAAAAGTTGATTATTATGATTAAAGCACATACTTGTTGGTTCCAAAGTCATAGGCTTCACATGCAGCTGTGAGTCCGTCTTCATTGACTCCTCCAGCCACAATGATCTTCCCATTGTGGATAACCGCCCCAAACATGGACCTGGGAGTCTTCATAGAGGCCACCTCCTTCCACTCTGACTTCTTGTGGTTGTATGCAAACATCTTACTGATTGCTTTACTATATCAGTAAGACAAAAGGATTGACAAAAAAAAGGTAAAATTCACATGAAAATCATCTTCCAATCAGACATTAAATATTTAACAAATAAAATGTTCTTGCATAGCAATCTTACTTGTCATCTGTTTTTCCTCCAATACAATACACCAGCCCGTTCTCAGAGACAACACTGTGGCCATGGATTTTCAGAGGCAACTTTTTGGTTTCAGTCCACTTCATTTTGCTAGTGGGCAGATGAGGAGAATATGTTTTACAAATGGATACACATCATTACTTCTGTCAGAATACAATGAATAAACATATGGTTGATATACTGTACTGTACTCACTCAGTGTCATAACACATAACAGTGTCATGAGACTCATTGGACTGCAAATCTTTCCCTGCTACAGCAAAGATGAGATTGTCAAATTCCCCCATGGCGAACAGACATCTGGGGGAGGGCATGGGTGGCAGAGCGGTCCAGTCACTGGCGAGGCTGTCCAGCTGAAACAGATACACTTTTAGATCTCTGATTCCTTTGTAAACAAAGTCAAGGGAAATGTTTTCTTATTCTTTTGTTCAGCACATCTAAAAATGTAAATCAAACATGCATTTTTTTCTACCTGATAGAAGTAACACTGTAATGGAGTTTCTTTGTCCTCTTCGTCTACAAACAATCCTCCCAAGACATAGAGATTATTCTTCTTTGATGCCAGACTGACATGGTTACGGGGGATTTGCTCAGCCATTGCAGCAAGAAAACACTCATTCTCAGGTCCATCATAGGCCACTGCAGCATTGTCATTGATCATCAACAGCATGTTTTTGGCGTACATGCCGTATCTGCGGTTGTCGTTCAGGTGGCCGGGCAACTTGCTGTCTTCTTCTTCTTCTTCACCGTCCTGTCCCTTTTTCGTCTCAGGGAGTTTCCCTGCAAAGGCATCCTTGATTTCTTTGATTTTTTTGACCACCTCAGGATCAGACTTGATAATGTCGTCCTTCTCCACCTTTTCCTTGAAATACTTCTCTGGGAGCAAACGGAAACGAATGCACTCAAAGGCCTCACTCAAGGTTTTCGTGCGGTTCTCCTTATCCTTCCTGATCCACTTCATGAGAGACTCAAACACCACCTCCTCTTTCTCTACATTCAGGGTGTCTGCTCCGATAATAGCAAAGAGTTCATGAGAGGCGAGCTCTAAGAAATCCTCGTCCTTGACCATGGTTTCAAACCGATCTGCGATGTAGTCTCGAGCAGCAACTGCCAGTCTGGGGCAGTTGAGCATCAGTCCCAGTCTGAAGATGGCAAGGCAGTTTTTCTTTGACAGCTTCTTCTGGAGATAATTGACACAGACAGTGAAGACCGAGGGGATCTGGAAGCGGTTTGCGACAGCAAAAATATCCTGCACATTGTCGTCGTTGATGTCAATCTCTGCTGAATACATGTAATTCACTATCATCTCCATAATAGTGGGGTCCAGATTCTCCAGAACAACCTCCTTCTTACTGCCCAGGTCCTTGCCATCTTCTGAGAAGTAAAGCTCACGGAAATAAGGACTGCATGCTGCCAGAATGAGCTTATGGCAGGGGAAGCTTCTGTCTCCCACCTTGAGAATACAGTCAATGAACTTGTTCTCATTCAGAAGCTCTTTGAGGCCATCCTGGAGCAAGGTGCTCTGAAACAGGCGCAGATCTTCCCTCAAGCCTTTGGGATCCATGCTGAATGAAAGCAAAAGGATGGAAGAGAGGCAGTACGCACCTCGCTGTCCTTGACGGGTGAAGACAGAGAACTATAGGCAGCCACGTCTAAAGCCACCTCAATATAACCGTGCCCCTCTAAATATAGCAAGCCACCCCATCCAGGAAGAATTCAGGTTGGCCAAATCGGAAAGCTGCCTGCATCACAGCTGTCATAAAGCAAAAACAACTGTGGATCCTTGTCACCCTAGTGATTAGTAACAACAATGTTACATGACCACACAGAAATAACCCATGAGTTTCATTTCATTTACTTGTGTCTGTCCATCTAACAGGGTGAAAAGACAGGCTTTCAAGGAATGCCAGAAAAAACAATACAATGAAACATTTATCATAATGGCAGGATCATTATATACAGTATATCCTACCCCATACATTCAGAGCTACTGCTGGCATTTTCTAGAAGCTTGTGTATTTTAAGAACATCTAAATGTGGAGTGAGTCACAATTCATTGATAGAAATGACCAGTTTCCTAAGCACAGAGTTATGGGATCAGTTGTGTGATTCAGTGTATGTGTGTGAGTCTATCCATGGGGGAATGACCTTACTAGTAGACGGGGTCAGTGAGCAGCTGCTGCCACAGCAGGTGACAGTTTGTTCTCTTTTGCTACTTGTAAAATTCTTCAGCTCCTTTTGTAGTTTTGTATTTAGCCTGAGATCACTGTGATGAGCTGAGATCCCCCCACATTCAAATTTGGAAGGTTAAAAAATGATGCACTCTCTAAAATATATCTACATACATTTATTCTGTTTACTTAAACAATCAAAAATACATTGTAATTCACATATTCTACTCAACAGTACCGAAGATACTTTATACAATAATTTTCTTATTACAAATAGGATCTATGTACAACTTTTACTCTGACCTATAAATAAATACAACATAATTGCTTATGTCATAGTGTCAAGTACATGTCAAGTACATACTTACAGTACATACATAAGTAAAACATTGTTTAGTAGTATTTCAGCCCATAACTTCCCACAGTCCTTGAAGTGTGAAGCCCTCCTTCAGCTTTTCAATGGCAATGCCCAGCTCCTCTGAGAACACCGGCTCCCGGTCTTGTTGCTTTGGAATGACAGCAAACAAATTAAAAGTGAGCAGAGGATTTAGAGAACAAAAGATATATAGAGCATATGTAAATTTGGGGTATACAATTACAGCTGAGGATGAAGTTGGTTGTGAGATTTTACCTTATTGCCATCAGCAAAGTAGGCCTGAAAACGAGCAAAAACAAAATCACACACAATTCATACAACTGAGCAAAATAAATGTGGCATTTTTACTGTAATGACAGGCTACTGCAGTCTGATGAGCACCAACATTGACAAACAGGAGCACTAGGCAACATAAATTCATGTTTGTGCCTCATTATGTTGGAGGTCATTAGCCACCAGCTATTCTGAGAGTGTGAAAATCAAACTGTAGAGTCCTAGGGGAAGGATGAGTGCAAGGCTGGGCAAAGGCCACACACACACACACACACACACACACACACACACACACACACACACACACACACATACACACTCACAGTGAAAGCATCAGTCTGCTCATCAGGTTCAATCTCCACATCGTCAGGGGGTTGCTCCACTGTGAGCTCCTCCAGCGGCTGGGGCTGCAAGCAGTGTTAGGAAAAACAGAGCTATGACAACAACATCAACCGAACTGGGGGAAAGGCAAGACACACCGAAGTATTCAGTCAAAGTTATATATGGGAATGTAAACAAAAAAACAGTAGTGGAAATGACACAGTAATTCAAAAATGGACGTGTAATAACTATTGTATAATAATTGTAATGTGTGTTTTTTCCTGGTGTCCAGCTTCAGCAAGTTACTCTTTCTTAGATGTTTTAATGTTATACTGAGGAGTTGTTCAGGCTCAGTCGTTCTAATATTGAGCATGTATGCCTACTTTTTCCTCCATTTCATAGTCCACTCCAAAGATGGGGTTGGCAGAGTACACCTTATGCAGCGAGTTGATCTCCTTCACCGCATCTTGAAGCTTATCCATTGGGTCGATCTTAAATCCAAGCACATAGCCTCCGGTCTAAAACCAAGAAGACGGTGTATGCTTGCGTCAAATTACAAGCTCAATTAGGTCAAGTTACCAAGACTCAAAGAGCAGGAAAATAAACAACCCCAAACAGAATTAGAATAAGTTACCTGCTGCGAACTCTCTATCACCAAAGCCAAGCCAAACTTCGAGTCTCTTATTCTGATAGAACGCTTTTAGGAAGAGAAATTGAAAAATTAGATACGTATTTTGAACTGGAAAAAATATACGATTTTACAACAAACAAGTGCGCTAGTGCTTTATAGGTGCTCAGGTGTGTGTGTGCATCTGTAATTGTGTGAGGAAATAAATAAAATAGAGCCACAGATTAGCAGTAAACTTTCCATCCCTGGATAAAGCAGAACCTTGTTTATTGGAACCAATCGAAAAAACAGTACAGATCACTGCATTTTTGCCTCATTATACTCATTCAGTCGACAGTTAGGAAGTCTGAGGTTTGGATAAGTAATGTTCTTTAATGCACCATACTTACGATCTGGAGATAAGGAATGCTGACGTTGAAGCTCTCATTCATATTGGCGTGCCACACAATCCGAACATTGGTGATAAAGAAGGTTCCAAGATTACCCTACAAGAAAGAAACCCAAGAAAACAGTAACATGGACTGCATTTACACGCAAACTTAGAATCGGGTAACAGAACTCAGTCACTGATATTGCAAATGAATTATCTCAAATAAACACATTAAACACATCTTTACAACAGACCAATTGTAGGAAGAACCGCAGTACCTGGTCACTGGATAAATTCCAAACTCCGTTAATTTTATCATACACTTGCTCCCGAGGCAAGAGTCTGAGCTGCTTATTTTGAATAAGAGCGCCTCGCAGTTTCAGGTCCCGGTACATTTTGGAGGTCTCATACGCCCTGTAACAAAACAATATACAGTTCATTTTTTTTTCTTCAGTTTTTAACATGATAATGCAGTTTGATATGTGGCATGATATGAGAGAATTAAACATTCCATCAGCATTTTTATACCTGTGTACAGAAATGACAGAAGTGAATAGCCGTGGACTTCCTGGAACCACATTTGTGAAAATGAACTCAAATCTCGTGTTGTTGGACTTTGTCAAGATGTAGAGCGCTTCGGTCTGGCCTCGCAGTTTCTGGGAAAGTGCAAGTAAACTTGTAACTAACATGTATCAGTCTTTATCAGTTCTATTTTATTTAGCACCCCCATCTGTGTTTCAAATTGATTGACTGAGCTTTTGAGGTGTTCATAAAATCTGAAGTAAAACAACATGTGTGTGAAGATATGTAAAACATTACTGAACAAATACATTATAATAAATAAAACTAGCACAGGGTTTACTTACTGAGTTAGCTGTTCTTGTTGTGATGTTAATGATGGAATTGTAACCCACAGCTGAAAAACATAACATCACTGATTTACATTTAGGTTAGGCCTATTATTCATGTGGCTTCACACTTGGCTCCTTTCAACCATCTTAACACAGTGCTTTGTTAGCATTTTTTTGCACATATGAACACTCCAAGTGAAGTCAGATCCTTATGAAACAAACATGTCGGTTGAACATATTCAGTACATATTTCATGGTAAAAAATGCAAACAGGTTGCATTTTGAATAGTGCTGTTCCTTTATAGAAAAAATGAAAAGGACTTTGGAATCTCCAAATTTCACTATTTTGAAGCCAGATAATAGTTTGCAACTGTTGATGACTTACATGGTAGTTTTTATGCCAGAGTTCAAAATCATGTTCAGCCAATGTTGCATTTTACCAAATTCAAAAAGACCATTCTATATTTTCTGATTTTGAAGAGAGTCTGTACAGTGAAAACAGTTGAGTCTTTTAATAGATAGGGCAAAATGATGCATGGAGACGTGAATTTGCTGTCTTGTGGTGGTTTTGGTCCACTTGAAAAGAACGAAGTTCACCCAGTTTGTCAAAGTACTGACTGGACAGGGGCCATATTACAATACCATGTAATTCCAAGAGAGGGCAGACATATCCATAAAGAATTATAAGGATGGGCTGCTGTTAGAGACTAACATGATCAAACCAACATATAACCAAATTTAAAGTACAATTCTGTGCATGCAACTGTACTCACACAAATTGACTCTTGGCAGGGCCAAAGAATGCCAGATGATCCTCAGGTTGGTTACTAAGAGTCTTCCTGCAAAATAAAGTGGACATGATCAACAGTTGTGTTATGCCCAGACACAGATGTGTTTTCTAGGTAACCTCCAACTTATCTACCTCGATCTCCGTTGTTTCCCTTCGTGTCCTCTATAGAGTCAAGGCAGTCTATCAACACCTCTCCTGGGCGAGGTTTCATCTGCCTGTATGAAGGATAGATTGTTTTAAGACTCCGTGATGCTTGCAGAGGAGAGGATTAGCTAACGTTAATTATATCATAGCGAGTTGAGGTAGCATTGTGGTAAGCCATCTCTACAGTACAAGGTAATATATTGTAAACCATAGTATTGTCCCCACAGGGGAAAATAACAGTAAAAACGATCATCGAGAATGGTCTTTCTTGTGATTATGGCAGCAGGAGAATCTCTGGTTAACGTCAGTTAGCTTGTTACTGACGTAGCTTAGCTGGTGAGCTAACTGGCTGCAGATAGCACAGATAGGGGAACCGCCAAATAAATCCAATGATGTAACTCACTGTGCTGTGATGTCGAATCTAACGTCTCTGTCTTCCCAAAGAGCATCCAAAACAGACGCCATGATTGCAGGTTTACAGTCTCTCTGGTTAGATCTAACGTTACACTTTGCTATGGAACCTTTTGTTAGTTACTACTGGCTAGCTGTCTAGCTAATCTGCAAGATCGACTCTAGCGTCAGAATCACCGTGGCAACAGACGGCAAGGGGAAGGGACAAACTGAACTGCGTCCAAAAACGTCAACAAGACAACAAGCTACTTGACTATCATAAGTACTATGGCTTCCACTACTTAGGTTACTACTGCTTCTACTACTAATAAAGTTGAAAGCGTCATGATGATGATTATGGTTATTTTTTGTTTATAGGTAAGGCTACATAAAAACAAATTTACAACCACCATTATTTTACATTTTATTAATAAAAAAACATACAAAACATGTATTCAGATATACACACAATGCCCAAAAAGGCAGTCCTGTAATGGATGGATAACAGAAAAGCCACAATCTTGACTGATCTGTCATGAACGGTAAGAGAGAGCATGATTAATCATCACAACAGGCCAGTTTCTCGGTAGACCTTTGAAAGCTATCCACTCAGAAAACAGCCTTCAATTAAGGCTACCTGTTATGACCCAAATGGACAAATTCTAATAAAAAACAAAAAAACAAACAAAAGTACTCAGAGCATATGGTACATATTTCAACAAATCAGACTCTATATCAAAACATGGTACACAAAAAACATATCTCACTACTGCTGTTTTGCTAGAAATATTCAGTGTATGTAACAGCACATGGCTCAGAGAGGTATAAGAATGATCTATAGCTTTAAAGTCTAATAGCTTTTTTGAAGTTGTCACTTCATTCCCAGCACAGCCAAACCCTGAGTAATGGATTTTATCTGGAATGTTTAGCGCAAAACCATTTTTTGAGGTAATAAAGTTGGTAATTGTAGAAGTAACTAAGGTTGTCACTAATTCAATGGGATGAAACAGTGATATGTCAACAGTTTTTCAGGATTTGGTTTGGTCTTGAATTTTTATAGCACCACTATATTTCATCAAAGATGTACAAAAGGAAGAAAGAGAGGAGGGTGCATAGGATTTTCTGAACACAGCTGAAAGTGACAGGTTGCATTACATTAAGATAACAAAACAGCAGATTGTATACTGTAAGTCCACTTCATTTTGGCTGGTTCCACAGAGTTCATCAGATGACAGCCAAATATGTTCTTCTCATTTTATCCGGCTGGGGACAACAAAGAATGATATTCAGAAAAAAAACAACTTAAAAGAGCATGGGCATTTTTGCTGTGAAGGATCTATGAGATTTACCTGTTCTGGATACAACACAGGTCTTCTTGCATTCATCTTCTGTCTCGTAACGGTTGTCATTTCCACCACAGCCTCCATACCAGAACTGTGCACAGGCGTTGGCCTGCTTGTCATAGTACCAGCGGATGGTGTAGTCTCTGCAGGTGCCTTGGTCCAAGCCGAGGTTACAGCGGGGATCGAGACGAGTGGGCTCTGACAAAGAAATGGTGTGTGAGATGCATGATTTCCAAAGCATGTAGATTTACCCAAAGAGGAAAGATCATGAGCGCCGTGCTCACCTTCAGGCAGGACAGGAGTCACCACAGGCTGCAACTGATTAGAGGTGAAGGATGAAACTGAACCAAATGTTGATGAGGCTGTTGCAGATGACGATAAAGACAATGAAGATGATGAAGATGATGAAGATGATGAGGCTCCCTCATTGGAGTGGGAGCTTTCTCTCACAGGCGATAAAGATGCCGTCTTGTTGACTACAGCCACAGTGTTGCCTCCCCGCACGCGAGTCCTGAAGTCTAAATCTTCACCTTCATCATCCTCTTCCACCTAGTTCAAGACAATGGCAGAAGAATGTATCAGTGTTGAGACGAATACTGAACAGTCAAATAAATAAGATATGACAGTATAGATTATGATAGATTAACAGTAGCTTGACAAAGACCTGAACTGGGAGGGGATCAGCACTGATGGGAAGAGTAAATGTGTCTCCACGCCCTCGGATGTGGCTGTTGGTGCGTCTCTGATTTTGGATCTCTTCTTGGTAGGTCACATAACCATTGTTATCATATTCAGTGTGCCCATAACCATTATTGCCATAGCCATTATTCCCAAGACCATTATGTCCATTGGTTTTCTCTCCATATCCATTGTTACCATGACCGTTGTTGCCATTTCCATAGCCATTTGTGATGCGATTGTAGATAAGGGCGCCATTTTCATCTTCACAGAACTGGTTAACGAGTTGGGACTCCAGAGCTGAAAAAAGAAAGAAAAATCTTTAAATTTCAAGCACTTCATAATCTCTCAACTGAAAAGCGTTATACCTACAGTACATATTTGATTGCTGTACAGCATCCTTGCTTTTTTCACACAGCTGAAAACATAACATTAACATCTGACTGTGATTATCACCTGGTAAAGTATTGAAGTCATCAATAAGGTACATATGTTCGCTGTCAGGGTCCGAGGCAATGAGGTTGAGCTCTTGCAGGAACTCGGCCTGCGTAGGATCAGAGGAATTGACGATCCCCAGTGCGTACATCTCAATGTTGGCAGCATGAGCTTCCCGCACCGCTATGTCAAGTTTGACTGGCTCTCGTTTGTCGGTCTGACCGTCGGTGATGACGATGGCTACTTTCCTGACTCCATTCCGGGCGCTGAAGAAAGCCTCCTGAGTTGCCTTTCTGATGGCGGTGCCGGTGTAGGTGCCCTCACCCATGTAAGGCATTTTCCTGATAGCCTGCTTAACATCCTGTTTGGTCATGTAGCGAGCCAAGTTGAACTCCAAGTGGACGTCCAGACTGTAGAGGACCAGTCCGATTCTGGTGGCGTTGCGTCCGACTGTGGTTCGGTCCACCAACCTTGTGACAAAGTCCTTGATGATTTCAAAGTTCTCAGGACCGACGCTCTCTGAGCTGTCGATGACGAACACAAGCTCCATTGGCCTTTCCTTGCATTTGATACCACATCCTGAAAACAGAGAAACACATTGTTTTTAACATTGGCCTAAACTTTCATGCACACTTATGTTTGGTTTCCTTTTGCTATTGTAATATATTTGTATAGTAACACATTTGTATTGTAGAGACTTGAAAACTGCATCGTCATGCCAGATGTGACTTCAAGGTACTCGCAAGATGCTGGCTACTTATTTAAGAGCTACACAAATAAACTTGACTTGGTTTGGGGTCTTACCACAGATTTCTTTGATCAGCTTAATAATGTCTTCTCTCTGAAAAGGATGAGACAAGACATGTTACACCAGTACAAAACAAACACAAAAAAAAACCTCTAGCATTAGTTGAATGGTCAGACACTAGTGGACTGGATGAACTTACTGTGAGGCCTGGTTCTCCTTTCACTCCTGCTCTTCCCTGGGATTTGAGAAAAAGTAAAAACAATATCACTGTTTCTGTCATTTGTTATTCAAATGACAGAACCTCAAATTGGTCTCTTTCTGTGTAGGTGATGTGTGCATCCATTCTTAGAAAATACATTCCCAGTTTGAGTAGACTGTAATACTTCTCAATTTCCTCATTTCAATTGTTTCAAAAGTTTAATTGTAATGCAACAACAAAGTAATTCTCTGTTTTATTTGACTTTGTTTTATTTGACTTAGTTTATTTGATTTCAATGTCTTAAATATGTGATCTTGCTGCATATAACACTTAACTATGTAGTGCAAACCTCTTAAGACATCTCAAGAAAATGAAGAATATTTACTTACTGCATCACCAGGAATTCCAGGATCTCCTAGGTCTCCTTTTATTCCTTTCATCCCCCTCTCGCCTTGTAAGCCACGGTCACCCTGTAGAGAGAGGAGAGCAAGTCTGCAGTCAGAGACAAGTTAATCAGGTATCACTAAACGTGTTTGGAAGATGCATCTTTCTCCCTTACCTTAGCTCCAGGAAATCCTTCTCCTGAAGGCCCTCTAGGCCCCGTCACACCCTGAGAGCCTGCCTCACCCTGAAATTAGATCATACAGTTTAGCACTAAACCCATGATAGATGTAAAATCAGTTATCCATCAATCGCTGTAATTTTTTGTCCTGCTGCTAGAGTGTCAGTCCTGTATTGTATAGCTGCCTGGTAATGTGTCAGCACCAATTAACCATGTCAAATTTGTTGTGTTCACTCACTTATGCTGTTGTATTCATTTGTTCTTGCCATATTTATTCGTTTTTGTTTTAGTGCTTCGAATGTAAAGCACTTTGAGCTGCATTTTATGTATGAAAGGTGCTGTACAAATAAAGTTTATTATTATTATTATTATTACTTGGTGAGTGAAAGTGATTCTGATTATGAAGAGCTTGTTTGATCAATATTGCTGCTTTATACTCAAAGTAAAGTGCTTGAAAAACGACTGTATTTGACTGGAAATTCAATAGGTTACACATGTACTTATAAAATTAACCACGGTGGTGATATTTACCTTTGGGCCTTGAATACCTTCTCCTGCAGGTCCAGTTGGACCAGGAGGTCCTGGTCTCCCAATGTTACCCTTAAAACAAATGATTAATAGTTATCAGAGTACTGTTCTATGAGAAGAATCCTGTAAATGCTCAGGTATATCAGTATGCATATTATGACACCTAATCTTACAGGTTGTCAGAGGCTGATATCGCTCATTGGCTGTTAATTAGCTTGAAACGTTAATCATAATAGGTCATGCTGTGTGGCACATGATCTTTCTTACTGGTGGTCCTTGTAAACCCTCTCCAGGTGGGCCGGGCAAACCTGGCAATCCTCTGAAGCCAATGTCTCCCTGGAACAGACATATCAGTATCAAAAGTACTATAAACATGCCCATATACACACACACATGCAAAAACACACATGTATGTACACACAAACCTTGGGACCGGGAATTCCTATCCCTTCAAGGCCCTGCTCACCCGGTAAGCCTGGTAGGCCTGGAGGCCCCTAGAAAACATATTAAGACAACGTTAGCTTGCATGTGACTTCACTGTTGTTGACAAAGTGGTAAAATATTAGGATTTGTAAGTTCTTGGTTGATGGTACAAACCACAGGGCCAGGGAAGCCATCGCCTTTTGGACCAACTGCACCTGGTAAACCTGGATGCCCACGATCACCCTGGGAAAACAACACTCAGTAATGAAAACCAACCACATAATGCCACATTCTTCATTCACAAATCCTAGTGCTTACCTTTGGACCAGGTAGCCCGTAGCCTGTCTCCCCAACGGGCCCAGAGGGGCCAGGAGGGCCTGCGTCACCCTGGAAACCAAGGAGACCAAGACAACGAAGTCACAGTGATGCTTATCATCAACAAGTGGGTGATGCAATGCAATGGACTCTATCTGGCTGTCTCTGGCTGCCTGCTAGTTGTCTACCTGCCAAAACCTGTGTTAAGAGACAGAGTGATAATAGATTTGTATTTGTTACCTTGGAACCTGCTATGGCGCGTCCCGGGGGCCCCGGCATGCCCAACCGGCCCGGTATCCCAGGTTCTCCCTGGAAGACAAGCGTTGGCGAGAGACTTAAAACCCAAATAAAGCACTTTTATTTGAACAGTCAATGCGCTGCCAACAACCTTCAAAGAAGTTGAGCTATTGATGTAAGCCTGGCAAGTATTTTGGCTGAATTCAAAGGTTGGATTACTGTGGCATAAATCTTGATCAATATTTTGTTTATCACAGCATAAATGGAAAGAGGCTGGGGTATTGGCCAAGAACAGAGCACACAAAATATACTGCTTGTATGATTTTGTCTCATAAAAGCAGCTGTCACACCACACTAAAATATTATTGCCCTGTTCACATATTTTTATTTTTTATTCTCACCTTTGATCCTGAGGGCCCTGTGATCCCAGGAGGCCCATGGAGCCCACGGATCCCCCTCTGACCCTGGTCGCCCTGGGAGGAATTAGAGTACACATCATTTCATTTACATTGACCCTGTTGTGATATAAATACTGCACAAGATGGCTACACATATAAAGCACACCTTCTCTCCTTGAGTGCCAATCCCTGCTGCTCCCTCCTGACCTCTTAGCCCAGTTAAACCAGGCTCACCCTGACAGAGGAAAGGTAGATGAGACACAGAGAACCAAAAAGAATTCTAGAAATAGCATAATCTTTTTTTCGATTGTAAGCCAACAGACAAAGGAACTTGGTGCTCAGATACCATTGGGAAGTTGAGTTTACTATACTATTGAGTGGAAGTTTTCCAAGGAGCTGTACCTTCTGTCCTGGAGCCCCATCTTCTCCTGGAAGACCAGGCAGGCCGCCCAAACCAGCTGCTCCAGGCTCACCCTGTAACAGTAGAATATATGTAGTAGTTATTTGTTTGTACATTCAGTACATTGGTCCGTCATTGTTCATTAAGAAAATATATCAGTGCTCCCATATCCTCATATAGACTAATATTAAGGTGATTTATTTAGATCAGTACATGCCTAGTCTAGTCTTACCTTTGGACCAGGCTCACCAAAGCCTCTCTCTCCTGGACCTCCCTGTTCTCCTGGTAAACCTTGATCTCCCTGGAAATAGAAACAACATGGTGATATATATCATTATAACAAAATGTAACTACAATTTTGAGTATGTGTACATCATTTTTCACAGAGAAAACTGGCAGACAGACTGCTAGCGACATCAAATTTTATTAACCAGAACTCGGTCAGATGTCAATACCGGGCTTGCTTGGCGTTGTGTTCCACTGACTGTTTACCTGCACATTCAGATTCTGATATTGTACAAGATGTAAATGTCATATCCTGTTTGCAATGGCCAACATAACCTCAAATCTCGATTATATGAAATCTGAATATGATAGCTGTGATATGCCAATATTAGGAAGGATACTATCTTACCCTATTTACTGTTGGTTTCTGGGTCAGTACAGCACTCTCAGGGACTCAAAGACACTTTAGCAGGGTGAATACTTGCTGAAAAGAGGGACTAGTTGTCTGGGTCTTGAGGACCATGATTGAAAACCACTGCGCTATGTCACCAGACTATCCTATTTGTTCATTCATTTGTTTTCCCTCCCTGCTGAACACTTTTCTGGTTTGTTGGGGGCTGCAGATTATTCCAGCGTATGCTGGGTGGAAGGCAAGGAAACACCCAGGACAAGTTGCCCAGTCTATCACATGGAAAGACACTCCAATCAACCTGACTTGCACATCTCTGGAATGTGGGAAGAAACCCTTGTGAACACAGGGAAAACCATAGAGATAAAACTGTTTTATCTCTATGGGGAAAACATACAAACTCCACACAGAAAGGGCCAGGGCCAAAAATTGAACCTGGGACCTGTTAGGCAATAGTGTTAATCACTGAGGCACTGTGCCGCCCTGCACCTAAACAGTTTATCCCTATGAGATAAATAGATAGGTAGGTAGGTAGGTAGGTAGGTAGGTAGATAGATAGATAGATAGATAGATAGATAGATAGATAGATAGATAGATAGATAGATAGATTGTCATGGGGAAATTAACAGTTGCATTTCGTAGGCGTTTTTACAAACCTTGGCTCCAGGTAAGCCCTCTCCTTGAGGTCCTCTGATTCCTGGTGGACCTCTTGGCCCCTCTACTCCCTGAGCAATAATACAAATTAGATGGGTATCAGTGGAGAATTTTGTGTATGTGTATGTGTATGGGTATGGGTATGGGTATGGGTATGTGTATGGGTATGGGTATGGGTATGGGTATGGGTATGTGTATGGTATGGGTATGGGTATGGGTATACGTGCCATGGGTATGGGCATGTGTATGTGTATGGGTATGTGTATGTGTATGGTATGGGCATGTGTATGTGTATGTGTATGGGTATGTGTATGGGTATGTGTATGGGTATGTGTATGTGTATGTGTATGGGTATGGGTATGTGTATGGGTATGTGTATGTGTATGTGTATGTGTATGTGTATGTGTATGGGCATGTGTATGGGTATGTGCTGACCTTCTCCCCCTGTATGCCCGCTCCTGTTAGTCCAGTTGGTCCTGGAAAACCTGGGGACCCAAGTTCACCCTGGAGGTAAAACACCATGGTCAGGTCAATGTACGACACTGGGCCCAGAATTGACCCTTGAGGCACTCCACTCTTCAGTGGTGCTGAAGAATAGTGAGTTACCTAAGCATACAGAGTCTATCTATTTGCCAGATATGAAATAACCCACCTGAGAGCTTTGTTTCTAATGCCAACACAATCTCTAAGATGATCTATTGAAATATTATGATCAAAGGTGTCAAATGCAGCACTAAGAACTAAAACAAAACACTGTCTAGAATCAGCTGCTAAAAGCGGGTTAGTGGTAATTTTCAGCAGAGCGGTCTCTGTGTGTAACAGGTGCAGAGACCAAATTGGGGTTGTTCAAATAATTCAGTAATGTTCATGCATTGTATTTTGTTCATTTATAAGGCTCTGCCAGGAAAATTACCCCATTACCTCTCTTCTCTAATCACGATTAAAGCCAGTAATTATGGCCAGGTCTCTCGATGACCTAATCTTAGATATTCCACATGTAAATACAGAGCTTGGCAAAAATGGTTTTCGATACTATGCGCCTTACAAATGGAATGATTTGCACAGATCTTTGAAATTAGAATCCCTTGTTTCTTTAGAAAAGTTCAAATTCTTAATCTGTGATTTTCCTAACTGTAACTGCGATGATGTGTATAACTTCACCTGTATATCACCCATGGCTATATTATTTAGCATGTAAAGTAGCGCAGCACCATGTCCCACCTTTAACTTGAAACTTTCCCACAGTAACCAGAGTTTTTAGTACTCTCCCATCTGCTCTTGCCTTACTCAATCTAATGTTCCAACTTGGAGCCGTCTATATAATTGTAGCCCAAAGGACATTCAGGCTTCTTTATGGATTTCATTAGATCCTTTGTTGTGTAGACATGGGGTGTTTGTGTGAATGGCATTCATTAGCTGATATATTTATAGCCTACCTTTTCTCCTTTGATTCCTGCACCCGGCTGTCCCCTCGACCCCCTCGGTCCAGCGAGCCCCCGATCCCCCTGTGGAACAAAGACAGGTCGTGACCCCTCTCTGCCTATCACATCACTGCCACTTGCTGCTGGGTCACAGCCAAATCCACATTGTTTTCAGTTTGGAGGGTATGGCGGAAGAGCAAGTTGGCTCCTGTTACTGTCTTGTGATTGATACGAAATGATCCTATGCACTAGGAATGGAATTGTGTTTTGGGTTTTTTTCTTCTCTGCACCTCTTCACTATATGATCCCCCCGGAGTGGGCTCTATACCCTTGACCAGTACCAATAAATTTCAAAGTGAGGGGGGTGTTGAGTGAGAGCATGTGTACAGCCTGAGCAACATCCAAATGTAATGAAATGCAGACATACAGACCGGATCATATTAATTTTGTGTGTGTATATGTGTGTGTGTGGAGGACGGACCTCCTGTAGGACTACTCTGAACCCCTTTTAGTGAAGCAGGAAATCCTCATAAGAGCGAATGAGTCTGGCACAGGTCAAACAGGTGTGTAGTTGCTTGAGGACATTTTTAGTGTTAATTTTCCAGGAGCTTCCTTTGACAAATAAAAGCGTGTTTAGATTTCTTTACAGAGAATCCCCAGCAACCACATAAACATGTCTCTCCCACTATCAAGTTTACCCACAAGTTCTGCCTTGACTTGCAATAAACAGTGACAGGGTACTTTGACTTTAGTTTATTAGTTTACTCAGGTAAAATACACTAGCCTCACTTTACTGTGGTTAGGTTTCCTCCTCTGCAGCTATAATGATAATTATAGGACTAAGAAGTTTGTATCTTAGTGCTGTCATAAATAATAATCGCCAGGCATGTTTTATACTGTACTACTGCTCCCAGTTCTGCATGTCTTGTTAAGTCCTTGGTTGCATCCCAGCACTCTCCATTTGAATGGGATATTTGCACAATCTCCGCACAGATATTCCACAATACATGTCCCATAGTGTAACATGTTGCAGCATGGGGAAAAATATTGTTTTTACAGGCTTAATGCACGAACAGCGGTGTGAGTAGTAACACTTGAGTGAACACTTGAGTTGTGAGTCAATGGGTTGAAACAGAGTGGGGTCTGGTTTTGACAGATGTAGTCCATGTGTTGACGAAGGGCTCAGTTACATAAAATTAGACCAATTTCTCTCTCTAAAATGCAGTGAGCGCACGGCAATAAAATGTGCTTTCATGTTGGTGTATTTTCAGGCCTTAAAGCTATGTCTGTTAGCAATGTCAGCTATGTACATTCTGCTGATGGTATTTCACAACAGCGTATATTGTAGTTCAATAAGGATGTGACCCTTGATTCAGAGGACATGTCAGTAGGTTTTGAGCTTGGTGTCAATCTGAAAATGAATGCAGTTGGGTAAAGGCTAATTTGGGTAAAATATATTTTTTTGAGAATTTTGTAACTGTGTATTACATCATTAGTAATACCATTAGCTAAAAAATGTATATTTCATTTAAGTGAAGGATACTATTGATAGTACATCATTTGTACCTCAAATGATCATCATTGTCATCAGATTATCAACCAAACCACCACTGGCCCAACAAAGTCTTGCTACTAGAGAAATTACTTAAAAACCCTTATACCTGTACACAATGAGCAGTTTGCATTTTAGATTAGGAGCTGTAAAAACCTGTAGTTGTTTAACAAATGTTTGGCAAAGGCATGAGTACAACATGAGTAAAGTCCACTGCAACAATTTAACATTCAGAAATAATTATGAAGCATTTAAGCATTACTTGATGATCGACAAATAATTTATACGTCATTGGTAAAAATAATGACAACTTTATGGGTTCAAAAGAAGGGTATGTTGGTCTAACTATACCTGTATATTACCATTATGTAATGATTTACAAATGATGCACTAGAAATAGCATTCTTCACTTTTTAACTAATGTAATTACTAATAATGTACTACTCATTTATAATATGATAAGTAACTTATTATTGTTATGTAATTCATCATTAACTTATAGTTTATTAAGTCTTACACACTTTAATTATTCAGAAGTGTTACCTTTTGAGCTAAGCCTTGAAGAAATTGCTATAGGATATCTTTGGTCTCCCAATGCAAAGCAAAGCATTGTGGGATATTCCAGCTCTGACCTAGATCATGTTTCTATATTTTTGGTTCGTTCTCTCTTGACAGACTCGTAATCATACCTTTGGTCCGGGGAACCCCTCGCCTTGGGGTCCTTTTTCCCCTTGAACACCTTGTGGCCCCTGAGGCCCCTGTAAACAAAGCCAGAGAGAATGTCACCTAAACATTGCTCAGATCAAAGTACCTTTAGGTTTACTCAACAGATCACATTTCCCACTGTTTCCCCCTTAAACTGTCACAGAGATCATATGAGGTTCTCACAGATACAGAAAATTATGTCATGCAACGTTTTGCTGTAGAACAAAACTCTGTTTCTCGTTAACGTACAGAAATGCCAGGTTCACCCATTCCAGGAGGACCAGGAGGACCCGGTCGGCCCTGGTATCCCGTGTCACCCTGCAGATCAACATAAACTTGGTTTAGGAAGAGAGATGATATGAAATATGGATAGCAAAGACAACACTATTTACCTTTGGTCCAGGAAGCCCAATACCGGTTTCCCCCTGAATTCCAGGAGGGCCAGTTAGGCCGCGCTCACCCTATGATCACAAACATAAAGATTAACACCATGGAGCATTGGAGCTGAAAGTATGTGACAACATGGCAAAAAGACATGAGTCCTGAACGAATGCAAAATACAAGGGGAGCATACTGCGGATGGGGGAGAACTGTAATTCAGTGGGTCTCAGGACAGGCAGTTATTGTTTCACATTCAGATGAAATGATGCTTAAACATCACTGAACTTTGATCAACCTCATTCAGACAGCTTGTGATATACAAGTAAAAGCAATGCCATCCTTCTTTTTCTCCTTTTTATAATTAGTTTTTTATAATTTGTTTCTTTCTGTACTCTCATTGTATTTGCCTGCTTCATTCATATGCAACTCTGCTTTGAACTCATTACGATTTGTGTAACACCATACTGAAAAGTACTACATAAGTAAAGAATAAAGTTGATTACACACATGCATGCACACACACACACAATATGCTCTTTTGAAGCTGAATAGCCTTAGTATATCAGGACTATAATCTGTTAATCATGCTGTAAATCATTTAGTAATTGTACTCTAAATGGGGTAGTGGGCTAGATATTTGATCCCTTCCTGCAAGTCAGGACAAATATGAGCTAGACATTGTTATCGGCTCCAGTAATGTCTCAAAGCACAAGAAAAAAGAACACTGTCTCCAAACAACAAAGGACTATTTCACTGGAGGCTACTTACTACATCAAAGTTTGTAGTAATTGGAAGATTTACTCAGGATTTAGATTACTTTTATCTAAAAGTAACAGACACAATAAAAAAGCAGAGCCTGTCGGAAAGAAAGCCAATCTAACCACTTAACATGTTTTAACAGAATAGAATAGCTCCCATATGCTGTTTTATTCCATTGCACTCCACACTAACTAAATTCAACCTTAATGATTTACTAAAAAGTTAGCATTCCTTGTTCCAGTCATGCTCACTTGACTGTAAAGACTGAGAGTGGAAGACACGCTTAAAATCTTTCTGTGTAATTATGCTTGTAATTAGCTTGACTATTGGAGCCACTGTATTATTGACATGCAGTTACAAAGAATCATCTTTCTCGTATAACCACAGTTGATCACACACACTACACTTGACACATTTTAATTTGTAGCATTTGTTTGGAAAGCACTTATTTCCTCTGAATACAGCAACAGCAACAGCGACAGAAACACATTACAGTATGTCTTCCTACTCAAAGAATCTAACAATGCAGCTGGTCTTCTTGGCATCATTTTTAAAACAAGCAAAGCATGCGTTCCATTTCACTAAAAAAATACCACCATCACTTTTGTTCATGTTTGCAAATGCCACCTGCATGTCCTCACATGGCGAGAGAGCGATCATACACGGTGACTCTTCCTATATGTTATTAACTGCAGTCCCTGTTGGGGGAGCTGACAGTGCTGTAGGCAGTTCCTAGTGTGTGTTTAGAAACAGGATACAAGCCATTAAGAGAGCCTGTGACGGTATTTGTTTGCTGGTGATTAATCCCTGCGCTGGTGATTTACTGTAATGAAGGGGAAGAAGCTGGCTCATTGCCAAATGTTCCCACAGGTGCCTATTACCGGAAAAAACAGGCCCCTCTGCTGCGTGGTAAAAGCTGGGGTGGTAAAGCTTCAACCTCTTGTTTAAACTAATCATAAAAGGAAATGTAAAGGTCACAGCAGATGTGCATGATGAGGTAAGTAAGAGTTGTTCAAGGCTTTCCTTTCAAAAGGCACTAACCTGCTTTCCCTGAGGGCCCTCTGGTCCGATGTCTCCCTGTGGTCCCGGTAAACCCTGGGCAGGAACAAGACACTGCCATTAATAAAGGCTCGTCCACACCCACATCTGGATATTATCACTATGCATTGTGTGTGTGCATGTGTGTGTATGTATGTATGGCTCTGTATGAAGGGTAAATATCTAAAGTTTGCACCTGATGTACAATATGAAGTGGGCTAATCCTGATTTTACCAGCTAATTTCTTTGTATAACGTGGATTTCCCTTTATTTTAAGAATTCACACACAATATTTCTATAGCCTACGGCAGTCCGATCGGTATTTGAAATCATGAACTAGCATTTACCAAATCTAGAAAGCCAGAGAGCCAATTCTCTAATCTGTAATCTCCTGCCAATGTACAGCCGGAAACTTGTCCATTGATAGTGAATAGGGATCTGAACTCTAACAATTAAATGAGATGCACTGTATTGCTATCGCTTTTATGTACCTGTGTGATAAGTGTGATTTTGCACATTGTGGACAGGACAAACTCTCCTCTCTTGTGTCTGGCTATGAAACACAATATCAAGTGTTCACTAATACAGACAAAGTGCTCCGAGGCAGAGGAATAACACATTTTAATGCTGAACTGTTGCTGACCTGCAGACCTCTAGTTCCTCTTGTGCCAACTGGACCCTCAGGACCCTGAAGGGCATCACACAGGAAGGAGAATGAACATAACATCAAACACAATATGTACAATAAGTGAAAATTATTTGACTGAAAACATGACAATCAGTAGTGTAGATAGTGCTTCCATACCCTGTCTCCTTTGATTCCTGGAGTGCCGCACTCGCCCCTCTCACCCTGAGTATAGATTACAAAGCAGCCTTATACAAGCCTCAGTGTTTCCAACAAGACAAAACATTGTCATCAATCTGAATCGCATACCTTCTCTCCTTTGTAACCTGGTTTTCCCTGCAAATGAATATCATTGATCAGATATTGGGTGTGAATAAACTTCAGTTACAATATTTTTTTCATTTTTATCATGAATAGTGACATTTACCTCGGCGCCCTCTCGCCCAGGTAGTCCGCTCAGCCCTGCTTCGCCCTGATATGACAAGATTACACTGACTCAGTACATCAATGAATATAAACCATTTATCTTCATTCACCTAAGTTACTGAAAAGTAGATACCTTCACACAGAATAAGGAGTTTGGAAAAAAAAAATATAAATAATAAATGTCCACCTTTTGAAAAAAGTGACACGTGTCAAAACAATTCAAACAAATAATGTTGCTTTTTAAAAGACAAGTAGGTAACTTAAGTCATTGGCTGACTAATTGATAACACTTTTATAGACTGGGTCCTCTACATTTTACAGATGTTTTATGATCAACTTCAGGTAATAACTTTTTTCCAAAATGTATGAATAGCATTTTGGAATAGCACACTTCAGAAGTGAAAGAAGCCTGTCAGGTAAAAAAAATCATTTTCCATCAGAAAGCAATGACCTTATGGCCTTTAAGCCCTGGGGCTCCATCCTCTCCGGGGCGACCTTTCTTCCCCTGTAGAGTGAAACAAAAGAAGAGACAAGATTAATTTCGTCCACTGACAAAGACGCAAAGGCTAATAATCTGACAATAAGAGGTTATCTTGAACACGCCTCTGATAAGCGAAAAGTGAAAGTTTTTCCTCCAGGCGGGAATTGTTTAAACACTGAGACAGAAAAAGGAAAAAAAGAGGTCACGGGGTGGATGGCTGTGTGTGTGTGTGTGTGTGTGTGTGTGTGTGTGTGTGTGTGCGTGTGTGTGTGTGTTGTTACGTGTGGATGTCTGTGTGTGTGAGGGAAGTGTCATAGTTGAAGACATAGGTGGGCATGACGTATCTTGTCCGCGGGGTCAAGGGTCATTTTGTTGAGCAGCACCTGGACAGCGTGTGTCAGTTGCTATCCACCAGAAATCACTGGTTTGTGACCATTAAACTAATGAGAGCAATTGTGAAAGCCTTTCAGTCTGAGAGTAAGAATTTGAAGAATCTCTCTGAGGAGAAAGCACCTGGTTAACGATCATGCAGCCGTCTGTCAGCAACATGACTACCTGTCAGACGCTCAAAACCCCGACACTGCATGAGTTGTCAGCTAACTGCGGAGGAGAGGGGCTTAAATATGGGGTTTGCATAAGAATTAATTTGTCTGTATTTGTCAGTAGGGATCAGGGGGGCGGGGCCATCTTCTAGCACATTGCACTAATGATGCGTAGTATCTGGCACCTCATTCTGCAATCACCCTTAGTCTCTTTGCGGGGATCTTTCCCCGGGTGACTGACCCTGACAGAAGGGGTTGTATGTGTTATTTATGATGGCCAAAGGTCCAGTTTTATTGGGAGTAGAGCTCTACATGTGGTGCCTCCGGTTTCCATGGGGGACATCTTACGCTGGATGGGAAATGTGCAATAACTTGCAGGGACAGGGCACACAGAGAAGCAACAAATATAGTTCTCTGGGAATGGCAGAATACAGTCTCTCTTTTCCTTTTCCTGTTGCCATAGGATTGCTTTCAGAATGTGGGATAGGACCACCTATCCACTCGCTTTGCCTGCGCAAGATGCCTGCAGGCTATACTGAGAAAAAAAGCAAGCAATTATCCTGATTATTCAAAACCACACAATTACCATTCCTGACTATGTTAGATTCCTCTGCGCAAGTTTTCAGGAATCCCTCATTTTGACAAACCACCTTCTAATACTTCAAAGGAAAACTGTTCTTTGTTTGTGGGATATTTTGAAAAGTAAGAGGCTAAATACTCACTGCTGGCCCACTCTGTCCCCTCTCTCCTTTCTCACAGGCACATCTCTGAGCCAGGGGGCACTTCAAAAAGAAAAGACATGCTTTCTGAGTTGTGTAACTCTATACAGTCAAAGAGGGCATCTGCACTTAATTATACATTATTATATGTCAAAAGATTATATATATATGAGTTCTCCTATTGTAAAAATACTTACCCCTTCATCAGCCAATTCAGCCTGTAGAGACAAAAATAAAACTGTGATAAATATCTTTACTGAATCTTTATGGTATCAGTATTACAATCTTTAATGGGGTTTGTTCAGTCGTTGTTTAGTGATGTAGATTTGTTATGACCCTTTAAAATAGCATAATAAGATGCCTCTAAAACGAGTTCATACAAACAGTAGTTTTGGGAAACCATGTGACTAGGCACTGAAAACTGAAAGAAGAAATTTGATAATAATGACATAAGACAGACAAATAGCATTCCTGAATATTGCCAGCTTGTGAATTCAAGCAACAGAGGAGTCACAGGATCAAGGTTCATGTCAAGATCTTTTTTTGTTTTGCAATGTAACCTGTAAGAAATCAATGTGTAAAGAAATTCCTCTGTTAATCCATGGGACAAATGCAAGCCACGTGTTATTGTAAAGATAATATCACTGTTGAAACCCAATTTTTCCCCCCTGAAAGGAATGTGACGTGAGATTGCAAGATAGTCTGTTTATCCTAAAAGAGACAAAAAAAATCCCAGGGGATATGCACACACAATGTGCAGATGTCAAACACTTCTTTTTTCAAAGCCGGGGAAAAACCTTAAAACCTACAGCTGTCATAGACATTCTTTCATTTGTCTCTTCACAGTGTTGCCATCACTCTATAGGAATACCTGAACAAGCCTATCCATGTGTCAACTCTGAATACATGCTTATTCTGAGTGAACACAGCATTTTTCTTCTCAGTGTCGTTCGCTGAAAGACAGGGGCATACTCACAATTTCAGTGAGGACTTTGTCTACAATGTCCAGGTCCTGTAAGTTATGGAGGTAGCGGGAGGCAGGGGAGCTGGCCAGCAGACGGAGCTGGGCCACGTTGGCGGGCTCGTTGGCCGCCCGGGTGATGCCCACTGAGAAGAATCTGACACCCTGGTTCTTAGCATCAGCCACAGCAGAGAAAATGTCCGGGTTCCTGGGGTGGGAGACACCGTCTGTAAGCAGCACGGCCACTTTGACGCTGCCGGGGCTGGACTCCTCTAGGTAGATCTTGGTCATGTTGGTGATGGCGTAGGTGGTGTAGGTGCCGTGGCCGATGAAGACGATGGGCGCTATGCGGGTCTTGAAGTTGTCCGCGCCCCTCCACTCTTTGAAGGTCTGCTCCGTGATGACATGGCTGCTGTACTGCAGCAGAGCCACCCTGCAGCTCAGCCTGCGGCCGGACTGCAGCCGCACATTGTTGAGTCCGTCCACCACGTTCATAGCAAACTGCTTTTCCTGCTCATGGTTCTCCTTGGCGCTCTCAGAGCTGTCCAGCAGAAAGGAGAGCTCCAGGCTGCAGTCCTCATCTAGGATAGCTGTGTGCACACAGAACACGTGAAGGACTCTCTCTCACACATTACTGCCAAAGTTTTTAAAAGTATTATTCCATTCAAAAATGAAGTGATCTCATTGGCTTTTCATTTTGATTTAACTTGATTTCCAAGCCCAACAACTTGTCTCTGCACTTTTTTTTTTTATCTCTCTCTTAAATCTGTAAATCTTCACAAAGAAGATTTATAGATTTCAACAGAACAGATTCATGTTGGACAGCAACAGATTTATGTCATAGTTTGATGCCGTAGGATATTAACACCTAAGTTGGTAAAATAGAACACAGCAGTCATGAATGATGTGTACAGTGTCCTCAGTGCATAAAACATACACAACACATTTTGGACTAAAGACAGTTTAAGCATTCTTATATCTTTCTGGCAGCATGATAATGAACATTTAGCACCAATGAAGACTATCTGTTTGTGTAATGAGCAGAATAATAATATTCTCATTCATTCTTACCTTGTCCATCATGAATATTTGCAGCCACAGGTTTGGCCTTAGATTTCTTGTTCACTTTCCTCTCCTCATAATAGTCTTGGGCACAGACGCTGGTCAGTGCTGTGACCAACAGCACCAACCTAATGGAAGGGAACATCCTTGTCCCAACTATAGACAAAAAAAAATAGTATTAACAATTTAAAATCAAAATCAATGTTAATGTCCACAAATGTAACACAGTCTTTTGTTTTCAGCATTAAATGGAAGAAATACTGCATCTGCATGTCATCTTGCGAGTAAAATAATCATTTGTAAAACAGTTTGAGGTTTAAAATCAAATTGTACTCTTGGATATTATTTCCAGAGGCATGTACTGCAAATGGACTATATCCTTAGAATAACTGTGAATTATCCACGCATCGACTCACAGTCCAAAGTCCTTTGGGAATGCTGCAAATTCTAGTATTATCCTATTTTGAGTGCAGTAGAAAATGCAGAGTTTGAACAGGCAGCAGGAGCAGCGGAGGACCAGAGTGCGCAGTGGGCTCCAGTTAGATCATTGATTGTGCAGCAGCAGCAGCAGTAGTAGCAGCAGTGTGGGCCATCCTGGGCTGCAGAGACTCTGTGGGCCCCTGAGCCTCTCCCTCCGCCTTTATAAGAGAGGAGGAACCACCGGACCAGATCCCATGAAGCCTTGCCAAGTCTCCTGCTCTGCCCTCAGGGAAGGGGAAAAGTTTCCAACACTGAAGAGATATTTGGAGATTTGCGTCCAAAGGCTTGCTGAAATTTGTATTAAATCCAGATTAAATATATAGATATAATCAACTGCAGCCGTATCACTGTAGCATAAGCATAGGCAAAGAAAAGCTAAAAGGTAATTATGGGTTGTGGTTTAATAGGAAGTAATTGTCACTTTTACATACAATGGGATGGTATATAGCGGTTATCATGTGATTACAGGTTAGCGTATTTGCCATACTTGGTCTTTTTATAATGTAAAAGTTGATTGAAACGTATTTACTCTTTGCCAGCAAAAGATTGTAATTGTCTTCTTTATTTATTTCACTATAAAAAAACGCTCAAGGAGGTTTTGTTAATTCATTCACATTATTTGCTGTGAGAGGGTAAAAAATCCAAAGACCCCTCATACTGTGATGACTACACCTTAATTTGACTAAGCTGTATATAGTAAACCTTGGAGCAAAATAACAACGGTTTATTGGTGTGGTTGACAATAGTGAAGAGGGAAGGGTGAGATAATACATCCCCATTCTAAACTTGCACCTATTACATTTTCGAGGCCTTGGCAAAAAGCAAGAGGAAATGTTTCTTACCTCTTTGCACTTATAGTATTGTGCTGTGAATGATGAATGGTAATATATTGTTTGCTTGACAAACAATAAAACAATAAATAAAAGTCAATAAAACTGGCAGTAAAAATGTCAGACATAAATTACAACAAGGTTACATAAGACTAAATAACAATAAGGCAAAACAACAAGAATAAAATAGGCAAAGGGAGCCATGGCATAATTTATAAAAGAACAAAAAAAAAGTGTTTAAGAGGGGATTTAAAAGGTGGCACTGATTTGCCAGGATAAGCTCTTCAGGTAGGGGGTTTTAAAGTTTAGGGGCCCTCACATTAAAGGCTTGGCCACCTTTGGTCTTCAGCCTGGGCTTTGGAATGGCTATGAGAGTCCTGCCTGAGGATAAGAGGTTAAAAGGTCTGGGGTGTAGAAGATTAATTCTAAAACTACCAGGCAACTAGTGTAGAGATGCTAAAACAGGGGCAGTATCTAAGTTTTAATTAAAAGAGTAGAGAGGGTCAGCAGGTTATTCCCAGCATGATTAACTGATATAAATGGGATAACTTTCTTGTCAGCAAAGGAAGAAAAAAAATACCATAATTTGGAAATAACATCCAACAACATATCATATGAGTTTCTTCTGATGCCACATTAGAAACAAAGGTTTTTATGAGCAAGGGAAATCTGGAGCTTGATATTGAAAACCTTTTTTGAAATCAAAACCTCTTCACACAAGTGTGGACATTGTGGCTAGAGGAGGCGCTAACAACAGAATCTATTACATGAACAAGGTCAACAGAGTCCAGAATAGTGAGGCGATTATGAGCACATTCATTGTCCTGTTCCTTAGTGTGAATTTGACACATCTCCACATTACTGCAGTCAGTAACAGCAACTTCAAAAGATGTGATTATGTGCAGGTGCACAAGGCTGAGAAATGGGGAACAGACACTTAGACATATGACAACGTTAAATTACTTTTTTACACTATTATAATTTGATTCCATAAATTATCCTTATCTGTGGCATAAAACATTATTACACAATAAAACAATAAACAACAAAACACGTGTGAAGCGCAATTAGATATTTCTCCGAAAATAAATATCTGGAAGCTGCAAGTGGTACTTCACCTTCCAGACTCCAATAGATGACCATCTGACCGTCTGCTAGTGGTAGTGACCTTTAACCTCTCTCCTGGTGTGGTTCGAGACACGGGGCCGGTCCTGTGCAGACTGGTTGGGGATTCATGCAGCTTTCTGCCAGCTGTGCTTGAGGTGAAGAGTCTTTATATTCCAAACCTCGAGGCAAGGAGTAATTAGAGGAGAGTTTCTGACACAAAGGAATGTTGCATTGAATGATGGCTTGGCAAAATCTACTCCATCTCTTCTTTGCACTGTGATGAATGACAACATTTCAATGTGTCCTGATAAGCAACGTCATTTCCAAGGTGTGAAAGTGATTGCAAAGACAGGTAGTGTCTTATATTCATTTATCACAGACATTTGTTTAGGAGAAATGTATAGATCAGTATGTAATACAACATTCTTATGTAATAAATGCAATTACAGCATTATTCCTCTGAAAACCTAATTTAGTGTTATCACCCAAGCTCAGTTAAAATTGCAATTGTCACTATAGTCACTATTAGAGATTGTTTTCCTCAGTCTCAGCAGAAACTGGCATGGTGTTGGTTCACAGACAGCAGATTCTGAGCTGGGCTAGACGTTTCACAGGTTGTCTGATGGGCCAAATAAAGAAAGGTTAAATGCACTGTTGTGTGTGTATCCAGGTGTTCTCTGAAATAAAACTGACATATTGCTGACTGACAGGATGGTCACCATGCACTTGAACTAATTGTTAATGGCCTGGGTGTGCTCTATTTGAAAGATGACCCCAGTATTACCTACCCGCTAGATTGCTGTTATCTAGCTGCTAACTTTTAAAGTTGTGAATAATGTGCGATTTTGTTGGTTAAAGATATTCACATGATGTCTCATTCTTGAAACAGAGGAATGATCCCATATCCTACGAATGACGTTGATAATATTAGAAAATACTTGGTTGAGGTGATTACTAGTGGTAGCCTACAGGGTGTTTCTAGGTGGTTGCTAGGTGATTACTAGTGGTTGCTAGGTTGGTATTAGGTGATTAGTAGCCTAGCTGCTAGGGTTTTACTAGGTGGTTGCTAGATGATTATCAGTGGTTGCTACGGTGGTACTAGGTGGATGCTTGGTGATTACAAGTGGTAGTAGTAGCAGCAGCAGCAGTAGTATTAGTATTAGTAGTAGTATTAGTAGTGTAGTAGTAGTAGTAGTAGAGGTAGTAGAAGTAGAGGTAGTAGAAGTAGAGGTAGTAGACTACTAGTGAGAGCAGTAATGGTAGTAGTAGCAGTAGTAATTGTAGTAACGTAGTACTAAATGTAGTACTAGTTATAGTAGGCCAGTAGCAGTATAGTAAAAATAGTAGTAGCTATTGTAGTAGTTAATAGTTAGCAGTAGACTAGTAGCTAGTAGCACCAGTTGTAGCAGCAGCCGTAGTGGTAGTAGTACTGTCTAATCTGTCATGATGTAAATCTGTCATTAAGTAAATTAATTGAATTTACATGCAAAATAGCCGACTTCATAGCAGACTTTTATTATGAGGGCAGCAACATACATTGCTGTATAAACTGTTGACACCAGGAATCCTAGGCGGGCTTGCACTGCCCTCTTGCGGTGAAAGGAAAATTTGAACGTAAAAAAAAACCTGACAGAGTGCACGCATGCTCAGACTGGCAGCTGGTTCAGTACTAGAGCGCTGTGTCCTCACCTTCAGCCATCTTAACCATGTTGGGTGCCGTAGGACGGTGCTGCACCGGGGCTCTGCAGGCTCTGAAGCCCGGGATCAAGACCCTACAGACAGTCAGTGGAAGACATGCGGCTCTCTGCTCGAGTAAGTGAATAGACTTGTGAAACACCGCCTGATTGTCACTGCTGTGTGTCAGTCTAGTGACTTGTCATTACGCAAATGGCTGCATGCTCGGTGGATCAGGCCTCTCAACTTTAACATCCAGTGATTTCATTCATTTGCGACTAACGCTATGGGGTATTTCTTTATTAAGACATTTAAGATAAGAGGTTGGTAATAGTTTACTATATTGGTTAATCAGAAGTTGCCACAGTAATGCCTTGGCTCAGTCTCCAAGTCAATGACCTTTCCAGAGTAGCTAGCTACACACACTGTACAAATCAAGTGTTACGCCCACTGCCTCTTGCAGGGGGCACGACGGCTGCTTTCTCCCAGTCACACAGTGGCAAAAAAGTATGGGCAAGGTTATCATCATGACAATTTTTACTCAAACAGTTTACCCACCTGTCCTTGAAGTCAGAGTAACTGTATTACTTATGAAATCAGCCTACAGTGAGCTTTGTCTGGCCTCTAGAAGTTGTTTTGACTCTTTAAATCCAGTCGCTGCTTCACTTGACCAATTTTCCTGTCATATAAACATCTGCTAATGTTGACCACTGCAGTCTGCTGACTTTGTTATTGTCCCTACAGGCAGGGGTTATGCCACCCCGGCTGCTCAGGCAGCACTGGCCAATGGCCGCATTGTAGCTGTGATTGGTGCCGTTGTGGATGTCCAGTTTGATGAAGGCCTGCCTCCCATCCTCAATGCGCTGGAGGTGGCTGGCCGTGAGAGCAGGCTGGTGCTGGAGGTTGCACAGCATCTGGGTGAGTCTGCCGAAATATCTGCCAGCTTATTTTTAATAGGAAGACCTTGTGTTTTAAACATTGCAGATCAAGTAGCTACCTATATGTTTGAATGTCTGTTACATTTATGCTGTCGGAGTTTGTAAAACTGCCTTTTAACTGGCTTATTATGTGATGAATATGTATAAACTTTATAAACGCTGTCCTTACAATAGCTTCTCATGTGTTTTTTCAGGTGAAAACACTGTCCGCACAATTGCCATGGATGGCACAGAGGGTCTGGTCCGTGGACAGAAGGTTCTGGACACTGGAGCCCCCATCAGGATTCCTGTGGGCCCCGAGACCTTGGGCAGGATCATGAATGTCATTGGAGAGCCCATTGATGAGAGGGGTCCAATTAGCACCAAACAGTATGTGTCTCAGTGAAAACATGCCAAATCTGTTGGAAAATGGAGATGATCATGATGCCTAACTGGATTTTAAACATTGTATTAAAAAAGCATTTTGCCTTGCAGGACTGCTCCTATTCACGCTGAAGCCCCAGAGTTCACAGACATGAGCGTGGAACAGGAGATCCTGGTCACTGGCATCAAAGTGGTGGATCTGCTGGCACCCTACGCCAAGGGTGGAAAGATTGGTTCGTGGATTATCTTACACCATGGAATTTTTGACTTCACTCAATTTTCATGCATAGATATCATCCCCTCTTTTGCATTTTACAATGATTGATTACATGCATTTTTAGCATTTTTTGTGCATGTTATATTCCCCCAGGTCTGTTCGGTGGCGCTGGAGTCGGCAAGACTGTGTTGATTATGGAGTTGATCAACAACGTGGCCAAGGCTCATGGTGGTTACTCTGTGTTTGCCGGAGTGGGAGAGCGCACTCGTGAGGGAAATGACTTGTACCATGAAATGATTGAGTCTGGTGTCATAAACCTGAAGGACACCACCTCAAAGGTGACAGCCTCAATGTGTTTTATGTATTTGTTTTTCATAACACAATTTTGTTTTCTTGTCACCGATATTGCAGTGGTTTATCTAAATAATGTTGAGGGTTGCAAGAGATCCCACTAATGTAGATTCATGCTAAACTCTTGTATAATGAATCATGTGTTCGTGTTCTCAGGTAGCGCTGGTGTACGGTCAGATGAATGAGCCTCCAGGCGCCCGTGCCAGAGTGGCTCTTACTGGTCTGACCGTTGCCGAATACTTCCGTGATCAGGAGGGACAGGATGTGCTTCTCTTCATTGACAACATCTTCAGGTTCACCCAGGCCGGATCAGAGGTCAGCACTGCCACATCACGTTATTATTATTATGTTGCAGATGTAATCATCAAAGTAACACATTTTTCATATATTAATCTTGGGTCATTCTCCTCCAGGTGTCTGCCCTGTTGGGTCGTATCCCCTCTGCTGTGGGCTACCAGCCTACCTTGGCCACTGACATGGGTACAATGCAGGAGAGAATTACCACCACCAAGAAGGGCTCCATCACCTCAGTACAGGTAGAAGACACAGGACGCTAATCACATGGCAGCGTTCGCTCTTCTTCCATGATTATTCACACTAAAAAATTCTGATTCTGTTACAGGCCATCTACGTGCCCGCTGATGATTTAACTGACCCTGCTCCTGCCACTACTTTTGCTCACTTGGACGCGACAACTGTGCTGTCCCGCGCTATTGCTGAGCTTGGCATCTACCCCGCTGTGGACCCTCTGGACTCCACCTCCCGTATCATGGACCCCAACATTGTCGGAGCTGAACACTATGACGTTGCTCGCGGTGTGCAGAAGATTCTTCAGGTAAGTCTTATGTCGGGTGCGAAGAAATAATAGTGGCTGTCAACAAACATCCTCAATCCCTCACAAAATATTCAAATTTAACTGAACCCTTTTTACCTAACCCCTCTTTTTTTAGGATTACAAGTCCTTGCAGGATATCATCGCTATCCTGGGTATGGATGAGTTGTCTGAGGAGGACAAGTTGACTGTCGCTCGTGCTCGCAAGATCCAGCGTTTCTTGTCTCAGCCCTTCCAGGTGGCAGAAGTCTTTACCGGCCACATGGGCAAGCTGGTGCCGCTCAAGGAAACCATCAAAGGCTTCCAGAGCATCCTAGGAGGTAAAGCACTGCACTGAGGTAAAAACATTTCTAAAGGGATGAATTGAAGAGCTTCTCAAGTGATTATTTTTTTTCTTCCCCCCTCAAAGGTGAATATGATGCCCTGCCTGAGCAAGCTTTCTACATGGTGGGTCCCATTGAAGAAGTAGTCCAGAAAGCTGAAAAACTGGCCGAGGAGCACTCATAAATGATGAATGTCTGTAGGGTTGGAGTGTTTTATGAGATGAACATTTGTACAGTATAATTTCTCTTTGAGTAACATCTTATAACATGTCATCCTGAATATGTTCTATTATGGTTCTGTTTATCTGAAAAGGTGAAGATGGAATTAAAAATACATTGTTATATATATTTCTTTGTCATTGTTTCAGTCACTGAACAGAACCATTTTTGGGTGAAAATTGTTCTCATTTTATTACAAACCAAATTACATTGCTGAGTAAACAGAATGCCAGTCTTCAGCCAATCATGTGGCGGAGTTTGGCATTTAACTCCTTTTCCTGCGTAAGGAGGTTGGTGCTGTGTTCTTTGTAGGCTTCAAAATCCTGTGAAATAATTGGGGAAAAGTGTCAAGCATATTATCAACCCTCTGATGTGCCACGGCCAATTTAAGTTATAAATACTACATATTTCAACAAACCTTTTTCAGCTTCTCACATTTTGTCACGGATTCATCAACAGCACACTGGAGAGCCTTCACTTTTAGATTTGCATGAACAGCTGCTGCTTCCTGTTTAAACCTAAAGCAGGGTCAAGGACAGTTTGAGACATGGACATTACTCATTATAAGCTATTTTCCCCTGTAGGATTTGTCTTACAGCAGCAGTGCATCAGGAACACTGTTGTGGCTATACACCTACTTATCCTCTGCTTTGGCCCTGGCCTTTTTCTCTTCTTTCCATTTTGCCTCCATCTGCTGGATTTCCTCCTGTTTCTCCTGTAATAAATAATGAATACATGGATAAACAGGTTAATTCTATATCTAAAAGTTATTTTAGTGAGGAAAAAAAAAAGTTCTCAATTACCTGTATTACTTTTCCTCTTTCCATAGAGAGATTCAAGAATTTGTCCTTCTCTTTGGTGAGGTTTGTTATGCTTTCTTTCATGCTGATCTCCTTCAAAGCATGATCATCTCCTGCCTTTTGTAGCTGGAGCTTCAGATCTGACCATGGAGAAAAGGCCACACATTTACAGCTGCTTTTATTTTGTAGCACTTAAGAAAAGGGTAAGAACTTTGCTACACACCTTTGCACATTTCTACAGCATCCCCAAGCTGTTGCTGAGCATCATGTAATTGATCCAGCAGTGATGCCTCCTTGGACTGATGGTGGGTTATTTGTTCCATGAGTTTCGACTGCCATCCAGCCATTTTCTTCCTTAAAAATAGTTGTAGAAATACAGCATTAAGATAATCAGAGTAATGCAATTTTGAAATAATTAACAACTGACAAGGTTATTGTGAAAAATCCTACTTGTATTCATTGTCCTGATTTGTATGATTCTCTGAGAGTCGGTTGATTTCTTCTTTAAGTTTATGAACAAGCGCTTCTTGGTCTTGTAGTTTTTGGGAGAAAAGTTTCTCATTTTCTGACCGCAGCTGTTTGTTCTCCAGTTTCAGCTGGGCATTCTGTCTTTTGTACTCGTCCTTGAAAACAATAATTTCTTGATGGTTGGCAGCTAAATCCATAAATCTCCTCTCTAACATTGTTGATTTCTTCCTTTCAAAGTCCACTTCTTTCTGTCCGTCTGCTACTCGGTCCTCCAGCTCCGTGTTGATTTTCTGCAGTGCTTGACAGCGGAGAAGCATCTCGTCTGCTCTTTGTTTCAGTATGCAGATTAAACTTGACTGTTCATCTATCCTGGATCGCAACATCCCCGTCTCTGTTTTATCTTCTGTAGCAAGGCCCCGCAGTTTCTCCAGTGTCTTCTGGACACTGTCCTGCGGGGATTGGAGAAGAGGACAAAACCATATGACATACACGACATTAGCACTTGGGTAAAGTTATTCAGTTTTCGGACGGTCAAATGACAAAAGACAACAACAACGAGGTAACGTAAAATGTAAATGAAATATGACTTATTGAGCGTACGTTCAGCAGTTAGCTAGCTGTATTTCAGCTCTTTCAAGCTATCACGTTTTCTGCAAGTTTCATCAAGTTGAATTAAGGATATTTCAACGCATTTTAAGGCCTGTCACAATGAAATATAAGAACAATTCCGCAAATAAGATACACGTGAACTGTCGACCTATAACGTTATCAGGTTAAGCTAATAGCTAGCTAAAATTAACTTAGGTGCGCGTGACTGAGTTGATACCTAACATATTTTTGAGACTTAAAACGCAATATTCATTCTCCATTAATTTATTGATTATGCTTAACATGTATTTAAGTTCAAGAGAAGTTAAATACCTGAGTTTAGCTGATACAATTTTAAGGCATTTCAAGACTAGAGGAATTGGGCGCACAGATTTATCAGTTACGGATAACGTTAACTTTACCTCTTTCGTGTCGATCATCATCTTCATGAGGTCTTTTGGATTTCTCTGTGGAGATGCCATGACTAAAGTAAAGAAAGTTATTTTCTGAGTTAAAAGTTAATTTCGGCAAGGAAGCGTAAAAGCGTCGACTCTCAGTGTTACAGAGACAAACTTTTTACCAATGTTCCGCTTCAGTTTTCATAGAAAAAGCTTCAAAGTTTCAGCTGTTGCTGCTTGGTTGCTAATGGCAACCAATTTAGAGCTTTTCTGTCCTCTGAGTGCAGCAGCAGGTGGATGCTGGTGTCGCTGCTCTACCACACGGTGGCGCTGTCGGGCTTATTATCAGTACAGCCAAGTTATAGACTGGGACAGTCTATGGACAAACTCGAAAAATCATGCTGAAGCAGTGCAGGCTGTCCTGATTTTTATTTGCATGATTTTCCATCAATTAATCAATTAATTTGATTTATCCTTTGTCTCTTTGCTCACTTTTAATTCTGAGAACAAGAGTCAGTGGCCGAGCAGTTAATTTATTTTTTGGTGTAATCAATTAAAGAAATTATCCTATTGAAAAATCACTTTAGAATATTTCTGTAGGCTAATATTCTTATAGGGACTTATAGTTTGCCTATGGTACCTGATAGTGAGTTTATAGCGACCTTATGGTACTTAGAAAAAAAAAAAATCTTCCATGGTATCACTATAATATTCCTATAACATTCCTGTAGCCTAAGGACTTATACTTTTGTTGTGATATCTGTAAAGTTTTTATTTTTTATTTTATTATAGGATTAGGCCTGCTACAGTTTGTTTTCATGTGGGTGACTGCAACCATTGTTTTCCTCGAGCGTCCAAATGTAACAAATTGAATAATTTCTATTTTTGTAAACTAAATAAAGTGAGTGAAGGAGGCCTGCTCCCGGCCTGCGACAGTATAGTGAAAATCCATGGAAGTGGTGGAATAATCACGAGCAGTCGGGACAGCTCGGACCATGGCATTATGCAGATTCCAGGGCAAGAGGGATTTATCCGGAGGGCCGAGGTTGGGGGAGCGGCTGTCCCGGCCTTTGTGCACGCCCCTTTTCATCAACTAGCGGGACAAGAAAGACAGAGAGAGGAAAGCAACAGCATCCCAGCCCAGTCCCTTCAGCTCCTCCATCTGCCCAGCTTCAATGCGGAGCTGGACGGACCAGCCGGGACCCAGCAGCAGAATGTGGAGAGCACTGCTGATACAACTCTTTCTCGTCTTAATTTGCTGTGTTATTCGGTGCCATTCAGAAGGTAAGAAGTGAATTTCTTTTGACTTTTTTTGGTGTGTTCACAGGCTGTCAGATGAATGATTCATTGAGGACCTGCAGAGTTGTTGTGTTACTATTGATTCACCCAGTGCACTTGTTGCACATCAAAACAAACCAAGCGCCCTGTTAATGCGCGGGGGAGGAAATTGAAACAGAATTATTGTATCAGCAGGGAATGCAATATTTTGTCTGGCAAAGAAAAAGATAATTTCAGTCGAATAAGCAACCATGCAAGTGTTTGATGGGAATCAGTGAAGATAAATTAGCCAAACACATGGAAATAACCTGGGATATTCCTGTTGTTGACTCAGAGCCAATACTTTAATGGAATTATACTAGTCTTGGCAGTACTTTTGAGGTGGCCACCAGGTAAAACAATTTTGAATCTCCAGCAAAATGTCTTAGCACAGAGTATTATATTAAAGGTTGAGCACAAAGCCTTCCTCAGACAGATTGGATTGGAAGTTCTCTTGAGGAACTTTTGCCTGAGCTTTACTGTTGCTAGGTAACAGAAAAGAGCATGTGACTTACAGACAATCTGTGTGGACTGAAAGCTACTGGTACAAATCTCATTCAGTGGAATAGCTTTCTTGGTGCAAAACCTTGTGGATGAGCAGCAACTTGATCCTAACTTAAGGAACAAATGTCTTTTCACACTCGAGAAGAGAAAATGATCAGACGTTGTTTTATATATGTGACAGTCTTGTGTTTGTCTCTTACGGTTGTAGCCTGGCTAGATCCTACTTCTCGAATTGTAATCTGCTTTCTTTTTGCTCAACCCTTAGTATGTAAGCTCCTTAGTGTGAATCAAGCAACTAATTACACTGCAGCTGCTGCAGAAAGGAACCATTTCTACTTAAGGAACAGTTTTGACCTAAGGAAAAGGGTATGTTAAAAGCAAGGGGAAAGTTCTTGAAACCTGTTACTTAGCCATCCAGGGATACAGCAGTACTATATATTTATTTATTAAATACCCCCGGCCTTATTTCCCCACTGGGCTAACAGACATACCGAAACAAGCTTATTTCCAGAGAAAAGATTGACTGTACATGCCAGAAAGACTGTATGCTTGTGTTGACACTCAGACTGTAACATTTTAATTTCACATGGCATTTCCTTTGAATCACAGCAGTCACTGTGTTTGTACTTGGAAACTTGGAAATTGCTGATAAGAATTGAAATGTCCAAAATGATGACTTGCACTATAGCAGCCACAGCATCTCAGAGCTGGACTTTGTCAGCATGTTCACGTTGATTATTAGCAGGGATTTGCTGTGATTAACAGACAGTGATGTAGACTACTTAAATAAAATGCATGGAGTCTTGCAGGTTGTAATGACTCACCAGGCTATTAACGTTCCAGGCCTACATTTATCTTTAACCTGAAGCTTAAATAAACATATCAAGTTGTAGGTACAGTAAACAGAGCAATAACAGATTATCAAGCACTTCCTGAAGGCAACCTGGTGATGTTTAAATCAGACTGAAAGACACATGACTTGATAAAATCCTTGGATAGATTTGTTAGGAATGATTTAGGCTATTAGATATTTATGAGGGACAGGTTACTTTCTCTTGTGACTAATCTCTGCTTGGTGCCTCCAAGGGTTCAGACTCTTCATTTTCTCCGTCAACGTTTTCAGAAAAGCTGTGTGGTTTGGATAAGTGTTTCATCCGTAACCTTTTGTAACACATTATCTCGGCCTTGTCCTTGATGGTGTTGCAGAATGCTTACAGTGGCATAAATAGCTAATGTGACACAGTCTGAAGGGATTTCATGTTAATACATTGCCTAAATTACCTCCACACAACAAAGGGCTTGGTGGATGAATAATCTTAGTCCTGGTTCGTTAACTACCCCCTGCTATTTTTGCTGTTCAAACATGTTTTGCCAGTAAATCGAGTGTTTTTCTCCACTAATCATTGGCCAGTGAAATCTGCAATTTTGATTAATAACATATTAAGTGCACAGTAAGAACCTTGATGGTGTTACTCTTGAAGTTTGAATTTCACCTGGGGAAAATGAAATTGCAAAGGAAAAAAAATACAACACATTTGGTCATATCATTTAGTCTGCTAATATTTGGGTGGGGGGCGCTTGACTGTCTTGATTTAATCCAACCTATTTATAGTTTGAGTCTGTAAAGTGCAAGAAAACCTGTCTTTTATTGTGCTGAAACTTTTCAAGGCTCAGAAACCTGGCCAGCACGTGCATGTTAAACCTCACGCATGCAGGGTCTTTTCCGGTGTAGGGGCCTAAATCCTTGAGCAACAGTAACACTGCATTAGAAATGGGAACACAGTTGGCACAAATAGGGGACAAATCCTTTCCTTTTCTGCAGCCCCCTCAGTCTAGGTTACAGACCACTCTGTGACACAGAGGATGGAGTTCAGCCTCCAACCAAGAGTTGGTGAGCTGTGATTCACTGTACATAGAAAAAATAAGTAATTCAATGCACTGCTCAATTGCAGTGTGACAGCTTCATTTATTATTTTTTTGACTCATTCTTTTAATGCATTTACCAAAATTTATGATGAGTGTTCCTTTGAAGCATCAATCCTAACTAGCCCAAGGCTTTATTCATCACTCCATTTCTTTCTTCCTTTTGCGGCTATGCCACTGCCAAACTCCCTTGGTTTTTCAGTGTTTTGTGTGTAGCAGTAAGAGCCAAAGTCAGTTGTTTGGCAATTGACTGCATTCTGTTGCATTGATTTCCATATGAAATAGGCAGCAGCACTTCGCTCTGACAGCATGGACGGATCCAGCGCTTCATGCTGCCAGCAGCCGTTTTCTCCACACACATTCAATGAGTGCAGAGGGCTGCACCAAAACAAGGCGGTATTGATGAAAGACTGAACACGTCTTTCAGGGGCCCCACGTGACGAGAAAGAGATGTTTCAGGGTAGTGGACAGGTGTTTTGAGAAGGGACTTGTGTTCGACTTTTGTTTTGCCTTTTCGCAGGAAGCCGGCCTACTGTATTCTGCTTTCTGCTGTCCATCTCCATAGTGGCTTTTGCAGGGTGACACTTCCAGTTATGAGGTTGCATCCCTGCTGGCTCCTCTTTTGTGCCATTGTAATTTCACAGTGGGGTTTAAGGCATTGGGAGGCTTCATTCTAATGAAAATTCCTCTCCTGCTCTTCTTTGTTTGGCAGTAGTAGGGCGTCCTTATCTTCCTCCATGGATAGTGTGGGGCTCTCGCCTGCTGTGGGTTTAAGTTGGCTAATTAGAAAAGACATGGCCAGAGAGAAGGAAAAAGAAAACACCAAATTACGCAAAACAGCCGAAACAAAGACCCTAACGAAATAAAAAAGCACCAGTCCTCCGACTTTACATTCTTAACAGCAGATTTGCACCATTCAAGTCACCCTGCCCTTAACTTTTCCTTAATATTGATTGACACAGTCAAATTGTGCCTTTGTCAGGATGAAGACATAGAAATTTAGGGATTAAGGAAATGTTACAAAGAAGACGTTCTTTACGGAATGTAAGAAGAACTCTCACACAAGATAGTGCTGCTGAAAGGTTCGGCTCTAGTGTGTCTGTCACCTTTCCCAGAAGTGATACTGTCAGGAAACACTGGCTGCATTTGAAAGTCTTAGCAGATAGGTTTCTCATTTGGCATACATGCGTTTTAAGTTGTTAACCTAGGCTAATGTATAGCAACTATGAACATCTCATTCTATCCCAAGCAGATATTGTCAGTTCCCTCCCACTGAAATTGTTTTCTTATAAGATATTATTTTAATTTCTACCTTTAGATTTGTTTTCTTATGATATTAGGATAATGTGATTATCTGTTACATTAGTTTTCTATTTCCAGTATCAGGCTATATGAGATTGCTACTTAGTATTTCATTTTTGCTATGGCTATATTTTTGTCAGATTTTTGTAACTTTGTGGTCCACACTGCAAACAATAGTGTCATCTAGACGTTCAGTAATTTGATGTGGTTATGCATTGGAGTGAACTCCCTTTATTGTGGGGAGAAAACATATTCTTATTTGTGTAGTGAACACATCTCTGTGCCATTCCTATACTGTATGCAACACTTGTCCTACCTGCCATGTTATAGATGATGCTGAAACCTCTGGGATCATTGCCTTGCAACAAAGGCTCCCTTTGAGCAGATGGGGAGCAATTTTATCATTAGTAAACTGAGCAGGAAAAGGGATTGCCTCCCAGATGCCTGCTGAAGGAGTTAAATATGAAGCCTGTTTGGCTGGGTTGGTAGTGAAGCAGTTTGGCAGTTTGGCTAATTAATCTGAGACAAGAACCCATGATATGAGTCTATTGCAAGGCTTTTAGTGCAGTAGCACAGGCACTGACCCTGCAACTGTAGTGTAAGTGATCCATCTTTAAAGAGTACATTACATAAAGGAGATGATAAACCACTGACTCTCAATACAATAAACTTCTCACTCACACAACATTAATCAAGTGAATAGGCTGTTATTTTGCAGGAGATTTGTCTGTTTTAGTAGTTTTCTTTTAAGGAATTGCTTTTTTTTTTTTTTTACCTGTCAAAGGGACCTACTCAGTTACTGAGGCTTTTACACGTGTGAGCAGGAAATGTTTTTGCAGAGCTTCACAGCTTTTTATACCCTTTGAACCTCTAACATGTAGTCTATGATTCATTAACCCACTCAGTTTCATAATTACTTGTATTTGTAATTTTAAACTAATTGCATATCTTAATATTAAAAACTAAGTTTGCACCACAGCATGTAGAACTGTATTACCAGGACACAGATAATATTTTTTAGTGGGATGTTTGTTTTGCCAGTTTAGGGAGCTATTTGATGAAGAAGGGAGAGTGTATCTAAAATAGTGGATAAGACAGGACAGAGATAGACCACCAACCCCAGGCATGCACCACCAACCACCACCTTACATCTCTTCTCAGCGAAGAATTTGGGTTGAAAGGGTTGCGGTACCACCCAGTACCACTATTTATCCCAATTACATTTCTGACCAGGAACAGCATGCGCCATAAATCAGGTTGTCAGAGAGAGACAATCAGAATTGCACATTCCTATTTGGACGGGTCTGACAGAGCGCTCTGCCACTGAACTATGTTGCCCGAGTCAATCTCTCCTGGAAAACGTCAGGGAAGGTAGAGTGGTGGTACCTTATCTCCACAGATGCCACTCAGTGAGAACATCAAAAGGAGGCTTGGGATGAGTGCGGTGAAGGTTGTGTAACTGTCTGGGGGATGGCTGGCACGCTTGTCTCCGAGGCTTGTCAATGCTGTTAACAGCGTGCTTCATCAATGGAAGGCATCCCCACGCCCTCATGACTCTTGAGATGTTTTTATAAAAAATATATAAGGATTTATCAATTCAGGACAACATTAAAAGGGAAAAGCTTTTTTTTAAATTGCATTATTGCCATCACCAGATTAATGGACACTTTCAGAAATTGACCACTTTGGATGAAAGTTGTAATAGCATTCGAGAATAAGGTTGAAATCAAGTGCAGGGTTATCTAACATTTTAATCCTATTTTGGTTGTGTGTAGGATGTGAATTGGGGCAGTTCCGCTGTGGGACAGGCCGATGTATCCCAGGGGACTGGCACTGTGACGGGACATCAGACTGCGTGGATGACTCTGACGAACAGGACTGCCGTGAGTTACTCATCATATCACATTGTAGGCCAAGACACAGTACCTGGCAGGGTTGTCATTTAAGTCACTCCACCCTCAACTCTAGATTACAGTCAACTACAGTAAATGATGGGATATTCTGTGTGTATGTCCACAGCTCAAGTAACATGCGATGAGAGTCATTTCCAGTGTTTGAGTGACGGTGAGTGTATCCCAGATGTGTGGGTGTGCGATGATGAGGAGGACTGTGAGGATGGCTCAGATGAGCGACAACACTGCCGTGAGTACTTTGTACAATATGAGCATTCAACGCATCTTAAACCAATAGATTCTTTAGGACAACATATAAGTCATCATACTCCTGCTGTTGAGTTGAGATTTAAGGGATTTGAGTATTGGAACAATGCGTATCTTAAGTGCATCAAACTTCAATTGCATTTAATCAACATGTGACTAAAACCTTTCTATGTGTTGCTAAGTTACTCTCTACTCTGTCCCCAGCTGGGAGGACGTGCACCAGTGACCAGTTCAGCTGCAGTAACGGGGCCTGCATCCCGGGAGAATACCGCTGCGACCGGCTGCCGGACTGCTCAGATGGGTCTGACGAGAGAGACTGCCGTAAGTCTCCTCCAGGGTGGTTTACCTTTTTTACCTCAGGCTCCTGTGGCATTTTAATCAATTTGTTAAGATTAAGAGGCTCGCTGACTGACAGAATGGGCCACAATATGCTTCTTGTTGTCAGAGGTTGATTGCAGATTCCTTGGTGGATTAGTCAAGCTGAAGTTCAGCTGCTATTCCATTATTGTGCCGACATGGTAGACTCGCAGCACTACACACTGTGGTAATCTCACAATTGCATAAAGAATGCTGTGGCTGTTGCTGGTGTTAATAGTAAACTTTAGTCTTTTATCCTCATTAGCTTTTCACATGTTCCGTGATGTTACCAGAATGCTTAGAACGAGCCTTTGTGCTAATTTTCACACACTTAAAAGCAGCGTACTGTGGAGGAGAATTATGATAATGAATGTCTGATGGGTCAGCCAAGGTTCTGTTACAAGTAGAAATGATTCAGACAGCATGATTGCTTGTACAGTTAATAGTTTTATAAGAGCGTAGGCGTAGACATGCCAGTGAGGAAGCTTGAGACAACTTGTACCACCTCACAGTTAGGAAAGCATCCCGATATTCATTGTGTTTATATTCAGAAAATTGACTAATTTTGTTTTGATGGCAATGCAATAATCTTTCAGATTACCCTGAGTGTACACAGCTGAGGTGTGCTAATGGAGCCTGCTTCAACCGGACCCAGCGATGTGACCAGATACTGGACTGCCGGGACGGCTCTGATGAGGCAAATTGCAGTAAGTGTCTGGTCAACTTTAGTGACAAACAGTTTAAGTGGTAGCCACTGTTGAGCCTCCCCAAAGAAACTTCACTTGGAGGGTGGAGCAAAACTGCAGCAAGCATAAAAAAAGGTGTGACTTCTCTAATGGCTTCATCTACAATCACATCCATAGCATGACACTAAATGATCACTAAATGGTTGTTGTGTTTGTTGCTATCTGTTTTCTTTAGCACAGCACTGCAGTACGGGCCTGTTCCCATGTCGTAATGGAGAGTGCGTTCCTCAACGCTACGTCTGTGACCACGATGATGACTGTGGAGACAGAAGTGATGAGCAGAATTGCAGTATGTAGCCTCCCTCTCTCCCCCTTGTCTGTCTTCCCTTAGATGACTCTTATCTTAAACCACATTGATACACTCCTTTTTTTTCTGTGTATTAATTTTCTCCCCTTCTCCTACAGCGTATCCTACTTGTAGAGGGAACTACTTCAGTTGCCCCAGTGGCCGCTGTATCCACCAAGTCTGGCTTTGTGATGGAGAGGATGACTGTGAAGACAATGCAGATGAAAAAGGCTGTGGTATGGATGCTTTAGTGGGAAACCATTCAAATACAGTCGTCACATATCTAGTTTATTTTCAATATTACACATAGAACCCTTAGACGTTTGGCTGGTTAAATAGAGGAACACTTGAATGGGTAACAACTTGAGCTCTCTGTGTGAACCTGATTCACCTCCAGTCTCCATGGTTGGTATGGGCTAGCAAGGCGCTATGCCTGTGCTCCTTTAAGTGTGTTATTCAAATGCCTCTTTGTGGCACAAGATCGCACAGCCCTCCAAAGGGCTTTAGAATTCCTCCACGCTGCTGTGAAGAGTGTGTGTTTTTAGAGGATGGGCTGCAGAAGCCCTCTGAGCCCCCATGTGACCCCCTCAAAGCTCCACTCCCCCCGCATCGATTTAAAGTGACAGTGATTTCCCAGACAATGAAGTCTGAGTCACCATTCCCTTGAGTTCAGCGCTGCATTCCTGTGGAGATAAGGCTGTCCTCAATGCATATCTCACACATTGAGTATCTTTTTGCGCACCCACCAGTGTGACGTGTAAAACTCCTTTGCAGACCCATTTGCAGACCCATTTTCTTCTCAATTTAAGTCTGCCCAGACACTGATGAAGGCTTTATTTTGTCTCTAGATAATGTCCCGCGTGAGTGTTACCCTGGAGAATGGCCCTGTCCATCCTCTGGCCTGTGTATCCCGATGGATCAGCTGTGTGATGGAACGGCCCACTGTCCCGGGGGAGAGGATGAGACTAACACCACCACTGGGCGCAACTGCAGTCAGTACCGACACAACTAATGTCAAGTGCACAGTAGACCATCTAATATCTTATCATATCTATATGTTTATCTATCTATCTATCTATCTATCTATCTATCTATCTATCTATCTTGTGAGAGAAGTTCTTAAAGTATATTCATTCACTAGTGTTGTGTCCTCTGTGGTGTTCAGGTATCTGGAGATGTGCGTCTCTAAGCTGTGAACATCGTTGTCACGCTTCCCCTGAGGGAGGAACCTGCTCCTGTCCTTCTGGATACATCGTCAGCAACAACAATAGTCGCTCCTGTATCGGTACATAACGTTCATTCACTTTATGACTGCACTATAGCCAAAGGATTTTGAAGTCTTTTCGAGATCCTTTCTTCATATACACATTGGCTGCGTTTACATGCATGGAGAATTCTGTTCTTAACTGGTTACTGAAATAACCTGGTTTTGGTAATGTGTAATGTCATAACTTGGATAGAATAACCTGGGTTAGCTCATACTCCAATTATGGGAAACCCTGTTAAGATGCCTGGCTTACTCCAATATTAAACATGTTACTGTGGCATGATATTGTAGTTCTTACTCCATCTTACTCCTTTCACTGGTTTGGTTTTCAAAATCTGGGTAAACTCAGGCTTGACCAGGGTTTTGAGAACATTTTGATGTCAACCTAGAAAAGTATAATTGCCTGTAACATCAGGTCATTTGTCAGGGGCGTCGAGGAGATTGCAAGGATTACTACTGGCTTAATCATCGCTTTCCCATGTATCAGAAGCAACCTACTATTGCTCAGTAAAAGAGGAAGGGAGTAGCTGGTGGGTGCACCTCTTCACACCTTTTTGCGGGTGAAGCTTTCTACCTGTGGGCGGAGACCACAGGTGGATAGCATTGTTCTGTTATCAATCACAAAAGTGCATGGAAACGGCTTAACCTGAATAAGACCTTAACCGGAGTATGCATGTAAATATTGACACTGTAGCTGTAGTGCACCCATATTAGGTCAGATTCTGATCATAATATGAGCCTGATCAGGCCAGGAAGATCCAGTAGCAATACATACAATATAGCAATACATTTTTGTGTATCCTTGCGTACACTTAACAAATGAGAATTTTGTCACCCTACAATGAAATCCAAGTTAGCTTGCATTACTATCAAGCTTGATTCGGAGGTGCTCGGGGTTATAGTATGATCAGAATCCTACATAATATGGAAGCAGTACAGCCACATTGTGAAATGTAGAAAATATGAAGAGGAAGAGCAGGAAAGTAATGTGGGCACAGATTTAAATAAATACAGCAATATCAGATGTCTAACATATATTTTCAGGCTAAATGTTGATACACACCTATTTGGTTTCATAACATCAGATATTTATGATATCATCTCAAAAATGGCATTGAACGTGTAATCTGAATCAAAGAAAACATATCAGTGTTTGACCCTAGTCTGCTGTGATTTTGATTTGATTTCATGCTGAAGACTTTGACGACTGTTCAATGTGGGGCGTGTGTGACCAGCTGTGTGAGGACCGGATAGGCACCCATCGCTGCAGCTGTCGAGAGGGCTACGTCTTGGAGCAGCACAGACACTGCAGAGCTAACGTCTCATGTGAGTGGCCATTTCTCTCTCTTTCCACAGATTGTTTTTCACATGTTTGAATGTTGAATGTGTGAATGAATGTTTCTTTGTATTTAAATCACATCCAACCAAATGGAGGCCCCTTAGCCTAGCCCCCTTTCCTATTTGCCAACCCCTCTGGCTGCTGTACCGAACGTCTGCGCTTCTTTCTGGTGCATTGTTGCGCACTGAATGTTGTTTTAGTCAGTCTCTTGCCTTTGTGTAACATAGAAAGAGTGTTGACTGAGAGACTGACCTCTCTGCCTTTTAGCATTAGCCCAGTAGCAAGGAGAGTGTTTGATGATAATGGCAAACGAAAGTACCTTGGCTTCATGAGACTGAGTCATGGATCTGCCTGAACTAACGTGTTATCTTCTGCAAATTCAGTTTTACGTTGTGATAGGATCAGTTCCATTGATGCATCAATTGAGTATACATGTACTCTGTTAGTGCAAAATTGATTTCTGGTCAAATATATACTTCTATATTCTAGACTGAAATACTCAGATATTATGAATTATTCATGCTGTTTTTTGTAAATCACTTAATATTTTGTTCTCCCCTGCAGCTGGAGTCCCGTCCTTGGTGTTCTCTAATGGCAGAGACCTGCTGATAGGTGACATCCATGGCAACAACCTGCGCACTTTGGTCCATTCACAGAACAGAGGGGTTGCTGTGGGAGTGGATTTCCACTACCACCTCCATAGGATCTTCTGGACTGATACCATTCAGAATAAGGTAATTTTTTATCCACTTTCCATATCCAATGTTTTCCTTTACCCATTTACTTCTATGGATGCATTAGGGCATAACCCCTCCGAAAGGTACTGTTATACCTGAGGAACAATTTATGGAGAATAGACCGGCTTATTGTTTGAGGAAATACTTGAGTTGTACAGGAACTGGCCGAGGCAGAATTTTCTGTTATCCTTTAAAATATCAGCACTGTTGATACTGTAATAAAGGGATAGCTGTTGGCTCCCTAGTGGCTGGGTCATAATGAAGGGGAAGTAGACGTGGAATGGAATCCAAATGGCCTAATCTTGAAACCTGTCTGATATACTGGTATGATGTTCACATACCAGGGTGCAATTTTTGTAACTCGATCTTGTTCAAAGTAATCGTGCAGTATTTGTTTTCACTGGGTCTGTCCAGTTATATGCATTCTTCGGCCAGCTAAAAAGACTTTGTTCAGTCTATGCCTTGGCTTCTCAATGGTTTGAACTGCTGCCACTGGGCTGAAAAGCTGGGACATAGCTGGGACTGGGTATCTGTGTATATCAACCACGTCCATGGCGGCATGTCAACAGATTTAAAGTAGGGAGACCACAAACAGGGCATGTGAATGTAACCAGAAAGGTTAAACTACCAGGCTATTTCCACATCTTCAGTTTCTCTTTAAACAGGTCACTTGAAAATCCTGCTTTTTAGACGTCTGGATCCCGTTTCAAAAGAACCAGAGCTGTAAAGAGCAGTACTCCCCTAACTAGCTGCATGGTGCCAAGGCTGGAAGCCTTGAGAAACGAGTGCCATCTTAGTATCGGTAGAGTAGCAGTTTCAGAACACTGGCCCACAGGCACCAAATGTAACCGGACAGACAAAACGGACAAACAAGCAATTTAAACCCATGTCTTCATAATAGTAATTTCTTGAAAAAAATAACAAAATATGACATGCAGATCCTATGTCATTCTTACCTTGTCCTTCATACTTATGACCGATGTTGACTGCCATAGTCTTTAAATATCCTTTATCTTAATATTTTCCCTTTATTTCTATTAGCCTCGATCCCTGAAGGGCTAATCTCCTGACAACAATGCTTTCTTTTGTGGACAGGTGTTTTCTGTGGATATGGACGGTTCCAACATGCAGGTGGTTTTAAATGTATCAGTTGACTACCCTGAGAACTTGGCCGTGGACTGGGTGAACAATAAGCTGTATGTGGTGGAGGCCAGCGTCAACCGGATTGACATGGTGGACTTTGATGGAAATAACCGGGTCACACTCATCACTGAAAACCTGGGAAACCCTAGAGGGCTGGCGGTGGACCCCACTGCCGGGTAAGCACATCTCCCAACTTCCATCCGTCCGTCCACCCATTCCCAATCCCTACATACAGTATCTGTGTCGTGCTTCATTGGCATGGAATAATGGGGGTGTGTGTGAGATTAGCAGATTGTCCTGGTGGATTAGTGAGGAGCAATGTAAGTGATGACCCTCATTGTAATCCAATAGTATAGTTCAAGGGGGGAGGAGAGCCAGGTGGCTACAGGTAAATTGCTCAGCGTAAATGAACGTACAGTTTCTTTGGTAAGATTCACAGGCGCCCACCTGGTTACATATTGTGATGTTGCGGATGCTGGATTTAATTAAACAGCGGAAAGCCTCTTATGTTTTATCTTTGGTTGAATACACGACATGGCATTTCTACATGCCCAGCTGTACATAGCAGTCTTGATGTAATGAGCCCACTGGTTGATTGAAACTTTTTTCCCCCCTGTCTTTCCCAGGTTTATGTTCTTCTCAGATTGGGAGGCTTTGAATGGACAGCCGGGACTGGAGCGGGCCTACATGGATGGCTCCAACCGCTATGGGATCATTGGGACCAAACTGGGCTGGCCAGCTGGTATCACGCTGGACATAGAGGCCAAGCGCATCTACTGGGTTGATAGTCGCTATGACTACATTGAAACTGCAACATATGATGGGCTTCATAGGTAAACATGACATATGTTCTCCTTCAAAAAGAACGCAATGTGAAATTCTTACTACCATATGAAAGGATAAAGTGCACAACCACAAGAATTCTTTAGGATAAAATTAGAAAGGTGCATACATTTGTAATTCTGAATCTCTGTCCTTACCTCTTTTAGAAAAACAGTAGTCCATGGAGGCTCCGTGATCCCACACCCATTTGGCATCTGTCTGTTTGAGCACAACGTCTATTTCACTGACTGGACCAAGATGGCTGTGATGAAAGCCAACAAGTTCACTGACACCAATCCTCAAGTGGTTTACACTACACCTCAGACCCCACACGGAGTGGCAGTGATACATCAGCTAAGGCAGCCATATGGTAAGCCCCTAACTGAGGAAAAACATATATTTGGATTTAGGTCCTGTCCTGATGCGGCTCAGAGTCACTACTTCCTACGATTTTGCACAATTTTTCTGTCATGAAATTGCTACAAGTGTTTTTAGAGAAAGAGCTATAGATAGATTTTCCTGCATAAATTCATAATCCCATGATTCACCTCATCTTAGTTTGCCAGTGATTGGGATTTTGTTGCGATTCTTGTCTCTAGTTCCAAACCCTTGCGGTGCAGACAGGGGTGGATGTGAGCAGATCTGCGTTCTGAGTCACAGGAGTGACAACGGAGGACTGGGGTACCGCTGCAAATGTCGCATGGGCTACGACCTGCATACTGATGGCAAGAGATGTGTGGGTAAGAGAATCAAAACAACACTTTACCATTAAAATGAAGGAATTAGTTACTTAAATAGGGCTAAATACTTGTCCTGGTTTAAGGGATAAAATCTTCCTTAACAGCCTAGGGATTCATGGATTAACCCAAACTGACCTGTATTGCAACCAACAATGGTTTCAACTTGTTTTACCTCATCTTTTGTATTATGGTCTCCACATGTGGCTGAAAAGCTTTGGCATGAAAGGTTATCTTAATGCTTATGGTTGTGTGTTTACTATCTCCAGCTGTGAGGCAGTTCCTGCTGTTCTCTAGCCAGCTGGCGGTCAGAGGGATCCCCTTCAACCTCTCCTCTCAGGAGGACATCATCCTGCCCGTCACTGGAACACCCTCCTACTTTGTTGGTGTGGATTTTAGCGCCGAGGACGATGCCATCTTCTTCTCAGACACAGCCAAAGACATCATCTATAAGCAGAAAGTGGATGGGACTGGTGAGAATCTTGTGCATTGATTTAGTTGAAGTGATGAATGTCTGGTAGAATTAAAAGGAGGAACTGAAATGTTAGGCTAAACAGTTTGGAGTTCCTAATTACATAATTGCAGTGTGGTATAATACTGAGAAAGACTTGCTGTGGCTATCACTATCTAATATGTTTGCAGTGTTTTCTACCATGTTTACATCCTTGGATAATATCCTTCCCAGCAGAGAGCTCTACCATGTGATCCAGCCAGGCTTACACAGGGAGTTAGGGGAGTGCCTGATGGGGCTGACTGGTACTATGGGGGAGGGAGTGGACAGGAGTACAGACAGTGGAAAATAGACCACGTAATCAACACAGCTAGAATTTATCTTCTAACTTACCTCCTAATAGTGTTGTACTAAAGTAGCTACTAATGTGATAATCCGTGAACAATCACACCAGACAAAAAAAGAAACATCACTGCTCTGATCAGTGATGTTGTTTTTGGGACTGCTCTAGTTTTTTTCTGTCTGGTCCACATGGTGAAAATGCAAGCTGACAGTCTATTTATTTAAATGTGTTCCTCTTTCATCTCTGAGTTAAATGGCGGTCTGACTGCTTTGATCTGCGCAGGCAGGGAGGTACTGGCAGCCAATAGGGTGGATGGAGTGGAGGACCTGGCTTACGACTGGATTTCAAAGAACCTCTACTGGACTGACCCACGCTACAGGAGCATATCAGTCATGAAGCTAGCTGATAAGTCCAGGAGAGCGATCATACGCAACCTCAACAACCCCAGGTCCATTGTGGTGCATCCTATCATTGGGTAAATCAAAATAAAACCTGAGAATTATTCTTATTGTTCCCAGAAGGAGAATCCTTTTTTTTGCTTTCCCCCCTCCACAGGGAGGTCAGAGTCTGGAGCTGATAGGGATTCAGTGTTTCACTCTGGGACACGTCAGCAGACTGGGTGCCTGCTGTCACAGGGGCTTGAACCCGGGCCATCTGGTCGTAGGATTGACTTCCTACTCACTATGGCACCCTGCTGCCCTGATCTTGCTAGATGATAGCTCTTTTAGACCGGTCACAGCTGATGTGTACTGAATTTTTATCATTTACATTTTCAGATTTATGACTGATTATTCATTTATTAATGATCATTTATAACATTTAGACATCTTAAAAACCATAAGACTGGGAACATAGACATGAAGATTATAATAATTGCTTAGTACTCATGAAATATTTCTGATACCAGATGTCATGATATTTAGTATGTGAACTTGTTTAATTGTAGAATGTAGCTAACTCTAGGATTTGTAGCTAAGATACCTTTGCTTTTAACGACATGGAAGCTTTAGCAAAACTGACTATGCATGTCTAGTTACACACCTTAAATCACACAAGAGGTACCCAACCATTCATAAAATGTTCTCAAATTAAGCCCCCACCTGATAAAAGGAGCCTTTATTTAGAACAAGTGGTTATTTCCCATAGTCTCAAAGTCATAAGGCCTCTGTGTCTAATAGCTGAGATTAGTTCGGTGTGAAGGCTGGTATTGTAGTCAACACTAAGAAGAAGGCTTAAACAAGAAAAGCTCTACAGTATGGAGGTCTCAAAAATAAAACGTAAATATTCCTCAGAAAGTATTTTGTCACACATCTAGTTTTTCTTTTCAAAGGAGCTAAAATATTTGAGATATTGAGTCATGTTGTGTCTGTTTCCTTGGCAGGTATATTTTTTGGACTGACTGGTACCGCCCAGCGAAGATTATGAGGGCTTGGTGTGACGGGTCACATGCCCTGTCTATTGTAAACACGACTCTTGGCTGGCCAAACGGCCTAGCTATTGACTGGAGGTGAGCCAAAGGTCCTAGAGCCACACGACCAAGGGAATAGTCCCACAATACACCATTCTTCCTTCTTCAGCAATACTCAGTGAAAAAATATATTTAATTCACAAGATGTCAGGGGCTTAAGGATTGACCTAGTTTTTTCATAGTTTTATACCAAAAACTGAGTGAGGATGGAGGTTTGTGTGTGTTTGTGTGTGTGTTGTTGGGTGTATGTGATGACATAATTTTATTACTCATTCACCCATCCAAGATCTCATTAAGCCTATTATAGCAGCGATCATTTCTAATCCTTCTCCTGACAGTATTTGTGTGACTGTGTTTATTTTAAACTCTTGGCTCTGTGTTTTGATCTCCACCCAGCTCTATGCGTCTGTATTGGGTGGATGCCTTCTTTGATAAAATTGAGCACAGCACTTTTGATGGACAGAACAGGCTTTCTCTGGACCGCATCACTCAGATCTCTCATCCATTTGGTCTCACCATTTTTGAAGGTAATTTTTTTTGTAATTTTGTTTTAAAGTCAAGCTTAACACTCTAGTATATGAAAACAAAGAGATATATTTTGATCTAAATAAATAGGGAGCTGGAAATTTCAAGGGCAATGACTTTGTAATGAGCTTCTACCATGGTTTGCCATTCCTGCTTTAATGATGATCATGTCAAAAGAGCAATTACTATTACCTCAACCATAAATGAGACGGAGGCGATGAGAGATAAAGGTTGTGCCCTGGTGTTTCCATCCTATCCAGGCTATGCATATTTCACTGACTGGCGTCTGGGTGGCATTGTACGTGTGCGCAAGACCGATGGTGGAGAGATGGTCATCATCAGGAGAGGAATCAGCCACATCATGCACGTCAAGTCTTTCAACTCCAACGCTCAGACTGGTGGGTAGCTTCATTCACTGCTCTCCTCACTCCGCAATTCATGTGTAGCTGCAGCTTTCACTTGTCCATCACTTTCATGGTAATTACACTCCACTCCCCCTCTCAGGTTCCAACCTCTGCAACAGGCAAGCAAACCCTAATGGAGACTGCAGCCACTTCTGCTTCCCAGCCCCAGACTCCCAGAGGGTGTGTGGCTGCCCATATGGCATGAAGCTGTCGCCCAACCAGCAGACCTGTGTGGAGGACCCTTCCAACGAGCCGCCCACCCTGCAGTGTGGAGCCAACTCCTTCTCCTGTGGCAACGGCAAATGTGTCCCCAACAGTTACAGATGCGATGGTGTTGACGATTGCCATGACAACAGCGATGAAGTCAACTGTGGAATTAACAGTAATGCATTTGTTTTGTAAATCTGGTTGATTGGACTGGCTAGACTTGTCCACAGTAGAATACAATTTCATGCCACCGGGGAAATTCATTCAATACAATACTGGAATGTTTAATCAAGGAGCTCATTTCCACTTTTTTTTCAGACTCCACCTGCTCCCCCTCTGCGTTCACCTGTGCCAATCAGCGCTGTGTGCCTGCAGGATGGCGCTGCGACGGGCACAATGACTGCTTTGATGGTAGTGATGAGCGGAACTGCCCTACCCAGATGCCTGGCACGTGTCCTGCCAGTCAGTTTACCTGTGCCAACCACCGCTGCATCCCAAATACCTGGCGGTGCGACACTGATAATGACTGTGGGGACAGTTCAGACGAAGCTGACTGCCGTGAGTATCTGTGTAAAGGCTGTACAACTTAAGCTTACAGCTTTTGCCTTGAGGCTCTGAAAATAATGCTTGCTTTTGCTGATTTCAAACTCAATATAGGCAAGAATGGGGCAAAAAGATTAGTCCATATCAGAGAGGAGAGTCTTGATTTACAATGGCAGAATTGTATTTCTGGAAACAAATTCCAAACAGATGTGAAACAGAACAACACAATTGTTACAAAAATACTGCAGACAAGTTGGACGAACAGTGTCCCCTGATAGGAAAATGGGTTACTCTAAAAACTACAATCTATGACTTTTAAACTGTTTTGAAGCTGCTGTGGAAGCAATGCAGCCTATAGGATACACAGTTACCATTAATCAGCATAAGGGAGAAGCATGATGAAATGATTTTACACTCTGATATGAAAGATGTACGATGTTTTCAGTTGTTTTGAATCTTAGGATCACATTTTTTTTAACCGCAGTATGTGATTATTTGACAAGAAAAGCTCATAGGAACCTCCGTTGTACCCTTTTAAATGAGCCCATATTGCTGTCTGACAATATGTGTTTTTGTGTTGACAGATCTGGCAAGCACATGTCATCCAGGCCAGTTTAAGTGTCCAGACCACCGCTGTATAGACCCCAACTATGTTTGTGACGGCGACAGGGACTGTGTGGACGGGGCTGACGAGCAGGGCTGCAGTGAGTGTCTTGTCACTGTCTGTACACACCGTGCTGCACTTCCTTGGATACACATAGTTGGTCCTGTCTGGTGGTCACAACAGGTCACCTCATTCAGTCAAGTGTGTGTTTGATAAAATCTGATTGCAGGTCGAGTCCATAGATTTTTGTGTTGGATAAAAAATTCTATATTCATAAAGCTAATAAGATCTGAAGGGATCACTGAATCAGATTTCATGACCATGTAAACTTCACCACGGCCTCAGGTCAGCCTCTCATTCAGAGATATTGTGGGCCGGAGCTTGGAACAACAGACACTCTATGTCTTTGCCAGGAAATATGCTCGGAAAATTATAGAGGTCAATTGAATGTACAGTGAAATTTAACAAGCATTTGCTAAGCCTCTTATGTCATTGATCTTATTACCTCTGTTGCACAATTGATTTCTGTATACATAACTGCAGAAGTATAGAATCTCAACTTTAACATACTCAACTGGATTTTTCAGTCTACAACTGCACTGTGAATGAGTTCAAGTGTTCCAACGGTCATCAGTGTATCAACTCCTTCTACCGATGTGACGGGGTGTTTGACTGCAATGACCGCTCAGACGAGCGAGGCTGTCGTAAGTACTTACATATTGCCTTTGGTCAGAGGTTATATCACATCACTCAATTCCTCATAATTATGTAATAAGGCTGTTAATAAGGTTGTTTCTTTGACACATGCATTTTTCTTTATTTTTACTATTTTTCACATTTTAGAATAATAGTAAAGACATCAGAACTATGAAATAACACAAATGGAATTATGCTGTGACCAAAAAAGTGTTAAACAAAACTATCTTATATTTCAGATTCTTTAAAGTAGCCGCCCTTTGCCTCGATGGAAAGGCAAAGGCTTTGGAAAGAAATTCATACATAGGCATCAACACTATTTATATTTGTCTAAAAAACAAATTTCAAGCATTTAAGCATAAGCCTTTTGATCAAAATGGCTTTAAGATAATGAAAAACATAGTACATTCAATCAGGTATGTGTGTGTCTAACCTTTTGACTGTATATAAATTATTTTTGGGCTTTGCTAACATGTTCTTTGTGCTGCTTCCTAATGTGTCCCAGCTACCAGGCCCCCGGGGATGTGCCACCATGAGAGTGAGTTCCAGTGCCAGTCAGATGGCAGCTGCGTCCCGTCTACCTGGGAGTGTGACGGCCACCCAGACTGCGAGGACGGCTCCGACGAACACCACGCCTGCCCGCCTCGCACCTGCCCCTCCTCGCTCTTCCGCTGTGACAACGGAAACTGCGTGTTTCGCGGCTGGCTCTGCGACGGGGACAACGACTGCAGGGACATGAGTGACGAACGAGACTGTCCCACGCCGCCTTTCCGATGTCCGAGCTGGCAGTGGCAGTGCCCGGGCCACAGCGTGTGCGTCAACCTCACCAGAGTGTGTGACAACACGCCTGACTGCCCCAACGGTGCTGACGAGTCTCCGCTGTGCAGTAAGTGTCTCCTCTCTGGTTTTCTGCCCTTAGTCAGCCCGCTGACACATGGAATACATTCCTTCTCTATCAGAATGACCTGATCGTTTTATTATATTGGCAAGTTTGCTGGTCTCCTGAAATTCAATTCAATTTTCACATCACATGAACAAACACATGATTCAACTCTCAATAGATTTTTTTGTTTCGTAAATGTGATTTGACCAGTTGTTGTATTTTGTAAACAACATGGGCATCATATCACAAAGAAGTTTATGTTCAGTGTTTGCTGTTTGTCTTTGTATTCTTGTGTTCAAATCATGCATGTGTGTGATTTGACCTGTATTAACCTAAAAATGATCTGTGATTTTCCTTTCTTGCCTTTCTCACTACTTTCAGACGAGCCTTTGCCAGGTAGGAACAAACCCTCAATCATTGGTAGAGCTGCTGCATGTAGGCTTGATTCATTCCAACAACACCCAGCATCCCTGTTTAACTATTTTAATGTTCGTAGACTTGTTTCAAAACACAATCAAAAGAAAATTCTTGTTGTTTGTAGATGTTTGGTAAACATTTAATAGTTCTGGCTCAGAGTAGAAATTCTAAAGATACTCGCTGAAGTAGTTGGTGCTTTGATGTTCACTGATGATCATTAAAGCATTCACATTAATTAAATAATTAGCTAGATGCCTTGTCTCTGTTTATTCCTGTACATTTATTTAATAGTTTAATGTATATACCTGTGCCAGAAAAAGTTTAATTATCTTCCATTTTCTGGGCCTAACTTGCTCTTTCCATGCTCCCACCCCAGATCAGGAGAGCTGTTCAGATAACAATGCTGGCTGCACCCACGGCTGTATCCAAGGGCCGTTTGGAGCCCAGTGCACCTGCCCTATGGGTTATCAGCTGAGCAATGACTCCAAGACCTGTGAGGATGTAGATGAGTGTAATCCTCCTGGGCTATGTAGCCAGCACTGCTTTAATGAGAGAGGCTCCTTCCGCTGCCACTGCCAGGACGGTTACACTCTCGAAGCAGACCAGCGCACCTGCAAGGCCTCAGGTGAGGAGGGATAAGGCTAACACCTGCTGTATGACTGTGAAAGAGAGCAGTACTAAATTGCACCTTCCATAATACCTTTTGGTCATGTAGAACATATTGTCTAGTCTTGTTTATTAGTCTAGTTTTGTTTATTTATATAGCCCTTTATCACAGTCTCAAAGGGCTTTACATATCATCATTTACAGTACTACATCATATATATACTGTACATACTACATATATACCCGTCATATACTGTGCATCCTATACTAGGTCATATACATACTTCATATACATTGTTTTTACTACATCATACTGTATACGTACTATACATCATATACTACATCATATTCCACACTACACACAAACACACTCATGCCTATGGGCAATTTAGAGTCTTCATTTCACTTGACCTGCATGTCTTTGGACTTTGGACTGCTAGTACTTGTTTATTACATCGTAGTTATTTAGTTTGTACTCCATTTGGTTCATAATACAGTAAATTAGAAAATTGGCATATTAGCAATCCTGGAATTAAGCCCATTCCCCCAGGAGACAGCGATGGGGTTGTCACTGTGATTGGCCCATAGAGAGCTGAGTTTTGTTCCCTGTGGCGGCTGTTGGGCAGGAATGAGCTATAGTGGAGGGGGAGCTTGGCCCCCAGACTGCGAGACTTCTCCGTTCTCTCTCTCCACGCTGCTCTGATTTCCTTAGATAAGACAAATAACATATATGTCACTCACTGGCCCTCGATGGGGTAATTAGGACATAATCACCAACAAAGGGCTGCTTATGGGGAGCGTGCCTGACATGAGCCCTTCTGCCACACAGATAACCCGCTGAAAGGCTTTGTAATACAATAGGCCATTATTTGGATGAAAGTGCATTCCTCAACCATTTGCTATTTGAGTAGGGTCTGTTTATCTGTCCTATTGTATAGTTTTGGAAGACATGCGAAAGCCGATGAGTGCTCTCATTAAAATGAGAACGAGAAGTAGGTGATGGGGAATTGGTGTCTGTTCACAGATTCCCGTGAGGCTTTCTTGTTAGTGGCGAGTCGAAATCAGATTGTGCAAGATGACATAACTACTCAGCCCAACGTGGTCCGCTCGCTGGTTCGGGACGGACGCAACATCGTGGCCCTAGACTTCGACTCAGCCACTGACCGTGTGTACTGGTCTGACACCAGCCAGGACAGAATCTGGAGTGCTCACAAGAACGGCAGTGATAGAACTGTGGTGAGTTCGGTTTGTCGGGTGTCATCACAGAAATATTGCACTGAAAAATTAGCTCATACATTTAAGTTTGATTCCTAGCTTTACATGCAGTAACGTAATCATACAATGCTTTCATCAGTGATGTACCTGAATGTGTTTTAACTAAGAATATGTCTCTTATGGACAGATATTTGATAGTGGAGTGACTGTGACGGAGAGCCTTGCTGTGGACTGGGTGGGCAGGAACCTGTACTGGACTGACTACGTCCTGGAGACCATTGAAGTGTCTAAACTGGACGGCACCCATCGGACTGTATTGGTCAGTGAAAATGTCACCAACCCTCGAGGCCTGGTGCTGGATCCAAGGGACAGGTCAGTGACATACAGTGAGACATGAGTGTAGGAATGTAATGAAAGTGATAGATGGTTTTGAAGCAGTTGATGTTAAAAGAGGAGCATTTGTTTTGCAGCGCTCACCTGATGTTCTGGACCGACTGGGGGAGAAACCCTCGCATTGAGAGGGCCAGTATGGATGGGAAGTTGAGGACCACCATCATAAGCAACAAGCTGTACTGGCCCAATGGTCTTACCATAGACTATCCCAACAGTTTGCTGTACTTTGCTGATGCCTACCTGGACTTCATTGACTACTGCGATTATAATGGCAACAACAGGAAGCAAGTTCTGGCCAGTGACCTGGTGAGTGCATGGCATGCCAGACTTAAGTTTTCAGAATTACATTTACACATATCATAGATGTGAATTAGTGCATATTATCATCTAAAAGTGAACCGTTTTGTGTTGAATAGTATGAGTAAGACACACTTTTTTTCTTTTGCTGCTCTCTATAAAAAGGTACTGCAACATCCCCACGCAATTACCATTTTTGAGGATTTTGTGTATTGGACCGACAGATACATCAACCGTGTGATCCGAGCCCATAAGTGGCATGGGGAGAACCAGACAGTGATGCTGTACAACCTCCCTCAGCCCATGGGCCTGGTGGCAGTACACCCAGCCAGGCAGCCGGCAGGTATGACAAAGATAATGAACATAAACAAAACCATCATCATTATTTGATGTCAGTTGTTTCAGTCAGGCACAGCTGGCCATCATGTAAGCCAGCTAACTGTAAATATTTGGCCTGGTAATTTAGGCATTTTAATCATTTAGTGCCAATATACAGTGGTTCCATTGTATTTGAAATACTCTGGTTTGTGTTTGTGTACGCGTGTTTCCATGCACACTTATGCATGTGTGATTTGATTTGTAGGTGAAAATCACTGCTTGCGGAGCCCCTGTACCCATATCTGCCTGCTTTCGGCTGTGGGACCGAGGTTTTACTCGTGTGCCTGCCCCTCAGGCTGGACGCTGGCAGCCGACCAAATCACCTGCGCCAGAGGTATGTATCCTGCCAAACGGAGGAAAACACTCATCACTCAGTTTGATGAAAAAGGAAGTCAGGTCAGATGCAGCTGATAGGCTGATGTATTCTTAATTATTTGTCTCAGCAGTGCTTATTGTTGTAATGTGGCAAACCTGCTAATTCCACAGTGCTGGTTCTTGTGTGCTTTTTTGTGCAGCCATCTCAATACTAGTAAGAGGAGAAATCTTTGAAAACTCATATGTTAGATTAATCCAGGGACTTGTCAACAGTCTCCCATTTAGATTCTCTTGTAAAATCCTGTTCCAGTCGTAAATATTAAGAATCATAAAAGCGTGTCTTTCAAGGTCTCGAGGAGACAAGGGACCTTTAATTCAAAGTCCAGTGAGTCCCCTTTAGGTCAACAGCTTAACTCATCTCAGGTTTCAGCCCATTCAAGCCAAGCAGAACACATTCTCCCCCCGAGGCCAACGATTATCCAAGAATGAAAATGCCCCACAACCATTCATTGATTCTAATCTGTGATGACAAAGCAAATCAGATTGTGGAACAAACTTTCACCAGTCAATCCTCTTTCTAGATAAAGGCCTGTTTTCCTGGATTGAGCAGACTAGAGAATCCCTCATTTGCAACTGAGACCATACACTCAAAGTGACTTTTGGTTCTGGACTACTGCAGGCTAAATCCACTTTCAGGAAGCAAGCTTTCATAACTCTGTTTCAGAATGAATCAGTTTGTGATCAGCGGTGTCATTTTTAAAGTATTAAATGATTCAGAGCTTTGAGACACAGAGAAGCAATTTTTGTTTTGTTGTTTCACCATGAGAACAGCAGTTTGCTAGTCATTGCTTATTGAATGTTTCTCTCTCTAAATATTTTTTTAAGTTGAGGATCCTTTCCTGGTGGTTGTGAGGGACAGTATCATCTATGGCATCTCCCTAAACCCGGATGACAAGAGTAGCGATGCTATGGTCCCTGTTGCTGGACTGCAGAACGGCTATGATGTTGACTTTGACGACAGCGAACAGACCATCTACTGGGTGGAGCACCCGGTAAGTCTAACCACTGTCCATTGACACAGACATCTACAGAGACATGCAACTCTGTCTTTCTTAGTTCTGAATCTGAATGTTTTTATCAACATACTTCAGTAAATGTACAGGAATTTGTTTGGGTGTTGTTGGAGCAGAGAATTACTAACAACTTACAGAATAACGTAGTACATAGGTGACTGTACATATCACAATTCAATTAAAAAATTTGTTGTCTTGTAAGGGAAACTTGGTTTGCAGACAGGGTTCACAATGAAAATACACAATAAAAAATGACTGAAAACACAATAAACTCTAATTAATTAGAGTTGAATTATAGAAAAACTCACTTTCCACATATACATTCAACATATGACTGAGATTGTCCTGCCTTCCTCTGTCCCGCAGGGTGAGATCCACAGGGTGAAGTCAGACGGTACCAACAGGACAGAGTTTGCCCCTGCAGCCATCCTGGGCTCCCCCGTAGGCCTGGCCCTGGACTGGATAACTGAGAACCTGTACTACACCAACCCAGCGTCCCAGTCTATTGAGGTGAGAGACACATTGTTTTCTCCTGTTGTTGTCCTTTTGTTTATGCTGTTGTTCCTGGCTTGGCAGGGATGATAACTCACTGAATCTATTTCTAAGATCATATCTGGACAGGACTACGCAATAATTGCACTAGAGTTGTCAAATCCACCTTTCCTGTTTGTGTTTGTGCTTGGCCAGGTTTTGAAGCTGAGAGGGGAGGTGCAGTACCGGAAAACTCTAATCACAAATAACGGCTCCCCAACTGGCGCTGGCACTCCTGTTGGCATCGCAGTGGACCCAGCACGTGGGTAAGCCCCATTTAACACAGCGCTGGCACGGCCACTCATCCCCACAGCTACTGAGCCCTATCAGCCTCCTCAGCGCCATCTGCTCTGCCCCTAGGGAGAGCTCAACCAGTGTTACTGAACACCGCACCACACACTCCAACTCCAACCACTTACGACAGCGCACAATCAGGAAAACATTTGCATGCCATCCCTTCTCACCGTAACCTTTTTCTGTTTCGCTGTTGTCGTATGAAAACTTTGTGACTACAATTTTGGTGTCATGTTTTCACTTCAGTTGAAGGATTACATGGTCCTCTACGGGTTTAGAAAATTCTCTGACCTCTTGGGCTTGTGAAACTTCTTTGAAAACCCATTGATTAAACTAAAAAACAAAAAAAATATATTTTCATCTAACTAAATACAAGGCTGTTTTTCTTAGTTCCTGAAACTTGACATTTTGGAGAAACAGGTTTTTCATCCAACAGCGACAATTTATATCTCTGTTACTTACTTTACAAGACTCAAGTAAATCGTAATAAGTATAATAAGTGCAACAATACAGTGGGTGAAATAGTTGTACATTGTGCAGCGTGAAGCAGAGATCCATGACTAAAGTGCAAAGTATTATGTCTGGAGCATAAACAGTCACTTGCTACATTGTTATTTGTTTTTTTTTAGGAAACTGTACTGGACAGACCAGGGCACAGAGAGTGGCATCCCTGCCAAGGTGGCATCTGCAGACATGGATGGTTCAAACCCTGTCACCCTGTTCACCAACAACCTGGACCACATTGAGTTTGTCACTGTGGACATCCAAGAGAACAAGCTGTACTGGGCTGTTACAGGCACTGGCATGGTGGGTCCTCACTTTCTTAGTTGTCACGGATCAGCATTAGTTAATTCTGGAAAGTTCTGAGAAATGTAATATGTGATACACCTTCATGTTAATGCTTTGTAATCGTACAGCAAGCAAATACTGCATTACATGCATTACATGACCTCCACAGATTGAGCGTGGGGATCCAGATGGGAGTAACCGCATCACCGTAGTGACGGGCCTGTCTCACCCCTGGGGTGTGGCTGTCCATGAAAGTTACCTCTACTTCACTGACCGTGACTTTGAGGTCATAGAGCGCGTGGACAAAGCCACAGGCGCCAACAAGGTTGTGCTGCGAGACAATGTGTCCGGACTCAGAGTTCTCAAAGTGCACCATAGAGAGAGTGAGTATTGCAGGGAGACATATCCAAGAAAAGCAGACAGTTCCCTTCCACTATTGTCTATTTTGGTTTGTGATTCCTTTTACTGTCTGCTGCTATGCCTGACTTATGTTTGTCACACTGAATTCTCTCCACAACCTCAGCCTCTGCAGGTACATCCAACGGCTGCAGTAACAATATGGGTGTGTGTGAACAGCTCTGCCTGCCTCGGCCCGGGGGTCTGTATACCTGTGCGTGTGCCACAGGTTTTAAACTCAATGCCGACAACAGGACCTGCGCTCCTTACCAGTCCTATGTGGTCATCTCCACTCTGTCTGCTATCAAAGGCTTCAGTCTGGAAGGAGCAGATCACTCCGAGGCCATGGTGCCCGTGGCTGGGAGAGGTGGGTGCTTCTCACATAAGAGGCTGTTGCTTTTACGTGAGGAAAGGACATGAATGGTCACATGCAGTGACTTTAATTTATGTTTTTTTCCTTAACGAGCCTATCCATGTATAACTTACATTAGTCTGATATTACTATGTGTACTATGAATTTATGTAATTTAGCCTAAAGCCTATGTCAGTCTAAAAAGTTGAGTAAACTCTATTCCACAAATAAAAAGGTGGGCAAACTGAGTTTAGGTGGAATAACGGACTTCATAACTGACTAACTGACTCACTAACTGATTGACAGACAGATACATTTTAATGCTATGACTTTGGTTCATAATGTAGTTATTATGTTGGTGTCTTATGACCGGATTATGTTCTTGCAGGCCGTAATGCTTTACACATTGATGTACACATGGCTTCTGGTTTCATCTACTGGTGTGACTTCAGTAGCACCGTGGCGTCACAGAATGGGGTCAGACGGATCAAGCCAGATGGCTCGGGATTACGTAGCGTGGTTACGTCCGGAATAGGACGCAACGGGATACGAGGCATTGCTGTGGACTGGGCTGCAGGTACAGTATTGTCTCAGTATTGTCTGTCACGAAGATGTGTTCATTTAAGTTTTCATTTCTTTTAACTAAATAAAGGATGGGGTAACTAAGTCAATACAGACTCCAGTATACATGCACTCAGTACCCTTGAGGACCCCAGGAAGTCTAGCTGTGCTTTAGGGCAAAGCTAATGGGGATCCTAACAAATAAACAAACTTGAGCTCTTAGAAGCGACTTTTTACCTGTTACCCTGTTACTCACTTGAACCATACATTTTTACCCCTTTGAATTACTTCCAGAATTGTAACACTTTAAATGCAGGCAAAAGAGGATCTTGTAGTCACTTATTATGGAGGTGTTTGTTGGTCCTGAATTTTTGAAGTTTCCACCCCTGAACTAAATAATAAATTACTATCTTGCATATTTAATTTATCCAATTAATGTAGAAAAAATCAACTTAGTTGTGTCATTTCTCGTGTTATTCTTGCTTGTTTGTACACGTTAAGTGGTTAGAGACTTGCCAAGACAGCCGAGTCCAGGCAGCAGATGTGTCTAACCTGGCGGACTCAGAGTAAGAAGCTTTATCACAGTGCTTGACTCACAGAGCAGGGAGATCAGTCCTCACACAGGTGACAGGATTTAACAGATGACTTTAAGATGAAAAGAAACAACAGCAGGCAGGAAAGCAGTCTGCATACAGGAAGAGCAGAAATGTCACCTTTCATAATTGCATTACTGTAACTCTGAAGGCACAACAGGATCTCTGTTTTGTATTGATAACGCAATCATGCTGTCAGCTGGTACATGCATTGCTAAATATGATCTGCATGACCAGTTACCTTTCCATCTTATTGCAACTAACCAGTCACAGTGGGTGACAGATTGTAACTCATGAGTTCATGACCTCATGACGTGTGCTGGTTTAAACACAGACTTTACTGGATTCTATCTCCAGGGAACCTGTATTTCACCAATGCCTTCCTGACCGAGACATATGTGGAGGTGCTCCGCCTGAATACCACTTTCCGCAGGGTTCTGTTGAAGACCCAAGTGGACATGCCACGCCACATCGTGGTGGACCCCAGAAACAGATACTTGTTCTGGGCTGATTATGGTCAGAACCCCAAGATTGAGCGGGCGCTCTTGGACGGAACGAACCGCACAGTTCTAGTGTCATCAGGGATTATAACTCCACGAGGTCTTGCTCTGGACCAGCAAACTGGCTACGTCTACTGGGTAGATGACTCCCTGGATATGATTGCCCGGGTCAACCCTCAAGGTGGGGAGACAGAGATTGTCAGGTACGGCAGCCGATACCCCACTCCCTATGGGATCACGGTGTTTGAGAGTAGTATCATTTGGGTGGACAGGAACCTAAAGAAGGTGCTCCAAGCTAGTAAAGAGCCGGGCAGCACAGAGCAACCTACTGTCATTAGAGACAACATCAACATGCTTAGGGACGTCACCATCTTTGACCAGCGCACCCAGCCCAGCTCAGCCCAGCATCTTAACAACAACCCCTGTGTCGAGGCCAATGGAGGCTGTGCCCACTTCTGCTTCGCCCTCCCGGATACTGGTCCTGGCACCCAGACTAAGAAATGTGGCTGCGCGTTTGGGAACCTTGCAGCAGATAGTGAGACCTGTGTGGTGTCACGGGACGATTACCTCATCTACACTACAGAGAGCACAGTGCGAAGCCTGCGCCTTGATCCCGAGGACCACGCACTGCCCTTCCCTGTGGTCAATGTGCCGCGCACCTCAGTGGCGCTGGATTTTGACCTCACAGACAGGAGGATCTACTTCACACAGAGCACAGGGGCAGGAGCAAGCAAGATCAGCTACATCAGCCTGTCCTCTCCCACCTCGCCCCCTGTAGCGGTGGCTTCAGGTAAACACCAGTTTTATACTCATACTACAAGATGCGCTTTGATTTGTTTCTCCTGTATGCTTCTATAAGAGATTTACTGCCCTTGATATTGCTGATGTTAGTGTGGTCTATGTGCTTGGACAGATCTAGGGGCTCCTGATGGTATAGCTTATGACTGGATCAATCGAAGGATTTACTACAGTGACTATGTCAACCAGAGCATCAGCTCCATGTCTGTGGATGGCTCTCAGAGGACTATTATCGCCCATGTGGCCAGGCCAAGGGCCATCATGCTGGATCCCTGCAGGGGGTAAGACTAGCACAGGAACACAGTTTCTCTTAGTATGACCCTAAAGTAGTAAGAAGAAGAAGAGAGAAATGTACAGTATTTTGTATCATTGGATTGAATTTGCATTTTGAAATCCTTCCATGTGCCACAGGTACATGTATTGGACAGACTGGGGAACCAATGCAAAGATTGAACGTGCCACTTTAGGTGGAAACTTCAGAACAGAGATTGTGAACAGCAGTCTCGTGTGGCCCAATGGACTGACCCTGGACTATGAAGAGCAGAGGCTGTATTGGGCAGACGCCAGCTTGTAAGATCTGAAAAATTCCACTCTTGAAAAATTATCCTAAGTAAAATATGCCTACTGTATTGTCCTGTTACATTTATGCTAATGCTGTCATCTCTGTTTTGCTCTGTCATCAGACAGAAGATCGAGCGCTGCTCTCTCACAGGAGCCAATCGGGAGGTCATCGTCAGCACAGCCATCTACCCCTTTGCCATGACCATGTACGGCCAGTTCATCTACTGGAGCGACTGGAACACACGCAGCATCTACCGGGCCAACAAGCACGATGGCTCTGACCAGAGGGTAATGATTCAGAACCTCCCATCTCGGCCCATGGACATCCATGTTCTGGCCAGCAGGAAGCAGCAGCAGTGCGACAGTCCCTGCCAGCAGTTTAATGGAGGCTGCAGCCACATCTGTACCCCAGGTACGAGGAGTTTCATACTTTCACTCTGTTTTTCAGAATGATATTGCTTTGGTGCGACTGTGATTGTCACACAAATATCAGTGTCATTGCAAACACAAGCTAATCTCAGAGAAAATGTATTTGTTCTATTCAATGCTATTGTTTACATCTCATTAGGTCCCAATGGTGCTGAGTGCCAGTGTCCGTCAGAGGGTCGCTGGTACCTGGCAGACAACAAGCACTGTATCCCTGACAATGGGACTCGGTGCCAGGCAGGCCAGTTCACCTGTATGAATGGCCGCTGTATTCGCGCCCAGTGGAAATGTGATAATGACAATGACTGTGGAGACGGGAGTGATGAGCTGGAGCGAGTCTGTGGTAGGGTGTCCTTTAATGCAAGGAACTTGCATTCATTTTGTTCCTGATTTGCATGTGTGTCTCCTCTTCCTGATTTTGTTTTGCATTGAATTTATCTACAATCTCACTGTTGATTAGTCATAGTGATCTTCATAGTGCCCTTAGCTCTGAATGGTGGTGGTTTACCTCTGTTTCTGTCTTACAGCATTCAAAATACTACTCTTTCTCTCTGAAATGCTATATCCTTTGCTTTTACTAATACTAACACGTTCTATTTTTGCTGTAACAAATCTCTTTCTCAGGATCCAAGACTGATTTCAACTATTTCGGTGTGTACGCTTGCACTTCACTAATCAATTTCCACTTACCTGCTTGTATTTCCCCAGTAATTACACAAATGAACACTAACAAATTAATCAATGTGTTTATATTTTGCATGCAGTCCCTCAAGTGATGTCATCATTTATTGCCTTGTCAGGTAAAATCCACAGCGAGTGTATATCAGCCCACTTTCACCTGACCTCACTTTCTATTGGCTAGAGCTCTGACCTGTCCTTGGTTCTGATTGGCAGCCTTCCACACCTGTGAGCCTACAGTGTTTACCTGTGGGAATGGGCGATGCGTGCCCTACCACTACCGCTGTGACCACTACGACGACTGTGGGGACAACAGTGACGAGGCGGCCTGTCTGTTCAGACCCTGTGACCCCAATACCGAGTTCACCTGCAACAACGGACGCTGTATTGCCAAGGACTATGTTTGCAATGGCATCAACAACTGCTATGACAACGGCACCTCGGATGAGCAAAACTGCCGTGAGTCACCGCATCCCTAAACAGAGATAATACTTTATTCAAGAATTTATTGCTCATAATAATTGTATTCTGCTTTGTGTTACTTCAGCGGAGAGAACCTGCCAGCCAGAACATACAAAGTGTCAGTCTACTAACATCTGCATCCCACGCTCCTACCTGTGTGATGGAGACAACGACTGTGGGGATATGAGCGATGAGAGCCCAACGCACTGTGGTGAGTTAAGCAGCAGGCATTGTTACATTGTTTAAGTAAAAAATATATTAGAAAGAGGGAAGCATTCAATAAACAACAACTGAAAAACACTAGTGCAAACTACTGTTCTCATAGTAAAACAACAAAACAAAAAAGCTACATCATTATTTCTCGTAACTTTTGGACACAATAATCTTTCTGTAGCATTTATACGTGTCTCCAAGCTCTAAATGCATTAAATACTCATTATTACTTATAATTACTAATTATACAGCTGATTACAAGGGCATTCTGTGGGGTACCACCTTACTGACTCATTCTGAAACAGAGTTATGAAAGCTTGCTTCCTGAATGTGGATTTAGCCTTCAGCAGTCTAAAACCAAAAGTCACTTTGAGTGTATGTATCTCCGTTGCAAATGAAGGGATCTCAAGTTCGCCCAATCCAGGAAAAAACAGACATTTATCTCCCAAAAGTTACGAGAAAGAGGATAAAAAAAAGAGTAGAATAGAGCACTTCAGAGGTGAAAGTAAACAAGTAAAAAGATTGGTCATCCTATCCTCCTGCTTGCCCCCTCATCATCATGTTCACACACCAAGACCCCCAAGTGATTTCATGCCTTTCTACCCCCCCTCCCCTCCGCATAGCCACATCCACATGTTCCCAGAGCGAGTTCCGTTGCTCAAGCGGTCGCTGTATCCCCGCCCACTGGTACTGTGATGGAGGGGCTGACTGCGCTGACGGCTCCGATGAACCCTCCTCCTGCAGTGAGTGCTGCACACCTCTCTCCCCCCCCCCCCCCGTTATGGGCCATTTGGCTTTGTGCGTCTGCGTCTCGTCCCATTATCAGCTGCTCGGTTTTGTGTGTCTGTGTCTGTCTGCCAGTCTGCATCTGTGCGCCTGTATGAGAGAGCGGTGTGAGTGATGTAGCGGAGAGTGTGAGTCAGTGGTGTATGTCTTTGTCGGGGATGTGGTCAGTCAGGCCTCCTATTGTCTGCTGCATTCCTCTATGGTGACGCCCCTCAGTGTCCGCTGACAAACAGCACCTCCCCCTCCCTTTGTCCCCCCGGGGTTACAGAGCCTCACTTTGGCTTTTGTTTAGATAGCTCACCATGCATGGGAATGTGGAGTTGCCATGACTATTTTGAAAGCCTGGCTAATGTTGTATTGCGTCTTACTTATTAGTTAAAAACCAGTGGGAAAGTACCTAAGATAACTGGTAATTATAAAAAATAACTGTATAGAAGGATACAAATCTATATTGAATAGAGTTCACAGAAGTTATTATTGAGTCACAATATTTGTTTTGCTGTATGATATGTGTTTTTTTTATGTGTTTTCTTATGGTATGTTCAGTGACTCTCAGTCAGCCAATGACATGTTTTCTTAGCCTTCTTGTCTTTTAAGACCACATTGGAAATAAGTTTTGGAAACTTTATGTGTTATCCATCTTTTAATTATCAAATAAACAAACAAACAAACAAATATACCATTTAATGTTAATGTTTAATGATATGGTTTGTCCCCTCAGCCACGCTGGTCAGAACCTGCAATGCAGATCAGTTCCGCTGTGATGATGGCAGGTGCATTGCCTCATCCTGGATCTGTGATGGGGACAACGACTGTGGCGACATGAGTGACGAAGACCAGAGGCACAACTGTGGTATGCATCTCTCATTTCCTCCCCTGTTTTCTCCCCTTTCCTCCTCTGCCCTCTATTTGTCCTGCTTTTCATCCTTTTCGGCATCTTCCCACTTCTTCATCTCCTCCCCTCGTAGGCCAACTTCTGGTTCCCCACTGCTTCTCCGCTTTGCCCCCTCCTACTCCCCTGTTCCTCTCCTCTTTCAGGACACTGATGGATTAGGATACATACTGCCGGGGGAGTGTTGTGGGGGAGACACTGGGGGTAGTCAATGCCTAGCATCTTTGGCTCTCGTGGAAGGTCTCCGGCCAGAGTCCAAGGAGCTGACATTCCTGATTTCTCCTGCCTCACTCGTTACTTTGTGCATGTCTCCTTTCCCTGGCTTCCTGGCTCAGGGTGGATCAAGACTCTTATGTCATGTCTCACCAATGTGGGTTCCCAACAATAAGATGCCTGGAGCCAAAGACTTCAGCACTCCCTGAGCCTCTGCAGGAGACTCACTTCAAACAATGTGGATCAATCACATTAGATGAATAAAGAATTTCAAGTCACGGCTGCATGTCTTGAAATACAGTTTGGAATGTTTGGATTGCCAAAAATGCAGGGTGGCATGGGGTCATCATCATCATCCTTATTTAACTTATTGTAATTCCCCCTGCCTTACTTTTTTTTTTCCAGCCAATCGCACATGTTCAGCTGCAGAGTTCACCTGTGTGAACAACCAACCACCTCAGCGGAAATGCATCCCTCGTGATTGGGTGTGTGACGGAGATGCAGACTGTGCAGATGCGTTAGATGAGCATCAAAACTGCACACGTAGATCCTGCGGCGTCAATGAGTTCACCTGTAGCAATGGCCTCTGCATACGCAGCTCTTACAGGTTAGAAAATATGAAACCCATTAAACAGCATAAACGTCATTAAAAAGGCAAGGCAAGGCAAACTTTATTTATATTGCACATTTCATACACAAGGCAAATTCAATGTGCTTCACATGAAACAAAAAATACATAGTTTGTCAGGTAAAATGACATTATCAGCTCATAAAATGACATTAAATAGAAAGAAAGAAAGAAAGAAAGAAAGAAAGAAAGACAAAGTAAGTAAGGATAATAATAAAACATAAAAGAAATAAATGATAATAAAAAGGTGAAAATGAGTCAGACTTTCTTCGTCTGGCATTTGTGAATTAATTAAGACCAGCAGCCTCCAGGTAGAGAAATAACAATGCTGTGTGGCCGATCTTGTGATGACAGGTGTGACCGGCGTAATGACTGTGGGGACAGCAGCGACGAGCAGGGCTGCACCTACCAGCCGTGCCAGCAGCACCAGTTCACCTGCCAGAATGGCCGCTGCGTGTCCCACGACTTTGTCTGCGACGGGGACAATGACTGTGGGGACGAGTCTGATGAGCTGGAGGAACTATGCCACACTCCCCCACCCACCTGCCCCCCTGGACAGTTCAGGTGCGACAATGGACACTGTATCCCCCTGAGCAAGGTGTGTGACAGGAACGACGACTGCTCAGACAACAGCGACGAGAAGGGATGTGGTGAGTGTGAAGACCCTCATGTCAAAGACTTACAGAGTAGTTCAAGAATTCATTAGCTAAGAGTCACATTCTAATCCTATAGTGTTTCCCTGCTGTAGAGTTTATCAAACTGTTGCACGCTCCCTCTAGGGGAGATGTGAAGGAAGTGCAGTGAGGAGTATGGTAAATGACAGAAATACAGCAACAGCTTTTTAACCATTCCTGGATGACAATTTTTGTGCTTTGTACAGTAAATATGAATGTTTTTTTTTATTGCTTTTGCTGATTTGAATGCATCTAGCACATGTAGTTATGGCTGGAATAATGGGCAATATATCAAATGAAAGAGGTGATTTGATCTGAGATATTCCCAAATTTCCCCTAGGGGATCAATAAAGGTCATCTCAATTAATCTTAATAAAGCATTCCATACTAGAGTACCCAGAATAAACATAGTAAAAGAATACAAATGCAACATATTCAGTAGACTCTCTTTATCTGTGACTAGGCCGATTTGACAGGGGAAAAGTGTTATTTTCATGCTTTTGGAGAGATATTACAGTCTTGATCATTTCTTCACTAATAGTCTCCACTGATATGGAGGGCAGGCACCATTGGTCAACCCTGTCGATTCTAAGGGTTCATACTTTGTGATTGTGCTTTGTTTACAACCTCCATTAATGCTTGCATTTTCTGTTTTTCTTTTCTGACTACAGGTATCAATGAATGCACAGACCCCTCCATCCACCACTGTGATCACATCTGCACCGACACGCCCACCAGCTTCATCTGCACCTGTCGTCCCGGCTACCGCCTCATGTCCGACAACAAAACCTGCGACGACGTCAACGAGTGTGCCGAGACGCCGAGCGTGTGCAGCCAGGTGTGCGAGAACACCGTCGGCTCCTACGTGTGCAAGTGCGCCCCGGGATTCCTCCGAGAGCCGGACGGACGCAGCTGCCGTCAGAACAGCAACATCGCGCCCTACCTCATCTTCAGCAACCGCTATTACCTGAGGAACTTGTCGACAGACGGGGAGGCCTACTCTCTGATCCTGCAGGGCCTGACCAGCGTGGTGGCCATGGACTTTGATCGCGTGGACAAGCGTCTTTACTGGATCGATGTAAGCCGCCGGGTGATAGAGAGGATGTCCTTCAACGGCAGCAACAGAGAGGTGGTGGTCAACGGCGTGCTGCATGGGGAGGGCCTTGCTGTCGATTGGATAGCCAGGAAGCTCTACTGGGTGGACAGCTTCTTGGATTGTCTCAAAGTGTGTGAACTGGATGGGCGCTTTGTGAAGAAACTGGCTGAACACTGTGTCGATGGCAATAATACCTACTGCTTTGAAAACCCGAGAGCCATTGTCTTGCATCCCAAATATGGGTGGGTAGTAGTCTGTAGTAAAATGAGTTCAAATTTTGTGTTCAGAGATATGGATTCTGTTTTATTGACATATATATGTAACATGTGATCTAAAGTCATTTTCTTGGATCCCTGTTAGATATGTATACTGGACGGACTGGGGAGACAAAGCCTTTATAGGCCGTGTTGGAATGGATGGAAGCAACAAGGCAGCCATCATCACCACCAAGATAGAGTGGCCCAATGGGATCACCATCGACTACACTAATGACAAGCTCTACTGGTCCGATGCACATCTCAATTACATTGAGTACGTACATTCGTCGTCCTGGCAGAAAGTGATCCCACTTCTTTAGCCTACGGTAAATGCTGTGAGACTTGTAACCCTCTGACTTTTATTTCTTCCCCCAGGTACTCAGACTTGGATGGGCGCCACAGACACACAGTGTATGACGGAAATTTGCCTCACCCCTTTGCCCTGACTGTGTTTGAGGAGACTGTGTACTGGACTGACTGGAACACACGCACCGTGGAGAAAGGCAACAAATACGACGGCTCTGATCGCCAGGCCCTGGTTAACACCACACACAGACCATTTGACATCCATGTGTGCCATCCTTACAGACAGCCTATTGGTGAGCCTAAAATCTGAGAATCCTGTGTTCAAAAGCTTTCATGCCACTATTATCATTAGACTCCTTGTTTACACTGAGATCGCTGTCACTTACTTATCTGGATATTTCCTGCTTTTTGAGTCAATTTGAGTGTTCTCTACCTGTGGGACAATGCCTGGCCTGTGTTTGCCCAGCTGTGCTGAATGGGGATTGTTTGACTCTCTCTTCTGACAGTGACCAATCCCTGTGCGGTGAACAATGGAGGCTGCTCTCACCTGTGCTTGATCCGTGACGGGGGGCGGGACCACACCTGTGAGTGCCCTGACCATTTCCTGACTGTCCAACTAGGGGGCGTGACCAGATGCCTTCCCATGTGCACCAGCACCCAGTACAGATGTGCTAACAATGAACGGTTTGTCAAGCTTTCTTTGCATTGCGTTGTGACTTGTGAGCTTTCTTGAGCCCCCTTTATATTTTTCCCTGGCTTTCAGAGAGGTGTTAAGTAGTTATGCTGCCAGTGTGGTGGGTTTTGAATGGGAATAGGGAGCTGAAGAATCCCTCTCTGAGTCTGAATATGTTTTATTTGCCATGCTCTCCATTGCATTATCCAACGCATGGAATCTTTTTTCACATAATGTTAAGCTCTGGCACAAGCTCTAAACAGTGTTGACCCTACCTCTGCCTCAACAGTTGCATTCCTATCTGGTGGAAATGTGACGGTCAGAGGGACTGCAGAGATGGCTCAGACGAGCCCTCTACCTGCCCCAGTCGCCACTGCAGGCTCGGCCAGTTTCAGTGCAACGATGGAAACTGCACCAGCCCTCACTTCCTGTGCAACAGCAACCAAGACTGCCATGATGGCTCCGATGAAGACCCTGTTCTGTGTGGTAGGTTGAGTTCTGGTTAGCTGTTGTTCCATTTTCATGGCCATTATTCATTTATCCAAGCAGCTTTGTATTCTTCGAAATGCTTCCTTAATATGAGAATTTTAGTGTCCTACTATGTGCCTATGTGTCTTACTATGTGCATTTACTCTTTTGTATTTTATTATGTTACTTCTTGATTTATTGTTCACGTTTTTGTGTTTCTTATCATCTGGTCCTCATGGTCTTGAAACCTTATTCTGTCAACTGAGCAAGCATGTCTTTCCTTCCAGCTACCCACCAGTGTGAAACCCACCAGTGGCAGTGTGCCAATAAGCGGTGTATCCCTGAGTCGTGGCAGTGCGACGGCGAAGACGACTGCGGTGATAATTCGGACGAGGACCCCACCCACTGCTCCAGCAGGACCTGTCGCCCCGGACAGTTCAAGTGCCGCAACGGACGCTGCATCCCCCAAAACTGGAAATGTGATGTGGACGATGACTGTGGGGACAACTCCGATGAGCCGTTAGAGGAGTGCAGTAAGTAATACAAGCAGGCAGATCTGTGGCAGGATTGACAGGAAAGAACTGGCTTCTCCCTGGTACGAATAATACCGCTAAAGATACTGTAGGTTTCCTCAAAAGTGCCTTAGTGTTTGTCTTCGTTATTGACCATCCATAATGTGTTCTCCACAGTGGGACCGGCATATCGATGCGACAACCACACAGAATTTGACTGCAAGACCAACTACCGCTGCGTACCACTGTGGTCTTTATGCAACGGCCACAACGACTGCAGAGACAACAGTGATGAGCAGGGATGCGGTGAGTCCATGACAACCAACCCTCAGACAGAACCGAGGCCCTGTTTACATCATGACAGTGATTTGAAGATTGTTTATTATTAGGAATTAATAGCCTGTCAGACCTTATGTTCAAATAGTGCTTTCCAGATTGATAGTTGCAGATTGTGTGTTATACACTGATGCTAATATGATTCTAGCAATATTGGAAGGCTAAAAAATGATAGGAAGGAAACTAGACTGTCTGTTCTCGGAGTGACTGAAGGGCAATTAGCCAACACCTCAGCCTCCTGTGGAACATTACAGAGTGAGGTAGTGGGAGGTGGTGATGGAGAGGGTCTCATCACTCACCCTCCCCCACCATTCGCCTCTCCCTGAGAGCGCTACGGATTTATGAGCTGTCTGGGTGTACGGGTCTGTGCGTGTGTGTGAGTGTAGGTGTGTGTGTGTTGCTCTGTCCTTGCGTGGGGGCAGGGTTCACACAAGTCTCTTTGTACTTTGCTATGATCCACACACACTCGCCGTGGCCCTCCCGTCTCTTATCGGAGGCCCTCACTCCATTAGTGCCATCCCCGCGCAGGAGGGGAGATCCGTGCTAATCTGCCTGTAAGAATGTAGCAGCTGGGCCAGGTGGAGGGCTAGGAGGCCAAGACTGGCTAACACCGCGCTATCTCTGACCCCCAGCACTGTGTGGTAGAGACGGCTCAGACCAGCTCTCCTCCGCTCCTCTCCCTTCTTTGCTGCTTCACTTCTCATCTCCCACAATCTTATCCTATATAGACACAGACTGGCATGGATAGAGCTCACCCATCTGTCTTTGGCATGCTGCTTTCCTCCCTGTGTGGATATTGCAGTTTTAATTAAAAAACTAGAGATGCCTACCATTTCAAAGTGATGTTTTCATCATTACGTAAAAAGCATGATGCAGCTTGAAAGAATTTCATCAATCTAGTCGTGTCATGCAGTTGCTGCTCGTATTGCTGCTATTACTGCTGCAAGGTCCCAGTTTCCCCATGGGGATCAAAAGTTTCAAAGGTTTCATCTTGTCTCATCTGATCTTGTTTTCTTATTCTGACTGCTAGATCTAGAAAATAATGTCAACAGTGGGATGATTTTCAGACCCCAAGGTATCAGTCAAGGTCTAATATAACTAGTTACCATCATGGTAACAAGCTTATTGTGAAGCCGATTTTAGTGATAATCTTTTTCACAATAGCAGTACATATAACAAGGTATAGAGGTATTCAACTGATAACTCACAAAAATAGAAAAATGCAGTCTATAAAATGTCACCAAATCGAAAATTACATTTCATTGAGAATTTTGAAAATACAAAATCCTTAACCCAAAGAATCAAAATCAAAACCTTGCCTTTTCCCACAGTAAATTTACAAAACAGACACATTTGGGCCATATGTTGATCTTTTGTGTCCTCTGTTCTTACCATTTTAGTAGTATCTATTCTAAAACACAAATTCATGCTACCTAAAACATTGAACAGCATGCATGTTCAATTTCAGATTCAAAATAGGGATGGGCATTTTTCAATAGTTTTCATAGATCATGCTCCTAAACTTCTTTCCTGTTTCCAGACATTTTCATTTAGGATCATATGTTCTTCATGAAGAAAATGTCACTAGAGAGTCCTGGTCTTGCTACAGGTGCAATGTTTGCATGTTTGCAATGTTTGGCATTTTTTTGAGTGTATAAATACATAATCATTCTCCTACATCTGCCCTTCTTCCAGATGAGCTGACCTGTGATCCCCTTGGAGACTTCCGCTGTGACAACCACCAGTGCGTCCCGCTGAGATGGAAGTGTGATGGGGACGACGACTGCGGGGACAACTCTGATGAGCGCAGCTGCAGTGAGTGCTGTCCACTATCACTGATAAATCAATGATAAATAAAAGTGTGAAAGGTCGGCTACGAGGCTGTTTGAGCACTGATGAGAGTGTGGAGATAAGGCTTCATCTTAGTTTGCATGACAGTGGACCTGGATCCTTGAAAATGTCCCCAACCCATTGTTCAAAATAACACAACAGTCAAAAGCTGGGTGTTTTGATACAGGTTAAGTGTCTGTTAAGCAGATTTAGTGTGGGATTTTAGCTCAGGTCCAGTGAGTCATCCAAATGAAATAGGGGTGTTGATGGCAAAGAATAGTCCTGCTATCATTTTATCAGATAACAGGGGTTTTTTGTAAGAGGCTCAACACTTCTGTCCACAGCGCAGTGCTGTGAGACGTCGTCTTATCAGCTGCTAGAGAAACAGGCTGTCCTCAGCGTGTCAGGAAGAGGGAGTGAGGGAGTCTGTCACCCCTTGCCCCGGAGAATTTAAACAAGTCTAAGAACATGCCAGTTAATGAGGATAATGTAGCTTCTCAAAGGAGAGCCAGTGTCTGGGGCTAAATCACTGTGTTGTACGATGAAACTGCGGTGCCGCTCCCCTTGTTGCTGCGTTGCTGATGCCAAGAGAGTTTGGCTCCAGCGAATTCCATGAGCTCACTGCAGAGAAATGGCTGTGCGTGTTTCTGCGTGTTTTATGTCATTTAATGGAAGAAAATGATACAGAGAAACTGAACTCTCATTGAGGTATTGATACAGTGCTGTTTGAGAAATGCGTCAAAGCCGTCACTGACTGTAGAGAATCTAAGAAGAGAAAATTCACCTAAAAGAAAAGTTAGATAATATTTGTATAATTCCACACGGTGAAATTTCTGTTTTGTCCCCACTCTGTGTTTTCGCTCAGCTCCACGCGCGTGCACAGAGAGCGAGTTTCGGTGTGATAATCTGCACTGCATTCCCGACCGTTGGGTCTGTGACCATGACAACGACTGTGAGGACAACTCGGATGAAAGGGACTGTGGTAAGTGGAGGCTCTTTGTTTTGGCCCAGGGTCTGGCTGTTTGTGAGTAACTGAGGGCTGCACTAAGCAAAGAAGCAATAAAACTTCACCTTTTGAAGCACCATGGACAGACAGGACCACCAACATTCATTTATTCAGCTTGCTAGAATACGAAGGGCTTTCTGACAGGGAATCAATTCTGTTTTATTCTAGCAAGTGTTGACGTGTCTTTGCTGTAGTCATGAAGACTCAGTCATGGCCCCCATTTGCATGAGTGAAGATTATGTGAGGTAATGATGCATTGTGTGCTGGTTTGGTCATGTTGCAGAGTTGCGGACTTGTCACCCAGGCTACTTCCAGTGCGGCAGCGGACACTGTATCGCTGAGCGCTTCAAATGCGATGGCAACGCTGATTGTCTGGACTACACAGATGAGATTTCATGTCGTGAGTGTCCTGCATCTAATGGTTTTCCCTCTGTACCCTCCGTCGCCAAAAGTGGCCTTTAAGAACTTTCCATATATACCCACAACACGCATTCAGATTATTTTAATCACCTCCTAGTCTTGGTTTCATCAGGATTGAGGATCAGGAGTTTGGTAATTCACTTTCGGCTGTAAAAGTCACACATTTTGAGTTTGACAGTATGGCTCTGATTTTCAGCGACCCGCTTCCCCAATGGCACATACTGCCCTCTGTTCCTGTTTGAGTGCAAGAACCACGTTTGTGTCCAGCCTCACTGGAAATGTGACGGAGACAACGACTGTGGAGACAATTCAGACGAGGAGCTTCACCTCTGCTGTAAGAAATAACACAAGCACGCTCACCTCAGATAAACTCCAATACACCCAAGTCCAAGGCTCATCACATTCTTGCCAAGTTGTCCTATTCAGAATCACACAGAACCACCTTTTATCTCACTATTTGTGAGTGAATGCGTTTGAATCTGTGAACTCACTAGAAGGTTTTCTTGAAGCTGGCTATGTTTCTGTCCTTCCTCCACAGTGGAGATCCAGTGCGAGTCTCCATTCCGTTTCCGCTGTGACAACAACCGCTGCATCTACAGCCATGAGCTGTGTAACTCTGTTGATGACTGCGGTGACGGCACTGACGAGAGACAGGAAAACTGTGAGTATGAGACACAGGATACATTGTATTGCATGTGGTTGATGGTCACATTTATCTACTCAAACTCTTCTATATACAGTACTTATTTTGGATTTAACTGACTGCTCTTGAATTTATATTTTTGTCTCCACCTCAGGCCAGAACCCCACACACGGGCCCTGTACAGATGATGAGTACAAATGCAGTAACAGCCAGTGCGTCCCTCTACAGTATGCCTGTGATGACTATGATGACTGTGGAGACCACTCTGATGAGCTAGGCTGCCGTAAGTACAGCAAACACAGAGCAGTTTTCACTCACATTTTGTCTGGATAGAAGCTTACATTTAGTCAATTTAATTTGTTCTGTACTGGAACTCAAATTATTTACAATATGTGAATTGAACAAATCTTGCAATGGATTAATTGAATACCACCATTGTCATAATACAGTAAATCAGTGAATATGTCTAGTCATTTCAACTGAGTTCAACTTGACTGTCCCGAACTGGAAATTCTTTTGGCAAACAGATGCATAAAAGAAATACAAGTTAAAGAGTAACTAAACCCCAAACCCAAATCTGTGTAAAGCCTGACATCTAATGGTTTGGGTTTGCGGTTTAGTTACTCTTATACAGATCATAAGTACAGCTGCCTCTACGGTGCCTAGTTTGACGTTCAGTATGTTGTTGTATCTGCTCCTATCAGACCATGGCAGTGGGCGCTCTTGCAGTGAGAACATCTGTGAACACAACTGCACTGACCTGACAGACGGGGGCTTCCTCTGCTCCTGTATGCCCGGCTATAAACCCAGACCGACAGACAGGAACACCTGTGAAGGTAAAGGACACAGTCGTTTCTCAGCCATGTTAAACACTGGCACAGAATTATTTCTCTGTTTTCTATTTTTTTGCGTTTTCATTGTTTCTCACGTTCCTCTGTTTTTCTCCCGCGTTTGCTCTCGGAAACAGATGTGAATGAGTGTGAGGTCTATGGGACTTGTCCCCAGGAGTGCAGGAACACCAAGGGCAGCTACGAGTGTTTCTGCGCCCAGGGCTTCCACTCGGTTGGTGACCCGCTTGGCCTGGAGTGTGCCGCCCAGGGTAAGAGCTCGGCATTCACACATGGAGTCAAACTCGTCACAGACTCTCCCTGTTTTTCATTAAAGAGTTTATAAGCCAAAATCTGCAGTGAAATTGTTGACAGACACACCTCTCTTTTCTGTATAGGAAACCCACCAGTACTGCTCCTGCCAGACAACGTTCGCATTCGTCGTTTCAACCTGTCCTCTGAGCAATATTCAGACTACGTGGACAACGCTGAGCACATCCAAGCACTGGACTACCTGTGGGATCCAGAGGGAGTAGGACTCAGTAAGACTACCGATATTGATCTTTTAATGTTGTTTGACCACAGTGAGGATAACTGCAACAAGGTCGCCATCAAATTATTTGTAACCTTGTCCCCTGGTGTGCCTTAGGTATTGTGTACTGGACAGTTCTGGGTCGGGGATCTCAGTTCGGCTCTATCAAACGGGCCTATATGACCACATTCAATGATCGCGGCAACAACCCAGTGAAAGAGGTGGATCTGAACCTGAGATACGTCGCTAATCCTGACGGCATCGCTGTGGACTGGATTGGAGGGTAAGTCACGCATTCAAGCATAGAATTGTTGTTGTTGTTGTTGTTCTAAATATCATTCAGTTGCTCAGTATGTCCTTGTCACATCTTCTAGGCACATTTACTGGACAGATTCAGGGACCAATCGGATTGAAGTGGCCAAACTAGATGGGCGGTACAGGAAGTGGTTGATCCACACTGACCTTGACCAGCCTGCTGCAATTGTTGTCAATCCATCTCTCGGGTATGAGGCTATTGAGCTTTAGTTTATGGCAGAATATATGGTGTGCATCCTTTCATTCCTTCATGCAGTATCAGAAATATTATATCTCATGATGATGTCAACACAATAACAAATAATTTTGGTGTTTCTGTGATTTTTTTGTATTGGTAGAACCATGTACTGGACAGACTGGGGCAGGAAACCCAGAATAGAGTCGGCTTGGATGGATGGGCAGCACAGACAGGTTCTGCTGGAGGAGGACCTGGGCTGGCCCACTGGCCTGGCTTTGGACTATCTGAATGGAGATAGGATCTACTGGTGCGACTCCAAAGAGAACATCATTGAGTCCATGAGGCCAGATGGCACAGACAGGAAGATCATCATATCAGGAGGTCAGAACACTGATGTGCAGACACATGCAGGATGCAGACATACAAGCAGGGATATATTTTTATATAATGTTTTGTAATTGATTCAGATAATGAAGGAAGTGATTACAGAATGTAATCAAATGTGTGTTAACCTTATTTTTCTCTATTCCAGACATTGGGAATCCCTACAGCCTGGATATCTTTGAGGGGCATGTGTACTGGACAACAAAGGAGAGAGGTGAAGTGTGGAAGACTAATAAGTTTGGGAATGGGAACAAAGTCAAAGTACTGACTATCAACCCCTGGCTGACCCAAGTCCGCATTTACCAGGAGCACCGGCACAACCAGTCAGGTTTGTACAGACTAAGGAAGCAAATATTAACACTTGAGCTTGAGGAGAGCATAAAGTCTGATCTTTGATTTATTGCTGACAGACTCATGCCCTTAAACCAAGATAGTTTAGTAACTTTTTCTTTGCTAGGGGGTTTACATAGCACAATTAGAAAAGGTTCTTTGCATGTTTCATGTCACATTCATGAACGAGCATATTTATATTATTTTATATTAGGCAATTTGCAGTCTTTTTACTCAATCTTAATGGCATAAGTACAGAAGAGGAGAGGGGGTAGGCATTACTAAAATGTGACCGTGTGTGTGTGTGTGCGTGTGTGTGTGTGTGTGTGTGTGTATTCTGAAAATTTCCGAAGTAATCATGGTGCATACTGTAGATGTGTAGTGGACCTGCTCTAAAAGTTTGTTGACACATTTTATGTGTCATGAAACATGTCATCAGCTTGTTATGAATTCTCTACAAAGAATGTATTTTTCTCTTATTTTGTATTGAGTTAACAGTGCTGTCCTTTGTGCTCTGTCTCCTGCAGTGCCCAACCCTTGTAAGGACGTGTGCAGTCACCTGTGTCTCCTCCGGCCTGGTGGATATACCTGCTCCTGCCCGCAAGGCTCTTCTCTGGTTGGTTTCAACTCCAACGAATGTGACGCAGGTACAATCAGTGGCATCACCGGCCCGACTGCAAACGCCGCCTGACTCGTTTTGGCTGTTTTGTTGGACCACAATTTGTGATCGGAATTTCCATTCTCCATATATGCATGGCTGTTCCTGGCTCCCTGTGATTTTGTGAGGTTGTGGTGATGATGTTGTGGTTGTTGTTGTTGATTCCGTGTGTGCGTGGCTTTCACTCCCACAGCCATTGAGGCACCAGTTGCAATGCCCCTTGCATGCAGATGCATGAACGGCGGGACCTGCTACACTGACGAGGGCGGTCTGCCGAAGTGCAAGTGAGTTTAGCTGCAGAAGCCATTCGCAACAGTTGGCGATTGTCTGGTCTGTCAGTCGTACCCAGTAATGCCTGATATTTTTGCCATTCCACCTCCTTCACACACGTGAAGATATTGCTGTCATGTTGTCCCAGTGTTTAAGAGAAAATGACCTGTATCATGGTTTTGTGTAGATGTCCGTATGGCTATGCAGGCAGTTACTGTGAGATGGGGAAGTCGAGGGGTGCTCCAGCAGGAACAGGTACTGTAATTCACCTATCATCTAACCTTTTACCATCTCATTAAATGTTTATGAAGCAGTTCATACCCCTTACCGCCCCTTTCTGCAGAGCGTGTTTGTAAATAAAATGAAATTGCTTGGTATCCCATAATGAATTTAGGTACAGTTCGTTACCCCTGTTTAAAGTTGGCTAAATAAATTCTTAAGAGCAACAACGTGGGGGAGTAGTTGTACGGGAGTATAGAAAATTACACTCACACACTGACTCACACCTGGGAGCTGCCAGTGCAAAAACAGTCATGATTTGTTGACTACTGAACAACTTTACTGCAGCGGTTTGGGTGCCAAGCGCCTTGTTCAAGACTGCATCAAATGTTGGAGTCACACTTCTGGCTTGTCTAACTACTGGCTACTCAGGGCCAGAAAATAGCTTAACAAACACTCTGGCTCAGCAAATACTGAAGATGTTGTCCGGCAAAAATTACACATTTACTTAATGAATAGCCCAATCATATTACACTCCGTCACTCTTTAACTTCCCCCCACAGTTCAGCAAACTAATGGGTCATCCAGAAGTCATTAACAGTAATGGACGTGTAAGGGAGATATTATTAAGAGTGTTTACTTTCTACACTTTATTTGAAATGTCCATTATGTGTGTGTGTACTACAGAACAAAATGAGAAGTGTATTGATCTTTTACATTTTTCTTCCGTCTCAAGCTGTGGCTGTTCTACTGGCAGTTATTATCATCCTGATCACTGGGGCTTTGGCTGTTGGGGTTTTCCTCAACTACAAGCGAACAGGCTCCTTCATCCCCTCCATGCCCAAGCTGCCCAGGTATATTAGCTCTCGTCTTTGCTCCCCTCTCGCCCACTTCCCGTCGCTGCATGTGCTTTTGAATGGAAACTGAACTAGTTGGATGCAGCGGTACCCGGTGGATCATTTTGATTAAAGTTCTAACAGGAGTGTTGTTGTTTTGTCCAGCCTGAGCAGCCTGGTGAAGTCTGGTGACACTGGGAATGGGGTGACGTTTCGCTCGGGTGACAATGTGGATCTTGGACCTTCACACATTGGGGTGTCATTCATTGACACGGCCATGCAGATGGTGAGTGCTGGAGTGACACATTTTAGCACTTATTAGTCTCCCAAGTCATCAGAAGTGTACACTCAGCATTTTTGACTATTTTCTCTATTTGACCAATGAAACCCAGATTGTCTTTGGAACTCTGTCATATTTGGTTATTTATTAACAGAAGTGATTCGTTTGCACCTGCTAAAAATGATGTATAATGTAAAAAGCAAGCTCATCAAAATAATTAATTTCGCCATAGGATGATAACTTCGCCATGGAAGCTGGGAGGCAGCCAATCACGTTTGAGAACCCTCTGTATGCCACTGCTCCTGGAGTGTCAACTGATCCCGCAGTTATTCACGCCACACAGGTACACACTGAATGTATTTACTTCCACCAAGGGGAAGTTATGTTTTCGCCCTGTTATTAGTTTGTTTTGTCTGTCTGTCAGCAGTGAACTGCCTATTTGTCTGGTGGACAGATTGGTTAGATTTTGATGGTGAACAGGATCTGGGATTTCATTTTTTTTAGTCATAACTATGAACCTAGCGGAGATGGAGACTTAATTCCAAAGCCTAAGGGTATGTTTGCACGGTCAAAAAATTAGGAATGATGTCTTTTGGTGTACCAGCAAGATGGAGAATTGTTAAGTGTTGGCGAGGTTTGTGCTCTCCATGTGCCTTCTAGTCGCTGAATGTTTTGTAAGCCATCATCATTAATTTTTGAATGTGTCGCATTTTAAACAGGTAACTGTTAACGTGAGCGGTGAACAGATGGAGAACAACTTTGTGAACCCGGCGTACCGTGCAGAACAGAGTGCAGGCATTGTGCAAACGTCTACCATCAGTACCAAACCTGTTCAGGTGAGACTCCTATCCTTACAGCCAGATGCAGCGAAGTAATCTAAGTTTATAATGTAAGGCCATCTCACTGTTTGTGTTTCTGTTCAGGAGTCCAAGTGGAGCTTCTTCAAAAGAAAATTGAAGCCAAGCACCACATTTCAAAACCCTTCCTATTCGGAGGTAAGAACGGGCCAGTTACTGAACAACTGTTTGGCTTTGTACATTTTAGTTACAATTTAAACCTTTTTTGAAGACATCAGTCACACAGCTATTTCTTTGGCTAGTTAATCCTCTGAACTGTCTTTCAGATGAAGGATGATAAAGCTATAGGAAGCAGCGGGGACAGTTCCACCACTGAGCCCTCTCCATTCGTTCCCCCTGCCAAACCCCAGAAGAGGGATCGTCCCAGCACCTTCTCGCCAACCGAGGACACTTTCCAAGATACAGCCAACCTCGTTAAAGAGGACAGCGATGTATAACCCCACTCTCGCAGACGGGAATCAAAAAAAAAAAGAAACACACTTTGCACAGAATTTATTTTTTTATGCAGCCTGTGTACAAAACTCAAATTGTTTTAGGAGAGAGATATACATTTCTATAGCATATGGAAAAAAAAGTCTTCCGTGACTATGCCTTCTGATATTTCTTATGCCAATTCTTGTGTTAATGATTTTTTTTTTTTATTTTGATGTACAATATGTATATCTTTGCACTGAAGCTGCTGATAGAAATGTTAATAAATATGTTGTATATTTGTAAATTTGAACAGTAAGATTTTGTCAATAATATCTTCAGGCTGTTTGAAATAGATGATCTTATGAATAGTGCTACATAAACAAAATAACACATATAAAAGGTAAGCTGCATTGTGAATGTACAGTAGTTGTATCATGATAGCTTATTAGAGATGTGTTGGATAATAATTCTATATATTTTTGCCACTGAACAAAACTGAAGATGTTTTCACTTCATCTTTCATGTTTATATACCTCATTTCAGGGCTGAAAAATAAACAAAAAAGCAATACAAAACAAATTGGCAGTTGTTTAACTTATGCTATTAATTTTACAGAGATATGTGCTCCAATATATATACAGACAGATGCATGAGATAAAATGTGTTGTTATAATACTTCATGAACAGTATGCTAAGCATACTTATTGTACATTGTACTTACTTTTAAACATAATCAAACTCATTTCTACTTTACGTTCCCTGACTTTGTGATATTTGAATCAATATGATCATATTTTAGAAATGATATTGTAACAATGGCCTCTTTTTTAAAATTGTTTGGAACAATACTTGAATGTGTCTATGTTTGTTGCATGGAAATGAGTTTATGTAGTTGATTATATTCAAGACTTAAGGACCTGAGGATGCAGATGTTGACAGTGATTGAAACATGTCATCTTCTAAGCGTGGGCTATAAATTCTCTACTTGCAGAATGATTATTTTGTATGATAATGAGGACACATAAAAACTGTATCAATGATCATTGTAAACATGCCCAAATGTTTTTTTGTTTTTTTAGATAGAAAAATGGAACACAAATTGATGCTGCTGCGACATGAATGAATAAATTTCTTATTTTGTAATACAGTCTTGACGGTTTTTTTTTTCAACCACAGAACTCCATAGAATGTGATTAAAACTAGCTTTTCAATTTCATCACTTTCAGTTTAATTTTTCAGCACATCCATGTAGTACACAGTATTATACAATAGCAGTGGTTATTATGACAAAGTGGGAGCGAGTCAGTCATTTAGCTCATGTGCTGGCAACATCCACTTGGTTCACTTGGACATTTCTTTCATCTTTAGGAACAGGAAGGAGCACGCCGACAACAAAGTCTGCAACAAACGATGGGAGATAGGACAGAGGGATCCAGAACAGCTTGGCGTCCCAGCCTGCTCCGTAGCGGCTGCGCGGGTGGCGAGCCGTCAGGGCGTGCTGCATGCAGTCGGTTACCTTGGAGATATCCGGACTGCACAAGATGCCCATGGAGAAGTCCTGAGCTTTCACGTCTGGGAAGGAACGGTGCATGTAAAACAAAGGAGAGGAGGATTACAATAATACTAATCATAACTTTGTGTACTGCATTTGTATCACACACTGATCAGCTGACTGCAGTTTACTTCCACTCACAGTCATCAAAGTATGTAGCTCCATAGGAGTCTCTGACGTCTTGAGGGAGGCGGTCCCACAGCCTCCTCAGGTCGGCTTCAATAAGATCCACCCTGGTCACGGCTGTCTTGAAGAACCCAGGCTCAATAATGCTCACTTTGATGCCAAAGTGGTGCATGTCCCTCCTGAGCAGAAGACGATGCACAGACTGATATAAGGCAACTGGTGTGCTACTTTGCAAGTCTGCATAGGAATTGCACTGTTAATTAGTTTTACTGCATGGAGATACATAGGGTTAAATAAAGGCTACAACGACATCTATCAACAGAGATGTTTTCATCAGCAGTATTAATAACTCTAGGCCCTGATCTAGAACAGATGTGAGTGATCAATTGATATCAGTTTTACTCCCAGTACCTGAGGCTGTCAGAGAAAGCCTCCACTCCCCATTTGGACAGGCAGTATCCTCCACCAGTGAGGGCGAGTCTCCCCAGGATACTGGCCACGTTCACCACCCTGCCCTGGGCCTTCTTCAGCAGTGGGAGAAACTGCAGGGTCACCTCAATGACACCTATCAGATTCACATCCAAAACCTTGGTGAAATCCTCCAACTGCATCCATTCTGTTGGACCGATGGGTATGGACCTCCCAGCGTTATTCACCAGGCCCCACAGACCTGAGGGAGACAGAGAGGGGAAACAGCAAGTACTTAACTACCAATGACAGCAAACCAAGTCAGTTTTCCTGTCCTCTTTTGTTTACAGATGGGAAATGGTTAAATTACATAATAGAGTGCATCACTTCAAAAGATACACAATCTTACTGGTAATCTTCTGCATATTGCATACCAAAAACATCTTCTCTTTAACCTCTCTGATGCCTAGTGACAAATTATTGTCTCTTATAAAGTGGTAGAGAGATCAGACTGCACAAACTCATTTTGCTGGAGGCAGAAAACTAAATGAGTCATTTTATTAAGTATTGATGGAAGCTGGTTTGATTTCCCAAGAGTGGCTTGGAAAATCTGAAAACCCTTTAAGAGAGATGAAGGAGTAAACACAATTATTGTTGATGTGCAGCAGTAGGCTAGTCAGTAGAAAACAGTAGAAGTCTATGGCTAGAAGCTGTGTGAGTGCTATATGTTGTTGCTGTAGAAGGCCATGCACGCTCAGTGAATCTACCCTATAAATAAATTAAAGTGTAAAAATTTGTCAAAGTCTACAGTAAAGTGTGGATCAACTGTTTATCAAGTAGGATTTTTGGATTTAAGTGTTAATAAATAGAGCTGTTAAACGTTATGAGGGTAATTCCTTTCTCCCACGTATTTCAGGGAAAAAAAACACATCAGTAGGAGGATGGTGGGGTGGTCCAGCATCCCTTTATCTCTCCCAGTGCTTCACTCGGACTGGCACCCTATCTATCCATACCCCCTGCTGTCCGCCCACCTCACCTCGCTCTCCGACCTCTGCGCTCACGAACTGCACCGCCCTCCTGATGCTCTCGCTGTCGGTAACATTGAACAGAAGGGTCTTGAGTCTGGGGGAGGCCTCGGATGCCAAATCCGAGGCACCTTTCTCCGTCAGGCATGCGGCTATTACGTGGAAACCCTTTCGGTCCAGCTGCCTGGCCAGCAAGTTTCCAAAGCCGCTATCGCAGCCTGTGATGAACACATGCTTCTGGTTGAGGCCACCGACCGTGTAGGAGTCTCTGATGTACCAGCCAATGACCGCGACAATGGTCAGAAGTAAGGCACAGGATAATGCCAGGTGTGACAGGATTACCTAAATAAATAAATAAATAAATAAATAAATCAGCAAAACTACTAGAAATAACCATGAAATTATTATGCATTTCTCACTACTACATCTGTAAGATAAAGTGGCATCTATTGCCTATCTTTATCTTTATTGTTATGATCTTTCTTGATGATTTATGTATATTTCCTGGAAGTCATCAAGTCATTACTGAGACACGAGTGAACTGTAATATATAATCTCATAAGTTGAATGCATTTGTTATTAACTGGATATTTTTGCTGGATAATATTGACAACGAGAACTTACCTCAGACAAATCTATAAGCAGATTACCATTAGACACCTGAGGGGGGGGGGGAAACTTGTGATCAATTTCTGCGGTTTAAATTTTCAATATTTAGCACACACAGGGACAGAAACACAGAGGCTACACATACATTTACTTACACAAGGGAATTCAAGGTCTTCATCCATTCGGCTATTACAATAAATGATTAACAATATGAATTAAGTTGCATGTCTGCGCCCTCCAGTCTCTTAATCCTTATCTATCGAGCTTAGATGACTGTCATACAGAGGGATTATAATATTATTGGGCATGAGTAATAGCATTGCACCTACTACACATAGAAACACTTGGCATGGGAGTCACAACATTTTATTAAAATCTGTTTTTTCTACACCTTTCTCTGACATTAACCTACTCCACACACTGCAAATCCCCCCATATCAACTCAATCATTAATCATTCAAAAATAAAATCATTACAAATAAACATGCACATGCACATAGAATCTGAATAGCATAAGCTTTGTTGTGACTATGAGGAAAATAAATTTGTGACACAGACCTGCTCTTTTAGACAGATAATGCAACTGACCACCAGATGGCATCTGTGCACATCAAGTTAGTGTGTGTAAAGAGATTTGGAAATAAACCATAAAATGAGTCCACTGCCTGTCACTTTGGAAGTCAATCATAAAATCAGTCCACCACTGCCTGTCACCCATTCCTTATTTTGTGTTAAATTAAGAAAGACGTGCTTAAACATTATTGTTCATATGCTAGCTGTTCAGATTACTCATTTATAAGCAACAAAGCAATTGAACATTAACTTTGGTTTTGTAACATGGATTACAATTCAAACATACCATAGCTGCAGTGCTTGAAATGTGGATGTGTCCTCTTCATCAAGAATATACTGTGTATATATGTAATAAAAAAAAATGCAGTGAAGTAGTCAGATCCTTGCTCAGTCAAACTCTCCAGGTGAGTTTCAGCTGAGAGTTTGTGGAGCGGCTTCAATTTGACTGCAGTGTCAAAGGTCCATACTGGAAACCAATAACACAGCTGAACATTTCCCAAGCATGTGATTGTGTAATACAATACACTGGCTTAAATAACCATTGGTTCTGATAACTGCAATCCCCTTTTACCGAAAATCCACTGTGATAACACTGCATTTCTACATTATCTCTCCTCAGCCTGGAGGCTACATAACAGACTGTTTTATATTTCTATTTCACTTGTTTCTGTTTCTATACTTCATACTGAGAGAAGTTGATGTTAAGTATCTGAAGAGCAGGTGTGAAGAGAAGCATTGAATTTAAATAAGTGTCAAAGTGTGTCAGGGACAACAGTGCTACAAGATATTATATCTCGAGTGGTTGTTATACTGTAACTTGACAAAGGTCAAAAACAAGATGAGTGGGTGGTATCAGGGCCAGCGCTCACAACAATACAAACTTCACTGGGGCTTAATGTAGGTGCCTGGCAGAGGTCAAAGGTCATCACATGCCTGAGATGGGGTTTGGTCTACAGCTCATCTATAAAATCAATTATCTTACAGCCAAGAGGGCATCCATGATTAAGTTTGTGGCGGTCATGTTACAGACATGATGGGCAACCAAAGAGGATTTTTTTCATACATGATATGTTTATTTGATACTATCATTTGTGAAATTGAAGACACATACAGATCCTGTAAAATCAATATCAAAAGTCACTACTGTTTTCAAAGTACAGTGAAATGAAAAGGCACATGTGATTGATCGTCATATCCAGGCATAACTTTCCCTAATTGATCTAATTGACAGAAAAAACAAACTACAGCACAGATGCTTTTGGCTTGACTGCGTCTTTGAGGAAAATTCGGTCTGAGATGCTGGTTGGCATGTAGGACAAAGGCAACCACAAGAGCTTGGCGTCCCATCCAGGAGAGTAGCGAGTGCGAGGGTGAACGGCGGAGACGGCGTGCTCCATGCAGCCGACCACCTTCATCAGGTCCCCATCCAACAAACGGCTAAACCTTTCCTCCATCTTTTCAAACGCTGAAAGAGAAGCACTGCCTTCATTAATGTGTTGTTGACTTACATTTGATACGGACATGAGAGGACTCATCAAAATTAAACATTGTATGATTTATTTATTTAACAGGGAGAGTGCATATTAATGGACATTTAAAACCAAATGTAAATATGCCAGATTTAACCACCAGGCTAATTTTCATCTGTTGTCCCATGGCAGGTTGATGTCAGTTAAAATACATGTAATACATTTAATGAATACATAAAATAATTATAGCCTATTACCTATTAAACCTATTAAAAAGATAGGAAGAGGGGAAAAAATGGGGAGAAAAAAAACTATATACGTATATATACAGTATATATGTAAACCTTTAAACAACTGAATGTATTGTAGATTACTATGTACACTCATTTAAAATGCAATGATTTTTTTCATAAAAAAAACATCATGAGTGCATATATTTTACCATGGGTGGCAACAGTGGGCATCACACCCCTAACACTGTCATAGAAACTCACTTGTCTCCAAGTAATGGTGTCCATAGTCATCTTTCACACTCTGAGGTAAATTATCCCAGAGTTTCTGAAGGTTTTTCTTCAGAAGTGATGTATCAGACACGGCTGTTTTGAAGAACCCCGGCTCAATGCACAGGACCTTGACTCCAAATGGTGTCATGTTTATCCTGAAACACAGAAATGAGGTTTGCTACAAGTCATGAACACTCCATGAGATGAGATGCTAAAGTGAGTAGCATTTATCTACGGCATTAGACACTTGCAGCTCCTCTCACCGCAGGCTGTCATTGAAGGACTCCACGCCGTACTTGGACACACAGTAGGGTCCACCAAATGGGCTGATTCGTCCAAACACACTGGCAACATTCACCACCCTGCCTCTGGCCTTCTTGATTAGAGCGAGGACACTCAGCGTTACATCAATGACTCCATTCAGATTGACAGCTAGCATGGACTTGTAGTCCTCTATGGTGAGCCAGTCAGTGGGAGCAGATGGTACAGAGATGCCGGCGTTGTTCACGACAGCCCACAGTCCTGTAGTGTCACAACCACACCAACATCAACACAAGGAGATCAGCTTCCTTAATACAAAGTGACATTCCTCACCTGCATGCACTTACATGCCACTTTGCTACACCCAGTAGTGAGAATACTACCTGCAGGTGAGGTTGTGTCAGAGAAACCATGGCTCCTGGCAGTGTTAATTTTAAATACATCATCAGCACTACATACTTCAACCTTACATGAATTTTGAAAGTCTTTTGGCTAGTGTTTGGGATGAAGACGATACCCATGAAATGAAATACAAAATGTTAACAATGCGTTCTCGCCCCATGACAGATGTATCCCTAAACGCCACTTACCCTTCTCTCCCACCAGAGTCTTAATGACAGCTCCTGCTCTGCTGACACTTTCAGAGTCGCTGACATCCAGGTGAATGGGTGTCAGTCTGTCAGTGGAAACCTTTTTCAGCTCGTCCTCGCCCTTCTCGGTGTAACAGCCTGCAATCACACGGAAGCCCAGCTTGTCCAGGTGTCTCGCAAGGAGATTCCCAAACCCAGAGTCACAGCCGGTGATGTAGACGTACTTCTCCGACTTGTTGGGCACTCTTTGGGCTTCCTTGTACCAGCGATACAGGAACCAAAGAGCCACCAGGCCCAAGATGTACAGAAACATTTCTTTTCTAAAGGCAAAGAAGAAACCAACATATTATACTGTGCTGTTAACAGATGGATGGTTTCCTAAAAAAAATGAAACTGTCAGAGAGTTAATACATATAGAAAATAAATCATATTAACTTAAACATTTTTTCATTTATTAGTAATGAATGAGGCTCCAAATGAGTTAAATACTCAGGAGACAAGACGGCTCCATAAGGCATGCTTTTTTTTATCATGCGAAATAAGCATGTTAGAATATGTAAGATATTATTCTGCCACATCCAGCACTTTAAATCTGCAAGGCAATTTCTAAGAGTGGCTAGACTTTATACAATACCTTCACACAACCTCCACACATGGAAACCCAATAAAATCACTCTGTATCCTCTCTTCTTCAAAGTAGATCTGGTTGCTGTGCTGGTGCATTTGGCACATTTAAGCAAGAGTTAAAGCAATCCTTTTTCATGATGGCTGTCATTTGATATTAAATCTCATTGATTCAGATCAGGTCAGAATATATAAGTAGAAATATTTACAAAATTAAGCAGTCTTTAATCCTTTTGTGATCTGGGAAAAGTGACCCTTGGTTTTAATTATTTTAATTCTTTTAAGATTGTATACTGATTTCTTGTTAAGGCACGGCTATCTTGCACCAAGATTAATCACAGACCCTTTTGCCCAGATCACAGCCTGCTGTCTCTATTGACTGGATCAAAGTCTACACTGAAAACATCAATCAGGAATTTGGCATCAGAACTCCTAGATTCTGGAATGGCCTAGCTATATTATTACTATTATAAATTATAATCACATGGCCACAGTTTATCATTTCGTGGTATTTACGCAAAAAACACAAAGTTCTGAAGCTGAAAATAAAGTTGAAGCCTTGTCTGATACCTGAAAGATTTACACCTTTGCACTGAAGTCGCCCAAGAACGTCAATGCAAAAAAAAAAAATTACCCAAAACTTACATTAAAATCGAGGCTTAATGTCGTTATGTTTTCTGCGTTGAACGTCGCAGACACGCAGGTCCTGACCAGGTCCTGACCCTCCAGTGGAAACACTGTGGAGATATATTGATATTTTCCCCTTTTCCCCTCTAACTTCCGGGAGGCTGTTCTCTGGCCTTTTCACTACAGCAGAAGAGCGTGCAGAGGTCGCCACCTGCTGGACACTACCCGATACGGTCTATAGATAATAATAATAATAATAATAATAATAATAATAATAATAATAACAACACACAATAAAAGCTTTCTAAAAAAATCAAAATATGGTTTAAGAGGTGAAATAAAACGGGGAACTGACTCAAGATAGAAGATAGATAGACATATAGATAGATAGATAGATGGATAGATAGATAAATAGATAGATAGATAGATAGATAGATAGATAGATAGATAGATAGTAGACAGACAGACAGACAGACAGACAGACAGATAGATAGATAGATAGATAGATAGATAGATGCTCTACTGTGCACTTGACACTAGTGTTGGTACAGTTGCAGCGGTGCTGTTAGTCTCATCCTGCTGTTAGTCTCATCCTGCTGTTAGTCTCATCCTCTCCTAATCTACCTACATACAGTTTCCTGTCTATAGCAGCTTTAAGAGTGAAAACCACCGCAAACACTGCCTCACTTTCTTTGCACACTGTTCCTTCCCCTGCTGTCATGGATACTCCCTGCCTGTGTATTATCAGTTGACTAATAACCGGCTGTAAAGGAGGTGTAAAGGAACAAATTCCTAATCTAGGCTTTCTACTTGTCCTGGCGGGCATTGACCTCCTAGCATCCTCCTCTGTGCTAGATCAATCAAACTGTAATTGATTTATTTTTTTTCATGCCCACTTTTTCTCAGAAAAACACATATTATTTCCATTTTTTTTCATACCCAAGTATATAGTATAGTAAGACAACTTAAGGCTATTAGAGTATAATTTAGTACTAAATAAATAGTTTCAGTGATTTAAAGATATATTTTATTTAAGGGGATGATAGACCTAATGGCTATGTTTAGTTACTGTCTGAAAGTAATAATTACATCTAAGAGAGCTGAAATGTGAGTCTAAAGTGTTACCAGTTTCACACTTTCACTGAGACAATTCACATTTGATTAGGCCAATTTTAGACTGTTTGGTTATTTAGCCTTGCAAAAAATTATCAAATAATTTGTTCAGCAAAATCTATGATTAACAAATATTTTCACTCATGTGACTAACAGGTTAGGACTAGTCTACCTGGTCATTACACTCATTTTATTACCCATGACGCAGTCTATGGTTTGATTCTATTATGTGCTGTTATTAAGATAGCATGACTAATGGCCTTGAGGTCATTAAACTCATTTTACAATCAATTATCATAACAACTAAGCAAGAGAGGGTTTCAGTAACCTGAAATGTAACCTAAGCAATGTTGGTAATTTTAAATTTATTTTCAAAATTTTCATATTTCATATTGCATATATATACCAGTAGTTTAGTTAGCTTATTTTCCATGTACATTCTACAGACATTTTACTGATGTAAATAATGAAGGGTAATTTGTGATAGACAACATGGCTACACATTCAAATATGAAATGCATGCATGTGACTTGACTGGTTTTATTTGACATGCAAAATCCAACTGAGTGTCTTTTAGAAGATACAGTACACTGGAGTACAACTAATAGCTATGAATGCACCTTGCCTTGCTGTCTAGTTAAGACCATAATGCTGACACAATCCTTATCAGTCTAATGGAGACAGAGATAATGGGAGAGGAGAGGCATAGGTTACTTGAAAATAAGATAGGAATTTCTCTGATGAGCGTCAGTGGTGTTGGTGAATTCCTTGGGAGATCAGAGATTCATTGAGAAGTGCCTATCAGGTACTGTACAGTTTGCTTTTCTTCCTCAACAAACTGCTGTGCTGCCTTACAAATGATCCAGGATTCCTGTGCTTCTGTTCTTATCAATAGTAATATAAATTAATAATGCTTTGCTTTGGGTATTGGCATAGTAAGTTGCTCATAGTGGTGAGTTGATGTTATACTTTTCTTCTTGAATCCTGTTAGACTTTCATCTGATATCCATGCTGCTGAATGAAACTAACTTGAACAAAACAACTTTTTCAAATGAGAAAAACATTTTTAATTTAATATATATAATATTAAGTATTATTATTTCCAGTTGACTTCTTATTAATTTACAATGACATTTGAATGAGTTACACTGAACCTAGCACATGCAGGACCTTGTAAATGTAGAACTGAAAAATAAAAACAACAAAAAAAGCAAGTTATTGGAGTTATGAAGCATCAGCAGCACATGTCAGGCCATTCCTGTCAATCAGTGTAATTATTAAAGATACATCCAGATTATGTTTACCTTGCTTCATAAAGAGTAATGGAGTCCATCAGATACAATATAGCTAAATGTTTTCACCATGTTGTGAAATTAAGCTTTGTGGGATAATGACACGACCAAATCAACACCATCTTGCGTCCCTTTGGGGCTAGAGTACTGACCTGTAATAAAGTACACTACATGGCCAAAAGTATGTGAACACTTCTGGGCGATAATTCATATTATCGTTTATCGTCTTTCAGTGGAATCATATAGTGATGATATGGTGATTTGGGGATATTGTGACACACAATTCTGCTGTGTAAATTGATAATAGCAATCAATTTTGATTTAAAAACTCAGACAAAATGAGGTATGGCAGGAATATTATTTGAAAATTTCAGTTTTGCTTGACATCACACCTAATATTACCATTTGGTTCGATGTGATGATTATTATTATATAATATTATTTTAATCATTTAACATGTGATTTTGCATACTTGAACCATATCATGATACATATCAATACTGAAAAAAGTCCTTATGATTATCGTGATATTGATTTCAACCATAGCACCCAGCTCTAGTGGACACCTGCTCATTTAACATCTCATTCCAAAATCCGAGGCATTAATATGGAGTTGGTCCCTTTGCTGCTTTGACCCTCCTCATTAGGCATTTCTCCCATTTGTACCTGTAATGCAGCTATAGGTGATGATGATCTTATCTAGGGGAGACTGGGTTGCAACAGGGGACGGTTGCAACAAGTCTTATTCCTCCAATCAGAAACATGCTAGAGTGATGACACTCATACTGCACATGCTCAGTTAGACCCTCCCCCGCAGAAAGACAGAAGATACATTTTTTCATGAGCTGTATTTTTGTCATACTGTCCTGACCTTGTGTATGAATTAATCAAAACTTACTTAGTTTGAATCATTGTTTTGTTGACTTCTAAGTGACATGGTTAGCATGTGTCAAGGTCAGTGCATAGAGATATCTCTATGGGTCAGTGTGTCTAGCTAACACATGATGTTCTGTCATGGCTGATTGGGTTGGGGACAGTTGCAACAAGTTGTTGCAACTGTCCCCAAGCTAAGCAGCCATATCAAAACAGACCACACAACAATATTTTTCAACATAAACAAGTCATTGTGAGGTAAATATAAGGATAGTTCACCCAAATACAAATTTGTATTGCTTTTTTTTTTTTTTTAAACAAAAAAAAAGTTTTTAAAACAGTTGCAGTTTTGTACAATAAATACATGTTTAATAAAAGTTTGTTGCATTGCAAATTGTTCCATTCTTCCTGTCTAACACTGAAATATGGATAGATTGAATAGCATCTGTAACATCTGCACATTGACTCAAGGTAGGCCTATGTTCTACGCAAACAACAACAAACAAAACTCAATAACTGTTATTTGATAAATATTACTAAATAAATAAATAATACTATAATATTATTGTATAAATAAATAATACTATATGTTATATACATATTATAATATATATGTTGCAACCGTCCCTGATCATGTTGCAACTGTCCCCAGGGTTGGGGTCAGTTGCAACATCTGACTTCTTCCATTCAAATAAATATTGTGAACAATATGTCATATATAATCATCTTTAAATGGTATGGGTAATTAGCAGACAGATGTAAGTTTAATATATACAAATTTGGTTGGTCTAGTCCAAATAGTCTCTGAGTAACTGAGAGAAATGCAAAAAGTGTTGCAACTGTCCCCAGTCTCCCCTATATCATATCTATATATCTTATCTATATGGTAGTTCCACATGAGCTTGTCATGAAACCAAACTCTGAGGAATCTAACTGCTTTTATCTGCTCTAATGGTTTCCCATACAATTTTAATGAGAGCGGTGTCACTTTATGATGTCTTGAAAAGCATATTACCTGTGTTTTTGCTATGGATAATTTGAATTCCCATTTATTTGATTTTATACATCTGTCAGCAATGGGTGTGACTGAAATAGCCGAATCCACTAATTAGAAGGGGTGTCCACATACTTTTTGCCATGTAGTGTATGTAGACCATAACTGCAATGTTGGTGCTAGTTCACAGAGGAACGTCTGGACTGGGGTGCACATTGAAGCACAGGGATCAAGGAGCCGTTCAAATGTTTATTGAAGGTCATGATGTATACATTTGATGGATGGTTTTGTTTGTATTAAAATAAAGCAAATCAGTAAAATGTAATAGTAAACAGGAATATTAGGCTCAACAAAGGTAATCATCATCTTTCCAACTTACATCATTAAATGCATCCATCAACTTGGTAGTCACTTCAATTCTGACTATTCTGGGGATCTAAACAGAATAACACAAAAAAATGTAACATTCAACCAAATAATGCATCTTAACTGAATATCACATGGTGGAATGAAAAGTTCAAGTCAAGCCTCCACTTATATTTGGGAACACACACAGTTTGGACTGAGGTCTGGAGGAAAAGGGATCTAAGGCCTACCAGTTATACAGTATAACTTCCTTGGAGTGGCACCTGCATGGCACCAATATGTGAAGTTGGAAGTGGTGATAGGGGATAATGTGGTGGCAATATTTATTACATATATTTTCTGATGAAAGTTATAGATCTTGAGTAATTAAAAATTTTCAATCATTTTTTTTTTTTTTACCATACTTGCCAAGGGAGGACAGGTCTGCCTGAGTCAGAGCAGCAAACATGAAGAAATCGATCAGTCTCACAATACCGGACACGGATAAAGGAAGTGAGTGACCTATTAACTATTCAGTGCACAAAAATTGATACATAATATTAGCAATTGGTACAAACTAGAGCTTGCAGACAATTACAGGCAACTCTAAATAGTTTTTTTTGTTTTGTTTTTTACTTACTTTTTTTTTTTTTTGCAGAAAATGAAAATGGGTAAGTTTGATCATGATATCTTAAGCTTCTGACTACAATATATATTTGCATTTGTTTGGGATATTCCTGAGTCTTACTATCATCTATATGTTTTACAGAATAGAGAAGAAAAATGAGAACACATTGAGTGTTGGATTCTTTCAGCTGGTAAATATCTTTCTCATATTATTTATAAATGATTCAATCCATTTCCACATAACCATTCGTTATTTTACTTTTTCTCAGAGACTTTACTTTTCCTGTCTTTGATTTGATCATTGAGTGTTAAAATGAAAATATAAAGGGGATATAAATTCCCTTTAGAGACTTATCTAAAGAATTAAACAAAATACATTTCCTCTTCAACCTAGTTTCGGTTTGCCACCTGGAAAGACACTGTAATGATGGCAGTGGGGGGCTTGTGTGCCCTCGCCCATGGTGCAGCTTCCCCTCTTATGCTTCTGGTGTACGGCATGATGACCAACACCTTTGTGGCTTATGAGCGTGAGGTCCAAGAACTGGCAAAACCTAACAAAACCTGCACCAACAACACCATTTCCTGGACCAATGGCTCTATATATGAGACTGCTGAAAACACCACTATCCACTGTGGGTGAGTTATTTGTTTATTTTTGTTGCAGGATGCATTGATGTGATTCTAATTACAGTGAAGAGCTGTTGTCACCGATTTTCTTCTTTTGGCAGGGTGGATATTGAAGGACAGATGACCATGTTTGCATATTACTATGTTGGAATTGGATTAGCAGTTCTGATTGTTAGTTATTTTCAAGTAAGTATTTACTGGTACAGTTTCAGCGGTAATGTGGAAAGTAGTACTGGAGTAGTATCAACTGTAATTACGGCTTATGACAGCGTGCATTATGTTTACTCAAGAGGACTGATTTTGTCTCACTGTAAATGTCCACAATGTAGATTGCCTTCTGGGTGTCGGCAGCTGCAAGACAGGTCCAGAGAATCCGGAAAACTTACTTCCGAAAAGTAATGCGAATGGAGATTGGTTGGTTTGACTGCAACTCTGTTGGTGAACTGAACACAAGGATATCTGAGTGAGTCGGGGCTCTATCTGGGGATCAGGTTATCTAATCGACGCTGGGGGAATGTTTTACGCAGCAGTGTTTATGGTGTGTTTTCCTCCTTCCCAGTGACATCAACAAGATCAACAATGCCATTGCTGACCAGGTGTCCATCTTTATTGAGCGGATCTCTACATTTGTCTTTGGCTTCATGGTGGGCTTCATCGGGGGGTGGAAGCTGACTCTGGTGGTCATAGCAGTGAGTCCACTAATTGGCATAGCTGCTGGACTGATGGCTATGGTAAGAGACAATTTATGAATCGCACTGAATGATTTGTTACTGCTGTTCAAGAGTGCATGCCTGCTGTATGCATGTGGTGGCATATGTCAGCTTGTTTTAATAAATGAGGCACATTTGATTTTATAGTGAAAAGCTTGTTTTGTATTTTTCTCTGTTTGTCGCTGTAGGCTGTGGCTAGACTGACAGGACAAGAGCTGAAGTCCTATGCAAAGGCAGGGGCAGTGGCTGATGAGGTCCTGTCATCCATCAGAACAGTAGCAGCCTTTGGTGGGGAGGAGAAGGAAGCTGAGAGGTATTTTGTCTTTCTTTTCAGAAGTGCCATGCCCTGCCAATGATTAGCACTTACTGTGGGATGTGTGATGAAATGAATTTGAGATTTTTTTTGACAGGTATGACAAAAACCTGGTGGAGGCTCAGAACTGGGGCGTGAAAAAGGGCGCAATCATAGGAGTGTTTCAAGGCTACCTGTGGTGCATCATCTTCCTTTGTTATGCTTTGGCCTTCTGGTACGGATCTAAATTGGTCATTGACACCGAGGAGCTCTCTCCTGGTAGTCTTATTCAGGTATGCAAGAAAACTAAATGCATTCAACTGCTGATACTTGATATGATGAAAGGATTTGAAAGAAGTTGGCCCTCTTTTCGCCATGTGGCTGATGTGTTTGTCTCCAGGTGTTTTTCGGCGTGCTCATGGCAGCGATGCATCTGGGCCAGGCCTCACCGTGCCTGGAAGCCTTCGCCTCCGGTCGCGCTGCAGCAAAGACCATCTTTGACACCATCGACCGGGTAAAATCAGGATGCTTTTAAAGACTATAATCCAGACTAGATATATGTACAGTATAATCAATTGTAAAACAGTAAAATCTCCACCATAAAACAAAGTTATTACGTGTTACCTCCACAGGAACCAGAAATTGATTGTTTCTCAGAAGAGGGTCACAAATTAGACAAAGTAAAAGGTGATATTGAATTCCACAATGTCACATTCAACTACCCATCTCGGCCTGATGTCAAGGTAACTCCTGTTCACCTAGCAATACTTGGTCTCCATTTTACATCTCTAAAAGTGAAGCTTATTAAGAGCCATTTGTGTTTCCAGATTCTAAATGATCTGAGCATGCTGATCAAAGCAGGACAAACCACTGCTTTTGTTGGACCGAGCGGATCTGGAAAGAGCACCACAGTCCAGCTCATCCAAAGGTTCTACAACCCAAAGGAAGGAATGGTAACAATCTGAAACATCACTGGAAAACTCGGAGGCTTAAGTGTTATGGCTGTGATGGCACATGATATTATTCTCATTCTCAGGTGACTTTGGACGGCCATGACATCCGTAGTCTGAACATCCAGTGGCTCCGCTCTCTCATTGGTGTTGTAGAGCAGGAGCCGGTGCTGTTTGCTACAACCATTGCAGAGAACATCCGCTTTGGCCGACCTGGGGTCACCATGGAGGACATCGTCCAGGCAACAAAAGAGGCTAATGCCTATAATTTTATCATGGACCTGCCACAGGTAGTCTAATCACATGAAAGATAGTATAGTTGAATTAGTTACGACAGTTCCACAGTCATAGTCCTGTATCTCACAGGACTCGTATAACTAATTTAAAGAGCGTTGCCTAAAATTACATGAACATTTTGCATATTTTTTCAGAAATTTGATACTCTGGTGGGAGAAGGTGGGGGCCAGATGAGTGGAGGACAGAAGCAGAGGATTGCTATCGCCCGAGCTCTGATCCGCAACCCCAAGATCCTGCTGCTGGATATGGCCACATCCGCTTTAGACAATGAGAGTGAAGCTGTTGTCCAGGAGGCACTGGATAAGGTGGGCCACTCTCTGTCAGCACACTGTCTGTTAGACCTAAACACAACAGACTTAGACCATTAACTTCAGTAATACATTGTGTTTTGTGGAATGACACCATAGTAACTATATCTGCAGGCACACAAGGGCAGGACAACAATTTCTATTGCCCACCGTCTTTCCACAATTCGAAATGCAGAGGTCATCACTGGCTTTGAGCATGGACAGGCTGTGGAGAGGGGAACGCACAGCGAGCTGCTAGAAAGGCAAGGTGTCTACTTCACCCTCGTCACCCTTCAAAACCAGGGCACATCCAAAGCAACAAATGGTAGGTCTGATATAGAGCACATTGTCACATCCTTGGGCTTTGTTGACACATGAAGTTACTCCTTGTATTGATTTTTTTCAGGTGCGGTCAGTGAAGCTGTTGAAGAGGAGTTGTATCCAACACCGAGGGATTTTAACCGTGGAAGTATCAGATCTAGTCAAAGGTACGTCCAGCTGCAAGGCATATTGCATTACTTTTGATAACAGAAAAAAAAAATTGGAAAACAATATTGGAACAAAAATTTGGGACGGATATCATTATATAATATAAAAATAATTGTGATATTCTAAATATGCCTCCTGTAGGAGCTCTCCTCGGCTACGATCTCAGACCCAGCTGTCAAATGATGCCGTCCCTGATGCAATATCTGGCAGTCTCAAAATCCACTCAGACAGTGAGATGACACTAGAACAGGTGCTGAAGTTCCCCTCTATGTAATACATGCATAATTTTATGACTAACTGTCCTGGGGGAATAGAATTAAATCGCTATAACACTCATCTCTTAACAGAAATGTGAGGATGATCCGGAGGAACATGTCGAGCCGGCTCCAGTAGCTCGTATCCTTAAGTACAACCAACAGGAATGGCCCTATATGCTCCTGGGCTCCCTGGGAGCGGCTGTCAATGGATCCATCAACCCCATATATGCTGTCCTGTTCAGCCAGATTCTTGGGGTGAGGGCTGTATATTATGCATATTTTATACATATTTTATGGTTTCAATATTTGGTTTCAATAGAAATGATTCATGTCATGTTTTCCATTTGCAGACTTTTGCCATCAGTGACTTGAATGAACAGAAGAAACAGATCAACGGGATATGTGTTCTGTTTTGCGTTGTGGCTGTGATTAGTTTCTTCTCTCAGTTTTTACAGGTTAGCATCACCATGCATGTGTGATTGAATTGTAAGGTTTAGAGTGTGTATCTACGTGCCAACATGATATAAAATATAGTAGAGATGAATTAACTAAGAGTAAGTCATTGCTGTAATGTGCATTAACTCAGTTTCGGTGTTCCAGGGTTATGCTTTTGCTAAGTCTGGGGAGCTGCTGACCCGCCGCCTGAGGAAAGTGGGCTTTCAGGCCATGTTGAGACAGGAGGTCGGCTGGTTCGATGACCCCAGAAACAGCCCCGGGGCTCTGACCACTAGACTGGCCACTGATGCCTCCATGGTCCAGGGGGTGAGTAAGAATAGTTACAAACCATAAAGCATCATCATTAATTTAACACAGAAAAGCGTTTTGAAAATCATGTGTTTGGGTAATTATAATGTTAAGTTGGATGTGGCTGGTATTGTTTCTGCAGGCAACAGGATCTCAGATTGGCATGATTGTTAACTCCTTGACCAGCATTGGAGCATCTTTTATCATTGCCTTCTACTTCAGCTGGAAGTTAACTTTGGTGATGATGTGCTTCTTACCTCTCATCGGGCTGTCTGGGGTCTTCCAAGCCAAAATGCTGACAGGTTTTGCAAATGAAGACAAGAAGGCCATGGAAGCAGCCGGTCAGGTAAGCTCCGCTTGCCAGACTCCCCCGCCAACATCCCCCAATATGATACCAGAACATTCGGTAGTATTTTCATAAGGGCCTTGGATGTCTATTAATTCCACTGTGAAATCAAAGGCTACAGTATAGCATCTGTACTCTGTCCCACAGGTATCCAGTGAGGCTCTTTCCAACATCAGGACCATTGCAGGCTTGGCCAAGGAGAGCGCATTTGTGGAATCATATGAGCAGCAGCTTCTGTCTCCATACAAATCCGCCAAGAAGAGAGGCAACATCTACGGCATCTGTTTTGGCTTTGCCCAGTGTATTATCTTCATGGCGTATGCTGCTTCGTTTAGATATGGAGGCTATCTGGTCAGCTCCGAGGGGTTACATTACATGATGGTGTTCAGGTTTGTTTGTTTGATTGATTATAGTCTTCATGGAAAAAATATGTTAATTAGAAAGATAAAACAAAGATAAAACCAATGTTATACAACTCCAGTGATCTGTATTCAAATATATTGTTTTCCGGTGAAATGGTCCCAAAGTATCAACCCAATGCTTTTAATGGTTGCTCCTCCAGAGTGATTTCAGCCATAGTCATCAGTGGGACGGCTCTGGGCAGAGCCTCCACCTTCACTCCAGATTATGCCAAAGCCAAGACTGCTGCTGCTCAGTTTTTCAAACTATTGGATCGAATTCCTAAAATCAGCATAAGCCACACAGATGGAAAGAAATGGGTTGGTGAATTGAAATTACTATGAATAAAACTGAATCACACATTATAAAGTCACACATTATAAAATACTGCTTTGTCATGGCATTATTCACTTTCATGTGATTAAGCCCAGTTCTCTGTCTTTAGGATGACTTTAGAGGTGAAGTAGAGTTCCTCAACTGCAACTTCACCTATCCGACCCGGCCAGATGTCCAGGTGTTGAATGGGCTGGTAGTGTCTGTGAAGCCCGGTCAGACTTTGGCCTTTGTTGGGAGCAGCGGCTGTGGGAAGAGCACCAGTGTTCAGCTGCTGGAGAGGTTCTACGACCCTGATGAGGGCAAAGTGGTGTGTAGCCTGATTTAGGCTTTAATTCATTTTTGCTAATCATAAAACATTGTTAATCTACACCAAAGTCCATCAACTTATTCATAATTTTGTTGTCTTTCATTTTCAGCTGATTGATGGCCGTCCATCTTATACAGTCAGTGTGCCCTTCCTAAGAGCTCAGATTGGCATAGTGTCCCAGGAGCCGGTGCTGTTTGACTGCAGCATAGCTGAGAACATACAGTATGGAGATAACGCACGCAGCGTCAGCATGGAGGAGATTGTTGAGGCCGCCAAGAAAGCTTATCTCCATGACTTTGTGATGTCGCTACCAGATGTGAGTTGGCATTCAAGACAAAAATTATATTGGCTACATCAAATATAACTTTTCATGCAGTGCTATTAGAATCCTGACAAGCCTGCGGGGAGGCATTAGCCTGTTAAGTCATTGCCTTGTCTATAGTAAAAACAAATAAATCAAGCACAATTTAAAGATTCACTCTTTGCTTTGTTGAAAACCAATCTGAATCTATTTTTTTATAATGGTTCAGAGTTTCCTTATTAAATAAAGATCTTTTGGAATAAAACCTTTAAAATGAAATTTCATTCATAGCCCTTTTATGAGTAAAAACATCCATTCAAGGTTGACAAAATCATATTTCAGTAGTTAAAATAATCTTTCATACATTCTGTATACACATTCAAACTGTATAATGGGTTATATTTATGGATAAGAGTGTCAGCTAAATGCCTGAAATGTAAATATATGTATCCTCATGACTTTGTGATGACTCTGCAAGATGTGAGTTGTCATTCAAGACAAAACTAATGTTGCCTACATCAAATATAACTTATCAGGCAATGCTCTTGGAAGCCCAAAAAACGTAATACTATACAGTATATCACAATGGTTAAAAATATCAAACACTTCATTGTGGTGGCATAGTTTTATAGCATTCATGACCTTCTGCTTTCTCCAATTCCCACAATACATTTGCAACCCGGCAGAAATATGAGACTCAGGTTGGTGCCCAGGGCTCCCAGCTGTCCAGAGGACAAAAACAACGCATCGCCATCGCCCGGGCCATCGTCAGGAACCCCAAGATCCTGCTACTGGACGAGGCCACCTCTGCCCTGGACACAGAGAGTGAGAAGGTACCAACACCAACACATGCATGGCAGCCTACACACGACACTTAACTCTGTCAAAGACGCAATCACTCAGCATGTACTTGTATGTCTTGTACTATGTCAAGTGAGGTATTCCTGTACATAAAAAACATACTCAGATGTAATTTATTTAGCCGTTTACAGGAATTTGCCTTGCATGTAAGAGCACTGAGTCAGACATTTACAGACATTTACCAAAGATAACTTTTAAGACATCAAAGAACAGACATAAACCACACAACAGGAATGACAGTGTAACATCTCAACATACAGGTGAGCTAGGTGCTGCAGCAGGTTAGGGTCGTGATCATGGTGCGGGGTCAGGGGATAAAGTGCATTTGTGGGAGTTCATTATTTTGATGCTGCGGGGGACAAATTAATTCCTTTAAGTCCTGTTTGTTTTCGCTGCAGGCATTTTGAAGTGCCATCCAGGTGGCATTAAGGTGTATTCACTGTACAGGATATGGGTGGGATGGTTAGTGATGCATCTGGCTAGGTCCAATGTGAATTTGTCACTTAGGGTGGTAATGGTTACGAATTTGGTAATGGCAAAGTATATAGTGTGTCTTAACATCGTCTTTACATCAGGCCAAACATAACCAAACAGATGCTGACTGTTTATGATAAATCTCTGTTTTCCTACAGACTGTCCAGGCTGCTCTGGATCAGGCTCGAAAAGGACGAACCTGCATAGTCATCGCCCACCGCCTGTCTACGATCCAGACTGCTGACATCATAGCAGTGATGTCACAGGGAGCTGTCGTAGAGAAAGGCACACATGATGAACTCATGGCTAAGAGGGGCGCCTATTATAAACTGGTCACAACGGGGGCTCCTATCAGCTAGGAGCATATGGTGGAACTGAATTTTTTATCGGCCTTATTGTAGATTTGAATTAATATGCTGTTGTCTTGTGGTATCGCAGTAAGAAAGCCACTCTTTGATGAGGTACTGCCACTGTTTTCTTCAGCCTTGCTCACATGCAGCGCCCTCAGAGATTGTGCATAAGCCAGTGGGTTTCCCCCCCCCCCAATTGATGGACACATACAGAATAGAAAGTGTTCTCAATTTCTAGGTTGGAGGAGAAATTTTTGTAATCATGTGGTTCGCTGTACTTGTCACAGGTTCAAATATTTATTTTATATTTATTTGTTTATGAAGAAGCGCAGTTCCCTTTGTGAATTATAGGGTAAAAGGATTTTACATTAATCTGACCATGTTTGTATTGTTGGACTGTAACACATGCACATGCTGAATAATTCATCATATAATGCATGATTGTTTTAATACAAAATAATAAGATACAAAAAAAAATACAGTACAAGTTTGAAAGGAAAGCCACAGATCAAACATCATCCTTGCATTTTTCTTGAGAAACCCTGATAGTGTTGTATTATAATTTAATGTGCTTTATGTTCTGTAATTCTCAACATATCAGTGAAAAATATGTTTTCATCAGTGCAGAAATCAATCTAGTTGAATTTCAGGGTTGTGATTGTGTGTCTTTGTATTTTATACCTGGATGGAATGGATCCTAAATCTAGGGTTTTGAAGTAAGAATTAAGTATTGGATCCTGGACAAAAGTAAGCTACTGTTTGTTCAAACTTTCAAATACATACTGTAGGCTATAATTAAAATTTGTTTTGATTATGAAATTTGTTTGCCTTTTATTTGTTTTCTAACTATTTTACTTAAATAAACTGGAATCGGAGTAGATATAAAGTATAGTCCGTTGAGCGCTCTTCTAATGTTTTGCCCTGAGCACTAAGACATGACAACGTGCATAGACACACAGATGTTTCCTCAAGCTTGGCTAAGCAAATACACACTAAGAGGACAGTTACATCATGTACTGCCAAGCCTCCAGGTGCCACTGGATGCTAAGCAACCACAGAGGATGGGGACAAGACATGGGATGGGCTCAGTTGGAAAGTTTACCTAATCTGCCTAATCTAGTTACATCAGACCGCTGTTCTGCTTCATTACGTTTTGGCTGATTGATATCTGAATTAGCCTGAACAAACTGAGTGACCCATAAGGGATTAAGTAATTCAGATGGAGCAGTCTGGTTTGAAAAAATGACAAAATATTCTATGACACTTAATATTTAAAACAATGTAACAGGTAGAAATGGGCAACTGTAACAATATTTGGCATGATCATTGACGACAGACTTTAAATTATATGTTTTTTTAACACTGCACCATGTCAATGTTAATATTTTAAAACCCTTAGTAATCTTTGACATAACCTTACAATCTGACTTATTTCTGTCAACCCTTCAGCAATGCCTAGTCTTTACAATTATGATAACATACTGATGATTTGGTGTTCTCTCACTGATACGTTGGACTGATGGGAAATTGAAGCAGTGATTATCAAGAAACCTTGATTTTGTGTATTTAAATGCATAAAATACATTAAAGATAAGGGGAGGCATCACCCTGTTAAGTCCCTGCCTTGCCTATAGTAAAAACGCGTTTAATACATTAAGCAGAATTTTATAGATTCACTTTGTGCTTTGTTGAAGACGCATTTGAATTTAATGTTTAGAACAGTTCAGTTTCCTCATTAAATAATGATCACATTCAGAATAAAACTTCTCAAAGGAGATTTTATTAATAGCCCTTTAATAACAAAAACAATCTTTCAAAGCTGACAAAAATCATACTTCAGCACAGTTTTATTTACATTAATCTTTCATACATGCTTCATACATACATTCATACAGTGGATTATATTTGTAAAAACTAACAAACAAACACACAACAACAACAAACATATTGCACCCAACATTGCATGTGGGTGGCAGAGTGGCCTAGTGGTTAGCATAATGTCCCATAACTGAATGGTCACAGGTTCGATCCCTGCACCAGCCATCTGTCCTGTTAAAGTCTCCTTTAAAAAGACAATAAACCCTTGCTGCTCACTCAAGTTGTTAGATGTAAGTTTTTGTAAATTACTCTGGATAAGAGCATCAGCTCAATGCCTGAAATGTAAATGCACTCTAAAGTTTAGTTTTATAAACATTTTCTATAAGAGACAAAGCACATAAATCAGCATATAAAGCTAAACCACATAAAAATGTTTTATTCCAACCCAGCCATCAAGCAGTAATACAAATTTCAACACATAATGCAGTTTCAGTGCTTATGCGACTGTGCAATAACTCTCAATTACAGTGCAACAGGTGGTATAATACTGTATCCACTCATTGGCATTCATTGCCCAGACATCCTTTAGTACTAATTTAAAAAGTAATGTGAACAATGTTACAAAAAATGTCTCCAAAGTCTAGTCTAGCTTCCTGTCCTCATCTCCTATCAGCAAGTGAACACAGTAAGGAATGAGGGCAACAACACCAAGAGGTACTGAAGCACTCTTACAGAAGGACAGCATGTAAAACAGGACCTCAGTGTGAGTGGGGATTTTGATTAAATCATACAGTTGCAGAGACGTGAGAGTTGCTGTCACACACATGAGTTTAAAACTTGTTTTGTTGCCATTCTTCCCCTTGCAGCTCTGAATGAACATCTCAGAGTTAACCGCACAGCCCAGACCAAATAAGGCTCCCAGGTTTCTCACCAGACCGGCAAAAGGTGTTGTGTCAAGGTGGATCCAGTCTGGGTTAACGCACCACTTCTTGGCTTTAGGTATTGACCACAAAAGATCAATGTCCAACAATTTAAGGAGCAGATAAAGGCAAACGGCAAAAGAGGAAAGAAAAACATTGGTCTGGAGGTACACTTTCAAACTTGCAGTGTGGATTGAGGGGATGTGATGAAATACCTCAGCAACCAGCATACCTACGCATAGTGGAAAAGAATGACACAATCAAACTATCAAAACTACTAGAGTATATGGCAGAAAAAAGTAAATGAAATTTGTGATAGCAACATGGAACTCACCAGCTAAAACACCAAGGATAACCTGATGTGGGAAATGTGTGGCAATAAAAACCCTGGAGAGGCAAACACTTATCTGGATGACCCAGAAAGCCATCCACAAGCAGGACCGAAGAAGACGAAACCTGAGAGGATAGGAATACTGAGACAAGGGCAGCAATTCAGAAAGTACACTCTGTAATGCCACCGTTCAACATAGTTGCTCACCTCTGAAAACTCTGGACAGAAGTGTCACTGGTAGGTCTGGTTAAGTTGAGAGCAGAGGTGATCATCACATACCACACACATGCTGAACCCATGGCATGACCAGATGGACTACCTGCACAAATAAACATCAAAAAGAGCTTTAGATTATGCAGATGTTACTTTTCATTTACAAACATAATGTCATTAGACAAAAGATACTGCATGCATGATACCAACCTGGCCCAGTTTCACAGGTGATGTTAAATTGTTCCAAATGAGGGAGTGAATCATTGTGGTAAAAGTGAGTTTCCTGCACCCACCAGTAAGGCCGGTGACCAAACAGAATCCTAAAAACACAAAATTGAAAAAAAAGTTGGTATGCCACTTAAATATACATACACCTATAAATGCTCTAAAAGATAAAATATCAACAACATCAATGATGGCTTACCATTTGAAAATAAGATTGAACCAGTCTCCAATAACTGCCACCCATATCATCTTGGTGCCGACAGTGTGACTGAGGTGGAACCAGAGAGGGAAATAAACGGAGAAGATGTTGCGAGGGTCACCCACAGTTGACATGAAGTTCAGGAAGTCATGGTATTCCCTGTAGTGGTTCTGGAGGTGCTGTATAACCAGCACCCCACTGCTGTAGACAACGTCCATCTGAAGTTCCCTGTCTGTGTGCCCGACTGGAACAGCTGCTTCCTCAGCCACAGTCTCACAGTCACAGCACCGTGCACAAGGTGGTCTCTCCTCTTCTACATCTTAGATAGCTTTATATCTCAACCTGGCATCATAAATCATTCAACAGAGCTGCGGTAACAACTGCAGGCTCTTCAGTTTGAACCCACAAGGTGTAAAATACACTGCTCCTGAGTTGTGAGAACTCAGCATTTTAAGACATGTTACAAAAACTGTTTACAGCCTGACTGTGTACACATTAGATATTTTACAGGCCATTGCTTTTATTCGTTAAATATTAGCCATTGTTATACGCTTGGATGGACAGTGCTTCATGTAAGCCACTGGATCATTTCAGCTCCATTAATATTCTCATTCTCAGTGAACATAGCAACAAAATGTGCCACACTACTGTAACTGAAAAACACAGCCCATCTGTTTTCTACATCCAGGCTCCAGTGGATCTGTCCTCATATATATATATATGACCATGTGCATAATCAAATCCTTTTCGTAACAATATTTAAAAACACAAAATAAGCAATAGTATAATTGAACTTAATGCTGAGCAATCAGTATTGGCAACCAGTGCAGGACACCTGGTCCCACACAGTTGTCCCAAATCAACCAGGCTGGATTTTAAGTCTTGGGACAAAGAAATCACCACAAGGTGGCACAAAATCGCAACAAAAAAAATATAAACAAAGAGTTGCATTGTGGGAAAATGTAATATGCCTGTGATCGTATTTTAAAGTTTAGCAATAAATAACAACGCAAATAGTACTTGATGTTCCAGCTATTCCAGTCAAAGAAAAAATACAACCCTTTTGAAATCTATATTTCTGTTGATTTCTAAGAGGAAGAGTCAAAAAGTCAAACTAAACGCTATTTCCGGTGTTAAGTCCCGCCCTCTATGTGCGGACCGCGGCTTTTTGAAAAGTGGATCAGCTGCTAAAGTAACTGAAAGCCTTTTGTCGGTCTCAGAATAAAACAAGTGAGTATTGTAACCAAATCTAAACACACAGCTAATGTTATTTTGATAACAAGCCAATTAATTTCGTAAATTGGTAACGTTTGCTCTTGGGCATGCTACAGTTAACTAACTGCTAATGTTTGCTAGCTAACCAGCTAACGTTACGTTAACGTGAACTCCTCTCGGTTTAGCTGAAACGTCAACAAGGGATGTTATTCAAGTGTTAGCGATAGTGTTTCTGTGGGGCAGTGTAAACGGTAAAAGTATCCCTAGACGTAAGACGGTATCACAGAAGCTCTTCTAGTTTAAATGACGATAGGTTGATACTTTAGCACAGTCTGACAGCGCTGGAAACAGAGACTGATAAAGTATCATAAAGTTAACGTTAACTGTTAGCTAACTTACCATGCAACTCAGGTTGGTATATTTTTTTTTACAGTCTATGGTTGGTATACAAAAGTTAGAAAGGTCGATGAACCTGTTACGCAGCACCTAACTTGCACGAATGTACTCCTGCTGAGAGTGGGTGCTGATTACACTGGGTCCTTGTGTTAAGCTTATACAAAAATCAAATTGGGCAATGAATCACGTACATACTTCTCAAAGAGCATTGCAATTTGAGTGAACTTGTGCATTGACCCTTGACCTTTTTATGGTCAGGCCTGTATATGTGTGTATCAAGAAGGTGCGTGAATTCATAATATTTTGTTACATCACCATGTGGCCATCTTGGTATGAAAATAACAGGTGATTGTAATAAATTAACAGGTGATTATAATCAAATGACAGCCAATGAGCTGTGTGGATGGTAAAGCGCCATATTGGTAGGAAATGCATGTGACATCATGGGAATACTATGAATAGACCAGCTGCCATGCAGATTGAAAATATAGTTGTTCTTCAGCTAAGTGCACCCCATAAATACTGTGCTGTGTGTTGTTTTATTACAGGTTGTCCAACATCAGAACATCATGGCCTCCATTACAGATCCAAACCTTGGTGACTGGTTCATCAATGCAATGGAAGAGATCCGCAACAAACTGCTTATCCAGACATGTGGGGACATGATTGACACCACTGCTGAGTTGTGCCAGTCCCACAAACAGTTTGTGAAATCTGCCGTTGGTATGGTTTATTTATTCTGTGTCCATATTGTATTAACTGTAACTGTTCTTGCGGTCTGATCGGTTTCTGTAGAGACTGAGAAAACCAGTATGCAGGTATATTTTTGTTGTTGGAAGTTGAACATCTTTCATTTGAACTTGGATCAGTCTCTCTCAAATGAGCAATGTTCACTGGAGCTCTTGAAAAAGACCTTTTCTCCTGTTACCTTACCTATGACTGCTTTATAAAATATATAGTATGTTCTCCCTGCAGCTCTTGGGCTTTTACAGACTTTGAGCTGTGGGATATTTCCAGGACAATAGTGATTCAAAACAGTAATAACCACATTTGTTATCTAAATTATGCTTATTCATGTTATTTTTTGCAGATACATGTTCAAAGAAATGTAAGGATGATGAGACACTGTTTGAGACGATACAAACATACAAAAGAGGTGAGCTTTACAGCATTACATGTGTCTCCATAAATTAATAATTTAATCCATTTAGTCATACATTCACTTCAATCATTTCCTTTTGTAATGTTTTTGTTCAGGGTTGTTCTGTGTTTTGTTTCCAGCACTAACACTGTACTCTTTTGGAGACTTATTACTTATTATGTGACACACACTAACTGTAAATACTGGACCTATACTTGTTTTTGGGAGAAAAAGTGCTGTGTTGTAATGTATTATTTATTATTTCATATTTCCTCAAGCAGTGATGACAGCTTACTTGTTTATGTGACCCACTACTAAGTGAATACAAAGGAATCCCTGATGCAATCTTTGTTCCCCAGGCTTAGAACAAAATAATATGTCAATGAAGGAGAAAAGGAATGCCATTTCTGAAACGATGTCTGAGATTCAGCGGAAGGAGGTGCAGAAAGACGACATTATCCAGAAGACTGAGAGACTCAGAGAGGAACAAGTCAAGAAGAAAGAGTGTAAGTTGATGTCTGAAAATGGAATTAATACTTTTTGAGGGTGTGTGATCAGAGCATTCACAATAGCTAATATTGTGTTTATATAATATATATATATATAATGTTTGGCATTAACTGTTGGTTTGGCATTTAACATTTAATACCTGTATCTGGTTTTTTCTTCTCTTCTCAGTGATTGTGTCTCAAAATAAAGCGAACAAAGACAGACTGAGGAATCTCAACAAAGCCAAACAAGTCTTTCAGGATCGTTTGGGGTTGGAGATCAGAAAAATACCTGGTAAAACTCATTCACTTAAGTATCTCTTACTTGCAGGGTCCAACATCATGGATAAAGCAAAAGCACACTATAAAGACGTCAGTTTTCCTTTGTGGAACACAAAATAATTGCATTACTCCAGATCTTTGTTCAGTTTTGTTGTGTCACCATGGAGAGACGAACAAAATTTTAGTTTATGTTCATGTGCAAGGGAATTCTGATTCTTGTGTAATGTGTGACCAAACTATGCCCATATGATTTTTCCCCAAAATAAGAAAAAAAAAAAAATTCGATTGCTCTAATTTGTACACCTGTAAGCATACTAATTTTCAAGTTGATGATTTTTATGTGTGTGTTTTCATTTCAAAGGTGAAAAGTTGCAGTTTATTTTCCGGAACATCAACCCTGCAGATCAGGACAGTGCCTACACCTTCACAATGGGGATCAAAGAAGACGGGTCATACCAGAGTAAGTAAAAAATAAAAATAATCAATCAGTGTCCTCATACACATTGCCACTCTCACACATTTCATATTTTCTGTTAACATGTTATATTAATACTATATCTCTATCTACTAATTCACTGATAATTTATCTCCTCAATTTATAGTCTGTGACATCATTGTAAATGGCTTCCATAATACTGATCAGAGTCTTTTCTTCACTACAGTTTTGTCAAGTGATCCACAGCTTGACTGTTTGCCTGCCTTGGAAAACAGACTTCAGGAGACCAATAACTTCTCAGCCTTCCTGGCAAATGTCAGGAAGGAGTTTGTCTCTCAGGCGCGTTTCTAAGATTCTAACTTTAGGGAAGCTAAAATCTCACCGGGTGAAATGGTGTAAGAAGGATAAAAACCCTTGGAATGGAGCCCTTGCTGTGGAAGACTGATCTGTGTGAGAGACATTTCATGCTCAAGAAAGATTACATCTGTTCATCATCTTATGGAATCACTTCAAATGTAAAGTAACACAGCAAAAGCCCTGTAAACAAAACATTAACTGTCTTGACAAGACTAATACATATCAACATTCAGAAGTCAAAATATAATTCTGTGCATATGATGGGCAATAACTAACAAGCTATTAATTACTGACCTAGAAAATGGCCTCTTTCTCTCTTATGCTTGTCCATTCTGGCTGACATATAAAAACTTGGACCTGCGACCACATAGATATTGGTGTTTTAATTATGTGCACAAATATTCTATCTATTTTCCTCTGAATATGGTCATGTTGCACTATTCTGGAAACATATTATAACATATAAATAGGGAGGACTCAACTCCACACTCACTTTTTGTCTTTCTAAACCCTGAAAACCTTGCTAGTTTAACTGTAGATGTCTTCTTGACATGTAAAAATGTTGTCACTCAAATGTTGATGTAAATAGTTTTATTTTTCTCATGTTATTACACATTTTAAGAGGGGATAGCACATAAGTATATCATTCTATTTCCCTGGGCTCCATATGAATTATATTGAACTAACTAAAATGACTGTTTTTAAGTGAATATTCACTATAGCCCACTCCAGCCACAAACAGCATAGTATAAATAAATAGAAAAAAATATTTGGGTGTAAAAGCTCAAACATAAATTCTGTGAGTTGTAAGCTGTAAATCCTAACCGCATTACAAGAGTTTTAACTCTTGGGAGGAAGGTGACAAAAATTGTTATTGTCGCAAATCTTGACTGAACTATCATTAGACAGCAGAATAACGTGTGAATTCTTAATTTGAGTACTATTCCCCTTGAATGCTTTTATTCATATTAAACTTTTTCAAAACAGTGAATAGCAGTAGTCAGTACATACACAGAAACTTGATTCATATTTTTAGTGAGTTGCCACTGTAGAAGTTCAGAATTACTTCTGAAGTGACGTTAGGTGTGAGATTTGTGTTTGTGCTGTTCATGTGTCAGTACAGTCAGGCCTCAGATGATTTGACACTGTTGAACACAGGCAGCTCTTCAACATAGGTTGACGGGAAATGGCCTATCTGTCTGTTGAGTATGCCGAACCACCAACCGCTGTCTTCCTTTAGATAGATATCTAAAAGATCTCCTGTGAAAGAAAAATCCCATTAGTCATTTTTATTAGTTCAGCTATCACTCATTATTGTTTGAAGCTGTGTGTAATATTTTGTGTATAATAAGTCGACACTTACCTTCTTTCAAATTCAATTCATCGTCTTGTTCAGATGTGAAATTGTATAGGGCCTTGCATCGTCCTATACTCTGCCACTCTTCACTTGTTTGGCCTGTTCAATGTTGATATTTTTCATTTATTTTATTACACGACGGAATTACAAATGTGATGATGAATAATAAATCTTTGCATTGGTGCACTAGAAATTTGTCACCTTGTCCTTTGTCATCATCAGTTGTAGGCAGGTCTCCATTAATCGTGCCGCCACACTCTACAGCTGCAGCTTCTTGGTCTGAAGCTGAGGAAGTGACTTGGTCGATGGCAGCTGGTGGCGGCTCCACAGACGGCTGTGCCACAGTCTGAGCAGGTCCTTTGTAAATGATGGAAGCCCTCAGTGATTGACGGGACCTGAACGGTGTCTTCTTGAATTTGACTGCACGTGTCAGCTGAACAACACTGTGCTCACAGTCCTTGGATAGGAAAACAGTTGGGGTTATCATGTTTGATCTACATGATATGGCCTTAGCAATGTCATGAATTTTCATGACAAGATCTGATTAGATTAGAAAAACTTAAATGTCCTGAATTACGCAATGTGTTGTGACATTTAAAAAACATAATCTACAATCACCCAGTGATTGGCGACAGTGATTGGCAATCATTCCAAAATTACCACATAAAACTTAAGTATACTTAAGCCAAAATGCCAATTTATGATATATAAAATATTTGTATCGAGGGAAAGTCAATTGACCAGCAAAACCCAAAAAAGACTTATTGAAAGCCTAATCCATTCTCCTAACTAGTCTGGGGATTCAAACCAGCGACCTTACAGTCACAAGCCCTCTAGGCTACCATTACCCCAGAACCTAGGTTCCCAACAACTTGGCATAAACTGTAGATGGTACACATAGGCCTACCTTGTCTTTCCATTTTGTAATGCTGTCACTGAATCGGTGAAAAGTCTTCGGTTTCCCTTCTAATTCAGACAGTGATGTGGA